>NC_141875.1:359226828-359851828 GCF_056163025.1 Triticum urartu
GCTTTCAATCTGCTCCAGATGGCCAAGCGAATTAGCCCGCAGTGCAAAGCCGCCGAATACGAAGATCTGTCCGGGGGGAAAAGTCTCACCCTGGACCGCATCGCTATCGATGATAGCAGGAGCCATCAAGCCTAACGGCGACGACACAGAGGAACTCTCAATGAAAGCACCAATGTCGGTGTCAAAACCAGCGGATCTCGGGTAGGGGGTCCCGAACTGTGCGTCTTGGCCGGATGGTAACAGGAGGCAGGGGACATGATGTTTTACCCAGGTTCAGGCCCTCTTGATTGAGGTAAAACCCTACGTCCTGCTTGATTAATATTGATGATATGGGTAGTACAAGAGTAGATCTACCACGAGATCAGAGAGGCTAAACCGTAGAAGCTAGCCTATGGTATGATTGTATGTTATGGTTCTTGCCCTACGGACTAAAACCCTTCGGTTTATATAGACATCGGAGAGGGTTAGGGTTACACAAGGTTGGTTACAAAGGAGGAGATATCCATATCCGTATTGCCTAGCTTGCCTTCCACGCCAAGTAGAGTCCCACCCGGACACGAGACGAAGTCTTCAATCTTGTATCTTCATAGTCCAACAGTCTGGCCCATGGAGATAGTCCGGCTGTCCGGAGACCCCCTAATCCAGGACTCCCTCAGTGGGGCTGGCGCATCTTCAGTATCCGCGTCACCAGCTGAGTGGTCCACCATAGCCCCCTGAACAGCAATATGAGTGATGAGACCTTCGAGGTTGTAGAAGGGGTCGATCTCATTGGGATTAGCATCACGTGTGCCATCATCCCTTGGAGCAGATGGGCCTGGGTTGAAGTCAAGGCCAAACTGCTTGTTGTTCTTCTTAGCAGACTCTTTGGCAAATTGAAAGTTGCGCTTGAAGAGATTGTTTTCGCGACACCATAGCAAACTGGATGGGCGGCATCTTCAGGCTGTGGTCCTTGGACCATGCAAGGATAGAAGCCTTGGGCAATAGCTTCGGGCTTAGACTTGGGCTGCAGACCTCTGTATATGATATCTCCCCATGGTCGCTTGATGGCATTGTTTTTAGCATACTCAGCAGTAACAAATTTGTATCTGAACCATTCCTATGCCCAATATCTTCGAATCCATTGGATTCGGGTCTTGCGCTCACCATAGGTTTCTTCAGGATCTGTTTGTACATTTCAAAGGGATCTGGTGGCAAGTCCTTGGCTGTATCCCCATGGCGCTACCTGCCGCCCTTTCTAGCTGATTTCTCAGTGGCCATAGTATTCAAGCTGAAAGGCTTCAAAACTGTGAATGGCTTCAGTCCGCTAGTCAAATAGGAACTGGCTTTAGGAGAATTGATGTGTCGCTGTAAGAACTCATACTGCGAAGAAATTCACTTATTTTGAAGATAAATCAGTTTGACGACATTGACCTCATACTGCGAAGAAATTCACTTATTTGATGAGAGTTCGTTCCAGATTTGTACGAATCCAAGAATAAGTACAAGTGAGGAATCTAACTAGTAGTGAAGCATAAGTGAACATACTTGGTATGATATGATATGAGAACAAAGTAGATCCAGATTTGCAAACTTAGAAACCATTTCTGGTTGAATTGGATGGATCTGATGAATCAAAAGGGGCAGTAAAAGTGAGATTTAATTACCACACGAAGAACTGCTAGACGAAGTTGAGAGGGAGGCCGAGCAGTTCAATCTCCCGTGCCCTAACATGGCGACGGAAGACACCTACGGTGGCGGCGGAGAGGACGAGGTCCGCGGCCTGCGTGAAGACGGTGTCGAGGATGTCACGGCAGCTAAGCGCTTCGTCTCCGGCGTCGTCGCGAGCTATCGGAGGCGCTAGGGTTTTGGTGCAAGGAGAGAAAGTGGAAGAAGAGATAATGACCGCGGTGAGGTGTGTATTTATAGGGACAGGGAGGGCACAACGTTATTACATAGGTGCCCCTGGCGGTTCACATCTGAAGGGCACGTGGCATGCATGCAACACCTTGGAAGTTGTTCCATGTTCCCACACACGCCAGGATTGTCGGGTGGTAATTAAAGCAATCACTGTGAAGATAATCATGAGGTCAAATCAATATAGAAGACAAACCAAATGCGAAGACCATGCAAATGTGACACCAATAAAAACACTTCAAATAAGAGTTTGGTGGAGACGTTACCCACCGTATAGGAAGTATTAGACCCATACATGGCGGACAATTATCGTGGCGCTCCGAAGTCAATTTCCGGATTAATGTATTCACACTTAGAGTGTATGTCTTCATTATTTGAAGATATACTGTAAGTGCATCTAGTGCCACCCCTAGTTGATTTTGGAGTATTGACGACAAACCTAGTTGAGGGACTAATGTGTTTGTGAGAATTGTAGGATAACACAGGTAGAAGTCCCTCATTGATTCGGTTTTCCTACCAGAGTTGACCCCTAAAAATGTATGAAGACATTGAAGTCAAAGGTGGTATGTGAAGACATTCACATTGAAGACTATGACAAGAGAAGACATCGCGTGAAGACTATGGAGCGCGAAGACTTAGCAGTTTCGTCATTCTTTTTCTTCTTTGTTGAGTCATAGGAACCACCGTACTATTAAGTGGGGTCCAAGTGAACCAGTCAGAATGACTAAAGTGATGCTTAACCAAAATCCTATGTCTTCGAGCGAAGACAATGAGAGCAAATCTTATCCAGAGCTAGATAAGTCAGCTTTGCTTGTAGCCCAAGTAAAGTTGCCGTGTGTGTTTGAAATATGACCGTTGGAACACGTGTCAGTTCCTTAGTGACCCAGGGTCACTTCAGACAAATCAGATCGGGTTGCCTAGTGGCTATAAATAGCCCACCCCCTACAACCATAAATGGTTGGCTGCTCAGAGTTAGTGCACGACTTTTGTCGTTTGAGAGCAACCCACCTCGAAGCCTTTAAGAGAGAATTACTTGCGAGGATAAAGCCCTAAACACCCAAAGCCAAAGAGTGTTAGGCATCACTTAAGTCTTCCTGTCTGTGTGATCTGAAGACTTATTACACTTGAGGACTGTGAATCCTCCAGCCGGTTAGGCGTCGCGTTCTGAGCATCCAAGAGTCATTGTGGATCACCGGTGAACGAAGTCAGTGAAGGTTTGGAAGTCTACCTTGAAGACTTACCAGAGTGAGTGGGCGAGGACTGGGTGTCCTTAGCTCAAGGGGAATAAGGTGAAGACGCGGTCTTCTGAGTTGAATCTCAGCCTCCCTAACCAGACGTACAGTTGTCACAAGAACTGGAACTGGTCCAACAAATCTTTATCTTCAACGAGTCACTGGTTTCATCCTTCCCATTCCTTTACTTACTGTTGGCCCTGGTGAAGTCATTGTATGATTGCATTATCTTTTGTTTTCACTGAGTGACTGCTTGTTCTGATTGGCTTCACACTATCTTCCTACCTGATCTATACTACCTAGCTGCTATTAGTCGTTGTGCTTTCACTTCATTTAATACTTGACTATGGCTTGCTTAGTGTATACTACCTTCCGCTGAATGATAATAGGTTTATTTCTATCGTTTGTCTTTGAAACTTCCATGTTTTGAAGACTTTCATAAAAATCGCCTATTCACCCCCCTCTAGTCGATCAGTAGCACTTTCAATTGGTATCAGAGCAAGGTACTACCTTGTTCTGTGTGATTCGGTTTAACCACCTGGAGTTTTAGCTATGTCGACTGCAGGGATAATCAAAGTCTCCGCTGCGTGCCCAGTCTTCGATGGAACTGAATATCCCTACTAGAAAAATAAGATGTGCATGCATCTTGAAGCCATTGATGTCGACCTATGGTATGTCGTCAAGAATGGCGTTCCCAAGGCTGGTGAAGGTGTCACCGCTGCTGATGTCAAGAAGTTCGTTCAACTGGACTCCACTGCCAAGAACATCATCTGTGGTCATCTGACCAAAGGACAGTATGGCCATGTTAGTGCTTTGGAAACATCTAAGCTAGTCTGGGACTGGCTCTCCAAGGTCAACGAAGGTGTCTCAACCCAGAGAGATCAGAGAATCAGTGTCCTTCGCAACCTCTTCAACCGCTTCAAGAGAAACGACAATGAGAATGTCCAGCTCACGTTTGATCGACTCACTGACATCATAAATGAGCTTCAAGCCCTCGGCGCTACTGAGATCACCAAGCATGAAGTCGTCAAGACACTCCTGAGATCACTTGACAGCTTGTTTGACACCCTAGCCCTGATGATTCAAGAACGTCCTGACTTCAAGACACTCGATCCGTCTGACATACTTGAGAGGCTCAACACACATGAGTTTCAACTTTCTGAGAAAAGAGACATCTACGGTCCCAACTATGGGTGAACTCGTGCCTTGAAGGCAAAAGCTGTCACCTCATCTGAAGAAGAATCTGACAGCAGTTCTGATGATCCTGAAGACATTGAAAAGGAGCTTGCTATGCTTGTGAAGAAGTTCCAAAAATTCACCAAGAAGAAAGGCTTCAGAAAGTCTTCACGATCAATCTCAAGGAATGATGAATCTTCTGCTCATGACTACAAGAAGAGAACATGCCACAAGTGTAAGAAACCTGGCCACTACATCTCTGAGTGTCCACAGTGGGACAATGAGAAGAAGAAGAAGAAGAAGAAGAAGAGCAATGAGTATGATTCTGATGACAAGAAGAAAAAGAAATACTCAAAGTCTTCTTCCAAGTCTTCCTCAAAGTCTTCATCACACAAGAAGAGCTCATCTGGCGAGGCTCGTGCGTTCGTGGGCAAGGAAATGGATTCAGAGGAGGAGTCCGCATCTGAGGAGGCGGAGGAGGAGTCTGAGGAGGAGTACGATTCTGGCATCGCAATTCTGGTTAAAACACTGAAGACAATGACTTCATCACTGACACCGATGCAAATGACAAAGACTACTCCGCTCCCACCTACTGCTTCATGGCACGCGGTGCCAAGGTAAACACACGCAATACTCACTATAAAACATCAAGTGAAGATGACTCTGATTGTGGTTCCAAACCCAGCTACAAAACACTTGCTAAAATTGCAACTGAACAACAGAAAGCTATGGAACATATTCAAAAACTGTTAGATAAAAGTGATGACCTGTTAGACACTGAAATGACTCGATCTCAGTCCTTAATTGAAGACATAAAAAATCTTCATGTTAAGTATGAGCAACTTGAAAGTCGTCATGAAACGCTCTCAACAACTCATGAAAAGATTTCCTATGATTATCTTCAAAGTAAGCAAGATCTTGAGAAATTGAGAGTGGCTCATGAAGATCTTCAAAAGGAAGAGGAGTCACTTCGCGCCAAATACATCAGTTTCGCTCAGGAAGGATTTGAACCACCATGTCTTAAATGCATTGAGCGTGACAACGCTACTTCTGTTGCTGGGTGTTCTACTGCTGCTACTATTGCAATATCTTCAACTGTTGATGTGGTAACTAACCCCTCTACTGAGGATACCACTGCGATTGCTGATGAAAATGCAAGGTTGAAGACATTGCTTGAAACAGGGATGTACAAAAGTCTCAAAGGGCATCAGACACTATGTGATGTTCTCAAAAGGCAAATCCTGAATCGAAACCCTAGGAAAGAGGGTCTTGGGTTCGAAAGGAAAATGAATGCTGATGGCTCTTACTGGAAACCTGAGCAGTACCCCAAAACCACATGGGTTGCTGCAAAGGAACCCTTAGTGGATCCATCCACCCTGTCAGGCTTCAATTGTGCTAATCCCATTGTTCTTGATGAATCCTTTGATGCAAACTATAAACTATTTAAGAATCAGAATGGTGAAGTGTTTGCCAGGTATATTGGTACTAACTGCAGGAATGGGCCACCTATGAAGAAAGTCTGGGTGCCGAAAAGGTTGTTGGAGAATCTTCCTGTGGATGTCGTCATGACACCTCAAGTGAAGAAGACAAACCCCAGACCACAGGCTTCATATGGTCCAAAGGCTTCATACAGACAAAGGACTCACCTGAGTCGCACTAATGCAAATGTTTTGCAAGGAAGCCATACTCAGGCCTATGAATATGAGCACGTTTCATCAAACCACCATGTTCATAAGACCAAGAACTACTCTGCTTATTCTTATGAGTACTCTTGTCCACCTGCAAGACTTTTTTCTAGGACTCCAAAGCCAAAATTCTTAGATGCTGCACTTAAACTCATTGCTTCGAAGCCACCCTTGAAAATGTGGGTGGCTAAGAAAGCTTAACTCTCTTTTGCAGGGAAAGGTCTCCAGCCGAGAATCAAATTCGTCTGAAGCTATTTCTGGGGACCTTAAACATCTTGTAGGGCACAAGATCAAATGCCCAAATGGTCTTATTATGTATTTTGTTCCTGAGTCGCTTGCTACTTGCCCTATCAGTCCTAACCTCGATCTAAGCTTTCATAATCCACTTGCTCGTCAAATGTTTATGCTTCACAATTCTCTTCATGAAGTCTATCCCCCTAACTGCACTGTAGGGTATGACACGAGCTGCTTCAGAATGGATTATTGATAGTGGGTGTACTTATCACATGACTGGCAAGCGAAGTCTTCTCATGGACTCAACTTTACGTCCATCTGACAAAAGTCACATCACATTTGCTGACACTGGTAAAAGCAAGATATTGGGTCTAGGTAGAGTTGCAATCTCAAGGGATCAACACATGGATAAAGTAATGCTTGTTCAATCCCTTGGTTCCAACTTAATGTCTGTCTCAATGCTTTGCGATTTAAACATGATTGTGATATTTGGAAAATATCGTTGCCTTGTTCTAATGGAATCTAACAAGTCTCTAGTCTTTGAAGGGTATCGGAAAGATGATTTGTACGTGGTAGATTTCTCAGCAGGACCACAACTTGTCGTATGTCTTCTAGCAAAAGCTTCTGAATGCTGGCTCTAGCATCGGAGGCTAGGGCATGCTGGCATGAGGAACTTGCACACTCTTGCAAGGAAGAAGCATGTCATAGGCATCGAGGGCGTCAAGTCCAAGAAGGATCACTTATGCGGTGCCTGTGAAGCAGGAAAGATGACGAGGGCCAAGCATCCCTCGAAGACAATCATGACAACGACTCAACCCTTCGAACTGCTCCACATGGACCTTTTAGGTCCCACTCATTACTCAACTCTTACTACTAATGCTTGTCTATATGGATTTGTCATTGTTGATGATTATTCAAGATATACTTGGGTGCATATAATCCTCTACAAGACTGAAGTGCAGGATGTCTTCAGACGCTTCGCCAATCGAGCCATGAACAACTATGGCGTCAAGATCAAGCACATTAGAAGTGACAATGGCACTGAATTCAAGAACACTGGCCTAGACACTTATCTTGATACTTTGGGAATCACACATGAATTCTCAGCTCCGTACACGCCACAGCAGAATGGCGTCGTGGAACGCAAGAACAGAACACTTATTGAGATGGCCCGGACGATGCTTGATGAATACAAGACTCCAAGAAAGTTCTGGCCTGAAGCCATTGATACTGCATGCCATATCATCAACCGTGTTTATCTTCACAAGCTTATGAACAAGACATCCTATGAGCTCCTTACTGGCAAGAAGCCAAATGTCAGTTACTTCAGAGTATTTGGTGCCAGGTGCTGGATCAAGGACCCACATCACACTTCAAAATTTGCACCGAAAGCACATGAAGGTTTTATGCTTGGATATGGAAAGGATTTGCACTCCTACAGAGTCTTAAACCTCTTTCACTATAAAGTGGTTGAAACTGTGGATGTGCGGTTTGATGAGACTAACGGCTCGCAAAGAGAGCACCTGCCAAATGTGCTAGATGAAGTTCCATGCAGTGAATCAATCAAACTTATGGGAACTGGAGAAATCATACCGTCTGAAGCTCAGCCTGAAGAGGAACTTATCATCTCTACACCTGATCAACCTGAAGACAATGCTCAGCCTGAAGACAATCCTTCTAACAATGACAATGATCAGCAAGAGCAAAATCTTCGTCCTGTTCATCCTCGTGTTGCAAATGAAGTACAGATTGAGAGGATAATTGATAGCATCAATGCACCAGGTCCACTCACTCGTTCAAGGGCATCACAACTAGCAAACTTCTGTGGGCACTTCGCATTCGTCTCAATATCTGAACCCAAGAAAGTTGATGAAGCCTTCATGGAACCTGAATGGATTCAAGCTATGCAAGATGAGCTTCAACAGTTTGAGCTAAATAATGTATGGGAACTAGTTAAGCGTCCAGATCCTCATAAGCACAATATAATAGGCACTAAACAGATATATCGCAATAAGAAATATGAGCATGGTCAAGTTGTCAGAAACAAAGCTCGTCTCGTTGCTCAAGGATATACTCAAGTTGAAGGGATTGACTTCGATGAAACATTTTCTCCTGTGGCTAGGCTTGAAGCTATACGCATACTGCTGGCCTATGCAAATCATCATAACATTCTTCTGTATCAAATGGATGTGAAGAGCGCTTTTCTCAATGGCAATATTGAAGAAGAAGTGTATGTTGCACAACGGCCTGGCTTTGAAGATCCAAAACATCCTGACATGGTGTACAAGCTCAACTGCCTCAAACAAGCCCCTCGGGCTTGGTATGACACACTCAAAGACTTCCTGAAGAGCAAAGGCTTCAAACCTGGTGCCCTGGATCCCACTCTCTTCACGAAGACATATGATGGTGAACTGTTTGTGTGCCAAATATATGTGGATGACATTATCTTCGGCTGCACTAATCAGAAATACAATGAAGAGTTTGGATATATGATGCAAGAGCAATATCAGATGTCCACGATGGGTGAGCTAAAGTTCTTCCTTGGTCTTCAAATACGTCAGCAACGCAATGACATCTTCATATCTCAAGAGAAATACCTCAAAGATTGCCTGAAGAAATTTGGAATGCAAGACTGCAAAGGCTACATGACGCCAATGCCAGCCAAACACCATCTGGGCCCCGACGACAATGGTAAAGAGTTCCATCAAAAGGTATACCGCTCCATGATTGGTTCTTTGCTTTATTTATGTGCATCTAGGCCAGATATCATGCTTAGTGTTTGCATGTGTGCCCGGTTCCAAGCAGCACCAAAGGAATCACATCACTTAGCTGTGAAGCAAATTCTTAGATATTTGGCTTACACCCCAACACTAGGATTATGGTATCCAAAGGGCTCAGAGTTTGATCTAGTTGGATTCTCGGATGCTGATTATGCTGGTGACAAGGTGGATCGCAAGTCTACATCAGGCACATGTCATTTTCTGGGACGATCACTTGTATGTTGGTCTACAAAGAAGCAGAACTGTGTATCTCTCTCCACTGCTGAATCTGAATACATTGCTGCTGGATCTTGCTGCGCTCAGCTTCTATGGATGAAGCAAACACTCAAAGACTATGGCATTCATCTGAAGCAAGTGCCGCTCTACTGCAACAACGAAAGCGCCATCAAGATTGCCAACAACCCAGTTTAGCACTTGAAGACAAAGCACATTGAAATTCGTCATCACTTTCTCAGAGATCATGTTATGAAGGATGATATTGATATCATACACGTCAACACTGAAGAGCAATTGGCAGATATCTTCACCAAGCCCTTGGATGAGAAGAGGTTTTGCAAGTTACGGTGTGAGCTAAATATCTTGGAATCCTCAAATGTCCTGTGATCAGGCACACATCCTAACACTTAAGCATGTTGATGACTTAGATGTGCAACACACAAAGTAAAGTATATCTTCAATCAATGAAGACTTACATTCTGAGTGTGAATATATTAACGAGGAATTTGACTTCGGAGCGCCACGATAATTGTGCGCCATGTCTGGGTCTAATATTTCCTATACGGTGGGTAACGCCACCACCAAATTTTTTCCCTTTGAAGTGTTTTTCTCATGGCGTTACATTTGCAAAGTCTTCGCATTTTGTTTGTCTTCAATGATGTCCTCATGTTTATCTTCAACATACTGATTTGGTTTCTGTCCTCTATAGCATTCACTTATAGCTATGGCTTCTTGCTGAATCTTTTGAACTAAGTGAATGTGATCGGACCCTAACCCATCTATGCTTCTTTCCTAAGTCTATCTATCCAAATCATATGCATTCTATTGACACTGTCAAAATGTCTTCTCTGCATCCTTGTCAGTAGAAGACACATAGACAAACATTACTCCGTTTTCAAAGCTAAATCCTTTCACCTGAAACCTGGAGAAGTAGGAACGACCACCCGACAATCCAGGCGTGCGTGGGAACGTGGAACAACCTCCGATGTGTTGCATGATTGCCACGTGTCCTTCAGATGTGAATCGCCAGGGGCACCTGTGTAATAACACTGTGTCGTCCCTATCCCTATATATACACGCCTCACCACATTCATTACCCTTCTTCCACTCTCGCACAAACCCTAGCGCCACCACAAGCCCTCGACGACACTGGCGATGAAGCGCTTAGTTGCCGCGACCTCACCGACGCCGTCTTCACGCCGGCCGCGGACATCGTCTTCTCTGCCGTCGCCGTAGGTGTCCTCCGGCGCCAAGTTAGGGCACGGAAGATCGAACTGCTCGGCCTCCTCTCCCACTCCATCTAGCAGTTCTTCGTGTGGTAAATAAAACCTCCTTTTACGGCCCCTTTGATCCTATAGATTCATCATTTTCTACCACAAGCAGTTTCTATTCACACAAGTAGAATCTATTTCATACTGCATCTCATAATATGCCTAGTATGTTCACTTATGCTTCACAAAGTAGTTAGATTCCTCACTTGTACTTATTCGTGGATTCGTACAAATATGGAACCAACTCTCTATCTATGAGTGAATGTCTTCGCACTATGAGGTCAATGTCTTCTAAACTGATTTATCTACAAAATCTTCTGAGAATGCATATGACCTCTTCCCCTTCTCTCGCACCTTAATGCTGTCACAGGTACATGTCAGTGGGAGAATCCCTTGGTTCTCATAGTGTGCATTCATTTGCAGAATTCTTACAGCATCATATAAATTCTCCTGAAGCCAGTTCCTGTCTGACCAGTAGACGGAAGACTTTGACAGTGTTGAAGCCTTTCAGTCTGAACATCATGGCAAAAGAGAAATCTGCAAGAAAGGGCGGCAGACAGCGCTGTGGGGGTACAATAACGGACCTGCCCGAAGATCTTTATGAACTATACAAAACTGACCCCGAAGAAAGTTATGGTCAGCGCAAGACACAAATCCAATGGATTCGAAGATACTGGGCCGAGCAATGGTTCAAGTACAGGTTCGTGACCTAGGAATATGCTAAGAAGAATGCCATCAAGCCACCCTGGGGAGACATCTTGTACAAAAACCTTCAACCAAGGTCCAGAGCTGAAGCCATTGAACAAGGCTTCTATCCTTGAATGGTCCATGGACCACAACCTGCAGATGCAGACCCATCTTCATTACTATGGTGCCATGACGATAATCTGTTCAAGCGCAACTTCCAGTTTGCCAATAATTCGGCCAAAGAAAACAAGAAGTCACGGGGATTAGACTTCAATCCAGGCCCCACTGCTCCTTGTGCCGATGGCACATGCGAAGCTGAACCCAATCTTGTTGGGCCCTTCTAGAACCTAGAAGGTATCATCACTCATATTATGGTTCAAGGGACTGCCATGGATGAACCTGCAGACGACGCTGATTCTGACGAAGCGCCTGCACCACCGAAGCCAAAGAAGCTGAAGAAACCTCAAGCTTCGAAGCCTTCCCTAGCACCAAAGGCCTCACGGGCGAAGCCTCTGGCCACTGCATCTCTTGAACTCAGTGTGCAGTCTGAAGATTTGTCACGCATCTCCAAGCCCTCCAAAGTGAAGATGCCCTTGCAACCCACTAGCCAAGCACTGACCGCTGCTGCTATTCTACACAATGACGCCATTGATCTGTCTAGCAACGACGATCTTGGGGATGATGCTCTTGAGCAGTTGATCAAGAGCAAGCAAGAGGCAGAAATCTTCAATGACCTTCCTCTATTTGATGTTGAAATCATCAACACATTCATTGATGAGTGGTTTGACATCCCAAATGTCAGCTTTGATGATCTTCAGCTTCCCATTGGCCTCAGCGTCGCCTTCCACGGAGCCATTGCTGCTGAGCTGGCTCTAGCTCAGAAGATTATTGAACTGAAGCATAAGATAGATTATGAAAAGACTCAGTTCAAGAAGCACATGGCCAAGCTCAATGTTGAAGACATTCAGAACTTCCAGACCATGATGCATGAGCTTAAGGAAGCATTTCGAACCAAACGCGAAGAAGCCAAAGGTTCTCCTGAGCGCATGAAGGATCTTGCTGCTAAATGTGTCCAAGGATACAATGAGGCTGAAAAGCGCAAGAGCTTGGGGCGACCAGGAATCGACCCCAGAATGGCGGCCAAGAAGAAGAAGAAGCCAGCTGTGGCAGAACCCGAAGCACCAAGGCAGGAAGTACATCCAATTGTCTTCCCAGCCAGTATGACAGGCTCGAAGCCTAAGGTCCCCACAGTGGCTTTAGAACTGAAGAAAACAAGGGCTGCTGAAGCTGAAGCCAGAAAGCGCAGAACCAAGGGCACTACTGATGATGCTCCTCCATCCAAGAAACACAAAACCAAGAAGATAGATCGGGCTGCTCCCACAGAGCCCCTTAATGTCGAGCCAATCTCAGTGGCTCTTCCTGCGTCTGAACATCGAGAGCGCCAGTTGATAGTTCATGAACCTGCTTCCACAGAGGCTCCTAAAGCTGAAGACAATCCTGAAGTTAATCCAGCTGTTGACCCCACCACAGCTGAAGACATTGGTCCTCACGACAATGTTGAAGATGATGAAGTCCTTCCTTAGATCGAGCACCAATTGGTATCATCGCCTATGCTCATGCACAGCAAACTCACCAGCATTGGTCGTCCTCTGACGCCAACTACTCAGGATGCATCGTGGGCTGATCACCCACAAAGACAAGACACTCCAAGCTCTCCCCAACCGCAAGCTACCCCACCAATGCAAGATGACGATGACTTCGAGGCCCAGCACACTCCATCTCTGCAAGCGTCGCCAGCATTACGCAGACTTCGCAAAGGACCAAGGCCCCAAGTCACTCCCACTATGCACGTGTCTGAGTCCGAAGCCAAAATGGCTGAAGATATTCCGGCTGCATCAGCCGATGAAGAAGAAGCACCAAGAGTTGAAAGAGTTGCTACACCCCCATCCCACCAAGATGTTGTTCTCGAGGAGAACGTGTCCAACCCTCCAGCTCCTGAAGTGGAGGTTAACAACCCTGAGGCGGCCACCAACATCACCGCAGAAGCCAATGACGTCGTCATGGCTGAAGCTAATACGGTGCTTGAAGCTACTGCGATGCCAGAAGTCCAAGCATCTGAAGCCACTGCAGCACCCGAAGTCAATGCTGAAGCACCTGAGGTACAAGCACCTGAAACCAATGTGGCCCCCGAAGCCCATGAAGACAATGCCAATGCTCCTGTTCCCTCTCCAAGACCTCATACAATTGAGTTGGCATTTGATCGTGGTCAGCCTGTTATGGTCCGCTGGCCCGTTCTGGTTCCTCCACCTACTGCGGGTCCACAATTTGAGTATCATGTCGAGCACAGACCTCAAGTCCAAAAGCCCAAGCCAAGACTTCCATGATTCCCAGGCACTGCCACTTCACCTGGGGTCTTCAATGTGAATGGATTTGTGGCACATAACACCTTCTTCAACAGCTCCAAGAACCCTTATACCAGACCTCGCATTTCATCAGATCGGTTCTAGAGCTATCAGCGGCGCAACTACTATTCCTGCGTCCCATACAATCAAGAGCGCATCTTTCCACATATGCGCCTCGACTCTGAAGCTATAGCTGGCCTGCCCTGCCTTGAAGAAGCGTTGGATTGCTTCAGAGATGCTGGACTGTTGCAGTTTGTCACAGATAAGGAACACTGGAATGAAGAGCTTCTGCTACAGTTCTATGCAACTCTTCACATTCGAGGCTACAACAGGGATCCAAAGACTTGGGTCCTTGAGTGGATCACAGGCAATGTCCATCATGAAGCCAAAGCTCTTGATATCATTGAGCTCACAGGCCTGCCCACTCCTGGTGAATACTATGAACCAGGTTGTCAACAACACCAAAATGCCTTGGAAAGCATCTTTCAGAAGCCAGAACCCAACATGAGTCAAATTCTGAGCATGATGAAGCCTCTGCCACACGACGCTGAATACCCATCTGAGTTCTTTGTCGAAGACCTAGAGTACCTGCCTCGCACCATTTACCATGTCATCAGGAAGACTCTATGGCCTATCAAAGGACATTCATCTGCAGCGAAGCTTGAAGGAGCAATGAAGACTTTGGTTTTCTATATCTTCAATGGCATCAGCTTCAATGCTCAAGACTTCTTCATCAGGCAGTTGGCTACATCTGGCTCCGACATTTTTGGGTTGAAATTCTATGCTCCATGGGTCATGCGTCTTATCAAGCGTCACTCTGCCTTCAACTATCAGCCGTCTGCGGGCAATCATCTTATATTCTTGCCAGAAGTTGATCTGTCAGTTGAAGCTATTTACCCAGAGCTTGCTAAGGATCCCATTTATCTTCACAATGTTGATCACCAAAGCTTCACCCAGCCCATTGAAGGAGTTCTAGCAATTTCTCGTGTTTATCCTCTTGCTGGCAACACACGTGCCCCTCGTGCTCAAACTGACGCCACTGGTAGCACCATTGCGCAAAGGCCTCGAAGGCAATCTTGTGTCCTCAATGACCGAGAGCTTCTCATCGCGCTACACCAGAAGCAGGACAACCATCACAACTAGCTCAAGCATCAGATGCAAAGCCTCTTGGTGGATGTGAATCGCATTCGCAGTCTTGCCACCAAAAATGCCTTTGTTACTCATGAAACTTGTCGGAGGTCTTGGAAGGGTTTAACTTTGCTTAGTGCTGAAGCTGATCTGCAGGACGATGGCTTCACCGAAAGATTCAAGTTTGACTCAACTCCTCCAAGGAATGCTCACTTGTGTCGGACTCCCTCACTTGAAGACTCTGACTATTCGTCCTCAGCCGCGACGGTGAGTGCCAGAGTCATCGACGACCAAGATGATGCAAATTCACCTCCTCCAACTTCAGCGCATGTCGACATTGCACCAAGTTCGTCTGCACCACCAGACCTCAACGACGACCCTACTGCCTCGCCAGCACCTCATGGGAACGAGTAGGCGCTCTATGTCTTCAAACCTTTTTGGTCCTTACTGACAAAAGGGGGAGAAGCATATGAGTTGATAGTCTTCAAGCGGGTCCATATGGGTGGTTGCTTTACCTATTGCTACTTTTGCCAAGTGCTTACAACTCTCGTTTTTCGATACATTTGGGTCTTTGAGTTGTAACACTTAAACTCGATGGTCGTCTGCCACTTATTTGCTATTCTGTGATGCGATGATAAATTCTGCATGTGCGATGATAACTTCCGCACTTAGGTCATTTTGCAGACGTCCATTTTCCATTATGCATGTCATTATCTTCGTTACATCATATCATGCATGAAGAATTGTCATCATAGGTTGAAGAGGATCTCCACAAGTACAACCCGTCATGTACATTTGCATTCCAAGAGAAAATTACTTATATGCACATCTTCAGGGGGAGCCTTTGCAACTTATGAAGACAATACCCTATCCTTTACAATTTCACATATTTTATTCCCCGTTGAAAACTTCAACCAGTTTGTCATCAATCACCAAAAAGGGGGAGACTGTAAGTACATCTAGTGCCACCCCTAGTTGGTTTTGGAGTATTGACGACAAACCTAGTTGAGGGACTAATGTGTTTGTGAGAATTGCAGGATAACACAGGTAGAAGTCCCTCATTGATTCGGTTTTCCTACCAGAGTTGACCCCTAAAAATGTATGAAGACATTGAAGTCAAAGGTGGTATGTGAAGACATTCACATTGAAGACTATGACAAGAGAAGACATCGCGTGAAGACTATGGAGCGCGAAGACTTAGCAGTTTCGTCATTCTTTTTCTTCTTTGTTGAGTCATAGGAACCACCGTACTATTAAGTGGGGTCCAAGTGAACCAGTCAGAATGACTAAAGTGATGCTTAACCAAAATCCTATGTCTTCGAGCGAAGACAATGAGAGCAAATCTTATCCAGAGCTAGATAAGTTAGCTTTGCTTGTAGCCCAAGTAAAGTTGCCGTGTGTGTTTGAAATATGACCGTTGGAACACGTGTCAGTTCCTTAGTGACCCAGGGTCACTTCAGACAAATCAGATCGGGTTGCCTAGTGGCTATAAATAGCCCACCCCCTACAACCATAAATGGTTGGCTGCTCAGAGTTAGTGCACGACTTTTGTCGTTTGAGAGCAACCCACCTCGAAGCCTTTAAGAGAGAATTACTTGCGAGGATAAAGCCCTAAACACCCAAAGCCAAAGAGTGTTAGGCATCACTTAAGTCTTCCTGTCTGTGTGATCTGAAGACTTATTACACTTGAGGACTGTGAATCCTCCAGCCGGTTAGGCGTCGCGTTCTGAGCATCCAAGAGTCATTGTGGATCGCCGGTGAACGAAGTCTGTGAAGGTTTGGAAGTTTACCTTGAAGACTTACCAGAGTGATTGGGCGAGGACTGGGTGTCCTTAGCTCAAGGGGAATAAGGTGAAGACGCGGTCTTCTGAGTTGAATCTCAGCCTCCCTAACCAGACATACAGTTGTCACAGCAACTGGAACTGGTCCAACAAATCATTGTCTTCAACGAGTTACTGGTTTCATCCTTCCCATTAATTTACTTACTGATGGCCCTGGTGAAGTCATTGTATGATTGCATTATATTTTGTTTTCACTAAGTGACTGCTTGTTCTGATTGGCTTCACACTATCTTCCTACCTGATCTATACTGGCTAGCTGCTATTAGTCGTTGTGCTTTCACTTCATTGAATACTTGACTATGGCTTGCTTAGTGTAGACTACCTTCTGCTGCATGATAATAGGTTTATTTCTATCGTTTGTCTTCGAAACTTCCATGTTTTGAAGACTTTCATAAAAATTGCCTATTCAACCCCCCTCTAGTCGATCACTTGCACTTCCATATACGTTACTTCGTGTGTTGCACATCTAAGTCATCACATGCATACGCGTTAGGATGTGTGTCCAATTACAGGACATTCGAGGATTCTAAGATATTTAGCTCACACCGCAACTTGCAAAACCTTTTCTCATCCAAGGGCTTTGTGAAGATATCTGCCAATTGCTCTTCAGTGTTGACATGAATGATATCAATATCTTCCTTCATGAGATGATCTCTGAGAAAGTGATGACGGATCTGAATGTGCTTTGTCTTCGAATGCTAAATTGGGTTGTTGGCAATCTTGATGGGGCTTTCATTGTCACAGTAGAGTGGCACATGCTTTAGATGGACGCCATAGTCCTTGAGAGTTTTCTTCATCCATAGAAGCTGAGCGTAGCAAGATCCAGCAACAATGTATTCAGATTCAAAAGTGGAGAGAGACACACAGTTCTGCTTCTTTGAAGACCAATAGACAAGAGATCATCCAAGAAAGTGACATGTGCCTGATGTAGACTTGCGGTCAATCTTGTCACCAGCATAATCAACATCTGAGAATCCAACTAGATCAAACTCTAAGCCCTTTGGATACCATAGTCCTAGTGTTGGGGTGTAAGCCAAATATCGAAGAATTCGCTTCACAGCTAAGTGATGCGACTCCTTTGGTGCTCCTTGGAATTGGGCACACATGCAAACGCTAAGCTTGATATCTGGCCTAGATGCACACATAGAGTAAATAACCAATCATGGAGCCGGATACCTTGTGATCGAACTCTTTACCATTGTTGTCGGGGCCCAGACGACTTTTGGTTGGCATTGGCGTCGTGTATCCCTTGCAGTCTTGCATTCCAAACTTCTTTAGGCAATCTTTGAGGTATTTCTCTTGAGATATGAAGATGTCGTTGCTTTGCTGACGGATTTGAAGACCAAGGAAGAACTTCATCTGACCCATCATGGACATCTGATATTGCTCTTCCATCATGTGTCCAAACTCATCATTGTATCTTTTGTCAGTGCAGCCGAAGATAATGTCATCTACATAGATCTGGCACACAAACAGTTCACCATCGTATGTCTTCATGAAGAGAGTGGGATCCAGGGAACCAAGTTTGAAGCCTTTGCTCTTCAGGAAGTCTTTGAGTGTGTCATACCAAGCACGAGGGGCTTGTTTGAGGCCATAAAGTGCCTTGTTGAGCTTGTAAACCATATCAGGATGTTTTGGATCTTCAAAGCCAGGTGGTTGTGCAACATACACTTGTTCTTCAATCTTGCCATTGAGAAAGGCACTCTTCACATCCATTTGATACAAAAGGATGTTGTGGTGGTTGGCATAGGCTAGCAGAATGCGAATGGCTTCAAGCCTAGCCACCAGAGCAAATGTTTCATCAAAGTTAATCCCTTCAACTTGAGTGTATCCTTGAGCAACGAGACGAACCTTGTTTCTGACAACTTAACCATGCTCATCTTGTTTGTTGCGATAGATCCATTTTGTGAATATGATATTGTGCTTGCGAGGATCAGGACGCTTGACCAGTTCCCATACATTGTTCAGCTCGAACTGTTGAAGCTCTTCTTGCATAGCTTGAATCCATTCAGGTTCCATGAAGGCTTCAGCAACTTTCTTGGGTTCAGATATGGACACAAATGCAAAGTGCCCACAGAAATTTGCTAGCTGTGTCGCTCTTGAACGAGTAAGGGGACCTGGTGCATTGATGCTATCAATTATCTTCTCAATATGTACTTCATTTTCAACATAAGGATGAACTGGACGAAGATTCTGCCCTTGCAGATCATCATGTTCATCTTCAGCATTGGCTTCAGGCTGAGCAGAGTCTTTGGGTTGACTTGGTGCAGAAATGATAAGTTCCTCTTCAGCCTGTGCCTCTGAAGGTATGATTTCTCCAGTACCCATAAGCTTGATGGATTCACTTGGTGAGACTTCATCTAGCACATTTGGCAGTTGCTCTCTTTGCGAGCCATCAGTTTCATCAAACCGCACATCCACAGTTTCAACCACTCTATAGTGAAAGAGGTTGAAGACTCTATAGGAGTGCGAATCTGATACGTCTCCAACGTATCTATAATTTTTGATTGCTCCATGCTATATTATCTACTGTTTTGGACATTATTGGGCTTTATTATCCACTTTTATATTATTTTTGGGACTAACCTATTAACCGGAGGCCCAGCCCAGAATTGTTGTTTTTTGCCTGTTTTAGGGTTTCGAAGAAAAGGATTATCAAACAGAGTCCAAACGGAATGAAACCTTCGGGAACATGATTTTCTCACCGAATACAACTCAGGAGACTTGGACCCTACGTCAAGCCAACTAACAGGAGGCCACGAGGTAGGGGGTGCGCCTGCCCCCCAAGTGCGCCCTCCACCCTGTGGGCCCCCTGTTGCTCCACCGACGTACTTCTTCCTCCTATATATACCCACGTACCCCCAAACGGTCAAATACGGAGCCAAAAACCTAATTCCACCGCCGCAACTTTCTGTATCCACGAGATCCCATCTTGGGGCCTGTTCCGGAGCTCCGCCGGAGGGGGCATCGATCATGGAGGGCTTCTACATCATCATCTAAGCCCCTCCGATGAAGTGTGAGTAGTTTATTTCAGACCTACGGGTCGAGAGCAGGTAGCTAGATGGATTCTTCTCTCTTTTTGGATCTCAATACAATGTTCTCCCCCTCTCTCGTGGAGATCTATTCGATGTAATCTTCTTTTTGCGGTGTGTTTGTTGAGATCGATGAATTGTGGGGTTTATGATCCAGTCTATCTATGAATAATATTTGAATCTTCTCTGAATTCTTTTATGTATGATTGGTTATCTTTGCAAGTCTCTTCGAATTATCAGTTTGGTTTGGCCTACTAGATTGATCGATCTTGTGGTGTCCTTTCCCAGTGACAGAAGGGGCAGCAAGGCACGTATTGTATTGTTGCCATCGAGGATAACAATATGGGGGTTTTTATCATATTGCATGAAACTATCCCTCTACATCATGTCATCTTGCTTAAGGCATTACTCTGTTTTTAACTTAATACTCTAGATGCATGCTGGATAGCGGTCGATGAGTGGAGTAATAGTAGTAGATGCAGGCAGGAGTCGGTCTACTTGTCTCGGACGTGATGCCTATATACATGATCATACCTAGATATTCTCATAACTATGCTCAATTTTGTCAATTGCTCAATAGTAATTTGTTCACCCACCGTAGAATACTTATGCTCTTGAGAGAAGCCACTAGTGAAATCTATGGCCCCGGGTCTCTTTCTTATCATATCAATCTCCATCACTTTATTATTGCTTTGCTTTTACTTTTTACTTTGCATCTCTATACCAAAAATACCAAAAATATTATTTATCATCTCTATCAGATCTCACTTTCGTAAGTGACCGTGAAGGGACTGACAACCCCTAAGCGCGTTGGTTGCGTTGAGCTATTGTTTTTGTGTAGGTACGAGGGACTCACGCGTAGCCTCCTACTGGATTGATACCTTGGTTCTCAAAAACAGAGGGAAATACTTACACTACTTTGCTGCATCATCCTCTCCTCTTCGAGGAAATCCAACGCAGTGCTCAAGAGGTAGCAAGAAGAATTTCTGGCGCCGTTGCCAGGGAGTCTGCGCGAAAGTCAACATACCAAGTACCCATCACAATCCCTATCTCCCGCATTACATTATTTGCCATTTGCCTCTCGTTTTCCTCTCCCCCACTTCACCCTTGCCATTTTATTCGCCCTATATCTCTCTCTCTATCCTCCCTCTCTTTCTCTCTTTTCCTCTTTTTGCCCGTTTACCTTTTGTTTGCTTGTGTGTTAGTTTGCTTGTTTGTCACGATGGCTCTTCCTAGATTCGGTGATCTTCACCTTAAAAGGTTAGAGGAGATCGAAAACAACGTCAGGAAGTTTATGGTTTTGCAATTTGAGCATAATAATTTCTTTAGAAATGAGCTTAAGGGACAAAAAGTTTTTATGAGTTATATGAATAAAGACCTCGATGATATGTCTAAAGAATTTGATGGTATAAGATCCCAAATTGCTCGTCTTGAAAAATTAACTGCTGAAATTTCGGATATGCAAGCTACCTTAGTCAATAAGATGGCCGCTAAACCGGATTCCTATGAAAATCAAGATGAAGATCTAAAAGTTATTGATGTGTCCCGTATTAAATCTTTGTTTTGCAATATTAATCTTGATAATGATGGGACTGAATACGATCCACCTTTACCTAGAAGGCGTTCTAAAAATTCGGAGTATTTAGATCTTGATGGTGAAATTGATAAAAGTGAGATTAAAAGAAATAAAACCCTAGATGATGCTAAACCCACTATATTGGATTTCAAGGAATTTAATTATGAAAATTGCTCTTTGATTGATTGTATCTCCTTGTTGCAATCCGTGCTAAATTCTCCTCACGCTTATAGTCAAAATAAAGCGTTTACTGAACATATCGTTGATGCCTTGATGCAATCTTATGAAGAAAAACTTGAGTTGAAAGTTTCTATCCCTAGAAAACTTTATGATGAGTGGGAACCTACTATTAAAATTAAAATTAAAGATTATGAGTTTTATGCTTTGTGTGATTTGGGTGCTAGTGTCTCTACTATTCCCAAAACTTTGTGTGATTTGCTAGATTTCCGTGATTTTGATGATTGCTCTCTAAACTTGCATCTTGCGGATTCCACTATTAAGAAACCTATGGGAAGAATTAATTATGTTCTTAATGTTGCAAATAGGAATTATGTGCCCGTAGATTTTATCATTCTTGATATAGATTGGAATCCTTCTTGCCCTATTATTCTCGGTACACCTTTCCTTAGAACGGTTGGTGCAATTATTGATATGAAGGAAGGGAATATTAGATTTAAATTTCCATTAAAAAAGGACATGGAACACTTCCCTACAAAGAAAATAAAATTGCCATATGAATCTATCATGAGAGCCACTTATGGATTGCCTACCAAAGATGGCAATACCTAGATCTATTCTTGCTTGTTATGCCTAGCTAGGGGCGTTAAACGATAGCGCTTGTTGGGAGGCAACCCAATTTTATTTTTATTCCTTGCTTTTTGCTCCTGTTTAGTAATAAATAAATTATTTAGCCTCTGTTTTGGTTGTGTTTTTTTGTTTAATTAGTGTTTGTTCCAAGTAGAACCGTTGGGAAGACTTGGGGAAAGTCTTGTTGAACTTGCTGTAAAAAACAGAAACTTTAGCGCTCACGAGAACTGCTGCAATTTTTATTTGGAAAGTGATATTTAGCTAATTCGTTTTGAAGATGATTAATAGATAAATCCCTCACGTCCAGCAATTTATTTCAGAATTTTTGGGGTTCCAGATCTTGCACTAGCTACAGATTACTACAGACTGTTCTGTTTTTGACAGATTCTGTTTTTTGTGTGTTGTTTGCTTATTTTGATGAATCTATGGCTAGTAAAATAGCTTATAAACCATAGAGAAGTTGGAATACATTAGGTATAAAACCAATATAAATAAAGAATGAGTTCATTATAGTACATTGAAGTGGTCTTTTATTTTCTTTCGCTAACGGAGCTCACGCGATTTTCTACTTTAAGTTTTGTGTTGTGAAGTTTTCAAGTTTTGGGTAAAGATTTGATGGATTATGGAACAAGGAGTGGCAAGAGCATAAGCTTGGGTATGACCATGGCACCCCCAAGATAATCTAAGGACACCTAAAAGCCAAAGCTTGGGGATGCCCCGGAAGGCATCCCCTCTTTCATCTACTTCTATCGGTAACTTTACTTGGAGCTATATTTTTATTCACCACATGATATGTGTTTTGCTTGGAGCGTCTTTTATGATTTGAGTCTTTGCTTGTTAGTTTACCACAATCATCCTTGCTGTACACACCTTTTGAGAGAGCCATACATAATTTGGAATTTGATAGAATACTCTATGTGCTTCACTTATATCTTTTGAGCTTTATAGTTTTGCTCTAGTGCTTCACTTATATCTTTTAGAGCACGGTGGTGGATTTGTTTTATAGAAACTATTAATCTCTCATGCTTCACTTAGATTATTTTGAGAGTCTTAATAGCATGGTAATTTTCTTAAAATCCTAATATGCTTGGTATGCAAGATTAATAATAAAACTTTCTTATGAGTGTGTTGAATACTAAGAAAAGTTTGATGCTTGATGATTGTTTTGAGATATGGAGGTAATAATATCAAAGTCATGCTAGTTGAGTAGTTGTGAAATTGAGAAATACTTGTGTTGAGGTTTGCAAGTCCCGTAGCATGCACGTATGGTAAACGTTATGCAACAAATTTGAAACATGAGGTGTTATTTGATTGTCTTCCTTATGAGTGGCGGTCGGGGACGAGCGATGGTCTTTTCCTACCAATCTATCCCCCTAGGAGCATGCGCGTAGTGCCAAGGTTTTTGATGACTTGTAGATTTTTGCAATAAGTATGTGAGTTCTTTATGACTAATGTTGAGTCCATGGATTATACGCACTCCCACCCTTCCATCCTTGCTAGCCTCTTCAGTACCGTGCATTGCCCTTTCTCACATTGAGAGTTGGCGCAAACTTCGCCTATGCATCCAAACCCCGTGATATGATACGCTCTTTCACACATAAACCTCCTTATATCTTCCTCAAAACAGCCACCATACCAACCTATTATGGCATTTCCATAGCCATTCTGAGATATATTGCCATGCAACTTTCCATCATTCCGTTCATCATGACACATTCATCATTGTCATATTGCTTAGCATGATCATGTAGTTGACATAGTATTTGTGGCAAAGCCACCGTTCATAATTCTTTCATACATGTCACTCTTGGTTCATTGCATATCCCGGTACACCGCCGGAGGCATGCATATAGAGTCATCTTTGTTCTAGAATCGAGTTGTAATCATTGAGTTGTAAATAAATAGAAGTGTGATGATCATCATTATTAGAGCATTGTTCCAAGTGAGGAATAAAAAAATAAAAAAGAGAAAGGCCATAAAAATAGAAGGCCCAAAAAAAGGCCATAAAAAGAGAAGGCCCAAAAAAATGAGAGAAAAAGAGAGAAGGGACCATGTTACTATCCTTTTACCACACTTGTGCTTCAAAGTAGCACCATGATCTTCATAATAGAGAGTCTCTCATGTTATCACTTTCTTATACTAGTGGGAATTTTTCATTATAGAACTTGGCTTGTATATTCCAACAATGGGCCTCCTCAAGTGCCCTAGGTCTTCGTGAGCAAGCAAGTTGGATGCACACCCACTAGTTTCTTTTGATTGAGCTTTCATACATTTATAGCTCTAGTGCATCCGTTGCATGGCAATCCCTACTCTTTGCATTAACATCAATCGGTGGGCATCTCCATAGCACATTGATTAGCCTCATTGATGTGAGACTTTCTCCTTTTTGTCTTCTCCACATAACCCCCTCATTATATTCTATTCCACCCATAGTGCTATGTCCATGGCTCGCGCTCATATATTGCGTGAAAGTTTATAGGTTTGAGATTACTAAAGTATGAAACAATTGCTTGGCTTTTCATCGGGGTTGTGCATGATGAGAGCATTCTTGTGTGACGAAAATGAAACATGACTAAACCATATGATTTTGTAGGGATGAACTTTCTTTGGCCATGTTATTTTGAGAAGACATAATTGCTTAGTTAGTATGCTTGAAGTATTATCATTTTTATGTCAATATGAACTTTTGTCTTGAATCTTTCGGATCTGAATATTCATACCACAATTAATAAGAATTACATTAAAATTATGTAAAGAAGAACTCCGCATCAAAAATTCTATTTTTATCATTTACCTACTCGAGGACGAGCAGGAATTAAGCTTGGGGATGCTTGATACGTCTCCAACGTATCTGTAATTTTTGATTGCTCCATGCTATATTATCTACTGTTTTGGACATTATTGGGCTTTATTATCCACTTCTATATTATTTTGGGACTAACCTATTAACCGGAGGCCCAGCCCAGAATTGCTGTTTTTTTGCCTGTTTTAGGGTTTCGAAGAAAAGGAATATCAAACGTGTAAGTGCATCTAGTGCCACCCCTAGTTGGTTTTGGAGTATTTACGACAAACCTGGTTGAGGGACTAATGTGTTTGTGAGAATTATAGAATAACACAGGTAGAAGTCCCTCATTGATTCGGTTTTCTTACCAGAGATGACCCCTAAAAAGTATGAAGACATTGAAGTCAAAAGTGGTATGTGAAGACATTCACATTGAAGACTATGACAAGAAAAGACATTGTGTGAAGACTATGGAGCGCGAAGACTTAGTTGTTTCGTCGTTCTTTTTCTTCTTTGTTGAGTCATAGGAACCACCGTACTGTTAAGTGGGGTCCAAGTGAACCAGTCAGAATGACTGAAGTGATGCTTAACCAAAATCCTATGTCTTCGAGCAAAGACAATGAGAGCAAATCTTATCTAGAGCTGGATAAGTCAGCTTTGCTTGTAGCCCAAGTAAAGTTGTCGTGTGTGTTTGAAATTTGACCGTTGGAACACGTGTCAGTTCCTTAGTGACCCAGGGTCATTTCGGACAAATCAGGTCGGGTTGCCTAGTGGCTATAAATAGCCCATCCCCTACAACCATAAACGGTTGGCTGCTCAGAGTTAGTGTACGACTTTTGTCATTTGAGAGCAACCCACCTCGAAGCCTTTGAGAGAGAATTCCTTGCGAGGACAAAGCCCTAAACACCTAGAGCCAAAGAGTGTTAGGCATCACTGAAGTCTTCCTGTCTTTGTGATCTAAAGACTTATTACACTTGAGGACTGTGAATCCTCCAGCCGGTTAGGCATCGCGTTCTGAGCATCCAAGAGTCATTGTGGATCGTCGATGAACGAAGTCTGTGAAGGTTTGGAAGTCTACCTTGAAGAATTACCAGAGTGATTGGGTGAGGACTGGGTGTCCTTAGCTCAAGGGGAATAAGGTGAAGACGAGGTCTTATGAGTTGAATCTCAGCCTCCCTAACCAGACGCACAGTTGTCACAACAACTGGAACTGGTCCAACAAATCATTGTCTTCAACGAGCCACTGGTTCTATCCTTCCCATCTCTTTATCTGCAGATTGGTCCTTCAGAAGTCATTGCCTGTTTGCAATATTTATTTGTCTTCACTGTGTGACTGCTTGTTCTGATTGGCTTCATACTATCTTCCATCCTGATCTATACTGCCTAGCTGCTATTAGTCTTTGTGCTTTCATTTCATTGAATACTTGACTATGGCTTGCTTAGTGTAGTCTACCTTCCGCTGCATGGTAATAGGTTTATTTCTATCGTTTGTCTTCGAAACTTTCATGTTTTGAAGAATTTCATAAAAATCGCCTATTCACCCCCTCTAGTGGATCAGTAGCACTTTCAATTGGTATCAGAGCAAGGTACTCCCTTGTTCTGTGTGATTCGGTTTAACCACCTGGAGTTTTAGCTATGTCGGCTGCAGGGATAATCAAAGTCTCCGCTGCGTGTCCAGTCTTCGATGGAACTGACTATCCCTACTGGAAGAATAAGATGCGCATGCATCTTGAAGCCATTGATGTCGACCTATGGTATGTCGTCAAGAATGGCGTTCTCAAGGCTGGTGAAGGTGTCACTGCTGCTGATGTCAAGAAGTTCGTTCAACTAGATTCCACTACCAAGAACATCATCTATGGTCATCTGACCAAAGGACAGTATGGCCGTGTGAGTGCTTTGGAAACATCCAAGCTAGTCTGGGACTGGCTCTCCAATGTCAACGAAGGTGTCTCAACCCAGAGAGATCAAAGAATCAGTGTTCTTCGCAATCTCTTCAACCGCTTGAAGAGAAATGACAATGAGAATGTTCAGCTCATGTTTGATCGACTCACTGACATCACAAATGAGCTTCAAGCCCTCGGCGCTACTGAGATCACCAAGCATGAAGTCGTCAAGACACTCCTGAGATCACTTGACAGTTCATTTGACACCCTAGCCCTGATGATACAAGAACGCCCTGACTTCAAGACACTCGATCCATCTGACATACTTGAAAGGCTCAACACACATGAGTTTCAGCTTTCTGAGAAAAGAGACATCTATGGTCCTAACTATGGGCGAACTCGTGCTTTGAAGGCAAAGGCTGTTTCCTCATCTGAAGAAGAATCTGATTGCAGTTCTGATGATCCTGAAGACATTGGAAAGGAGCTTGCTATGCTTGTGAAGAAGTTCCAGAAATTCACCAAGAAGAAAGGCTTCAGAAAGTCCTCACGATCCAGCTCAAGGAATGATGAAGCCTCTGCTCATGACTACAAGAAGAGAACATGCCACAAGTGCAAGAAACCTGGTCATTACATCTCTGAGTGTCTGCAGTGGGACAATGAGAACAACAAGAAGAAGAAGAACAAGGAATATGACTCTGACGACAAGAAGAAGAAGAAATACTCAAAGTCTTCTTCCAAGTCTTCATCAAAGTCTTCATCACACAAGAAGAGCTCATCTGGCAAGGCTCGTGCGTTTGTTGGCTAGGAAATGGATTCAGAGGAGGAGTCTGCTTCTGAGGAGGCGGAGGAGGAGTTTGAGGAGGAGTCCGATTCTGGCATTGCAAGTCTGGCTACAGCCTACGTTGCCAAGTCCATCTTCAACATTGAAGACAATGACTTCATCATCGACGCTGATGCTACTGACCAGGACACCTCCGCTCCCACCTACTGCTTCATGGCACGCGGTGCCAAGGTAAACTCACGCACTACTCACTATCAAACATCCAGTGAAGATGACTCTGATTGTGGTTCCAAACCCAGCTACAAAACACTTGCTGAAATTGCAACTAAACAACAGAAAGCTATGGAACATATTCAAAAACTGTTAGACAAAAGCGATGACCTGTTAGACGCTGAAATGACTCGATCTCAGTCCTTAATTGAAGACATAAAAAATCTTCATGTTAAGTATGAGGAACTTAAAAGTCGTCATGAAACGCTCTCAACAACTCATGAAAAGCTTTCCTATGATTATCTTCAAAGGAAACAAGATCTTGAGAAATTGAGAGTGGCTCATGAAGATCTTCAAAAGGAAAACGAGTCGCTTCGCGCCAAACAGATCAGTTCCGCTCAGGAAGGATTTGAACCACCATGTCTTAAATGCATTGAGCGTGACAACGCTACTTCTGTTGCTTGATGTTCCACTGCTGCTACTGTTGCAATATCTTCAACTGTTGATGTGGTAACTAACCCCTCTGCTGAGGATGCCACTGCTATTGCTAATGAAAATGCTAGGTCGAAGACATTGCTTGAAACAGGGATGTACAAAAGTCTCAAAGGGCATCAAACACTATGTGATGTCCTCAAAAGACAGATCCTGAACCAAAACCCTGGGAAAGAGGATGTTGGGTTCGAAAGGAATGAATGCTGATGGCTCTTACTGGAAACCTGAGCAGTACCCCAAAACCACATGGGTTGCTGCAAAGGAACCTTCAGTGGATCCATCTACCCTATCTGGCTTCACTTGTGCTAATCCCATTGTTATTGATGAATCCTTTGATGCAAACTATAAACTGTTTAAGAATCAGAATGGTGAAGTGTTTGCCAGGTATATTGGTACTAACTGCAGGTATGGGCCACCTATGAAGAAGGTCTGGGTGTCGAAAAAGTGTCTGGAAAATCTTCCTGTGTATGTCGTCATGACACCACAAGTGAAGAAGACAAACCCTAGACCACGGGCTTCATATGGTCCAAAGGCTTCATCCAGATAGAGGACTCACCTGAGTCGCACTAATGCAAATGTTTTGCAGGGAAACCATACTCAGGCCTATGAATATGAGCGCGTTTCATCAAACCGCCATGTTCATAAGACCAAGAACTACTCTGCTTATTCTTATGAGTACTATTGTCCACCTGCAAGACTATTTGCTAGGGCTCCAAAGCCAAAGTTCTCAGATGCTGCACTTAGACTCATTGCTTCGAAGCCACCCATGAAGATGTGGGTGGCTAAGAAAGCTTAACTCTCTTTGCAGGGAAGGGTCTCCAGCCAAAAATCAAATTCGTCTAAAGCTATTGCTGGGGACCTTAAACATCTTGTAGGGCGCAAGATGAAATGCCCAAATGGTCTTATTATTTTGTTCCTGGGTCGCTTGCTACTTGCCTTATTAGTCCTAACCTCGATCTAAGCTTTCATAATCCACTTGCTCGTCAAATGTTTATGATTGACAATTCTCTTCGTGAAGCCTATCCCCCTAACTGCACTATAGGGTATGACACCAGCTGCTTCAGAATGGATTATTGATAGTGGATGTACTAATCACATGACTGGCAAGCGAAGTCTTCTCATGGACTCAACCTTACGTCCATCTGACAAGAGTCACATCACATTTGCTGATACTGGTAAAAGCAAGGTATTGGGTCTAGGTAGAGTTGCAATCTCAAGGGATCGGCACATGGATAAAGTGATGCTTGTTGAATCCCTTGGTTTCAACTTAATGTCTGTCTCAATGCTTTGTGATTTAAACATGATTGTGATATTTGTAAAATATCGTTGCCTTGTTCTAATGGAATCTAACAAGTCTCTAGTCTTTGAATGGTATCGAAAAGATGATTTGTACAAGGTAGATTTCTCAGCAGGACCACAGCTTGCCGTATGTCTTCTAGCAAAAGCTTCAGAATGCTGGCTCTGGCATCGGAGGCTAGGGCATGCTGGCATGAGGAACTTGCACACTCTTGCAAAGAAGAAGCATGTCATAGGCATCGAGGGCGTCAAGTTCAAGAAGGATCACTTATGTGGTGCCTGCGAAGCTGGAAAGATGACGAGGGCCAGGCATCCCTCGAAGACAATCATGACAACGACTCAACCCTTCGAACTGCTACACATGGACCTCTTCGGTCCCACTCACTACTCAACTCTTACTACTACTTCTTGTCTCTATGGCTTCATCATTGTTGATGATTATTCAAGATATACATGGGTACATATAATCCTCTACAAGACTGAAGTGCAGGATGTCTTCATATGCTTCGCCAATTGAGCCATGAACAACTATGGCGTCAAGATCAAGCACATCAGAAGTGACAACGGCACTGAATTCAAGAACACCGGCCTCGACACTTATCTTGATACTTTGGGCATCACTCATGAATTCTCAGCTCCGTACACGCCGCAGCAAAATGGCGTCGTGGAACGCAAGAACAGAACACTTATTGAGATGGCCCGGACGATGCCCGATGAATACAAGACTCCATGAAAGTTCTGGCCTGAAGCCATTGATACTGCATGCCATATCATCAACTGCGTTTATCTTCACAAGCTTCTGAACAAAACATCCTATGAGCTCCTCACTGGTAAGAAGCCATCTGTCAGTTACTTCAGAGTATTTGGTGCCAGGTGCTGGATCAAGGATCCACATCACACTTCAAAATTTGCACCGAAAGCACATGAAGGTTTTGTTGGAAATATGCCCTAGAGGCAATAATAAAAGCATAATTATTATATTTCCTTGTTCATGATAATTGTCTTTATTCATGCTATAATTGTGTTATCCGGAAATCGTAATACATGTGTGAATAATAGACACCAACATGTCCCTGGTAAGCCTCTAGTTGACTAGCTCATTGATCAACAGATAGTCATGATTTCCTGACTATGGACATTGGATGTCATTGATAACGAGATCACATCATTAGGAGAATGATGTTATGGACAAGACCCAATCCTAAACATAGCACAAGATCGTATAGTTCGTTTGCTAGAGTTTTCCAATGTCAAGTATCCTTTCCTTAGACCATGAGATCGTGTAACTCCCGGATACCGTCGGAGTGCTTTGGGTGTACCAAACGTCACAACGTAACTGGGTGACTATAAAGGTATACTACGGGTATCTCCGAAAGTGTCTGTTGGGTTGACACGGATCAAGACTGGGATTTGTCACTCCGTATGACGGAGAGGTATCACTGGGCCCACTCGGTAATGCATCATCATTATGAGCTCAAAGTGACCAAGTGTCTGGTCATGGGATCATGCATTACGGTACGAGTAAAGTGACTTGCCGGTAACGAGATTGAACGAGGTATTGGGATACCGACGATCGAATCTCGGGCAAGTAGCATACCGATTGACAGAGGGAATTGTATACGGGGTTGCTTGAATCCTCGACATCGTGGTTCATCCGATGAGATCATCGAGGAGCATGTAGGAGACAACATGGGTATCCAGATCCCGCTGTTGGTTATTAACCGGAGAGTCGTCTCGGTCATGTCTACATGTCTCCCGAACCCGTAGGGTCTACACACTTAAGGTTCGGTGACGCTAGGGTTGTAGGGATATGTATATGCAGTAACCCGAATGTTGTTCAGAGTCCCGGATGAGATCCCGGACGTCACGAGGAGTTCCGGAATGGTCCGGAGGTAAAGAATTATATATAGGAAGTGCTATTTCGGGCATTGGGACAAGTTTCGGGGTCACCGGTATTGTACCGGGACCACCGGAAGGGTCCCGGGGGTCCACCGGGTGGGGCCACCTGCCCCGGGGGCCACATGGGCTGTAGGGGGTGCGCCTTGGCCTATATGGGCCAAGGGCACCAGCCCCAAGAGGCCCATGCGCCTAGGGTTCAAGGAAGGGAAGAGTCCCAAAGGGGGAAGGCACCTCCTAGGTGCCTTGGGGAGGAGGGATTCCTCCCTTGGCCGCACCCCCCTAGGAGATTGGATCTCCTAGGGCCGGCGCCCCCCCCCCCTTGGACTCCCTATACATAGTGGGGCAAGGAGGGCCTCTCAACCACGCCTTTGGTGCCTCCTTCTTCCTCTCCAACACATCCTCCTCCTCCATAGTGCTTAGCGAAGCCCTGCCGGAGTACTGCAGCTCCATCATCACCACGCCGTCATGCTGCTGCTTGAGCCATCTTCCTCAACCTCTCCTTCCCCCTTGCTGGATCAAGAAGGAGGAGACGTTACACTGACCGTACGTGTGTTGAACGCGGAGGTGCCGTCCGTTCGGCGCTAGGATCTTCGGTGATTTGGATCACTCGAGTACGCCTTCCTCATCCCAGTTCTTTGAACGCTTCCGCGCGTGATCTACAAAGTTATGTAGATGCAATCCGATCACTCATTGCTAGATGAACTCCTAGATGGATCTTGGTGAAACCGTAGGAAATTTTTTGTTTTCTGCAACGTTCCCCAACAGTGGTATCAGAGCTAGGTCTATGTGTAGTTCTCTTGCACGAGTAGAACACAATTTGTTGTGGGCGTTGATGTTGTCAACTTTCTTGCCACTACTAGTCTTATCTTGCTTCAATGGTATTGTGGGATGAAGCGGCCCGGACCAACCTTACACGTACGCTTACGTGAGACCGGTTCCACCGACTAACATGCACAAGTTGCATAAGGTGGTTGGCGGGTGTCTGTCTCTCCCACTTTAGTTGGAGCAGATTCGATGAAAAGGGTCCTTATGAAGGGTAAATGGAAGTTGACAAATCACGTTGTGGCTTTCACGTAGGTAAGAAAACGTTCTTGCTAGAACCCTATTTCAGCCACGTAAAACTTGCAACAACAATTAGAGGACGTCTAACTTGTTTTTGCAGCAAGTGCTTTGTGATATGATATGGCCAAAGTTGTGATGAATGATGAATGATCTATATGTGATGTATGAGATGTTCATGCTATTGTAATAGGAATCACGACTTGCATGTCGATGAGTATGACAACCGGCAGGAGCCATAGGAGTTGTCTTTATTTTTTGTATGACCTACGTGTCATTGAGAAACGCCATGTAAATTACTTTACTTTATTGCTAAACGCGTTAGCCATAGTGGTAGAAGTAATAGTTGGCGAGAAACTTCATGGAGACACAATAATGGAGATCATGATGATGGAGATCATGGTGTCATGCCGGTGACAAGATGATCATGGAGCCCCAAGATGGAGATCAAAGGAGCTATGTGATATTGGCCATATCATGTCACTATTATTATTTGATTGCATGTGATGTTTATCATGTTTTTGCATCTTGTTTGCTTATAACGACGGTAGTAAATAAGATGATCCCTCATAATAATTTCAAGAAAGTGTTCCCCCTAACTGTGCACCGTTGCGACAGTTCGTTGTTTCGAAGCACCACGTGATGATCGGGTGTGATAGATTCCAACGTTCACATACAACGGGTGTAAGACAGATTTACACATGCAAACACTTAGGTTGACTTGACGAGCCTAGCATGTACAGACATGGCCTCGGAACACAGAAGACCGAAAGGTCGAGCATGAGTCGTATAGAAGATACGATCAACATGAAGATGTTCAACGACGTTGGCTAGTCCGTCTCACGTGATGATCAGACACGGCCTAGTTAACTCGGATCATGTTATACTTAGATTACAGGAGGGATGTTTATCTAAGTGGGAGTTCATTGAATAATTTGATTAGATGAACTTAATTATCATGAACTTAGTCTTAAATTTTACAATATGTCTTGTAGATCAAATGGCCAACGTAGTCCTCAACTTCAACGCGTTCCTAGAGAAAACCAAGCTGAAAGACGATGGCAGCAACTACACGGACTGGGTCCAGAACCTGAGGATCATCCTCATAGCTGCCAAGAAAGATTATGTCCTACAAGCACCGCTAGGTGACATACCTGTTCTCCCTGCAGAACAAGACGTTATGAACGCTTGGCAGGCACGTACCGATGACTACTCCCTCGTTCAGTGCGGCATGCTTTACAGCTTAGAGCCGTGGCTCCAAAAACGTTTTGAGAGACACGGAGCATATGAGATGTTCGAAGAGCTGAAACTGGTTTTCCAAGCTCATGCCCGGGTCGAGAGATATCAAGTCTCTGACAAGTTCTTCAGCTGTAAGATGGAGGAAAACAGTTCTATCAGCGAGCACATACTCACTATGTCTGGGTTGCATAACCGCTTGACTCAGCTGGGAGTTAATCTCCCGGATGACGCGTCATTGATAGAATCCTTCAGTCGCTTCCACCGAGCTACAAGAGCTTTGTGATGAACTTCAATATGCAAGGGATGGAAAAGACCATTCCTGAAGTATTTGCAATGCTGAAATCAGCAGAGGTAGAAGTCAAAAAGGAACATCAAGTGTTGATGGTGAATAAAACCACTAAGTTCAAGAAAGGCAAGGGTAAGAAAACCTTCAAGAAAGACGGCAAGGGAGTTGCCGTGCCCGGCAAGCAAGCTGCCGGGAAGAAGCCAAAGAATGGACCCAAGCCCGAGACTGAGTGCTTTTATTGCAAGGAAAGTGGTCGCTGGAAGTGGAACTGCCCGAAATACTTAGCGGACAAGAAGGCCAGCAAAACAAAAGGTATATGTGATATACATGTAATTGATGTGTACCTTACCAGTACTCGTAGTAGCTCCTGGGTATTTGATACCGGTGCAGTTGCTCACATTTGTAACTCAAAGCAGGAGCTGCGGAATAAGCGGAGACTGGCGAAGGACGAGGTGACGATGCACGTCGGGAATGGTTCCAAGGTCGATGTGATCACCGTCGGCACGCTACCTCTACATTTACCTACGGGATTAGTTTTGAACCTCAATAATTGTTATTTAGTGCCAAGTTTGAGCATGAACATTGTATCAGGATCTTGTTTAATTCGAGATGGCTACTCATTTAAATCCGAGAATAATGGTTGTTCTATTTATATGAGAGATATGTTTTATGGTCATGCTCCGATGGTGAATGGTTTATTCTTAATGAATCTCGAGCGTAATGCTACACATATTCATAGTGTGAATACCAAAAGATGTAAGATTCATAATGATAGTCCCACATACTTGTGGCACTGCCGCCTTGGTCACATAGGTGTCAAACGCATGAAGAAGCTACATACTGATGGACTTTTAGAGTCTCTTGATTACGAATCATTTGACACGTGCGAATCATGCCTCATGGGTAAAATGACCAAGACTCCGTTCTCAGGAACAATGGAGCGAGCAACCAACTTATTGGAAATCATACATACTGATGTGTGCGGTCCAATGAGTGTTGAGGCTCGCGGTGGCTATCGTTATGTTCTCACCCTCACTGATGACTTGAGTAGATATGGGTATGTCTACTTAATGAAACACAAGTCTGAGACCTTTGAAAAGTTCAAGGAATTTCAGAGTGAGGTTGAGAATCAACGTGACAGGAAAATCAAGTTCCTGCGATCAGATCGTGGAGGAGAATACTTGAGTCATGAGTTTGGCACACACTTAAGAAAATGTGGAATAGTTTCACAGCTCACGCCGCCTGGAACACCTCAGCGTAATGGTGTGTCCGAACGTCGTAATCGCACTCTATTAGATATGGTGCGATCTATGATGTCTCTTACCGATTTACCGCTATCTTTTTGGGGGTATGCTTTAGAGACTGCCGCATTCACTTTAAATAGGGCTCCGTCAAAATCCGTTGAGACAACACCGTATAAATTGTGGTTTGGGAAGAAACCTAAGCTGTCGTTTCTAAAAGTTTGGGGATGTGATGCTTATGTCAAGAAACTTCAACCTGAAAAGCTCAAACCCAAATCAGAAAAATGCGTCTTCATAGGATACCCTAAAGAAACTATAGGGTATACCTTCTACCTCAGATCCGAAGGCAAGATCTTTGTTGCCAAGAATGGGTCCTTTCTAGAGAAAGAGTTTCTCTCGAAAGAAGTAAGTGGGAGGAAAGTAGAACTTGATGAAGTATTACCACTTGAACCGGAAAATGGCTCGACTCAAGAAAATGTTCCTGAGGTGCCTGCACCGACTAGAGAGGAAGTTAATGATGATGATCAAGATACTTCTGATCAAGCTCCTACTGAAATTCGAAGGTCCACAAGGACACGTTCCGCACCAGAGTGGTACGGCAACCCTGTCTTGGAAATCATGTTGTTAGACAACGGTGAACCTTCAAACTATGAAGAAGCGATGGCGGGCCCGGATTCCGACAAATGGCTAGAAGCCATGAAATCCGAGATAGGATCCATGTATGAAAACGAAGTATGGACTTTGATTGACTTGCCCGTTGAGCGGCGAGCCATCGAAAATAAATGGATCTTTAAGAAGAAGACAGACGCGGATGGTAATGTGACCATCTATAAAGCTCGGCTTGTCGCTAAGGGTTATCGACAAGTTCAAGGGGTTGACTACGATCAGACTTTCTCACCGGTAGCGAAGCTGAAGTCCGTCCAAATCATGTTAGCGATTGCCACATTCTATGATTATGAAATATGGCAAATGGACGTCAAAACAGCATTCCTTAATGGTTTCCTTAAGGAAGAATTGTATATGATGCAGCCGGAAGGTTTTGTCGATCCTAAGAATGCTGACAAGGTGTGCAAGCTCCAACGCTTGATTTATGGGCTGGTGCAAGCATCTCGGAGTTGGAACATTCGCTTTGATGAGATGATCAAAGCATTTGGGTTTACGCAGACTTATGGAGAAGCCTGTGTTTACAAGAAAGTGAGTGGGAGCTCTGGAGCATTTCTCATATTATATGTAGATGACATACTTTTGATGGGAAATGATATAGAACTCTTGGACAGCATAAAGGCCTACTTGAATAAGAGTTTTTCAATGAAGGACCTTGGAGAAGCTGCTTATATATTAGGCATCAAGATCTACAGAGATAGATCAAGACGCCTCATAGGTCTTTCACAAAGCACATACCTTGATAAGATATTGAAGAAGTTCAATATGGATCAGTCTAAGAAGGGGTTCTTGCCTGTGTTGCAAGGTGTGAAGTTGAGCTTAGCTCAATGTCCGACCACGGCAGAAGATATAGAAGAGATGAGTGTCATCCCCTATGCCTCAGCCATAGGTTCTATTATGTATGACATGCTGTGTACCAGACCTGATGTTAACCATGCCGTAAGTTTGGTAGGTAGGTACCAAAGTAATCCCGGCAAGGAACACTGGACAACGGTCAAGAATATCCTGAAGTACCTGAAAAGGACTAAGGAAATCTTTCTCGTTTATGGAGGTGACGAAGAGCTCGTCGTAAAAGGTTACGTCGATGCTAGCTTCGACACAGATCTGGATGACTCTAAGTCACAAACCGGATACGTGTATATTTTGAATGGTGGGGCAGTAAGCTGGTGCAGTTGCAAGCAGAGCGTCGTGGCGGGATCTACATGTGAAGCGGAGTACATGGCAGCCTCGGAGGCAGCGCATGAAGCAATTTGGGTGAAGGAGTTCATCACCGACCTAGGAGTCATACCCAATGCGTCGGGGCCGATCAAGCTCTTCTGTGACAACACTGGAGCTATTGCACTTGCCAAGGAGCCCAGGTTTCACAAGAAGACAAGGCACATCAAGCGTCGCTTCAACTCCATTCATGAAAATGTTCAAGATGGAGACATAGATATTTGTAAAGTACATACGGACCTGAATGTAGTAGATCCGTTGACTAAACCTCTCCCTAGAGCAAAACATGATCAACACCAGAATTCCATGGGTGTTCGATTCATCACAATGTAACAAGATTATTGACTCTAGTGCAAGTGGGAGACTGTTGGAAATATGCCCTAGAGGCAATAATAAAAGCATTATTATTATATTTCCTTGTTCATGATAATTGTCTTTATTCATGCTATAATTGTGTTATTCGGAAATCGTAATACATGTGTGAATAATAGACACCAACATGTCCCTGGTAAGCCTCTAGTTGACTAGCTCGTTGATCAACAGATAGTCATGGTTTCCTGACTATGGACATTGGATGTCATTGATAACGGGATCACATCATTAGGAGAATGATGTGATGGACAAGACCCAATCCTAAGCATAGCACAAGATCGTGTAGTTCGTTTGCTAGAGCTTTTCCAATGTCAAGTATCTTTTCCTTTGACCATGAGATCGTGTAACTCCCGGATACCGTAGGCGTGCTTTGGGTGTACCAAACGTCACAACGTAACTGGGTGACTATAAAGGTGCACTACAGGTATCTCCGAAAGTGTCTATTGGGTTGACACGGATCAAGACTGGGATTTGTCACTCCGTATGACGGAGAGGTATCACTGGGCCCACTCGGTAATGCATCATAATAATGAGCTCAAAGTGACCAAGTGTCTGGTCACGGGATCATGCATTACGGTACGAGTAAAGTGACTTGCCGGTAATGAGATTGAACGAGGTATTGGGATACCGACGATCGAATCTCGGGCAAGTAACATACCGCTTGACAAAGGGAATTGTATACGGGGTTGCTTGAATCCTCGACATCGTGGTTCATCCGATGAGATCATCGAGGAGCATGTGGGAGCCAACATGGGTATCCAGATCCCGCTGTTGGTTATTGACCGGAGAGTCGTCTCGGTCATGTCTGCATGTCTCCCGAACCCGTAGGGTCTACACACTTAAGGTTCGGTGACGCTAGGGTTGTAGGGATATGTATATGCAGTAACCCGAATGTTGTTCGGAGTCCCTGATGAGATCCCAGACGTCACGAGGAGTTCCGGAATGGTCCGGAGGTAAATAATTATATATAGGAAGTGCTATTTCGGCCATCGGGACAAGTTTCGGGGTTATCGGTATTGTACCGGGACCACCGGAAGGGTCCCGGGGGTCCACCGGGTGGGTCCACCTACCCCGGGGGGGCACATGGGCTGTAGGGGGTGCGCCTTGGCCTACATGGGCCAAGGGCACCAGCCCCAAGAGGCCCATGCGCCTAGGGTTCACAAAAGGGAAGAGTCCCACTAGTGGAAGGCACCTCCTAGGTGCCTTGGGGGGGAGGGAAACCTCCCTTGGCCGCCGCCCCCCTAGGAGATTGGATCTCCTAGGGCCGGCGCCCCCCCCCTTGGCCCTCCTATATATAGTGGGGGAAGGAGGGCTTTTCATCCACGCCTTTGGTTGCCTCCTTCTCCCTCTCCAACACCTCCTCCTCCTCCATAGTGCTTGGCGAAGCCCTGACGGAGTACTGCCGCTCCATCACCACCACGCCGTCGTGCTGCTGCTGGAGCCATCTTCCTCAACCCCTCCTTCCCTCTTGCTGGATCAAGAAGAAGGAGATGTTACTCTGACCATACGTGTGTTGAACGCGGAGGTGCTGTCCGTTCGGTGCTAGGATCTCCGGTGATTTGGATCACGTCGTGTTCGACTACCTCATCCCCGTTCTTTGAACGCTTCCGCTTGCGATCTACAAAGGTATGTAGATGCATCCGATCACTCATTGCTAGATGAACTCATAGATGGATCTTGGTGAAACCGTAGGAAAATTTTTGTTTTCTGCAACGTTCCCCAACAGTGGCATCATGAGCTAGGTCTATGCGTAGTTCTTCTTGCGCGAGTAGAACACAATTTGTTGTGGGCGTAGATGTTGTCAACTTTCTTGCCGTTACTAGTCTTATCTTGCTTCAACGGTATTGTGGGATGAAGCGGCCCGGACCAACCTTACACGTACGCTTACGTGAGACCGCTTCCACCGACTAACATGCACTAGTTGCATAAGGTGGCTGGCGGGTGTCTGTCTCTCCTACTTTAGTTGGAACGGATTCGATGAAAAGGGTCCTTATGAAGGGTAAATAGAAGTTGACAAATCACGTTGTGGCTTTCACGTAGGTAAGAAAACGTTCTTGCTAGAACCCTACTTCAGCCACGTAAAACTTGCAACAACAATTAGAGGACGTCTAACTTATTTTTGCAGCAAGTGCTTTGTGATATGATATGGCCAAAGTTGTGATGAATGATGAATGATATATATGTGATGTATGAGTTGTTCATGCCATTGTAATAGGAATCACGACTTGCATGTCGATGAGTATGACAACCGGCAGGAGCCATAGGAGTTGTCTTTATTTTTGTATGACCTGCGTGTCATTGAGAAACGCCATGTAAATTACTTTACTTTATTGCTAAACGCGTTAGCCATAGTAGTAGAAGTAATAGTTGGCGAGCAACTTCCTGGAGACACAATGATGGAGATCATGATGATGGAGATCATGGTGTCATGCCGGTGATGAAATGATCATGGAGCCCCAAGATGGAGATCAAAGGAGCTATGTGATATTGGCCATATCATGTCACTATTATTATTTGATTGCATGTGATGTTTATCATGTTTTGCATCTTGTTTGCTTAGAACGACGGTAGTAAATAAGATGATCCCTTACAACAATTTCAAGAAGTGTTCTCCCCTAACTGTGCACCGTTGCTACAGTTCGTCGCTTCGAAGCACCACGTGTTAATCGGGTGTGATAGATCCTTTCGTTCACATACAACGGGTGTAAGAAGTTTTACACATGCAAAAACACTTAGGGTTAACTTGACGAGCCTAGAATGTACAGACATGGCCTCGGAACACAGAGACCGAAAGGTCGAACACGAGTCGTATGGAAGATACGATCAACATGAAGATGTTCACCGATGATGACTAGTCCGTCTCACGTGATGATCGGACACGGCCTAGTCGACTCGGATCGTGTAACACTTAGATGACTAGAGGGATGTCTATCTAAGTGGGAGTTCATTGAATAATTTGATGAACTTTATTATCATGAACTTAGTCTAAAAATCTTTGCAATATGTCTTGTAGATCAAATGGCCAACGTAGTCCTCAACTTCAACGCGTTCTTAGAGAAAACCAAGCTGAAAGACGATGGCAGCAACTATACGGACTGGGTCTGGAACCTGAGGATCATCCTCATAGCTGCCAAGAAAGAATATGTCCTACAAGCACCGCTAGGTGACGCACCCATCCCACAGAACCAATACGTTATGAACACTTGGCAGACACGTGCCGATGACTACTCCCTCGTTCAGTGCGGCATGCTTTACAGCCTAGAGCCAGGGCTCCAAAAGCGTTTTGAGGGACATGGAGCATATGAGATGTTCGAAGAGCTGAAAATGGTTTTCCAAGCTCATGCCCGGGTCGAGAGATATGAAGTCTCCGACAAATTCTTCAGCTGTAAGATGGAGGAAAATAGTTCTGTCAGTGAGCACATACTCACTATGTCTGGGTTACATAACCGCTTGACTCAGCTGGGAGTTAATCTCCCGGATGATGCGGTCATTGACAGAATCCTCCAGTCGCTTCCACCAAGCTACAAGAGCTTTGTGATGAACTTCAATATGGAGGGGATGGAAAAGACCATTCCTGAGGTATTTTCAATGCTGAAATCAGCAGAGGTAGAAGTCAAGAAGGAACATCAAGTGTTGATGGTGAATAAAACCACTAAGTTCAAGAAGGGCAAGGGTAAAAAGAACTTCAAGAAGGACGGCAAAGGAGTTGCCGCGCCCGGCAAGCAAGCTGCTGGGAAGAAGCCAAAGAATGGACCCAAGCCCGAGACTGAGTGCTTTTATTGCAAGGGAAGTGGTCACTGGAAGCGGAACTGCCCCAAATACTTAGCAGACAAGAAGGCCGGCAAAACAAAAGGTATATATGATATACATGTAATTGATGTGTACCTTACTAGTACCCGTAGTAGCTCTTGGGTATTTGATACCGGTGCTATTGCTCACATTTGTGACTCAAAGCAGGGGCTGCGGAATAAGCGGAGACTGGCAAAGGACGAGGTGACGATGCGCGTCGGGAATGGTTCCAAGGTCAATGTGATCGCCGTCGGCACGCTACCTCTACATTTACCTTCGGGATTAGTATTAAACCTTAATAATTGTTATTTAGTGCCAGCTTTGAGCATGAACATTGTATCGGGATCTCGTTTAATTCGAGATGGCTACTCATTTAAATCCGAGAATAATGGTTGTTCTATTTATATGAGAGATATGTTTTATGGTCATGCTCCTATGGTGAATGGTTTATTCTTAATGAATCTCGAGCGTAATGCTACACATATTCATAATGTGAGTACCAAAAGTTGTAAAGTTGATAATGATAGTCCCACGTACTTGTGGCACTGCCGCCTTGGTCACATAGGTGTCAAACACATGAAGAAGCTCCATGCTGATGGACTTTTAGAGTCTCTTGATTACGAATCATTTGACACGTGCGAACCATGCCTCATGGGTAAAATGACCAAGACTCCGTTCTCAGGAACAATGGAGCGAGCAACCAACTTATTGGAAATCATACATACTGATGTGTGCGGTCCAATGAGTGTTGAGGCTCGCGGTGGCTATCGTTATGTTCTCACCCTCACTGATGACTTAAGTAGATATGGGTATGTCTACTTAATGAAACACAAGTCTGAAACCTTTGAAAAGTTCAAGGAATTTCAGAGTGAGGTTGAGAATCAACGTGACAGGAAAATCAAGTTCCTGCAATCAGATCGTGGAGGAGAATACTTGAGTCACGAGTTTGGCACACACTTAAGAAAATGTGGAATAGTTTCACAACTCACGCCGCCTGGAACACCTCAGCGTAACGGTGTGTCCGAACGTCGTAATCGCACTCTATTGGATATGGTGCGGTCTATGATGTCTCTAACCGATTTACCGCTATCATTTTGGGGATACGCTCTAGAGACAGCTACATTCACTTTAAATAGGGCTCTGTCTAAATCCGTTGAGACGACACCGTATGAATTATGGTTTGGCAAGAAACCTAAGTTGTCGTTTCTAAAAGTTTGGGGATGCGATGCTTATGTCAAGAAACTTCAACCTGAGAAGCTCGAACCCAAGTCGGAAAAATGCGTCTTCATAGGATACCCTAAGGAAACCATTGGGTATACCTTCTACCTAAGATCTGAAGGCAAGATCTTTGTTGCCAAGAATGGACTCTTTCTGGAGAAAGAGTTTCTCTCGAAAGAAGTAAGTGGGAGGAAAGTGGAACTTGATGAAGTATTACCTCTTGAACCGGAGAGTAGCGCAGCTCAAGAAAATGTTTCTGTGATGCCTCCACCGGTTAGAGAGGAGGTTAATGATGATGATCATGAAACTTCAGATCAAGTCACTACTGAACTTCGTAGGTCCACAAGGACACGTTCCGCACCAGAGTGGTACGGCAACCCTTTCCTGGAAATCATGTTGTTAGACAACGGTGAACCTTCGAACTATGAAGAAGCGATCGCGGGCTCGGATTCCGACAAATGGCTAGAAGCCATGAAATCCGAGATAGAATCCATGTATGAAAACGAAGTATGGACTTTGACTGACTTGCCCGTTGAACGGCGAGCCATAGAAAATAAATGGATCTTTAAGAAGAAGACAGACGCGGATGGTAATGTGACCATCTATAAAGCTCGGCTTGTCGCTAAGGGTTATCGACAAGTTCAAGGGGTTGACTACGATGAGACTTTCTCACCGGTAGCAAAGCTGAAGTCCGTCCGAATCATGTTAGCGATTGCCGCATTCTATGATTATGAAATATGGCAAATGGACGTCAAAACGGCATTCCTTAATGGTTTCCTTAAGGAAGAATTGTATATGATGCAGCCGGAAGGTTTTGTCGATCCTAAGAATGCTAACAAGGTGTGCAAGCTCCAACGCTTGATTTATGGGCTGGTGCAAGCATCTCGGAGTTGGAACATTCGCTTTGATGAGATGATCAAAGCGTTTGGGTTTACACAGACTTATGGAGAAGCCTGTGTTTATAAGAAAGTGAGTGGGAGCTCTGTAGCATTTCTCATATTATATGTAGATGACATACTTTTGATGGGAAATGATATAGAACTCTTGGACAGCATCAAGGCCTACTTGAATAAGAGTTTTTCAATGAAGGACCTTGGTGAAGCTGCTTATATATTAGGCATCAAGATCTATAGAGATAGATCAAGACGCCTCATAGGTCTTTCACAAAGCACATACCTTGATAAGATATTGAAGAAGTTCAATATGGATCAATCTAAGAAGGGGTTCTTGCCTGTGTTACAAGGTATGAAATTGAGCTCAGCTCAATGTCCGACCACGGCAGAAGATATAGAAGAGATGAGTGTCATCCCCTATGCCTCAGCCATAGATTCTATTATGTGTGCCATGCTGTGTACCAGACCTGATGTAAACCTTGCCGTAAGTTTGGTAGGAAGGTACCAAAGTAATCCCGGCAAGGAACACTGGACAACGGTCAAGAATATCCTGAAGTACCTGAAAAGGACTAAGGAAATATTTCTCGTTTATGGAGGTGACGAAGAGCTCGTCGTAAAGGGTTACGTCGACGCTAGCTTCGACACATATCTGGATGACTCAAAGTCAGAAACCGGATACGTGTATATTTTGAATGGTGGGGCAGTAAGCTGGTGCAGTTGCAAGCAGAGCGTCGTGGCGGGATCTACATGTGAAGCGGAGTACATGGCAGCCTCGGAGGCAGTGCATGAAGCAATTTGGGTGAAGGAGTTCATCACTGACCTAGGAGTCATACCCAATGCGTCGGGGCCGATCAAACTCTTCTGTGACAACACTGGAGCTATTGCACTTGCCAAGGAGCCCAGGTTTCACAAGAAGACAAGGCACATCAAGCGTCGCTTCAATCCCATTCGTGAAAATGTTCAAGATGGAGACATAGATATTTGTAAAGTGCATACGGACTTGAATGTAGCAGATCCGTTGACTAAACCTCTCCCTAGGGCAAAACATGATCAACACCAGAATTCCATGGGTGTGCGGTTCATCACAATGTAACTAGATTATTGACTCTAGTGCAAGTGGGAGACTGTTGGAAATATGCCCTAGAGGCAATAATAAAAGCATTATTATTATATTTCTTTGTTCATGATAATTGTCTATTCATGCTATAATTGTATTATCCGAAAATCGTAATACATGTGTGAATGATAGACACCAACATGTCCCTAGTAAGCCTCTAGTTGACTAGCTCGTTGATCAACAGATAGTCATGGTTTCCTGACTATGGACATTGGATGTCATTGATAACGGGATCACATCATTAGGAGAATGATGTGATGGACAAGACCCAATCCTAAGCATAGCACAAGATCGTGTAGTTCGTTTGCTAGAGCTTTTCCAATGTCAAGTATCTTTTCCTTTGACCATGAGATCGTGTAACTCCCGGATACCGTAGGAGTGCTTTGGGTGTACCAAACGTCACAACGTAACTGGGTGACTATAAAGGTGCACTACAGGTATCTCCGAAAGTGTCTGTTGGGTTGACACGGATCAAGACTGGGATTTGTCACTCCGTATGACGGAGAGGTATCACTGGGACCACTCGGTAATGCATCATCATAATGAGCTCAAAGTGACCAAGTGTCTGGTCACGGGATCATGCATTACGGTACGAGTAAAGTGACTTGCCGGTAACGAGATTGAACGAGGTATTGGGATACCGACGATCGAATCTCGGGCAAGTAACATACCGCTTGACAAAGGGAATTGTATACGGGGTTGCTTGAATCCTCGACATCGTGGTTCATCCGATGAGATCATCGAGGAGCATGTGGGATCCAACATGGGTATCCAGATCCCGCTGTTGGTTATTGACCGGAGAGCGTCTCAGTCATGTCTGCATGTCTCCCGAACCCGTAGGGTCTACACACTTAAGGTTCGGTGACGCTAGGGTAGTAGGGATATGTATATGCAGTAACCCGAATGTTGTTCGGAGTCCCGGATGAGATCCCGGACGTCATGAGGAGTTCCGGAATGGTCCGGAGGTAAAGAATTATATATAGGAAGTGCTATTTCGGCCATCGGGACATGTTTCGGGGTTATCGGTATTGTACCGGGACCACCGGAAGGGTCCCGGGGGTCCACCGGGTGGGTCCACCTGCCCCGGGGGGCCACATGGGCTGTAGGGGGTGCGCCTTGGCCTACATGGGCCAAGGGCACCAGCCCCAAGAGGCCCATGCGCCTAGGGTTCACAAAAGGTAAGAGTCCCACTAGTGGAAGGCACCTCCTAGGTGCCTTGGGGGGGAGGGAAACCTCCCTTGGCCGCCGCCCCCCTAGGAGATTGGATCTCCTAGGGCCGGAGCCCCCCCTTGGCCCTCCTATATATAGTGGGGGAAGGAGGGATTTTCATCCACGCCTTTGGTTGCCTCCTTCTCCCTCTCCAACACCTCCTCCTCCTCCATAGTGCTTGGCGAAGCCCTGACGGAGTACTGCAGCTCCATCACCACCACGCCGTCGTGCTGCTGCTGGAGCCATCTTCCTCAACCTCTCCTTCCCTCTTGCTGGATCAAGAAGAAGGAGACGTTACGCTGACCGTACATGTGTTGAACGCGGAGGTGCCGTCCGTTCGGTGCTAGGATCTCCGATGATTTGGATCACGTCGTGTTCGACTACCTCATCCCCGTTCTTTGAACACTTCCGCTCGCGATCTACAAAGGTATGTAGATGCATCCGATCACTCGTTTCTAGATGAACTCATAGATGGATCTTGGTGAAACCGTAGGAAAATTTTTGTTTTCTGCAACGTTCCCCAACAAATTTTTGTTTTCTGCAACGTTCCCCAACAGTGGTATCAGAGCTAGGTCTATGCGTAGTTCTCTTGCACGAGTAGAACACAATTTGTTGTGGGCGTTGATGTTGTCAACTTTCTTGCCGCTACTAGTCTTATCTTGCTTCAACGGTATTGTGGGATGAAGCGGCCCGGACCAACCTTACACGTACGCTTACGTGAGACCGGTTCCACCGACTAACATGCACAAGTTGCATAAGGTGGCTGGCGGGTGTCTGTCTCTCCCACTTTAGTTGGAGCGGATTCGATGAAAAGGGTCCTTATGAAGGGTAAATGGAAGTTGACAAATCACGTTGTGGCTTTCACGTAGGTAAGAAAACGTTCTTGCTAGAACCCTCAGCCACGTAAAACTTGCAACAACAATTAGAGGACGTCTAACTTGTTTTTGCAGCAAGTGCTTTGTGATATGATATGGCCAAAGTTGTGATGAATGATGAATGATCTATATGTGATGTATGAGATGTTCATGCTATTGTAATAGGAATCACGACTTGCATGTCGATGAGTATGACAACCGGCAGGAGCCATAGGAGTTGTCTTTATTTTTTGTATGACCTGCGTGTCATTGAGAAACGCCATGTAAATTACTTTACTTTATTGCTAAACGCATTAGCCATAGTAGTAGAAGTAATAGTTGGCGAGCAACTTCATGGAGACACAATAATGGAGATCATGGTGTCATGCCGGTGACAAGATGATCATGGAGCCCCAAGATGGAGATCAAAGGAGCTATGTGATATTGGCCATATCATGTCACTATTATTATTTGATTGCATGTGCTGTTTATCATGTTTTTGCATCTTGTTTCCTTATAACGACGGTAGTAAATAAGATGATCCCTCATAATAATTTCAAGAAAGTGTTCCCCCTAACTGTGCACCGTTGCGACAGTTTGTTGTTTCGAAGCACCATGTGGTGATCGGGTGTGATAGATTCCAACGTTCACATACAACGGGTGTAAGACAGATTTACACATGCAAACACTTAGGTTGACTTGACGAGCCTAGCATGTACAGACATGGCCTCGGAACACAGAAGACCGAAAGGTCGAGCATGAGTCGTATAGAAGATACGATCAACATGAAGATGTTCACCGATGTTGGCTAGTCCGTCTCACGTGATGATCGGACACGGCCTAGTTAACTCGGATCATGTTATACTTAGATTACAGGAGGGATGTTTATCTAAGTGGGAGTTCGTTGAATAATTTGATTAGATGAACTTAATTATCATGAACTTAGTCTAAAATTTTACAATATGTCTTGTAGATCAAATGGCCAACGTAGTCCTCAACTTCAACGTGTTCCTAGAGAAAACCAAGCTGAAAGACGATGGCAGCAACTACACGGACTGGGTCCGGAACCTGAGGATCATCCTCATAGCTGCCAAGAAAGATTATGTCCTACAAGCACCGCTAGGTGACGCACCTGTTCTCCCTGCAGAACAAGACGTTATGAACGCTTGGCAAGCACGTACCGATGAGTACTCCCTCGTTCAGTGCGGCATGCTTTACAGCTTAGAGCCGGGGCTCCAAAAACGTTTTGAGAGACACGGAGCATATGAGATGTTCGAAGAGCTGAAAATGGTTTTCCAAGCTCATGCCCGGGTCGAGAGATATCAAGTCTCCGACAAGTTCTTCAGCTGTAAGATGGAGGAAAACAGTTCTGTCAGTGAGCACATACTCACTATGTCTGGGTTGCATAACCGCTTGACTCAGCTGGGAGTTAATCTCCCGGATGACGTGGTCATTGACAGAATCCTTCAGTCGCTTCCACCGAGCTACAAGAGCTTTGTGATGAACTTCAATATGCAAGGGATGGAAAAGACCATTCCTGAAGTATTTGCAATGCTGAAATCAGCAGAGGTAGAAGTCAAAAAGGAACATCAAGTGTTGATGGTGAATAAAACCACTAAGTTCAAGAAAGGCAAGGGTAAGAAAACCTTCAAGAAAGACGGCAAGGGAGTTGCCGCGCCCGGCAAGCAAGCTGCCGGGAAGAAGCCAAAGAATGGACCCAAGCCCGAGACTGAGTGCTTTTATTGCAAGGAAAGTGGTCGCTGGAAGTGGAACTGCCCCAAATACTTAGCGGACAAGAAGGCCGGAAAAACAAAAGGTATATGTGATATACATGTAATTGATGTGTACCTTACCAGTACTCGTAGTAGCTCCTGGGTATTTGATACCGGTGCAGTTGCTCACATTTGTAACTCAAAGCAGGAGCTGCGGAATAAGCAGAGACTGGCGAAGGACGAGGTGACGATGCACGTCGGGAATGGTTCCAAGGTCGATGTGATCGCCGTCAGCACGCTACCTCTACATTTACCTACGGGATTAGTTTTGAACCTCAATAATTGTTATTTAGTGCCAAGTTTGAGCATGAACATTGTATCAGGATCTTTTTTAATTGGAGATGGCTACTCATTTAAATCCGAGAATAATGGTTGTTCTATTTATATGAGAGATATGTTTTATGGTCATGCTCCGATGGTGAATGGTTTATTCTTAATGAATCTCGAGCGTAATGCTACACATATTCATAGTGTGAATACCAAAAGATGTAAGATTGATAATGATAGTCCCACATACTTGTGGCACTGCCGCCTTGGTCACATAGGTGTCAAACGCATGAAGAAGCTCCATCCTGATGGACTTTTAGAGTCTCTTGATTACGAATCATTTGACACGTGCGAACCATGCCTCATGGGTAAAATGACCAAGACTCCATTCTCAGGAACAATGGAGCGAGCAACCAACTTATTGGAAATCATACATACTGATGTGTGCGGTCCAATGAGTGTTGAGGCTCGCGGTGGCTATCGTTATGTTCTCACCCTCACTGATGACTTGAGTAGATATGGGTATGTCTACTTAATGAAACACAAGTCTGAGACCTTTGTAAAGTTCAAGGAATTTCAGAGTGAGGTTGAGAATCAACGTGACAGGAAAATCAAGTTCCTGCGATCAGATCGTGGAGGAGAATACTTGAGTCATGAGTTTGGCACACACTTAAGAAAATGTGGAATAGTTTCACAGCTCACGCCGCCTGGAACACCTCAGCGTAATGGTGTGTCCGAATGTCGTAATCGCACTCTATTAGATATGGTGCGATCTATGATGTCTCTTACCGATTTACCGCTATATTTTTGGGGGTATGCTTTAGAGACTGCCGCATTCACTTTAAATAGGGCTCCGTCAAAATCCGTTGAGACGACACCGTATAAATTGTGGTTTGGGAAGAAACCTAAGCTGTCATTTCTAAAAGTTTGGGGATGCGATGCTTATGTCAAGAAACTTCAACCTGAAAAGCTCAAACCCAAATCGGAAAAATGCGTCTTCATAGGATACCCTAAAGAAACTATTGGGTATACCTTCTACCTCAGATCCGAAGGCAAGATCTTTGTTGCCAAGAATGGGTCCTTTCTAGAGAAAGAGTTTCTCTTGAAAGAAGTAAGTGGGAGGAAAGTAGAACTTGATGAAGTATTACCTCTTGAACCGGAAAATGGCGCGACTCAAGAAAATGTTCCTGAGGTGCCTGCACCGACTAGAGAGGAAGTTAATGATGATGATCAAGATACTTCTGATCAAGCTCCTACTGAAATTCGAAGGTCCACAAGGAAACGTTCCGCACCAGAGTGGTACGGCAACCCTGTCTTGGAAATCATGTTGTTAGACAACGGTGAACCTTTGAACTATGAAGAAGCGATGGCGGGCCCGGATTCCGACAAATGGCTAGAAGCCATGAAATCCGAGATAGGATCCATGTATGAAAACGAAGTATGGACTTTGACTGACTTGCCCGTTGAGCGGCGAGCCATCGAAAATAAATGGATCTTTAAGAAGAAGACAGACGCGGATGGTAATGTGACCATCTATAAAGCTCGGCTTGTCGCTAAGGGTTATCGACAAGTTCAAGGGGTTGACTACGATGAGACTTTCTCACCGGCAGCGAAGCTGAAGTCCGTTCGAATCATGTTAGCGATTGCCGCATTCTATGATTATGAAATATGGCAAATGGACGTCAAAACGGCATTCCTTAATGGTTTCCTTAAGGAAGAATTGTATATGATGCAGCCGGAAGGTTTTGTCAATCCTAAGAATGCTGACAAGGTGTGTAAGCTCCAACGCTCGATTTATGGGCTGGTGCAAGCATCTCGGAGTTGGAACATTCGCTTTGATGAGATGATCAAAGCGTTTGGGATTACACAGACTTATGGAGAAGCCTGTGTTTACAAGAAAGTGAGTGGGAGCTCTGGAGCATTTCTCATATTATATGTAGATGACATACTTTTGATGGGAAATGATATAGAACTCTTGGACAGCATAAAGGCCTACTTGAATAAGAGTTTTTCAATGAAGGACCTTGGAGAAGCTGCCTTGGAGAAGCTGCTTATATATTGGGCATCAAGATCTACAGAGATAGATCAAGACGCCTCATAGGTCTTTCACAAAGCACATACCTTGATAAGATATTGAAGAAGTTCAATATGGATCAGTCTAAGAAGGGGTTCTTGCCTGTGTTGCAAGGTGTAAAATTGAGCTCAGCTTAATGTCCGACCACGGCAGAAGATATAGAAGAGATGAGTGTCATCCCCTATGCCTCAGCCATAGGTTCTATTATGTATGCCATGCTGTGTACCAGACCTGATGTTAACCTTGCCGTAAGTTTGGTAGGTAGGTACCAAAGTAATCCCGGCAAGGAACACTGGACAGCGGTCAAGAATATCCTGAAGTACCTGAAAAGGACTAAGGAAATGTTTCTCGTTTATGGAGGTGACGAAGAGCTCGTCGTAAAAGGTTACGTCGACGCTAGCTTCGACACAGATCTGGATGACTCTAAGTCACAAACCGGATATGTTATATTTTGAATGGTGGGGCAGTAAGCTGGTGCAGTTGCAAGCAGAGCGTCGTGGCAGGATCTACATGTGAAGCGGAGTACATGGCAGCCTCGGAGGCAGCGCATGAAGCAATTTGGGTGAAGGAGTTCATCACCGACCTAGGAGTCATACCCAATGCGTCGGGGCCGATCAAGCTCTTCTGTGACAACACTGGAGCTATTGCACTTGCTAAGGAGCCCAGGTTTCACAAGAAGACAAGGCACATCAAGCGTCGCTTCAACTCCATTCGTGAAAATGTTGAAGATGGAGACATAGATATTTGTAAAGTACATACGGACCTGAATGTAGCAGATCCGTTGACTAAACCTCTCCCTAGAGCAAAACATGATCAACACCAGAATTCCATGGGTGTTCGATTCATCACAATGTAACTAGATTATTGACTCTAGTGCAAGTGGGAGACTGTTGGAAATATGCCCTAGAGGCAATAATAAAAGCATTATTATTATATTTCCTTGTTCATGATAATTGTCTTTATTCATGCTATAATTGTGTTATTCGGAAATCGTAATACATGTGTGAATAATAGACACCAACATGTCCCTGGTAAGCCTCTAGTTGACTAGCTCGTTGATCAACAGATAGTCATGATTTCATGACTATGGACATTGGATGTCATTGATAACGAGATCACATCATTAGGAGAATGATGTGATGGACAAGACCCAATCCTAAACATAGCACAAGATCGTATAGTTCGTTTGCTAGAGTTTTCCAATGTCAAGTATCCTTTCCTTAGACCATGAGATCGTGTAACTCCCGGATACCGTAGGCGTGCTCTGGGTGTACCAAACGTCACAACGTAACTGGGTGACTATAAAGGTATACTACGGGTATCTCTGAAAGTGTCTGTTGGGTTGACACGGATCAAGACTGGGATTTGTCACTCCATATGACGGAGAGGTATCACTGGGCCCACTCGGTAATGCATGATCATTATGAGCTCAAAGTGACCAAGTGTCTGGTCACGGGATCATGCATTACGGTACGAGTAAAGTGACTTGCCGGTAACGAGATTGAACGAGGTATTGGGATACCAATGATCGAATCTCGGGCAAGTAGCATACCGATTAACAAAGGGAATTGTATACAGGGTTGCTTGAATCCTCGACATCGTGGTTCATCCGATGAGATCATCGAGGAGCATGTGGGAGCCAACATGGGTATCCAGATCCCGCTGTTGGTTATTAACCGGAGAGTCGTCTCGGTCATGTCTACATGTCTCCCGAACCCGTAGGGTCTACACACTTAAGGTTCGGTGACGCTAGGGTTGTAGGGATATGTATATGCAGTAACCCGAATGTTGTTCAGAGTCCCGGATGAGATCCCGGACGTCACGAGGAGTTCTGGAATGGTCCGGAGGTAAAGAATTATATATAGGATGTGCTATTTCGGGCATCGGGAGAAGTTTCGGGGTCACCGGTATTGTACCGGGACCACCGGAAGGGTCCCGGGGGTCCACCGGGTGGGGCCACCTGCCCCGGTGGCCACATGGGCTGTAGGGGGTGCGCCTTGGCCTATATGGGCCAAGGGCACCAGCCCCAAGAGGCCCATGCGCCTAGGGTTCAAGGAAGGGAAGAGTCCCAAAGGGGGAAGGCACCTCCTAGGTGCCTTGGGGAGGAGGGATTCCTCCCTTGGCCGCACCCCCTTAGGAGATTGGATCTCCTAGGGCCGGCGCCCCCCCTTGGACTCCCTATATATAGTGGGGAAAGGAGGGCCTCTCAACCACGCCTTTGGTGCCTCCTCCTTCCTCTCCAACACATCCTCCTCCTCCATAGTGCTTAGCGAAGCCCTGCCGGAGTACTGCAGCTCCATCACCACCACGCCGTCGTGCTGCTGCTTGAGCCATCTTCCTCAACCTCTCCTTCCCCCTTGCTGGATCAAGAAGGAGGAGACGTTACGCTGACCGTACGTGTGTTGAACGCGGAGGTGCCGTCCGTTCGGCGCTAGGATCTTCGGTGATTTGGATCACGTCGAGTACGCCTTCCTCATCCCCGTTCTTTGAACGCTTCCGCGTGTGATCTACAAAGGTATGTAGATGCAATCCGATCACTCGTTGCTAGATGAACTCCTAGATGGATCTTGGTGAAACCGTAGGAAAATTTTTGTTTTCTGCAACGTTCCCCAACAGGTTTTATGCTTGGATACGGAAAGGATTCGCACTCCTACAGAGTCTTCAACCTCTTTCACTATAATGTGGTTGAAACTGTGGATGTGCGGTTCGATGAGACTAACGTCTCGCAAAGAGAGCACCTGTCAAATGTGCTAGATGAAGTTCCATCCAGTGAATCCATCAAGCTTATGGGAACTGGAGAAATCATACCGTCTGAAGCTCAAGCTGAAGAGGAACTCATCATCTCTGCACCTGATCAACCTGAAGACAATGCTCAGCCTGAAGACAATCCTTCTAATGATGGCAATGATCAGCAAGAGCAAAATCTTCGTCCTGTTCATCCTCGTGTTGCAAATGAAGTACAAATTTAGAAAATAATTGATAGCATCAATGCACCTGGTCCACTCACTCGTTCAAGGGCAACACAACTAGCAAATTTCTGTGGACACTTCGCATTCGTCTCAATATCTGAACCCAAGAAAGTTGATGAAGGCTTCATGGAACCTGAATGGATTCAAGCTATGCAAGAAGAGCTTCAACAATTTCAGCTGAATAATGTATGGGAACTGGTCAAGCGTCCTGATCCTCGTAAGCACAATATCATAGGCACTAATTGGATATATCGCAACAAGCCATATGAGCATGGTCAAGTTGTCACAAAGAAAGCTCGTCTCGTTGCTCAAGGATACACTCAAGTTGAAGGAATTGACTTCGATGAAACATTTTCTCCTGTGGCTAGGCTTGAAGCTATACACATACTGCTAGCCTATGCAAATCATCATAACATCCTTCTGTATCAAATGGATGTGAAGAGCGCTTTTCTCAATGGCAAGATTGAAGAAGAAGTGTATGTTGCACAACCGCCTGGCTTTGAAGATCCAAAACATCCTGACATGGTTTATAAGCTCAACAAGGCACTGTATGGCCTCAAACAAGCCCCTCGTGCTTGGTATGACACACTCAAGGACTTCCTGAAGAGCAAAGGCTTCAAACCTGGTTCTTTGGATCCCACACTCTTCACGAAGACATATGATGGTGAACTGTTTGTTTGCCAAATATATGTGGATGACATTATCTTCGGCTGCACCAACCAAAAATACAGTGATGAGTTTGGATACATGATGCAAGAGCAATATCAGATGTCCATGATGGGTGAGTTGAAGTTCTTCCTTGGTCTTCAATACGACAACAACGCAACGGCATCTTCATATTTCAAGAGAAATACCTCAAAGATTGCCTGAAGAAGTTTGGAATGCAAGACTGCAAAGGTTACACAACGCCAATGCCAGCTAAACACCATCTGGGTCCCGACGACAATGGTAAAGAGTTCGATCAGAAGGTATACCGCTCCATGATTGGTTCTTTGCTTTATTTATGTGCATCTAGGCCAAATATCATGCTTAGTGTTTGCATGGGTGCCCGATTCCAAGCGGCACCAAAGGAATCGCATCACTTAGCTATGAACCGAATTCTTCGATATTTGGCTCACACCCCAACACTAGGATTATGGTATCCAAAGGGCTCAGAGTTTGATCTGATTATGCTGGTGACAAGGTGGATCGCAAGTCTACATCAGGCACATGTCACTTTCTGGGACGATCACTTGTATGTTGGTCTTCAAGAAGCAGAACTGTGTTTCTCTCCCCACTGCTGAATCTGAATACATTGCTGCTGGATCTTGCTGCGCTCAGCTTCTATGGATGAAGCAAACACTCAAAGACTATGGCATTCATCTGAAGCAAGTTCCACTCTACTGCGACAGTGAAAGCGCCATCCAGATTGCTAACAACCTAGTTCAGCACTCGAAGACAAAGCACATTGAAATTCGTCATCACTTTCTCAGAGATCATGTGATGAAGGAAGATATTGATATCATACACGTCAACATTGAAGAGCAACTGGCAGATATCTTCACAAAGCCCTTGGATGAGAAAAGGTTTTGCATGTTAGGGTGTGAGCTAAATATCTTGGAATCCTCAAATGTCCTGTTATCAGGCACACATCCTAACACTTATGCATGTTGATGACTTGGATGTGCAACACACGAAGTAACGTATGTCTTCAATCAATGAAGACTTACATTCTGAGTGTGAATATATTAACGTGGAATTTGACTTCGGAGCTCCACGATAATTGTGCGCCGTGTCTGGGTCTAATACTTCCTATACGGTGGGTAACGCCACCACCAAATTCTTCCCTTAGAAGTGTTTTTCTCATGGCGTTACATTTGCAAAGTCTTCGCATTTTGTTTGTCTTCAATGTTAACATGGCCTCATGTTTATCTTCAATGTACCTATTTAGTTTCTGTCCTCTACAACATTCATTTATAGCTATGTCTTCACGTTGAATCTTTTGAACTAAGTGAATGTGATCGGACCCTAACCTTTCTATGCTCCTGTCTCAAGTCTATCTATCCAAATCATATGCATGCTATTGAAACTGTCAAAACGTCTTCTCTGCGTCCTTGTCAGCAGAAGACAAAGAGACAAACATTAATCTGTTTTCAATGCTCAATCCTTTTTGCCTGAAACCCAGAGAAGTGGGAACGACCACCCGACAATCCAGGCGTGCGTGGGAACATGGAACAACCTCCAATGTGTTGCATGATCGCCATGTGTCCTTCAGATGTGAACCGCCAGGGGCACCTGCGTAATAATGTTGTGTCATCCCTGTCTCTATAAATACACACCTCACCCCAGTCATTATCTCTTCTTCCACTCTCGCACAAACCCTAGCGCCACCGCTAGCACTCGACGACACCTACGACAAAGCGCTTAGCTGCCGCGACCTCACCGTTGCCGTCCTCACACCGGCCGCGGACATCGTCTTCTCGGCCGTCGCCGTAGGTGTCCTCCGTCGCCAAGTTAGGGCATGGAAGATCGAACTGCTCGGCCTCCTCTCCCATGCCGTCTAGCAGTTCCTCGTGTGGTAAATAAAACCTCCTTTTGTAGCGACCAGACCTCAAACAGTCTGATCTCTGTGCTCCGGTGTCATCCCTGGATCAGTAATGCTGACACCACACAGTACTCAGAGGATTTATAGCAGAGTAGCAATCACACACTTATTACATCGAGTGTCTCAAAAGAGAACTTATTACAATAAATATGGCTTAAGGCCATCTAATAATAATAACAGCGGAAGGCTTGGAAGATAAGTGAGTCCATCAACTCCAACGGCATCACTGAGTATAGAACCACGACCTAAAACTCCTTAATCATCGTCTGAAAAGTCTACAACATTAACGTTGTAGCCCGAAAACGGGTCAGCACATGGAATATGCTGGCAAGGTAACACATAGAGAGTAATGGAATGCAACAGCTATACTATATGCATATTTGGCTGGTGGAAAGCTCTATGGTTACAGTTTTGCATAAAGCCAATTTTTCCCTACTTCAAAAGGAATAGATTTAATTACTATCATGGTGGTTGTTAAACATTGAGAATGGTTGACAGCATTCTCCATCCCAATTAAGCATCATCATTAACCCAACAACATTAATTTTAGAGTAACATGTTGAGATTCACATGATAATCCAGATACTAGATACTCAAGATGTCCATAACCGGGGACACGGCTAATCATGATTAGTTTGTTACACTCTGCAGAGGTTTGCGCACTTGTCCCCACAAGACTCGATCACCTCCGTTGGATTTCTCGCACTACATGATGTTTGAGAAACGGATGACCGAGACACAGTCTTTCAGAAGCGCTAGCACCTTACGATGGATAGACCGGTACACCTACTTTCCCCTACATCTGCTAGTCTACCCTATAAGAGTTCGCACAACTTAATCAACTATGCCAGAGCCCATAATGGCTTGTGGCTGCACACGGAAGTTTCTAGTTTGAAAAATCTCATGATCCCTTTGAGCCTGGGTGGCGGTCCAAAAGAAAACAGGCATGTCCTGGAATACCCAGGTGCCTCAATCCACCCAGATGTGTGTTTAAGTTGCCACCTTAGATAAACCATTAATTATCAATCTCACATCTGTCATGGATTTCACTCACCCAATCCACGTCTACTAGCATAGCATGGCATAATAAGCAAACGTAGAAGTAACTCCCAAAGGTTTGATAATAAAGAGGTAATAGGTTCTACCTCATCTACTTCCCATCCCACAGTTTAATTGGATCCTAATCATGCAATGTGTGAAGATTGATCTAATGCAAAAAAACTGGGTTGTAGAAAAGGTATGATCGAAGTGTTACTTGCCTTGCTGATGATCCGTGAAACCTAACGATTCGAAGTAACAGGCGGCGCACTCCGGGTACTCTATCGCAAGCAAACAAACAAGCATACAATAAGTACTCATCTGATGCACAGGTAAAACTCAGATAAGAGATCTAACCAGAAGGTTCAACTTAAGAACTCCGGTTGGCAAAAAGAATCAAATCGAACGAAGCAAAGAAAGTCAAACGGCGAAAGAAAACAACTTTGTTCTAGTAATCTGAACTTAAGTCAAATTTTACAGTAGCAAAAACTTGTTTAAGTTGATTATTCGGATAGAGGGTTTCGAGACGAAACTCCAGGCGCTTGAATCGCCAGATTCCGATAAACGAGCGAAAAGTTAAACTAAAACGAAAATCGGATCAGAAATCGCGATCAGAAAATAACCGTGGAAAAATCTGACGAAATAGAAAAACGATGAACGGAATTTTTTTTAACGGCATGGATTTCGAGGTGCGGCGAACCTCGGGCGATGCGCGGCTCCGGCGAATCGGCGGCGGCGCAGCGCGGCGGCGGCGGCGGCGGCGGCGGGGCTAGGGCTAGGCGCGGCTAGGGTTAGGGTTCGGGCGGCGGCTGCTGGTGGGCTGGCTCGGGCCCGAGGCGCGGCTTATAAAGCCCCCCGGCCGGCAGAGTCCTAGCCGAGTACGGCCCATAGTCGATTCCATTTTTTTTTCGCTCGGAAGAAAAAAAAAGAAATACTAAACGGACTCCAAAAATCCCGAAATAAATTTTCTCGGGCTTCTAAAATCAAGCCCGACAAAGTGAACATTTATTTGGGCCCTAAATGCAATTTTGAAAAACGCGCATTTTTCCTAATTCAAATAAAAACAACAACAAAAAAACTCCGAAATAAAACTATTTGATTTTTTTATTAAATCCTCAATATTTCTATATTTTGGGAAAGTCATTTTATTCCCTCTCTCATATTTTTGTAATAGAAATAATTGATGATAAAATAAATAAAATCAAATGATCCTATTCTCAAAATTTGAGAAAAAACTCAAATATGAAAATAACGAAATCCCCAACTCTCTCCGTGGGTCCTTGAGTTGCTTAGAATTTTCTAGGATCAAAACCCAAAGCAAATAAAATATGATATGCATGATGATCTAATGTATAACATTCCAAATTGAAAATTTGGGATGTTACAAACCTACCCCCCTTAAGATGAATCTCGCCCTCGAGATTCGGGTTGGCAAGAAAATAGGTGAGGGTGGTCTTTGAGCAAATCTTCCTCTCGTTCCCAGGTGGCTTCATCCTCCGTGTGGTGGCTCCACTGAACCTTGCAAAACTTGATAACTTTGTTGCGAGTAACTCGGCTGGCAAACTCGAGGATCTTAACTGGTTTCTCCTCGTAAGTCAAATCGTTATCCAACTGAATAGTTTCCAAAGGCACTGTGTCTCTCAATGGTATGTCAGCCATCTACGCGGGCAATTTCTTTAACTAGGAAACATGGAACACATCATGAATTCCTGACAATCCTTCGGGCAATTTCAACTTGTAGGCCACTTCTCCCATACGCTCCAAAATTCGATATGGTCCTACAAATCGTGGCGCTAACTTCCCTTTAACTCCAAAACGCTTTGTTCCCCGAAGTGGAGATACTCGAAGATAAGCTTTGTCTCCAACTTCGTAAACTGTCTCCTTGCGTTTAGAATATGCATAACTCTTTTGTCTGGACTAGGCTACCTTGAGGCTATCGCGAATCAACTTCACTTTCTGTTCAGACTCCTTAATCAAGTCAGGTCCAAGCAACTGACGGTCTCCAACTTCGTCCCACAACAGCGGTGTCCTGCACCTTCTTCCGTACAAAGCTTCGAAAGGGGCCATCTTCAAACTGGTTTGGTAACTGTTGTTGTAAGAGAACTCTGCATATGGCAAATTATCGTCCCAACTAGATCCATAATCTAGCGCACAAGCTCTCAGCATATCCTCCAAAATCTGATTGACTCTCTCGGTCTGTCCATCTGTCTGCGGATGAAAAGCTGTACTGAATTCTAGCCTGGTTCCCAAAGTTTCGTGCAACTGCTTCCAGAACTTTGAGGTAAACTGGGTTCCTCTATCTGATACGATACTCCTCGGAACTCCATGCAGACATACTATTCTGGTCATGTATATTTTTTCCAACTTAGCACTGGTATAAGTGGTCTTTACTGGGATGAAATGAGCTACTTTCGTCAATCGATCGACTACAACCCAAATCGAGTCATAGCCTGAACGAGTCCTGGGCAATCCCGTGATAAAATCCATGCCTAACTTATCCCACTTCCATTCGGGTATCGGCAATGGTTGTAACAATCCTGCTGGCTTCTGATGCTCTGCCTTTACTCTCTGGCATACATCACAAACTGCTACATACTCTGCTATTTCTTTCTTCATTCCGGTCCACCAGAAAATATCCTTCAAATCCAGATACATCTTGGTATTCCCTGGGTGAATCGAATAGGGTGAATCATGGGCCTCTTGCAGAATTAACTTCCTGATCTCCGGGTCATTGGGCACATAGACACGGTCTTCAAACCATAGGGTATCGTGCTCATCCTCACGAAATCCTTTAGCTTTTCCTTCTTTCATTTTCTCCTTTATGGAAGCAATCTCCTTGTCAGTCTTCTGAGCTTCCCTGATTCTGTCCATCAAAGTTGACTAAATTTCCAACGCTGCTACATAGCCTCTCGGAACTATTTCCAAACATAGTTCACAAAGATTTTCTGCTAACTCCTTGGGTATTTCTCCCGTCATTAACGTATTGACATGGCTCTTGCGGCTTAATATATCAGCTACTACATTAGCCTTCCCGGGATGATAATGCAATTTCATATCATAATCCTTGATGAGCTCCAACCATCTCCTTTGTCTGAGGTTCAACTCCTTCTGTATGAAAATGTACTTCAAACTCTTATGATCCGTGTACACCTCACAATGATTTCCGATGAGGAAATGTCTCCATGTCTTCAAGGCATGCACTACGGCTGCTAACTCCAAATCATGCGTAGCGTAATTCAACTCATGGGGCTTCAGTTGTCTTGAGGCATATGAAACAACTCTCCCTTCCTGCATAAGCACTGCTCCAAGTCCTCGACGTGAAGCGTCGCAATACACCTCATAATCCTTGGTCTGATCTGGCAAAATCAACACTGGTGAGGTAACCAAGTGTTTCTTCAACTCCTGGAAACTAGCCTCACACTGCTCAGTCCATTTGAACTTGGTATCTTTCTTCAACAACTCCGTCATAGGCTTCGCAATCTTTGAAAAAATCTCAATAAACCTCCGGTAGTATCCTGCGTGTCCAAGAAAACTCCGGATCTCTCCAACGGTAGTTGGGGCTTCCCACTTGGTCACGGTATCAAGTTTAGTGGGATCAACAGCTATACCTTCTCCAGATATAACGTGTCCGGGGAATCCTACTTCCTTCAACCAAAACTCACATTTGCTGAACTTGGCACATAATTGATGTTCTCTGAGCTTTCCAAGTACCAAACGCAAATGCTCCTTATGTTCCTCTTCATTCTTTGAATAAACCAGGATATCATCAATGAACACAACGAAGAACTTATCCAAAAACTCCATAAACACTTTGTTCATCATGTTCATAAAATAGGCAGGCGCATTAGTCAGACCAAATGACATAACGGTATACTCATACAGCCCATACCTGGTGGTAAAAGCTGTCTTCGGAATATCCTATTCTCGAATCTTCAACTGGTGGTACCCTGATCGCAAATCGATCTTGGAAAACACTTTAGCTCCTTGCAATCGATCAAACAGATCATTGATCATTGGTAGCGGGTACTTGTTCTTGATTGTTACTTCATTCAATCCTCGATAATCAACAACCATCCTTAACGATCCATCCTTCTTCTCTACTAATAGTACTGGTGATCCCCAAGGTGAAGAACTTGGGCGAATGTAACCTTTATCCAGTAATTCCTTAATCTGTTTCTTAATTTCCACCAAATCCTTTGCTGGCATCCTATATGGTCTCTTTGATATTGGCCCTGTGCCTGGCAATAGCTCAATCAAGAACTCAATATCTCTATCCGGTGGCATGCCTGGCAACTCCTCTGGAGATACATCAGGGAATTCCCTTACCACTGGTACTTCCTCCTGCACAACTCCTGTTAATGAATTTACTTGTGTCTTGTTTGGCGCATGCCGGGATACATACTTGATCCTTCTCCCTTCTGGGGTGGTAAGCAAAATTGACTTACTAGCACAATCGATGTTTCCTCCATACATCGACAGCCAACCCATACCAACATCCAGACCTTGAGATTCTAGAATAATTAAATCTGTTTGGAAAACATGCCGTCCTATACTTAATGGCTTGTTGTTGTTGTTCCCCTGATTCTGATTCTGGACTAGCAACTGCATCAAGGTGTTCTGCTGCTGGATCAACTGGGTGAGCTCCGGCGGAAAGGCAAATCCGGGGTCATGTCTCGGAGGCATATGGGGTTTAGAAGAGATGAGATATAAGAATAGAGGGGGTCTAAAGAGAAAACACTACCCATATGCACATGAGGCAAAAGCAAACAATTCACTTCATTCAAACAAACAAAGGCATACAATCGATCTAACTACCGCAAAGTGCTCGGACTACTATATTTACATGGTGGACTACTACTACTGATGAGGTGGTCTACTAGAAATATTCTATGGTTATAGACTCCATGATATCTGCTCCTGCTTCATCAACATAATCATCATCGCTACTATCTGCTTCCGAGTCGGTGCCGTCGATGATGATGTAGTCTTCTGGGCTAATCTCCTTGGGTTCTTCGTCTTCATCTACTGGTGTCGGGCCTCCCATAAATATTCCAATCTTCTTGATCAGGTCGTCATTCTTCTCCACCAATACTTCAATTTCTTCTTCATAATCTTCGCATGTAGCCTTGAGTTCTTCCTCCAGTTCCTTGATTCTAGTCTTAGCCTTCTTCAGGTCTATCATGTCGGCGCACATCTGATTCTCCTGTCTTCGAATGTGCTGATTTAACTCCTGAATAAAAGCTGCAATTGATCTATCCTTCATGGTGCTAATCATCTCCCAGTGTTCATCTCGGCGCCCACAAATCTGGTATATAGTATCCTTAAGATCCTTGCGGTAGACTTCTCCAATGCGTCCCATGGCGATGTGAGCTGCCATACTCTTTCCTAGACTACAAGTTGGTGCATCAAAAGAAAACTCTATGGGCTCAGTGACTGGCATGAACGTCCTTCCTGGGATTTGAACTTGAATCATCCAGCGCTCTTCTTCAGGTAAAGTGGCGCTGTAGATTCCCGTGAAGCTTGGTACTCCTATGTTCAGGTATCTAGTGACTTCCTTCAAGTGGCGTCCAAAGGGTGTATCTTCATCCGGTTGGGTGAACTTGTTCCTTACATCCGTCATCCTAAAGAGTAGAAAAGATGAGAGGTCAGAAGAGAAGAGAGTGAGTAGTGATCTAGGTCTTTAGCTTAGTGGTCGTGTCCTACAGTCAGCGTGTGCTCTGATACCATCTCTGTAGCGACCAGACCTCAAACAGTCTAATCTCTGTGCTCCGGTGTCATCCCTGGATCAGTAATGCTGACACCACACAGTACTCGGAGGATTTATAGCAGAGTAGCAATCACACACTTATTACATCGAGTGTCTCAAAAGAGAACTTATTACAATAAATATGGCTTAAGGCCATCTAATAATAATAACAGCAGAAGGCTTGGAAGATAAGTGAGTCCATCAACTCCAACGGCATCACTGAGTATAGAACCACGACCTAAAACTCCTTAATCATCGTCTGAAAAGTCTGCAACATTAACATTGTAGCCCGAAAACGGGTCAGCACATGGAATATGCTGGCAAGGTAACACATAGAGAGTAATGGAATGCAATAGCTATACTATATGCATATTTGGCTGGTGGAAAGCTCTATGGTTACAGTTTTGCATAAAGCCAATTTTTCCCTACTTCAAAAGGAATAGATTTAATTACTATCATGGTGGTTGTTAAACATTGAGAATGGTTGACAGCATTCTCAATCCCAATTAAGCATCATCATTAACCCAACAACATTAATTTTAGAGTAACATGTTGAGATTCACATGATAATCCAGATACTAGATACACAAGATGTCCATAACCGGGGACACGGCTAATCATGATTAGTTTGTTACACTCTACAGAGGTTTGCGCAGTTTTCCCCACAAGACTCGATCGCCTCCGTTGGATTTCTCGCACTACATGGTGTTTGAGAAACGGATGACCGAGACACAGTCTTTCAGAAGCGCTAGCACCTTACGATGGATAGACCGGTACACCTACTTTCCCCTACATATGCTAGTCTACCCTGTAAGAGTTCGCACGACTTAATCAACTATGACAGAGCCCATAATGGCTTGTGGCTGCACACGGAAGTTTCTAGTTTGAAAAATCTCATGATCCCTTTGAGCCTGGGTGGCTGTCCAAAAGAAAACAGGCATGTCCTGGAATACCCAGGTGCCTCAATTCACCCAGATGTGTGGTTAATTTGCCACCTTAGATAAACCATTAATTATCAGTCTCACATCTGTCATGGATTTCACTCACCCAATCCACGTCTACTAGCATAGCATGGCATAATAAGCAAACGTAGAAGTAACTCCCAAAGGTTTGATAATAAACAGGTAATAGGTACTACCTCATCTACTTCCCATCCCACAGTTTAATTAGATCCTAATAATGCAATGTGTGAAGATTGATCTAATGCAAAAAAACTGGGTTGTAGAAAAGGTATGATCAAAGTGTTACTTGCCTTGCTGATGATCTGTGAAACCTAACGATTCGAAGTAACAGGCTGCGCACTCCGGGTACTCTATCGCAGGCAAACAAACAAGCATACAATAAGTACTCATCTAATGCACAGGTAAAACTCAAATAAGAGATTTAACCAGAAGGTTCAACTTAAGAACTCCGGTTGGCAAAAAGAATCAAATCAAACAAAGCAAAGAAAGTTAAACGGCGAAAGAAAACAACTTTGTTCTAGTAATCTGAACTTAAGTCAAATTTTACAGTAGCAAAATCCGGGGTCAACTGGGTGAGCTCCGGCGGAAAGGCAAATCCGGGGTCACGTCTCGGAGGCATCTGGGGTTTAGAAGAGATGATATATAAGAATAGAGGGGGTCTAAAGAGAAAACACTCCCCATATGCACATGAGGCAAAAGCAAACAATTCACTTCATTCAAACAAACAAAGGCATACAATCAATCTAACTATCGCAAAGTGCTCAGACTACTATATTTACATGGTGGACTACTACTACTGATGAGGTGGTCTACTAGAAATATTCTACGGTTGTAGACTCCATGATATCTGCTCCTGCTTCATCAACATAATCATCATCGCTACTATCTGCTTCCGAGTCGGTGCCGTCGATGATGATGTAGTCTTCCGGGCTAATCTCCTTGGGTTCTTCGTCTTCATCTACTGGTGTCGGGCCTCCCATAAATATTCCAATCTTCTTGATCAGGTCGTCATTCTTCTCCACCAATACTTCAATTTCTTCTTCATAATCTTCACGTGTAGCCTTGAGTTCTTCCTCCAGTTCCTTGATTCTAGTCTTAGCCTTCTTCAGGTCTATCATGTCGTTGCACATCTGATTCTCCTGTCGTCGAATGTGCTGATTTAACTCCTGAATAAAAGCTGCAATTGATCTATCCTTCATGGTGCTAATCATCTCCCAGTGTTCATCTCGGCGCCCACAAATCTGGTATATAGTATCCTTAAGATCCTTGCGGTAGACTTCTCCAATGCGTCCCATGGCGATGTGAGCTGCCATACTCTTTCCTAGACTCCAAGTTGGTGCATCAAAAGAAAGCTCTATGGGCTCAGTGACTGGCATGAACGTCCTTCCTGGGATTTGAACTTGAATCATCCAGCGCTCTTCTTCAGGTAAAGTGGCGTTGTAGGTTCCCGTGAAGCTTGATACTCCTATGTTCAGGTATCTAGTGACTTCCTTCAAGTGGCGTCCAAAGGGTGTATCTTCATCCGGTTGGGTGAACTTGTTCCTTACATCTGCCATCCTAAAGAGTAAAAAAGATGAGAGGTCAGAAGAGAAGAGAGTGAGTAGTGATCTAGGTCTTTAGCTTAGTGGTCGTGTCCTACAGTCAGCATGTGCTCTGATACCATCTCTGTAGCGACCAGACCTCAAACAGTCTGATCTCTGTGCTCCGGTGTCATCCCTGGATCAGTAATGCTGACACCACACAGTACTCGGAGGATTTATAGCAGAGTAGCAATCACACACTTATTACATCGAGTGTCTCAAAAGAGAACTTATTACAATAAATATGGCTTAAGGCCATCTAATAATAATAACAGCGGAAGGCTTGGAAGATAGGTGAGTCCATCAACTCCAATGGCATCACTGAGTATAGAACCACGACCTAAAACTCCTTAATCGTCGTCTGAAAAGTCTGTAACATTAACGTTGCAGCCCGAAAACGGGTCAGCACATGGAATATGCTGGCAAGGTAACACATAGAGAGTAATGGAATGCAACAGCTATACTATATGCATATTTGGCTGGTGGAAAGCTCTATGGTTACAGTATTGCATAAAGCCAATTTTTCCCTACTTCAAAACGAATAGATTTAATTACTATCATGGTGGTTGTTAAACATTGAGAATGGTTGACAGCATTCTCAATCCCAATTAAGCATCATCATTAACCCAACAACATTAATTTTAGAGTAACATGTTGAGATTCACATGATAATCCAGATACTAGATACTCAAGATGTCCATAACCGGGGACACGGCTAATCATGATTAGTTTGTTACACTCTGCAGAGGTTTGCGCACTTTCCCCCACAAGACTCGATCGCCTCCGTTGGATTTCTCGCACTACATGGTGTTTGAGAAACGGATGACCGAGACACAGTCTTTCAGAAGCGCATAGAAGTAACTACTAGCATAGCATGGCATAATAAGCAAACGTAGAAGTAACTCCCAAAGGTTTGATAGTAAACAGGTAATAGGTACTACCTCATCTACTTCCCATCCCACAGTTTAATTATATCCTAATCATGCAATGTGTGAAGATTGATCTAATGCAAAAAAACTGGGTTGTAGAAAAGGTATGATCAAAGTGTTACTTGCCTTGCTGATGATCCGTGAAACCTAACGATTCGAAGTAACAGGCGGCGCACTCCGGGTACTCTATCGCAGGCAAACAAACAAGCATACAATAAGTACTCATCTAATGCACAGGTAAAACTCAAATAAGAGATCTAACCAGAAGGTTCAACTTAAGAACTCCGGTTGGCAAAAAGAATCAAATCGAATGAAGCAAAGAAAGTCAAACGGCGAAAGAAAACAACTTCGTTCTAGTAATCTGAACTTAAGTCAAATTTTACAGTAGCAAAAACTTGTTTAAGTTGATTATTCGGATAGAGGGTTTCAAGACGAAACTCCACGCGCTTGAATCGCCTGATTCCGATACACGAGCGAAAAGTTAAACTAAAACGAAAATCAGATCAGAAATCGCGATCAGAAAATAACCGCGGAAAAATCCAACGAAAAAGAAAAACGACGAACAGATTTTTTTTAAACGGCACGGATTTCGAGGTGCGGCAAACCTCGGGCGACGCGCGGCTCCGGCGGATTAGCGGCGGCGGCGGCGGGGCTGGGGCTGGGCGCGGCTAGGGTTAGGGTTCGGGCGGCGGCTGCTGGTGGGCTGGCTCGGGCCCGAGGCGCGGCTTATAAAGCCCCCCGGCCGGCAGAGTCCTGGCCGAGTACGGCCCATAGCCGGTTCCCTTTTTTTGCTCGGAAGAAAAAAAATAAAAAGAAATACTAAACGGACTCCAAAAATCCCGAAATAAATTTTCCCGGGCTTCTAAAATCAAGCACGACAAAGTGAACATTTATTTGGGCACTAAATGCAATTTTGAAAAACACGCATTTTTCCTAATTCAAATAAAAACAACAAAAAAACTCCGAAATAAAACTATTTGATTTTTTTATTAAATCCTCAATATATCTATATTTTGGGAAAGTCATTTTATTCCCTCTCTCATATTTTTGTAATAGAAATAATTGATGATAAAATAAATAAAATCAAATGATCCTATTCTCAAAATTTGAGAAAAAACTCAAATATGAAAATAATGAAATCCCCAACTCTCTCCGTGGGTCCTTGAGTTGCTTAGAATTTTCTAGGATCAAAACCCAAAGAAAATAAAATATGATATGCATGATGATCTAATGTATAACATTCCAAATTGAAAATTTGGGATGTTACACCTTTTTACAGTCTTTTTGATCCGATAGATTCATCATTTTCAACCACAAGTGGTTTCTATTCCCACAAGTTGGATCTATCTCATTCTGCATCTCATAGCATGCCTAATATGTTCACTTATGCTTCACAAAGTAGTTAGATTCCTCACTTGTACTTATTCGTGGATTCGTACAAATCTGGAACCAACTCTCTACATATGAGTGAATGTCTTCGCACTATGAGGTCAATGTCTTCTAAACTGATTTATCTTCAAAATCTTTTGAGAATGCATATGACCTCTTCCCCTTCCCTCGCACCTTTAATGATGTCACAGGTACATGTCCACGGGAGAATCCCTTGGTTCTCATAGTCTGCCTTCATTTGCAGAGTTCTTACAGCATCATATAAATTCTCCTGAAGCCAATTCTTGGCTGACCAGTAGACGGAAGACTTTGACAGTGTTGAAGCCTTTTAGTCTAAAATTCTTGGCAATAGAGAAATCAGTCAGGAAGGGCGGTAGACAGCATCGTGGAAACACTGCTAAAGACCTGCCACCGGATCTCTATGAGCTATACAAGTCAGATCCAGAAGAGACCTATGGAGAACGCAAGAACCGAATCCAATGGATTCGAAGACATTGGGCAGAGGAATGGTTCAAGTACAGATTTGCCACAGAAGAATATGCTGAGAAGAGTGCCATCAAGGGCCCCTGGGGAGATATTATATACAAAGGTCTTCAGCCCAAATCACAGTCCGAAGCTATTGCTCAAGGCTTCTACCCCTGCATGCTTCATGGACCTCAGCCTGCTAATGCCGACCCATCCTCTCTGTTATGGTGTCAAGAAGATAATCTCTTCAAGCGCAACTATCAGTTTGCAAAGAACTCGGCCAAGGAAAACAAGAAGTCTTTGGGATTAGACTACAACCCAGGCCCCTCTGCACCATGAGCTGATGGCACACGTGAAGCTGAACCCAATCTTGTTGGGCCCTTCTACAACTTAGAAGGTCTCATCACTCACATAATGGTTCAAGGGGCAGACGTGGATCAACCTGCAGACGACGCTGATTCTGACGAAGCGCCTGCACCACCGAAGCTTGTGAAGCAAATGAAATCCAAGGCTTCAAAGCCCTCTTCAGCACCAAAGGCTTCAAAGCCCTCATCTGCACCGAAGGTTTCACAGGCGAAGCCTCTGGCCACTGCACCTCCTGAAGCCAGTGTGCAGTCTGAAGATCTTTCACGCATCTCCAAGCCCGCAAAAGTGAAGAAGCCCATGCAACCCACTGGTCAAGCACTGACCCCCGCTGCTGTTTTGTGAAATGAAAATGACGCCATTGATCTGTCCAGTGACGACGATCTTGGCGATGACGCTCTTGAGCAGTTGATCAAGAGCAAGCAAGAGGCGGAAATCTTCAATGACCTTCCTCTCTTTGATGTGGAAATCTTAAACAAGTTCATTTATGAGTGGTTCGACAGCCCAAATGTCAGCTTTGATGATCTTCAGCTTCCAATTGGCCTCAACGTCGCCTTCCATGGAGCCATTGCTCCTGAGCTGGCTCTAGCTCAGAAAATTGTTGAGCTGAAGCATAAGATCGATTATGAAAAGGCTCAGTTTAAGAAGCACATGGCCAAGCTCAATGTTGAAGACATTCAAAACTTGAAGGTCATGATGCATGAGCTCAAGGAAGCATTCCACAAGAAATGCGAAGAAGCCAAAGGTTCTCGTGAGCACATGAAGGATCTTGCTGCCAAATGTGTTCAAGGATACAATGAAGCTGAAAAGCGCAAGGCTTTGGGGCGACCAGGTATCGACCCCCGAATGGCTGCCAAGAAGAAGAAGAAGCCAGCTATGGCAGAACCCGAAGCATCAAGGCAAGAAGAACCTCGCATTGTCTTCCCAGCCAGTCTGACAGGCTCGAAGCCTAAGGTCCCCACAGTGGCTTTATAACTCAAGAAAACAAGGGCAGCTGAAGCCGAAGCCAGAAAACGCAAGACCAAAGCCACCACTGATGATGCTCCCCAAACCAAGAAACGGAAAACAAAGAAGAGAGTCCGGGCTGCTCCCACAGAGCCACTGGATGTCGAGCCAATCTCAGTGGCTCGTCCTACATCGGAACATTGAGAGCGACAGTTGATAGTTCATGAGCCTGCTTCCACAGAGGCTCCTGAAGCTGAAGACAATCTAGCTGTTGACCCCACCGCAGCTGAAGACATTGGTCCTCACGACAATGTTGAAGATGATGAAGTCCTTCCTCAGAACGAGCGCAATTTGGTATCATCGCCTGTGCTCACGCACAGCAAGCTCATCAACATTGGTCGTCCTCTGACGCCAACTGCTCAGGATGCATCATCGGCTGATCACCCACAATAACAAGACACCCCAAGTGCTCCCCAACCACAAGATGGCGATGACTTTGAGGCCCAGTCGACTCCATCTCCACAAGCGTCGCCAGCGTTCCGCAGGCTTTGCAAAGGATCAAGGCCCCAAGTCACTCCAAATGTCAACGTTTCTGAGTCTGAAGCCAAAACGGCTGAAGATATTCCGACCGCATCAGCCGATGAAGAAGAACCACGTGATGAAGACAGAGTTGCTACACCACCAACAATTCCTGAAGTCGTTCTCGAGGTGAATGTGTCCGACCCTCCAGCTCCTGAAGTGGAGGTTACCCATACTGAGGCAGCCACCAACATCAACACTGAAGCCAATGACGTTGTCATGGCTGAAGCTAATGTGGCGCCTGAAGCTAATGTGGTGCCAAAAGTGCAAGCACCTGAAGCCAATGTGGCCCCTGAAGCCAATGTTGCACCAGATGTAATCAATCCTCCTGAAGCTATTGTGCCACTTGTAGCCCATGTCAACGATAATGCCAATGCTCCTGTACCCCCTCCAAGACCTCATACTGTTGAGCTGGCATTTGATCGTGGTCAGCCTATTATGGTCCGATGGCCCATTCTGGTTCCTCCACCTGCTGCGGGTCCACAATTTAACTATCATGTCGAGCACATGCCTCAAGTCCAGAAGCCCAAGCCAAGACTTCCAAGATTCCCAGGCACTGCACTTCACCTGGGGTCTTCAATGTGAATGGCTTTATGGCACACAACACCTTCTTCAACAGCGCCAAGAACCCTTACACCAAACCCCGCATTTCATCGGATCGGTTCTGGAGCTATCATCAGCGCAGCTACTATTCCTGCGTGTTATACAATCAAGGGCGCATATTTCCCCATATTCTTGACTCAGAAGCTCTAGATGGCCTGCCCTGTCTAGAAGAAGCGTTGGATTGCTTCAGAGACGCTGGACTCCTGCAATTTGTCACAGACAAGGAACACTGGAATGAAGATCTTCTGTTACAGTTCTATGCAACTCTTCACATTCGAGGCTACAACAGGGATCCCAAGACTTGGGTCCTTGAGTGGATGACAGGCAATGTCCATCATGAAGCCAAAGCTCTTGATATCATTGAGCTCACAGGCCTGCCCACTCCTGGTGAATACTATGAACCAGGTTGTCAACAACACCAGAATGCTTTGGAGAGCATTTTCTAGAAGCCAGAACCCAACATGAGCCAAATGCTGAGCATGATGAAGCCTTTGCCCCACGACGCTGAATACCCATCTGAATTCTTTGTTGAAGACCTAGAGTATCTGCCTCGCACCATTTACCATATCATCAGAAAAACTCTATGGCCTGTCAAAGGACATTCATCTGCAGCGAAGCTTGAAGGAGCAATGAAGACTTTGGTTTTCTATATCTTCAATGGCATCAGCTTCAATGCTCAAGACTTCTTCATCAGGCAGTTGGCTACATCTGGCTCCGACATTTTTGTTCTGAAGTTCTATACTCCATGGGTAATGCGCCTTATCAAGCTTCACTCTACCTTCAACTATATGCCGCCTGCGCGCAATCATCTTGTATTCTTGCCAGAGGTTGATTTGTCTGTTGAAGCTATTTACCCAGAGTCTGCTAAGGATCCGATTTATCTTCACAATGCTGATCGTCAAAGCTTCACCCAGCCCATTGAAGGAGTTCAGACAGTCTCTCGTGTTTATCCCTTGGCTGGTAACACATGTGCCCCTCGCGCTCAAACTGACGCCACTGGAAGCACCATTGCCCAAAGGCCTCAGAAGCGATCTCGTGTTCTCAATGACCGAGAGCTTCTTGTCGCGCTACATTAGAAGCAGGATAAGCATCATGACTAGCTTAAGCGTCAGATGCAAAGCCACTTGGTGGACGTCAATCGCATTCGCAATCTTGCCACCAAGAAGGCCTTTGTTACACATGAAACCTGTCAGACGTCTTGGAAGAGTTTGACATTGCTTAGTGCTAAAGGTGATCTGCAAGATGATGGCTTCACCGAAAGATTCAAGTTTGACTCAACTCCTCCAAGGAATGCTCACTTGCGTCGGACTCCCTCACTTGAAGACTCTGACTATTCGTCCTCAGCTGCGACAGTGAATGCCAGAGTCATCGATGACCAAGATGATGCCACTTCACCTCCTCCAACTTCAGCGCGTGCCTACACTTCACTGAGTTCTTCTACACCACCAGACCTCAATGATGACCCTACTGCCTCGCCTGCACCTCATGGGAACGAGTAGGCGCTCTATGTCTTCAAACCTTATTGGTCCTTACTGACAAAAGGGGGAGAAGCATATGAGTTGATAGTCTTCAAGAGGGTCCATATGGGTGGTTGCTTTATTTTATGCTACTTTTTTCCAAGTATTTACAACTCTCACTTTTTGATACATTTGGTTCTTTGAGTTGTAACACTTAAGCTCGCTGGTCGTCTGCTACTTATTTGCTATTCTGCGATGCGATGATAAATTCCGCATGTGCGATCATAACTTCCGCACTTAGGTCATTTTGCAGACGTCCATTTTTCATTATGCATGTCATCATCTTCGTTATATCAAATCATGCATGATGAATTGTCATCATAAGTTGAAGAGGATCTCCACAAGTACAACCTTCCATGTGCATTTGCATTCCAAAAGCAAATTACTTATATGCACATCTTCAGGGGGAGCCTTTCCCACTTATGAAGACAATACCCTATCCTTTACAATTTCACATATTTTATTCCCTGATGAAAACTTCAACTAGTTTGTCATCAATCACCAAAAAGGGGGAGATTGTAAGTGCATCTAGTTCCACCCCTAGTTGGTTTTGGAGTATTGACGACAAACCTGGTTGAGGGACTAATGTGTTTGTGAGAATTGCAGGATAACACAGGTAGAAGTCCCTCATTGATTCGGTTTTCCTACTAGAGATGACCCCTAAAATGTATGAAGATATTGAAGTCAAAGGTGGTATGTGAAGACATTCACATTAAAGACTGTGACAAGAAAAGACATTGTGTGAAGACTATGGAGCGCGAAGACTTAGTTGTTTCGTCATTCTTTTTCTTCTTTGTTGAGTCATAGGAACCACCGTACTGTTAAGTGGGGTCCAAGTGAACCAGTCAGAATGACTGAAGTGATGCTTAACCAAAATCCTATGTCTTCGAGCGAAGACAATGAGAGCAAATCTTATCCAGAGCTGGATAAGTTAGCTTTTCTTATAGCCCAAGTAAAGTTGTCGTGTGTGTTTGAAATCTGACCATTGGAACACATGTCAGTTCCTTGGTGACCCAGGGTCATTTCGGACAAATCAGGTCGGGTTGCCTAGTGGCTATAAATAGCCCACCCCCTACAACCATAAACGGTTGGCTGCTCAGAGTTAGTGTACGGCTTTTGTCGTTTGAGAGCAACCCACCTCGAATCCTTTGAGAGAGAATTCCTTGCGAGGACAAAGCCCTAAACACCCAGAGCCAAAGAGTGTTAGGCATCACTGAAGTCTTCCTGTCTGTGTGATCTGAAGACTTATTACACTTGAGGACTATGAATCCTCCAGCCGGTTAGGCGTCGCGTTCTCAGCATCCAAGAGTCATTGTGGATCGCCGGTGAACGAAGTCTGTGAAGGTTTGGAAGTCTACCTTGAAGACTTACCAGAGTGATTAGGCGAGGACTGGGTGTCCTTAGCTCAAGGGGAATAAGGTGAAGACGCGGTCTTCTGAGTTGAATCTCAGCCTCCCTAACCAGACGTACAGTTGTCACAGCAACTGGAACTGGTCCAACAAATCATTGTCTTCAACGAGCCACTGGTTCTATCCTTCCCATCTCTTTATCTGCAAATTGGTCCTTGAGAAGTCATTGCTTGTTTGCAATATTTTTTTGTCTTCACTGTGTGACTGCTTGTTCTGATTGGCTTCATACTCTCTTCCATCCTGATCTATACTGCCTAGCTGCTACTAGTCTTTATGCTTTCATTTCATTGAATACTTGACTATGGCTTGCTTATTGTAGTCTACCTTCCGCTGCATGGTAATAGGTTTATTTCTATCGTTTGTCTTCGAAACTTTCTTGTTTTGAAGACTTTCATAAAAATCGCCTATTCACCCCCCTCTAGTCGATCACTAGCACTTTCAAAACGGAGTCCAAACGGAATGAAACCTTCAGGAACGTGATTTTCGAACCGAATACAACTCAGGAGACTTGGACCCTACGTCAAGCCAACTAACAGGAGGCAACGAGGTAAGGGGGCGTGCCTGCCCCCCCCCAGGCGCGCCCTCCACCCTCGTGGTCCCCCTGTTGCTCCACGGACATACATCTTCCTCCTATATATACCCACGTACCCCCAAACGATCAAATAAAGAGCCAAAAACCTAATTCCACCGCCGCAACTTTCTCTATCCACGAGATCCCATCTTGGGGCCTATTCCGGAGCTCCGCTGGAGGGGGCATCGATCACGGAGGGCTTCTACATCATCATCCAAGCCCCTCCGATGAAGTGTGAGTAGTTTATTTCAGACCTACGGGTCCATAGCTAATAGCTAGATGGCTTCTTCTCTCTTTTTGGATCTCAATACAATGGTCTCCCCCTCTCTCGTGGAGATCTATTCGATGTAATCTTCTTTTTGCAGTGTGTTTGTTGAGATCGATGTAATCTTCTTTTTGCAGTCTATCTATGAATAATATTTGAATCTTCTCTGAATTCTTTTATGTATGATTGGTTATCTTTGCAAGTCTCCTCGAATTATCAGTTTGGTTTGGCCTACTAGATTGATTGTTCTTGACATGGGAGAAGTGCTTAGCTTTGGGTTCGATCTTGCGGTGTCCTTTCCCAGTGACAGAAGGGGAAGCAAGGCACGTATTGTATTGTTGCCATCGAGGATAACAAGATGGGGTGAGGGAGTCCTGGATTAGGGGGTCTCCGGACAGCCGGACTATATCCTTTGGCCGGACTGTTAGACTATGAAGATACAAGATTGAAGACTTCGTCTCGTGTCTGGATGGGACTCTACTTGGCGTGGAAGGCAAGCTAGGCAATACGGATATGTATATCTCCTCCTTTGTAACCAACCTTGTGTAACCCTAGCCCTTTGCGGTGTCTATATAAACCGGAGGGTTTTAGTCCGTAGGACAACATATAATCATACCATAGGCTAGCTTCTAGGGTTTAGCCTCTCCGATCTCATGGTAGATCAACTCTTGTAATACTCATATCATCAAGAATAAATCAAGCAGGACGTAGGGTTTTACCTCCATCAAGAGGGCCCGAACCTGGGTAAAACATCATGTTCCCTGCCTCCTGTTACCATCCGCCTTAGATGCACAGTTCGGGACCCCCTACCCGAGATCCGCCAGTTTTGACACCGACATTGGTGCTTTCATTGAGAGTTCCTATGTGTCGTCGTCATTAGGCTTGATGGCTCCTTCGATCATTGTTAGCGATGCAGTCCAGGGTGAGACTTTTCTCCCCAGACAGATTTTTGTATTCGGCGGCTTTGCACCACGGGCCAATTCGCTTGGCCATCTGGAGCAGATTGAAAGCTACGCCCCTGGCCATCAGGTCAGGTTTGGAAGCCTAAACTACACGAGCGATATCCGCGGAGACTTGATCTTCGACGGAATCTAGTCCCTGCCGAGTGCGCCGCACTGTCACGATGGGCATGATTTAGCTCTGCCACCGAACAGTGTCCTGGAGACCGCACCTGTAGCCGCTCCGACCTTTAATTCAGAGCCAACTGCGCCATCCGAGGGCGGGTGGTAAGACCCCGCCGCGGAGGCAGCAACCTCAACGGAGATCGAACCGAACACCAACCTTATCCTTCGCGAGGCCCGTGACTCCCCATCGCCAGACTCTCCTCTGAACTCTGGACCATCCGCACCCCTGCTAGTCGAATCCGATTGGGCGCCGATCATGGAGTTCACTTCCGCGGATATCTTTCAGCACTCGCCCTTCGACGACATACTGAATTCACTAAGGTATCTCTCTTTGTCAGGAGAGTCCTGGCCGAATTATGGCTGACAGGATTGGGATGCGGACGACGGAGAAATTCGACGCCCACCCACCACCCACTTCATAGCCACTGTCGATGACTTGACCGACATGCTCGACTTCGACTCCGAAGACATCGACGGTATGGACGACGATGCAGGAGACGAACAGGAACCAGTGCCTATAGGGCATTGGAAAGCCACCTCGTCGTACGATATATACATGGTGGACACACCCAAAGAAGGCAATGGCGACGAGACAGCAGAGGATGACCCCTCCAAGAAGCAACCCAAGCGCCGACGTCAGCGGCGCCGCTCTAAGTCCCGCCAAAGAAAAAGTGGTGATACCGACACAAGAGATAATAACACTCCGGATAGTGCCGAAGATGGCAACAATCCCCTCTAGCACGATCTAGGACAGGAGGATGGAGAGGCCAGCCCTCCAGAGAGAGCGGCAGACGGAGAGGCGGAGGATGATAATTACATGCCCCCCTCCGAAGACGAGGCAAGCCCCGACGATGACGAATTATTCGTTCCAGAGGATCCCGTCGAACAAAAGCGCTTCAAGCGCCGGCTTATAGCCACGGCAAATAGCCTTAAGAAAAAGCAGCAGCAGCTTCAAGCTGATCACGATCTGCTAGCTGACAGATGGACTGAAGAGGCCGAGGAATATAAACTCGAACGCCCCTCCAAGAGTTACCCAAAATGCAGGTTGCTACCCCGACTGGAGGAAGAAGCGTATGACGCGGCTGATCGGCCACCTCGTGGCCGCGATAGAGAGGCATTCCAGCCAAAAGCTCATCCCGCACCCTGACGTCATTCAAATAAAAAGGCATGGGGAAATACGGCATACCTGCGAGATGTATTGGAGGTCAAAGAAAAACATGCAAGATCGATCTACAGATCACGAGGGCGCGCCACTATGCGAGACGACAATCGTCACGCCGGATACAGTAAAAGTAAGTCCGGCCGGGCCGAACACAGTGGGCAAGACTCATTCGAGCTGCATCGCGATATAGCCCAGTACAGAGGCGCCGCACACGCCTTATGCTTCACAGACGAAGTAATGGATCATCAAATCCCAGAGGGTTTTCAAACCCGTAAATATAGAATCATACGACGGCACAACAGATCCTGCGGTATGGATCGAGGATTTCCTCCTGCACATTCACATGGCCCGCGGTGATGACCTACACGCCATCAAATACCTCCCACTCAAACTCAAAGGACCAGCTCGGCATTGGCTCAACAGCTTGCCAGCAGAGTCCATTGGCTGTTGGGAAAATCTAGAAGCCGCATTCCTCGACAACTTTCAGGGCGCACTTACGTGCGACCACCAAATGCCGATGACTTGATCCACATAATTCAGCAGCCAGAGGAATCGGCCAGGCAATTCTGGACACGGTTCCTAACAAAGAAAAATCAAATCGTTGACTGTCCGGATGCAGAGGCCCTAGCAGCTTTCAAGCACAATATCTGCGACGAGTGGCTAGCCCGGCACCTTGGTCAAGAAAAGCCGAAATCTATGGTAGCCCTCATGACACTCATGACCCGCTTTTGTGCGGGAGAAGACAGCTGGCTGGCTCACAGCAATAACATATCAAAGAACCATGGTACTTCGGATACCAAGGACGGCAATGGCAGGTCATGTCGCAACAACCATAAGCGCCACATTAACAACGACAATACCGAGGATATGGCAGTCATTGCTGGAATCAAAGGCTCTAAACCCGGACAGCGAAAAAAGCCATTCAAAAGAAGCACTCCAGACCCATCCAGTTTGGACCATATACTCGATCGCTCGTGCCAAATACACGGCACCCCCGACAAGCCAGCCAACCACACCAATAGGGATTGTTGGGTATTCAAGCAGGCCGGCAAGTTAAACGCCGAAAACAAAGATAAGGGGCCACATAGCAATGACGAGGAAGAGCCCCGGCAGCCGAACACCGGAGGACAGAAGAGGTTCCCCCCACAAGTGCGGACAGTGAACATGATATACGCAACCCACATCCCAAGAGGGAGCGGAAGCATGTGCTCAGGGACGTATATGCGTTGGAGCCAGTCGCCCCAAAGTTCAACCCATGATCCTCCTGTCCGATCACCTTCGATCGCAGGGACCACCCCACTAGTATCCGTCATGGCGGATTTGCCGCACGGTTCCTAGATCGAATCATTGACGGATTTCACCTCACTCGAGTCCTTATGGATGGCGGCAGCAGCCTGAACCTGCTTTACCAGGACACAGTGCATAAAATGGGTATAGACCCCTCAAGGATCAAACCCACAAAAATGACCTTTGAAGGCGTCATACCAGGTGTAGAGGCCCATTGCACAGGCTCAGTCAGACTGGAAGTGGTCTTCGGATCCCCAGATAACTTCCGAAGCGAAGAGTTAATCTTCGATATAGTCCCGTTCCGCAGTGGTTATTATGCACTGCTCGGGCGAACCGCATTTGCGAGATTCAATGCGGTACCGCATTATGCATACCTCAAGCTCAAGATGCCAGGACCTCGGGGGGTCATCACAGTCAATGGAAACACAGAGCGCTCTCTCCGCACGGAGGAGCACACTGCGGCCCTCACAGCAGAAGCACAAAGCAGCCTCTTAAGGCAATCCACTAGTTCGGCGATTAAGGACCCGGACAGCTTCAAGCGCGCCCGGAGTAATCGGCAACTGGACCGTCCGGCATGTTCCGAGCTCGCATAGCAATGCGGCCCCCACCCCGGTCCCAATCAAATAGTGAAATATGTGCTACACGTACATAATTACGCATTAAAAATACCATGGGCACAGGCGGGAGGGGGGCACAACTACAGCACGCCCCAATATGCGGCTTAAACCGCACTAGGGGCTTCCCTCTTTGTTATTTTTCTCTTTCAGGACTTTAATCTCTGGAAACCCTGTCCGGCAGCATGATTGCCGAACACATGATGCAACAACCAAGGAGGCAGAAAGCTACGTCACACCACAGAAGTCCCAGGTGGATTACGATAATGAGTGAAATATTTGCTTTAATACTATTCCTCAGCTTGCCCTTGGAAGGGACATGTCAAACAGTCCTGGTTTTTTCTTATCGCACTACTTATATCATTCTGCTTTAACGCACCTTTTTGAATAAACAATGCATAGCACTAAGACTATTATTGCATTCTTTTATATATATATATGTTCATTAATGACACCTTGCAACCGTACACTTTGGTACGGCCAATACACCAGGGGCTTAAGTACCCCACAATATGGTGTGAGAATTCCGAACAGTTTCACAAGTGCGGCACCCCGAACTTATAGCATTATATGCATCAGCTCCGAATCATGTCTTTGGTCAATAGTTGGGTTTGCCCGGCTCCCATGTTTTGGTACCTTACGTTCCGCTATATCGGCTAAGGTAGCACTGGGAGAACTACTGCGATTGTGCCCCGGTTCAGCTGGGATAAGCACCTCAGTAGAGAAAGCTAAAACTGACTGTCATGATAAGGCGAGAGACTGGTCGCTGTTCGAGAGGTTTTCGAGTCCCTAAAGACTTATGCCGCTTAGAGCGAGGAGTTGGCCCTGTCCGGCTTAAGGCGTGTATCGCGCCCCGAATTCGGCCTTCCGAATACTAGGGGCTTCGCCGAAATTTAAAATTATAGAATTCTATGGCTAAGTGAGAGTGATAACGCATTATAGTCCGATTGCCTTGTTCGTTGTGCTGAGCACCTCCCTCGAAGGACCCAACAATGGGAACAAGAGTGCTCAGGTTTATCCCGAACACCCCAGCACTCGTGGCATGGGGGCAGAAGCCGACGACTAGCCATCTCTCAGATTTGATAAACAGCCAAACAGAAGGTAATATTTTAAATTCAAACAAACGTTGCATAGCGCATATGAACAAGTTTTCATAACCACAGGATTACACGAGCAAGTTTACTCGAATGTTATATCTTTCGTACACTCGTCCTCTATGAGACGAGCACCCTTCAGGACACCCTCATAGTACGTCTCGGGGTGGCGATGCTCCTTGCCCTCCGGCGACCCTTCCTTAATCAGCTTCACGGCGTCCAGCTTGGCCCATTGCACCTTCGATGCAGACGGACCGCTTGACGACTTCCAGCCGTGGGAAGGCATCCACAAGCCGCCTCACCAGGCTACAGTAGCTGTTCGGAAGGGCGTTGCCAGGCCACAGCCGGACTATAAAGCCCTTCATGGCCTGTTCGGCCGCCTTGTGTAGCTCGACCTGCTGCTTTAGCTGGTCGCTCATAGGCACCGGGTGTTCGGTCCCAGTATATTGGGCCCAGAACAATTTCTCCGTTGAGCTTCCCTCCTCGGCCTGGTAAAACGTCGCGGCATCCGACACGCTGCGGGGTAAATCTGCGAATGCTCCTGGAGAGCTCCGGATTTGAGTAAGTAACAAGTAATTTACTTTCACATGCTTGCTTTGCATATAGAATGCCTTACCCGCCTCTATCTTCTTCATCGCATCAATCTCCTGGAGGGCCTTTTGGGCTTCGGCCTTGGCATTCTTTGCGCTCTCGAGGGCTGCGGCAAGCTCGAACTCTCGCGTCTTCAATTCAAGCTCCAACGCCTTGTGCTTTGTCACGAGAGCGTGGAGCTCTTGCTGCACCTCGCCCACCCGAGCCTCCTGCCGTTCCCGCTTGGTGCGCTCCTTGGCTGCTTTGTTTTCGGCCTCGGATAGCGCTTGCTTCAGGGTCGCCACCTTGGTCGTGGCCCCTGGCAAATTTACGATGATCCTGTCATTTTGCAATCGCATTCTTTTTATATATATCCATAGACTAGGTACTACTTACCTTTGTTCTCCTCGAGCTGCCTCTTGGCAAGGCCGAGCTCGTCCTTGGACCCTTTGAGGTCCTGCTTCAGTGCGGCAACCTCCGCCGTCAGTGCGGCAGAGGCCAGCAGCGAAGCCTGCATACGCATATAGACATACTTATATTAGACTCCTACGATATTGTTTGATCCTCTGTTCGGTTTTTCTTCGTGAACACCGAACAGAGCATCAGGGGCTACTGTCTATGCAGTAATATTTTTCCTATATTTCAAAAACCTACCTCAAAGCCTGTTAGAAGGCTGGCACAAGCTTCAGTCAATCCACTCTTGGCGGACTGAACCTTCTGGACCACCGCACTCATAATAGTGCGGTGCTCTTCGTCGATGGAAGCGCTGCGAAGCGCTCCTAGCAGACTGTCCGGTGCCTCTGGATGGACAGAGGTCACCGGCACAGGCGTCTTGCCCCTTTTGGAAGGAGGCCGCCTGCCTGAGTCCAGAATCACTGGAGGTTCCGGCGCGGTGTTCAGCTGAGGGCCGAACTCGGAGCCCTTGGGAGCCTTGCTCCCTCTGCTCCCGAAATCCGGAAGGTCGCCTTGAGGCGCCTCCGGGACTGTCTCCCCTCGACCCGGGGCCTCTTGAGACAATACCTCGGCGTTGTCTGTAGGATAAGGGGAGGTGGCGGTCGGAAGTGGATTGCTGCCCATATCCAACGAGCCCAGGGAGCCATCCGAAGATACGTCGATACGGGCTCGTGGCGGTCTGCATAATTATAATTCGGCGTTAGGAGAAGCAGTGCGACAAAAGTTTGCTATGAGTTATTCCAGCATCCGAATACTTACGACTTCGCCAGGGGCTTGGCCCTGAGAAGCCACTCGTCTTCGCCTTCGGCGGCGGTGGTGGAGTAGTCCGGAAGGAGAATCCTTCCCTTCTTGGACCCTTCGGCCCCCCCGGTTGGGGCGGCCTTCCTTTTGTTGTCTCCCCCAACTAGAGGGGGAGCATCTTCTTCTTCCTCCTCGTCTTCGGGGGAGGAGTGCGTCGTGGAGTTATCGGACGATGAGTCTGATAACACCTGGCATTGGGAACTATTTCGGGTTCCCTTGGCCTTCTTGGTCTTCTCCGGCACCTTGTAAGGAGCCGGAGTCAGCATCTCCATCAAGAGAGCGCCCGCAGTGTCTTCGGGCAAAGGGGCCGGACAGTTAATCTGCCCCGACATCTCCACCCAGTCCTATCAAAGGCATGGAGGTCAGACCCCGCACATGGTTAAGCTAGGGGAAATAAATATCCTACCAGATGTATAGAACACACCGAATGTGCTCGGCGCTTCGCGCTTAGCCCGCGGTCCTCGGTGAGAGAGGGAGGGACCTCGACGCCCTTGAACAGCACCTTCCAGATGTCCTTGTGCGTCGTGTCGAAGAGCTCGCTCAGAGTCTGGTGCTGGGCCGGGTCGAACTCCCACAAGTTGAAATCCCGTTGTTGACACAGGAGGATCCGGCGGATGAGCATGACCTGGACTATGTTGACAAGCTTGAGCTTCTTGCTTGCCATATTCTGGATACATTTCTGGAGTCCGTCTAGCTCCACCGATGAACCCCAGGACAGGCCCTTCCCTTTCCAGGAGGCGAGCCGCGTGGGTATTCCGGATCGAAACTCGGGGGTAGCCACCCAGTTGGTGTCGCGCGGCTCGGTGATGTAGAACCACGCCGATTGCCACCTCTTTATGGTATCCACGAAGGAGCCTTCAAGCCATATAATGTTGGGCATCTTGCCCACCATGGCTCCGCCGCATTCTGCTTGTTGGCCGCCCACCACCTTCGGCTTGATATTAAAGGTCTTTAGCCACAGGCCGAAGTGGGGCCGGATGCGGAGGAACCTCACACACGACGATGAACGCCGAAATGTTGAGGACAAAGTTCGGGGCCAGATCATGGAAGTCCAGCCCGTAGTAGAACATGAGACCACAGACGAATGGATGGAGGGGAAACCCCAGTCCGCGGAGGAAGTGGTGGAGGAAGACTACCCTCTCGTGAGGTTCAGGGGTAGGAACGATCTGCCCCGCAGCGGGCAGCCGATGCGCTATGTTCGCGACCAACTATCCGGCCCCGCGCAGCTTCTTCATGTGTCCCTCTGTAACAGAGGAAGCCATCCATTTGCCTCCCGCTCCAGACATGATTGGAGAAGGTCGAGGGGAAGGATGTAGGCTTGGGCGTTGGAGCTCAAGTGCGCAAGAGAGGATGAGCAAGGAGGAAGAAGGCGTGGGTAGAAAAAGGTTCAACCTTGTCCCTTTATAAGGGCGGCTGAAACTATGTGCCCCCACTAGCCTGGTAAAACTCGCTTATCCCCCAAGTGCCGTAATCGATGGTGCGGTTGGGTTACCCACGCCCGTATTGATGAGAATCCCGTAATAAGGGGCACATGATCTCTGCTTTGACAAGACGTGTCAAAAAACGGCCTCGCGTTATGTGCGGGGCTAGTTAAAGGAAACGGTTTGAATAATCACTGGGCCATGGCATAACGTCATGTTGCCAAAACAAGTCAGCAAATTAGATTTGTGGAAATATTATTCTCTCTACGGTGGTATGTGGAACTTATTTTGCAGGGTCGGACACTATCCTTGTATTCAAATTCTTCCGTGGTGTATTCGGAGGAGGAACCTGCCTTGCAATGCCGAAGACAATACTGCGCGCCGGACTCATCGTCATTGAAGCCTGGTTCAGGGGCTACTGAGCGAGTCCTGGATTAGGGGGTCTCCGAACAGCCGGACTATATCCTTTGGCCGGACTGTTAGACTATGAAGATACAAGATTGAAGACTTTGTCTCGTGTCCGGTTGGGACTCTACTTGGCATGGAAGGCAAGCTAGGCAATACGGATATGTATATCTCCTCCTTTGTAACCGACCTTGTGTAACCCTAGCCCTTTCCGATGTCTATATAAACCGGAGGGTTTTAGTCCGTAGGACAACATACAATCATACCATAGGCTAGCTTCTAGGGTTTATCCTCTCCGATCTCGTGGTAGATCAACTCTTGTAATACTCATATCATCAAGAATAAATCAAGCAGGACGTAGGGTTTTACCACCATCAAGAGGGCCCGAACCTGGGTAAAACATCGTGTTCCCTGCCTCCTGTTACCATCCGCCTTAGACGCACAGTTCGGGACCCCCTACCCGAGATCCGCCAGTTTTGACACCGACATGGGTTTTTTATCATATTGCATGAAACTATCCCTCTACATCATGTCATCTTGCTTAAGGCATTACTCTGTTTTTAACTTAATACTCTATGTGCATGCTGGATAGCGGTCGATGAGTGGAGTAATAGTAGTAGATGTAGGCAGGAGTCGGACGTGATGCCTATATACATGATCATACCTAGATATTCTCATAACTATGCTCAATTTTGTCAATTGATTAACAGTAATTTGTTCACCCACCATAGAATACTTATGCTCTTGAGAGAAGCCACTAGTGAAACCTATGGCCCCCGAGTCGCTTTGTCATCATATCAATCTCCATCACTTTATTATTGCTTTGCTTTTACTTTTTTACTTTGCATCTCTATACCAAAAATACCAAAAATATTATTTATCATCTCTATCAGGTCTCACTTTCGTAAGTGACCGTGAAGTGATTGACAACCCCTAAGCGTGTTGGTTGCATTGAGCTATTGTTTTTGTGTAGGTACGAGGGACTCACGCGTAGCCTCCTACTGGATTGATACCTTGGTTCTCAAAAACTGAGGGAAATACTTATGCTACTTTGCTGCATCATCCTCTCCTCTTTGGGGAAATCCAACGCAGTTCTCAAGTGGTAGCAGAATCCTTTCTGTAAGCAAGCAGAAAACCTTCATGAGCTTTTGGTGCAAATTTTGAAGTGTGATGTGGATTCTTGATCTAGCACCTGGCACCAAATACTCTAAAGTAGCTTACATTTGGCTTCTTACCAGTTAGTAGCTCATATGATGTATTCTTTAGAAGCTTGTGAAGATAAACACGGTTGATGACATGGCATGCGGTATCAATAGCTTCAGGCCAGAACTTCCTTGGAGTCTTGTACTCATCAAGCATTGTTCGAGCCATCTCAATGAGTGTCCCGTTCTTGCGCTCCATGATGCCATTCTGCTGAGGTGTGTATGGAGCAGAGAACTCATGAGTGATGCCCAATGTATCAAGATAGGTGTCGAGGCTAGTGTTCTTGAACCCTATGCCGTTGTCACTTTGGATGTGCTTGATCTTGATGCCATAGTTCGTCATGGCACGATTGGAAAATCGTCTGAAGACATCCTACACTTCAGTCTTGTAGAGAATTATATGCACCCAGGTATATCTAGAATAATCATAAACAATAACGAACCCATAGAGAAAAGCAGTGGTGGTAAGTGTGGAGTAATGAGTAGGGCCGAATAGGTCCATGTGAAGCAGCTCGAAAGGACGTGATGTCATCATGATTGTCTTCGAAGGATGCTTGGCCCTAGTCATCTTCCTGGCTTCGCAGGCACCGCACAAATGATCCTTTTTGAACTTGACGCCCTCGATGCCTACGACATGCTTCTTCTTCGCGAGAGTGTACAAGTTCCTCATGACAGCATGCCCTAGCCTCCGATGCCAGAGCCAACACTCTGAAGCTTTTGCTAGAAGACATACAGCCAATTGTGGTCCTGCTGAGAAATTTGCCATGTACAGATCACCTTTACGGTACCCTTCAATGACTAGAGACTTGTCAGATTCCATTAGAACTAGGCAATGATATTTTCCAAATATCACAATCATGTTCAAGTCACAAAGCATTGAGACAGACATTAAGTTGAAACCAAGGGATTCAACAAGCATCACTTTATCCATGTGCTGATCCTTTGAGATTGCAACTCTACCTAGAATCAATACCTTGCTTTTACTAGTGTCAGCAAATGTGATGTGACTCTTATCAGATGGACGTAAGGTTGAGTCCATGAGAAGACTTCGATCGCCAGTCATGTGGTTAGTGCATCCACTGTCAATAATCCATTCTGAAGCAGCTGGTGTCATACCCTACAGTGCAGTTAGGGGGATAGGCTTCACGAAGAGTATTGTGAAGCATAAACATTTGACGAGCAAGTGGATTATGAAAGCTTAGATCCAGGTTAGGACTGATAGGATGATTTGCAAGCGATTCAGGAACAAAATACATAGTAAGACCATTTGGGCATTTTATCTTGCGCCCCACAAGATGTTTTAGCTCCCCAGCGATAGCATCTGACGCCTTTGATTTACGGCTGGAGGCCCTTCCCTGCAAAAGAGAGTTAAGTTTTCTAAACCACCCACATCTTCAGGGGTGGCTTCGAAGCAATAAGTCTAAGTGCAGCATCTGAGAACTTTGGCTTTGGAGCCCTAGCAAATAGTCTTGTAGGAGGTGAATAATACTCATATGAGTAGGCAGAATAGTTCTTGGTCTTATGAACATGGCGGTTTGATGAAACATGCTCATATTCATAGGCTTGAGTATGGTTTCCCTGCAAAACATTAGTGTTTGGGTGACTCTGGTGAGTCCTTTGTCTATATGAAGCCTTTGGACCATGTTAAGCCTTTGGTCTGGGGTTTGTCTTCTTCCCAGGCGGTGTCATGATGACATTCACCTGAAGTTTTGAGACAACTCTTGGGCACCCAGATCTTCTTCAAAGGTGGTCCATTCCTGCAGTTAGTACCAATATACCTGGCAAGCACTTCACCTTTCTGATTCATAAACAGTTTATAGTTTTCATCAAAGGATTCATCAATGATAATTGGGTTAGCACAAGTGAAGCCAGATAAGGTAGATGGATCCGCTGAAGGTCCCTTTGCACCAACCCATGTGGTTTTGGGGTACTGCTCAGGCTTCTAGTAGGAACCATCAACATTCATTTTCCTCTCGAACCCAACACCCTCCTTCCTAGGGTTTCGGTTCAGAATCTGTTTCTTGAGGACATCACATAGTGCCGATGCCCTTTGAGACTTTTGTACATTCCTGTCTCAAGCAATGTCTTCAACCTAGCATTGTAACATCCCAAATTTTCAAATTGGAATGTTATACACTAGATCATCAATGCATATCATATTTTATGTGCTTTTGGCCTGATCCAGAAATTCTATGCAACTCAAGGACTCACGGAGAGAGTTGGGGATTTCGTTATTTTCATACTTGGGTTCTCTCAAAATTTGAAAATAGGATCTTTGATTTTATTTATTTTATCTTCAATTATTCCTATAATAAAAATATGAGAGAGGGAATAAAATGACTTTCCCAAAATAAAGAAATATTGAAGGTTTAATAAAAATCAAGTAAGATTTTTTTTCGGATTTTCTCGCTATTTTATTTGAATTTAGGAAAAATTGCATGATTTCAAAACTGCATTTTAGGGCCAAGAAAATGGTCATCCTGTTCTAAATATTTTATTTAGACGGTGAAAAATTGTTTTGGCATTTTTAGATTTTTATTTATTTTTCTAGAATTTATTTTCTGTTTGGCGGAATTATTTAAAAAAACGTGCGAGAGCCCGACTGGGCCAAGGCCCAGCCGAGCCGGGCCGGGTCGGCCTCGCCAGCGCCACCGCTAGGCCCGCCGTGTCGCAGCCGGACTCGGGGAGTCCGACCCCGAGCCGCCTCCGCCGTCGCCCCTTCCCCAAGCCGGCCGAGCCCCCCATCCTATAAATACGCCGCCACCCCGCCGCCCTCACCCCGTCGCAGCCCCGCCGAGCCGCCGCCGCCTAGCGCCGCTGCCAGGAGCCGCCGCCGCCTCCCGCCACAGCCCCGCCACCCCGCACCGTCCCGTCGCCCCGTCGGAGCCGCCGAAGCCCCGCCGGAGCCGAGATGGAGCCATGCCGAAGCCGAGCCGGAGGTATAGCCGCCGCCGCCGTGGTCCGGTTTTTTCTAAAAACCCAATCCGGTTTTTTAGAAACCCTAGCTTTGTTTTTTTATAAATCGTTTTTTCCGATTTATTTGTTTAGCGAGCGTTCGCTTGTTCGTTCATTTTAACGAACGCGTTCACCGTTTAGTTTCAGACAACGAATGTTCGTTCGTTAATTTGTTCGTCAGTTTTGTCTTTTTCTCGGGTTTTTCCGCGATTATTTCTGATCGCGATTTCTGATCCGATTTTCGTTTTAGTTTATCTTTTCGCTCGTTTATCGGAATCAGGCGATTCAAGCGCCTGGAGTTTCGTCTCAAAACCCTCTTTCCGTTTAACCAACTCAAACAAGTTTTTGCATTTGTAAAATTTGACCTAGATCCAGATTAGTAAACGAAGCTTGTTTCTTTCGTCGTTTGACTTTCGTTGCTTCGTTTGATTTCATTCTTTTTGCAAACCGGAGTTCTTAAGTTGAACTTTCTGGTTAGATTTCTTATTTGAGTTTTACCCATGCATTAGATGAGTACTTATTGTATGCTTGTTTGTTTGCGATAGAGTACCCGGAGTGTGCCGCTTGCTACTTTGAATCTCTAGGTTTCGCGGATCATCAGCAAGGCGAGTAACACTTTGATCATACCTCTTTACTACCCATTTTTTATTGCATTAGATCAATCCTCAAACAATTGCATGATTAGGATCTAATTAAAATGTGGGTTTTGGGAAGTAGATGAGGTAGTACCTATTACCTGTTTTATTATCAAACCCTTGGGAGTTACTTCTACGTTTGGTTATTATGCCATGCTATGCTAGTAGACGTGGATTGGGTGAGTGTATCCATGACAGTTGTGAGATTGTTAATTAATGGTTTATTTAAGGTGGCAACTTTAATACACATCTGGGTGGATTGAGGCACCTTTGTATTCTAGCGATTGCCTGTTTTTCTTTATGGACCGCCACCCAGGCTCAAAGGGATCATGAGATTATTCATGCTAGAAACTTCTGTGTGCAGCCACAAGCTACTATGGGCTCTAGCATAGTTGATTAAGTCGTGCGAACTCTTACAGTGGTAGACTAGCAGATGTAGGGGAAAGTAGGTGTAACGGTCTACCCGATCGTAAGGTGCTAGCGCTTCTGAAAGACTATGTCTCGGTCATCCGTTTCTCAAACACCATGTAGTGCGAGAATCCCAACGGAGGAGATCGAGTCTTGTGGGGAAAAGTGCGCAAACCTCTGCAGAGTGTATAAACTAATCATGATTAGCCGTTTCCCCAGTTATGGACGTCTTGAGTATCTAGTACTTGGATTATCATGTGAATCTCATCATGTTACTTTAATTAATTTTATTGGGTTTTAATGATGATGTTTAATTGGGATTGAGAGGGTGTCTACGCTCTCAATGTTTAACAACTACCATGATAGTTAAATAAAATTTATTCCTTTGTAGTAGGGAAAAATTGGCTTTACGCAAAACTGTAACCATAGAGATTTCCACCAGCCAAATATGCATGTAGTATAGCTTTATTCTTTCATTACTCTCTATGTGTTACATTGCCAGCATATTCTCATGTGCTGACCCGTTTTTGGGCTGCAACGTTCATGTTGCAGACTTTTCAGATGATGAGTAAGGTGCCTTTAGGTCATGGTTCTATACTCAGTGATGCCGTTGGAGTTGATGGACTCACTTATCTTCCAAGCCTTCCGCTGTTATCGTTCTTAGATGGCCTTAAGCCATATTTATTGTAATAACTTCTCTTTTGAGACATTCGATGTAATAAGTGTGTGATTGCTACTCTGTTATAAATCCTTCAAGTACTGTGCGTGTCAGCATTACTGATCCAGGGATGACATTAAAGCACAAAGATCGGACTGTTTGAGGTCTGGTCGCTACAGGCATTCTCATCAGCAATATTAGTGGTATCCTCAGCAGAGGGGTTAGTTACCACATCAGCAGTTAAAGATATTGCAACAGTAGTAGTAGAACATCCAGCAACGGAAGTAGCGTTATCACGCTCAAGGCATTTTATACATGGTGGTTCAAATCCTTCCTGAGCTGAACTGATCTGTTGAGCGCTGAGTGACTCATTCTCTTTTTGAAGATCTTCATGAGCCGCTCTCAAGTTCTCAAGTTCTTGCTTCCTTTGAAGATAATTGTAGGAAAGCTTTTCATGAGTAGTTGAGAGCGTTTCATGACGACTTTCAAGTTCTTCGTACTTAACATGAAGATTTTTAATATCTTCAATTAAGGACTGAGTTCGAGTCACTTCCGCGTCCAACAGGTCATCACTTTTGTCTAACAGTTTTTGAATATGTTCCATAGCAGACTGTTGTTGTGTTGCAATTTTAGCAAGTGTTTTATAGCTAGGTTTAGATTCACATTCAGAGTCATCTTCACTTGATGTTTGATAGTGAGCATTGCGTGTGTTTACCTTGGCACCACGTACCATGAAGCAGTAGGTGGGTGCAGAGTCATCCTCATTAGCATCAGCATTGGTGACGAGGCCACTGTCTTCAGTGTTGAAGATGGACTTGGCGACATATGCTGAAGCTAAAGCCAGGCTTGCCACGCCTGAATCAGATTCATCTTCAGACTCCATCTCCACCTCCTCAGATACAGACTCCTCCTCTGAATCCATCTCCTTGCCAACAAACGCACGAGCCTTGCTGGATGAGCTTTTCTTGTGTGATGAAGACTTCGACAAAGACTTGGAAGAAGACTTTGAGGATTTCTTCTTCTTCTTCTTGTCATCAGAATCATATTCCTTGATCTTCTTCTTCTTCTTCTTCTTCTTCTTCTTCTTGTTCTCATTGTCCCATTGAGGACATTCAGAGATGTAGTGACTAGGTTTCTTGCACTTGTGGCACGTTCTCTTCTTGTAGTCACGAGAGGAAGCTTCATCATTTCTTGAGCTGGATCTTGAAGACTGTCTGTTGCCTTTCTTCTTGGTGAACCTCTGGAACTTCTTCACTAGCATGGCAAGTTCCTTTCCAATGTCTTCAGGATCCTCAGAACTGCAGTCGAATTCTTCTTCAGATGAGGAAACAGCCTTTGCCTTCAGAGCACGAGCTCGGCCATAGCTGGGACTGTAGATATCTCATTTATCAGATAGCTGGAACTCATGTGTGTTGAGCCTCTCAAGTATGTCAGACAGATCGAGAGTCTTGAAGTCGGGGCGTTCTTGAATCATCAGGGCCAGGGTGTCAAATGAGCTGTCGAGTGATCTCAAGAGTGTCTTGACGATTTCATGCTCGGTGATCTCAATGGCGCCGAGTGCATAAAGCTCATTTGTGATGTCAGTGAGGCGATCAAACGTCAACTGGACATTTTCATTGTCATTTCTCTTGAAGCGGTTGAAGAGATTGCGAAGAACTCTGATCCTTGAGTCTATGGGTTGAGATGCCTTCATTGACCTTGGAGAGCCAGTCCTAGACTAGCTTTGCAGTTTCCAGAGCACTCACACGACCATACTGTCCTTTGGTCAGATGACCACAAATGATGTTCTTGGCAGTAGAATCCAGTTGAATGAACTTCTTGACATCAGCAGGGGTGACGCCTTCACCGGCCTTGGCAACGTCGTTCTTGACGACATACCAGAGGTCGACATCAATGGCTTCAAGATGCATGTGCATCTTATTCTTCCAGTAGGGGTAATCAGTGCCATCGAAGACAGGGCACACAGTGGAGACTTTGATTATCCCTGCAGTCGACATAGCTAAAACTCCAGGTGGTTAAACCGAATCACACAGAACAAGGGAGCACCTTGCTCTCATACCAATTGAAAGTGCTAGTTATCGACTAGAGGGGGTGAATAGGGGATTTTTATGAAGGTCTTCAAAACACGGGGGCTTTGAAGACAAACAGTAGAAATGAACCTGTTGATATGCAGCGGAAGGTAGACTACGCTAGACAAGCCATGGTCAATTAAACAATGAAGTGAAAGCACAAAGACTATCAACAGCTAGGTAGTATGGATCAAGATGGAAGATAGTATGAAGCCAATCAACAACAGTCTTCACACAGTGAAGTCAATCAGATCATGCAAGCATGCAATGACTTCACGAAGACAAACAGTAAGTACAGAGAGGTAAGAGATAGAACCAGTTGCTTGGTGAGGACAGGTATTTGTTGGACCAATTCCAGTTGCTGTGACAACTATACTCTGGTTAGGGAGGCTGAGATTCAACTTAGAAGATCACGTCTTCACCTTATTCCCCTTGAGCTAAGGACACACAGTCCTCGCCCAATCACTCTGGTAAGTCTTCAAGGGAGGCTTCCAAACCTTCATAGACTTCGTTCACCGGTGATCCACAATGACTCTTGGATGCTCAGAATGCGATGCCTAACTAGATGGAGGATTCACAGTCCTCAAGTGTAACAAGTCTTCAGATCACGCAGATAGAAAGACTTCAGTGATGCCTAACACTCTTTGGCTCTGAGTGTTTAGGGCTTTGTCCTAGCAAGGATTTCTCTCTCAAAGGCTTCAGAGGTGGGTTGCTCTCAAACGACAAAAGCCATGCACTAACTCTGAGCAGCCACCAATTTATGGTGTAGCGGGTGGGCTATTTATAGCCAGGAGGCAACCCGACCTAATTTTTCCGAAATGACCCTGGGTCACTAAGGAACTGACACGTGTCCAACGGTCAGATTTCAAACACACGCGGCAACTTGACTTGAGCTACAAGTAAAGCTAACTTATCCAGCTCTGGATAAGATTTGCTCTCATTGTCTTCGCTCGAAGACTTAGGATTTGGTTGAGCATCACTTCAGTCACTCTGACTTTGTTCACTTGGACCCCACTTAATAGTACGGTGGTTCCTATGACTCAACAAAGAAGAAAAGGAAACTATGAAACAACTATGTCTTCGCAATCCATAGTCTTCATGCGATGTCTTCTCATGTCATAGTCTTCAATGTGAATCTCTTCACAGACCACCATTGTCTTCAATGTCTTCACACATTTTTAGGGGTCATCTCTGGTAGGTAAACCGAATCAATGAGGGACTACTACCTGTGTTATCCTGCAATTCTCACAAACACATTAGTCCTTCAACCAAGTTTGTCGTCAATACTCCAAAACCAACTAGGGGTGGCACTAGATGCACTTACATTATCTAAGTAATCAGGATCACATGATTTAATTCACATATGTGATTTATATGCTAAGTAGAGGGCATTCACATATATGATGTCTGAACTAAGAACATGGTGTTGAATATTGTGTATATCATGTGTAAACTATGCAACGCAAGACACCATATGCATGATATGAGCAGTATAACTGTGCCAAGTTAGAGCATACAGCTCGGTTGGGGAATAGGACTGGTCATCTGTCTCTAAATACATCTCTGAGGAGCTATCGGGACCCAGCAAGAGATCTGCTTCAAAAGGTAGCACTGTCTGCTCTAAAGGCCTTGTTTTCACTCCAAATTTTTCCATCACCCACTCAAATGGCCGATTCACTCATATTGTCGACAAATGGGAATGTAATGAAGAAAAGGATGGGTAAGATATCATTCAAATATATGATGCTTGGTTAAATAGGATGGCATTGCGCATTTCAGATATATTATCGCTGGCTAAAAGACATGAGACTGCATAATTCCCATATATGATATAGAAGCTAAACAGGTGGCATTACAGACCATGTCTAAACTAAACAGATGACATATATGATGTCGAAAGTAGGCACTTCAAGGCAACATATGCATGATATGACTAACATCATCATGCCAAGTTAGATCAAACACCTTGGGGGTAAATAGGAGTGGTGAGCTGCGCCTGAATCCGCCTCAGAACAGATATCTTCCTCTGGATTACAATCTGGAGGGGGGGTTTGCCATTGAACCCACCATGGAGCGATGTCTGCATGACATTGTATTACCGCGCAAAACTCTTCTCTTTTTCTCCACATGTTCAGCATGACTGTGTACAATATCTAACATGCATACGAAAACAATATAGTGAGATTATGTAAGGAGAGCATGCAGAACTCTAGAGTGATGGTAACAACTAGTGTGGATGGATCCAAAAATAACGATAGCAAGCTGATAATTGCTTTAATTTAATAAAATACAAATGATTATTGCTTTACTATTTGTTTCCCACCCAGGATGAACAACATAGGCATACCCTAGGTGAACCAGATATTAGACAAAGATACTATTCATTGCTGCCTTGATATGTGCCCCACAACTAATTTATAACTCAAGTTTGAACATTAATTTGGACCTGACTTGGAGTCTAAGAGGTGAATATGACGATAAAGTAGCAGGTAATGTTAAGCAATGCATAACATAAGCAGAAACAAAAGAGTGCGACCTCTCTTATGGACCCGTGTTGTAGCGATCCAACCTCAGACGGTCAAATCTCTGTGTATAAGTGGCATCCCTGGATCAGTAATGCGGACACACATAGTACTTGAAGGATTTATAACAGAGTTCAATCACACACTTATTACATCGAATGTCTCGAAAGAGAACTTATTATGATAAATATGGCTTAAGGTCAACTAAATAAGATAACAGCGGAAGGCTTGGAAGATAAAGTGAGTCCATCAACTCCAACGGCATAGCTGAGTGCACGACAACGACCTATAGCACCTTACTCTTCGTCTGAAAAGTCTGCAACATGATATGTTGCAGCCGGAAACGGGTCAGCAGATGGAATATGCTGGCAATGTAACATAGTAGTGCAAAGAACAGAATAAATGCTATCACTACATGCATATATGGCTGGTGGAGGCTCTATGGTTATAATGCTTTTGCGAAAAGCTAATTTTTTCCTACATCAAAGGAATATGTTTCGTTTAACTATCATGGTAGTTAATAAACATTGAGAATGGTACCCCCATCTCAATCCCAATTAAAAGTAATTAACAACCCAAAAAATTAATTTAGAGTGATGAGATCAACATGATAATCCAAGAACCAGATACTCAAGATTGTCCATAACCAGGGACACAGCTAACCATGATTAGTTTGTACATTCTACAAAGATTTGCGCACTTTTCGCCACAAGACTCGATCTCCTCCGTTGGATTTCTCGCACTACATGGTGTTTGAGAAACGGATGACCGAGACACAGTCTTTCAGAAGCATTAACTCTAACCCCGGGTAGACAGTACCAACCTACATCCCCTACATCTGCTGGCCTACCATTGAAAGAGGTCACGCAACATACCCAACTATGCCAGAGCCCATAAAGGTTTGTGGCTGCATACGGAAGTTTCTAGCATGAATAATCTTATGATCCCTTTGAGCCTGGGTGGCGAACCAAAAGGACAACACTGGTATATCCCCAGGTGCCCGCAACCAATCCACCCAGATGTGTGTTTAAGTAGCCACCTTAAGTTAACCATTAATTAACAATCTCACTTATGTCATCGAAAACACTCAAACCCAATCCACGTCTATGAGCATAGCATGGCGATATAAGCATAGCATAGAAGTAACTCCCAAGGGTTTGGTAATAAAAGGGCAATAGGTTCTACCTCATCATCTACTTCCCAATACCCACATGTTAAGAGATCCTACTCATGCAATGTTTGAGGGTTGTAACTAATGCATAAAAACTGGGTATGAAAAGAGTATGATCAATGTGTTACTTGCCTTGCGGACGATCCGCAAACCCTGGAGACTCGTAGTAGCACGCTTCGCACTCCAGGAATTCTGTTGCAAACAAACAATAGCATATATAAGCACTCAAGCAAAGACGCACGGGTAAAACTCAAAGAAGAAGATCAAATGTGAAAATTCAACTAAAGAGATTCGATTTGCAAAAATAATCAATCGAATCAGAGCTACGGAACTGAAACTACGGTCAAAAGAACTTCGAACCAAATCTGCTTGAAACCCAATTTTAAATTGTCAAAACCTTGTTCAAGATGATTAAACAGAAAGAGGGGCTCGATATGAAGATTTTGGCATTGGTTCACTAGATTTGGACAAACGGTTTAGAAATAGCGAGGGTTTAAAGAACAGGGGCTAATCTATGATAAAAATAATTGTGGATAGGTCTCTGGCCGAAAATAAACAGAAAAAGGAAAATCTATCGGACGAACGCCCACTAACAGAGACGAACGGGCGAATTCGTTCGTTAAAACGAACGAATAAACGAACGAACGCAAATGAACTAAACCGAGAAAAACCGAACCGATCTAAATAAGTAAATAAACGAATCTAGGGTTTTTAAGAAAACCGACGACTTTTACCTAAAAACCAAAAAAACCGGGATAGCTTGATCCGGCGGCTCCGTCGGCTCGATCCGGCGAGGGGGCGGCGTGCGGCAGCAGCGCGGCTGTGGCGGCGGGGTGTGGCGCGGGCTGCGCGGCGCTGCTACGGCTGCGGCGGCTGCGGCGCTGCTGCTGCTTGCTGCGGGCGGGGCGGGGTGGCGATGTGGGGGTCGAGGGCGGCAGCGCCTCGGGCTTTAAAGTCCCGGGGGGCAAGGCATGCGGGAGGGGGCGGCGCCGGCGGGTCGGGGTCGGACTCCCCGAGTCCATCGTGAGCGCGACGACGGGAGGCGGCGGTGGGAGATGGGCCAGCTGGGCTTCGGCCCGGTCCGAAACAATTTTTTTTAAATATAGTTCCACAAAAAGAAAATCCTAAATAAATAAATAAATTCTAAAAATGCCAAAAACAATTTTCACTGTCTAAATAGAATATTTTGAACAAAGTGAACATTTTCTTGGCCTAAAATGCAATTTTGAAAAAATGCATATTTTTCTAATTCAAATAAAATAGCAATAAAATCGAAATAAAATTATTTATTTGATTTTAACATTTTCCTCCAATATTCCTTTTATTTTGGAGAAGTCATATTATCTCCTCTCATGTATTTTAACATTGGAAATACTATTTGGAGAGAAAAATAATTAAAACCAAAGTGATCCACCTTTCAATATTTGAGAAAATTCAAATATGAAAATAATAAAATCCCCAACTCTCTCCGTGGGTCCTTGAGTTGCTTGGGATTTTTAGGATCACAAAACCAGAATGCAAATAAAATATGATATGCATATGATGACCTATGTATAACATTCCAAATTGAAAATTTGGGATGTTACACGTGTACTCCTCAGGTTCATCTGCTGAGTTGATGATGGTGATGCCATTGCGGTGGGTCTGGGCAGCAGGGAAGGAGATCTGAGGCGGCGAAAGATGGTTAGGAGTCGTGATGTCTGGTTTGGTGGATGCTCCTGTCGATGGAGTAGCTTAGGTGAGGTGGACGACGTCGCGACAGGAGCAGGACAAACCACACAAAGTTTTCTTCGACACCTACCTGTAACAAAAGTAATTCTGTAAGGGCTCCTTTGGCTTGCGTGATTCTAAAAACACAGGGATAGGAAAAACACCAAAATAGGATATGAATACACATGGGAAACAGAGCATTTGTAAACACATGATTTCTATCAACTTGGGTGTTTGGTTCACAGGAATTGGAAGAGCAGAGGAATGCAAAGAAACATGGCCAAATTAAAGTGAAACCATATGAAAGCATGTACAATTAGAATGTTATTCTGCCACTAATGCACTTGGTCTTGTTTTCATGCATAGGATTTTGAAAAGTAGGTCTAGGTGGATGTTTTGCTCCATTCCTTTCAATAAAATGCATGAATAATTGAATAGTAGAGTACCATAGGAAAATTTCCTATTGCTATGTTTTTCCTTTGAACCAAAATAGCCCTAATGGATCGACTTGAATGTAGAGTAATAAGTGATGCGACAAGTGTACAACCTCTTTGCCGTAGCCGTGTCGACCCCAGCATCATTGGGTTGGTCGCTGAACAAGTTGAGGTAGAGGTGGTTGTCGGAGGTGTGGAGGAAGATCTGAGGAATCTTTAGACGGCGTCCAGGGCACTCCTCTATTGTGATGGATGGTTCCGTCGTTGGAGCAGCTCCGATGAGATGTAAGATGTCGAGGCTAAAGCAGTACAAGACATACATCGTTAATCTCAAGTGGGATTCTAATAGCATCTCCAATAGATGATGTAAAATACATTACCAAAAAGTGATATATGTAAAATTTACATCACCAAAAAACACCTGACTACAATAGATGAGGTAAAAACTGTTGACTCTTAACTAAACTGTCGAAACTGAAATTTACTGTGGAATCTGAATGTTACTGTCGAAACTGAACGCAATGGTAGAAGAGAGGCACTTCACATGTAGTTTAGGAAGGGCCTGCAGTTCATCTTCAACCTGCGCCCCTGAGCCACCAGCCACCACCGGCCGAACCGCCGCCCCCCGCTGCCCCGAAACCACTCCTCACTGCCCCGACCCGCCCTCTAGCCCCCCCCCCCCCCCGTGTCGAGATTTTTCTCTGGCGATCCCCATGCCACCGTCCCACCACCGCACCCCCCACCGCCGGCGACCACCGCCCCCACCCTGAGCCCTAAGAAGATAGTGGGGTACCTCTCCGGCGAGCCCCACTCCCCGCCGCGGGTGGTTCTTCCTTAACTCTAGCGAGCCCCCCACCCCGTGAAGATTGACTGACCCAAAAGTCGATTCAGTCGACTGAAGTGTAGTTAAATCGGAGCAGAGCAGCAGCACGAGCAAGGAGGAGAGCAGCAGCAGCAATGCGAGCGAGCGAGAGCTGGAGCAACAGTAGCAGCAGATCCGACTAGTATGGACGCTGGCACCGAAGGGGCCTCGCACTGGGGGAGAGCCGCCGTGGAGATGTCGCTCACAGCGTCGGCTTCGAGGTAGCCGCGCCATGGAGGTGCGGGATGGAGCACCGTCAACGCCGAGAGGTCGAGTTAAGGAGAAATGCGATGAGTGTACAACCTCTTTGGTGGCGCCGAGTAGGCCTCGGCTTCGTCCGAGGAGTCGGTGAGGATGTTGTGGTTTCGGTGGAGCAGGTTAAGGTGGCGTTGTGGGGATGGAGCAGCCGCGATAGACGAGGCGATTGCCGGAGTAGCTCCTTGGAGGTGGAGGACGGGGTGGCTGAACCGGCGGGACGACGAGATGGACGACGGATCCTCATCCGGGGAGGTGGATGAGGGACGTCGAGCTGTTGCGGTGGACAACTCGTTGGGGAAGAGGCTCCGGCTAGGCTATGGTGAGGTGGCGGACGGAGGAGGGTGGGGTTTCACGGCAGGAGCAGAGAGGTTATGGCAGCGTGGGATTTTGAATGGCGAAAAGGAGGCGATTGGAGGGGGGAACCATGACTTAGGGATGTGCTTGTCCAAAATGCAGGGTGTGTTACAAAAGTACCACCACTGATTTGAACTAGCAGTCCTTTTGGCTCAGGGTTAGAAGGGGGATTTTGCTTGCCGGGATTTGGCAGCTGGAGGGACTTTTCGCGCGCGTTGTAATTTCGGGATAGCAAGGTGCGGGTTCTGAAGGCATGAGTTTTGGGAGCATGATATCTGAATTTTCGGGATATAACAAGGCGCAAGTTGAATTTTAGGGACAAGCCAACGTGTAATATTGTACTTATACGTACCAAATCAATTCGCACTTTCGTCAACCAAAAAAACGAAAAAATAAAACTATTCACACCACACAAAGAGAGAGTCTTGTCCTGTTTTACTATACAAATGCTATTCAAAGCTATGAATCCATGTTATGTCCAATTAAAGTTTTTCGCTGGCTGTATAATGCATGTAACCTACTCATACCAACATTTTAGTGCATTCCAAATGTCTATACTGCCGCTGCAATTCGAACTAAATTTGAATTTGTTTCTCTATTTGAATAAGAATCTACAATCATGATTGTTGTCAACTTCAACCATCATTCATGTATTACCTTAACAACACACCACATGATTACTATATAGAGATAGATATGAACTATGTGTACTATATGATCTCGAATTCAATTTTTTGAATACACTTAATGTTGATTCCAAATAATAGTACATTTGATGTGCTAACTAGATATTCATAATCTAGAGCATGTTCCATACGTACACCATGTTTATCACATAAAGTATAGTGCCCCGACCCCTACATTATGGCAAGTATTTAGCCCTGAGCTGCAAAAGCCACACATTATCCTAGATTATAATCAATGTTCTATATATTATATGTAGTACTAGCAAGATGCCCATGCGTTGCACAGAACATCAAGATGATCGAGGGGAGGCCTTATTTGCAATTGTGGAGAGGGGTGTGGGTATCTTTTTTTTGAAATTATCATAGTTTCCTTACTATCCGTGAGATATAAATCGGACGCCCTATATTGCAGGATGGCAGAAACACCATCATCAACAACTTTGCTTTATAAGAGTAGAGATAAAATATATTATATGTAGTATAACATGTTCATAACCACACCATGTGTATCACCATTATATATACTAGGTGGTACCCCGCGCATTGCTGCAGGATTCCTAGATGAGAGCTGGTGCAATGGTACATGCTGAAATTTCAAAGCAAACATATACTTGCGTGCTCCATGCTTACTATGCCTTGACTGGCCTTAAGGCTTGTTGTAACATTTTGAGAAATTTTGCTGATATATATTGATGTAAACAATATTTTGGGAGCAATTTCATTGAAATTTTTGGCGTGGCCTATCTTTATTTTCGTACCATTTGCACATAGTAAAGTCTACATAATCATCCCAATAAAGTGGATAGCAGCCCATATATACTTCACAATTCAGATTTTCATAGTTCCATAAGGTGAATCCATATCTCACTACATGCATAGGATCATCATGTAATTACTAATGGAAGTTCGACTCGGTTACAATTTTAGCCACAATATAAATAATTTAGATAGAGGCAATGCAGTTAAGCCATATATAGTTGCATAAGCTTAATCCATATACATGCATATGATCATCATGAAGTAGTACAAATGAGAGTTAGAACTGATTACAAATCAAGCCACAATATAAAAAAATTAAATAGAATAACATGTTGCCCCTGGCCATCAGGTCAGATTTGGGAGCTTGAATTACGTTGCGGACATCCGTGTGGATTTGATCTTCGCCGGATTCGAGACCGCAATGACCGCTCCTGGTCACCTTAACGAACATGACCTAAATCTGTCGTCAGACCGCATCCACAAGATAGCTCCTATGACCACTCTGGCCTTAGATCCAGAGCACGCTGCAGCATCCAAGGATTGGACGCTCAACCCCACCATAGAGGCCACAGATTCCCCGGCATTGGAGCCGCACATGGACTTAAACTCACACAATATTCTTGTCACCGGAACCCCAGACTCGTCTCCGGGCGTAAGTTCTGAACCATGTGAGTCCGCGGATACCGAACTTGATCGCCTAAAATGCGCCCGCGGCTAAACAAAATAACTGACCGGTTCGATCGAAATAAACCGTAACTAAACCAGGAAAAGACTGAACAAAAACTGATCTAAATAATTAAACCTAACCATACAGAGATCTAATCTACGCCGTTGAAAAAGGATCGGAGGGAGGAGAAGCTCACCGCGGCGGCGATGAACTCCGGCGAGGTGCTCCGGCTTCGGTGGTCGACGGGGACGGCGCTCCAGTCGTCGGCGAGCTCTATGAACTCGTCGGGAGGATGCAGCGGACGAAGGCGATCACGGTCGTGGCCTCTGTGGAGCTCGGGGAAGTCGGAGGAGGACGGCGGCGAGCTCGGGGCGGCGGTGACGTTCGGGTGGTCGGCGGCGGTGGCATTCCAAGGGCGCAGGAGCTCGGACGAGTCCTCGGGGAGGTGCGGTGGATGGGGTCGAGGCGATTGGTGGAGGTGGTGGGGCTCGGGGACGACAGAGGGAGTGGCTAGGGCGACAATGGTGCAGTGGCGGAGGCGGAGCTCCGGTGAGCAATAGGCGGCGAGGGAGAGAGGTTTGAGGCGTCTTTAGGGGCGGAACGGAGAGGAAAGGGGTATTTATAGAGGGGAGGCCAACTTGAGAGAGGGGGTGAATCGGGGAGAGGATCCCGCGATCTCCGGGATACGACGGCGGCGGCGGCGCGATCCTGCTGCGGCGGTTGCGTGCGGAGGAATAAGAAGACGCGGGCGGGGCGATCGGGCAGTGGGACCCAGCGGTCAGTGGCACAAGACGAGCGAGGAGGGAGCGGGCGACCGAGGCAAAAGGGCTCCGGGCGTGCGCGTGGCTGCTGGGCCAGCCTGGCGCGTAGATGGGCTGAGGGAGAGAGAGATGTGGGCCTGGTGGAAACAGAGGGCTTCGGCCATTTTTTTCTAAATAAGCACAAACAAGAAAACTAAATAAAGGAAAAACAATAAGACTTTTATATAGACATATATATATCAATAAAATTAGAAAAATAAACCCTACAGCGTGAACATTTTTCCAGAGGCAAAATCCAAACAAAAAAACATTTTTTTATAAATTCCAAATAAAACTCCAATTTGAATTCAAAAAAATTTGGCATTAATTTCTCCTGACTTTTTGGAGTGTCATGTTAGCTCCTCTCATACTTTTAAACAACTATTTGTCAGGGTTATATGAAATAAATTTCGAATGCCAAGTTGAATCCAAATTCAAATAAAATTCAAGTGCCTCTGAAATTTCCAAATGCCACTCAATTTCACACAATTAGTCACACAAAAAATCAAACAAACAATAATAAATATTTATTTAATATAACATTCCAAAATTTAGAATTTTGGGATGTTACAAACCTACCACACTTAAAATGAATCTCGTCCTCGAGATTCGAAGAGGCTAGCAAGAAAAGGTTAGGGTTTGGGGTCTTCTAGCAATGCCATTGATTGGAATGGTCTAGTTTTCTACCACACTTCAAAGCAGGGTTATGGTCCCGTCCAAAACTCATGTGCTCATTCTTTTGGGTTGACGGTGTCAGTCTTCTCATATTCCCTGGAATAACTCTTTCACTGGTGCTCTCCCAGTAGGGGCATGACCTTTTTCTCAAAATCTTGTGTCCTCTCAATCCTGGTGGGGTTCTTCCGAAGAGTGGGTCTTCGTATATGACATGTCTGTCGTCAATACTAAGAAACTATCGGAGCCTCCTGGCGGTCAACAATTTATGGCTTCTCCTGTAGGAAAAATGGCTGGGGTTGAATCTCACCGTATATCCTACGATTGGCAATGGTTGCCTGTAAAGGGTTCCATCGTCCTACCATTCTATGGTTTTATGGCTTGACGTGTCGAACTCTTCTAAGGTTTTCAAGGCTCTCTGATTTTCCATCAACATATGATAGTTCATGATAGAAGTCTCCGGTATGGGGGCCAATCCATCCTGTATTTGAACCATTACTACATATGCAGACATCGAATCACGTATTCTAACACTTGGGCATACTCACAAGCATTGCAGAATTTTTCTTGTCGATGAACTGAGTTTGAATAAATCCATTGTTTCTGCAAGCTGAACAAGACATCTAACGTTTCTTCACAACTCTCGGGTTTTCTTATCCTCCTAAAAATGTTGGCTGATTAACTCAGAGTTTTCTTCCAAAATATCTTCCTTCATCAAGAGTGTGCTTGCTTCTTATTAACTCCTGGGCCTGTGGGTTATGGCCCACTTCAACTCTTGTACAATTTTAACTCATCTTTTTGAGGATTATCATTCCATATTCCAACATTACATCTCCTTTAAGTCCAATAGTACTTCTTCCTTCATACCCTTGTGGTGACGATCATACAAAACTCCAACTTATTTGGTCCAGCTCCCTTCTATGGACCGTCATGAATAACACATTCCTTTCGTCATTGATCCTGTGTCTTTACGGAGTACTACCACACCAAAAAAATGCACTAGTTTATCCATAAATCATATTATTTTCATATCAGATCTTTTATTGCATCCTTAACCATTTTTCGTAAATCCAAATTCCAAAAAGTACCTTATTACAAATGCTGCCACCCACATGGTTTGGTATGGTTAGGCATTACTTCCAACTTTATTCATTTTTCCTCCTTGAGGATTCTTCAGTCCCACTGGAATTGTGCGACATGCGCCTTGAAATCTTCAATCTTCTATTTCATCGTGGTGGCCTTGAGCTTCATCTCCATCATCTCTGCATGCACTTCTCTTAGGTATTCCTGAGTATAACAGAGTCTTGCTTCAAGTATTTCTCCGATCTGGCGTATGGCTTCCATGGCTGCTTCACGAACAGCGTCGAAGAAAGTTGCTTGTGGTACACGTGAGATGAAAAAGTATTGCCCCATCGTCTTTGGGCAAGCTCCTTTCATACGGTGGAGGTGTACCTCCACATACCAAAGTTCCACTCCCTTTTGCATGAAGGGGTAGCCTTTGTAGACTGCATCTCCTTCAAGGTGAATATGCTTCATCATGTCCTTCGGGATCTTCGGGTAATCATGATCACTTGTCAGGGTCATGATCGTTTCCGGGCCCTTAAGGAAAGACTCATAAAGGGTCGTCATCTGCAGTTGTAAAACAAAAATGGTGCTTAGAATAAGGTACATATCTCCTTGGGTACACATTCATATCATCCAAACAAAACTTCAAACTCAATTTCCAACATCTAGTTTATTCATCACAACTCATTTTATTCCATGTTCACCCAGAATATTAATTTCCAAGATAAAACATAAGAACTCCTTAAAGCCTTTCAGCATATGACATATCAACTTTATTGAGTCATGAATTATTACAATCTCTGAGTAATCTATTACATAACTCAAGCCCGCATTCTCATGAAAAGTGTTTTCCATACTACCCTTATTACTGATATCAACATCTCCACTACTCAGCTCCAGCTTTCTCATGATTTGAACAATCCCTAGCAAAATGTCCTGCTTCCTTGCAACGAAAACAAATAACTTCCGGCATGTCTCGAGGCTTCTTGGTGATGGTGCCTGCTCCTTGAGTTCCTTTCTTCCTTTCGAGACAATCATTGGCATAATGCCCGACCTCCTTACATTCAAAACAGGTAATATGACTCTTGTCCCTCTTTGCAGAAATTGGGTTGTTCTGAGGGTGTCTTTGTTTTCTCTTCCTGGTTTTCTTCGTTCTGATCAAACGTTCTATTCCCTGTGGATCAAACTCCACTACTTCTGTCGGGAAGTATCCCAGATACTCTTTTCTTTCCTTGGTGCAATACTATGAAAAATGTCCTTCTTCTCCACATGAATAACATGCATTGGAGTAGAATCTGTTGAGGCTTTCTCCATCAGGGTCTTCAACACTTTCCTTAATCACAGGTTCTTTCATAACTTCTCGGAGGGCTTCTTTCATTCCTTCTTCCTGCTTTGGAATAGTTTGTTGCGCCGTGGGGTAAATGTGACACTTAGCTGGGTAGTGGGTGGTTCCTTCACACAAGAAACAAGTCACCTGACTAGTTGGGCATTCCTCAGCTGGGTGTTTCTCCTCACAATGAGGGCATCCATCCTTGTGTTCCTCCTGGGTGTGTCCTATTTCTCCGCAAATCTTGCAGGCACAAGGTTTATTCTTGGGGTATCATGGTGCTTCCGGATAAGACCGGATCTTGTCAGAGTCTTCTTGAATTCTTCCCAAGTCCTTGCTCCATTCCATCCCTATATAGCTTGATGCATCTGCCACCATGTTGCAGCACTTCTTTCAAAGTACTGAAGAGCGTACCATACTTCATTCTTCCTTGAAACCAAATTGCTCCCGCAGTGATTCTCCATGTTCTGAATCCATAGCTCTGCCTCTGGCTGGGTTTTCGGTCAAGAGAATACCATTCCAACTTCATTCATCATCTACTGGGTCCAGGGGTTTTAGGGTGAGATAAGAGAGAGGTGGGAAGGGATACACACAATACAAACAATAGTTTTGAAAATGGGTTTTATTTGTGGCTGTCGGAAAAACATCAAACAAATGACAGCTGACAAATCGTCGCATCTAACGTAAGTATATAACACGGGTTTGGTCTTCTAAAAGTCAAATAAATATTTAGAGTCTTCAGATTCTTCGAGTCTCCGGAGTCTTCAACTGTTGTAGCTTCAACTATTTTAATGCATGGTGAAATCCTATTTACTCTGAAATGGTCATCGGTTGTCCGATATCTTGTCCTTCTTGGAGCGGCTTCAGTTGATCCTCCCAGTGGTCAAAAGGGAAAGGGGTATATTCTAACTATTTGAGGTAAGAGAGGATATTTGATAAAATCAGAAAAGGTGAGAGGTAATGGATTCTTTTGAAAATAAAGTTTTAGTGATTTCCTGTCCTAGGGGCTTTCCGATTTCTAGGGTCACGTCCTACACTCAACATGTGCTCTGATACCATATCTGTAGCGACCCGACCTCAGACGGTCAAGCCTCTGTGTATTTGTGCCATCCCTGGATAAAATCCTGCAACATGATACGTTGCAGTCGTGTAGGTCAGTACATTGAATGTATCGGCAAGATCACCATAAGAGAAAACAGATGATAAACTATACTATATGCAGTATGGCTTTGTGGCTCTGTATCTGAGTTTTGTTTGTGTAAAAGCTGGTTTTATTTTCCCTACACCAAAGGAATTATCCGGAGTCTGTACTACGGAGTTTTCTATCATGACATGGTTCCGCCAACCGATGTCTCATAACCCAAATCATCATAAGTTGCCCACAATTAATTTAGCAGTCCGGTGTTGAGAGTTCCGAGATAGATCCAAGTCCAGAGGCTCAAATTGTCCGTAACTGGGGACATGGCTAATCCATTAGGTTTTTAACCATCTGCAGAGGTTTGTACACTTTACCCGCAAGATTCGATCCCTCTCTTTACATTCTCGCACTTCAGGGTATTTGAGAACAAGATGACCGAAACATGGTCTTCCAAAGAGTTCCTCTGACCACTGTCCGGTGCTCATCCAATCCTACCGTAGTTCTACATCTGCTAGCACTGTCCCAGCCAGAGTCACAACTAAGGTCAACCAAGCCAGAGCCCATAGTGACTTGCGGTTGCACAGTTAAGCTTCCGGGCATGAAGTATTCTTCCGTCTCTTTGAGTTTGGGTGAAGCTTTCCGCAAGATGTCATGGCGCTTGTCCATGCATCCCGGCCAACCACTGGTTTCTCGAGGGTGCCCGTCAACCGTCCTTCACCCAGTAGTGTGTATTGAATTCCCGTCTCGAGTCTCGAAATCTTGAGGAATCCTGAAGATGCAGTCCTTGCCGGTGCCATCATGAAGTTGTCACCATTGACATAGAGTCCTCCTTCACACCACTCGCATGCACTCATACCAAACCCCGTCTACTATAGTGTAGCATTAAAACTATATAACGTCCTGGGTTTGGTAACAGGGAGATGGGTTTCTACCTCATGCATTCTACTCAACTACAAGATTCAATAACACTACTAGAGGGATTGTTGAAAGGGTGCTACTACATGCAAATAGACATAGGTATGGAAAACATGGTCAAAGTGAACTTGCCTGGTAAGTTGATGAAGATAACAATGCCCTCGAAAATAACATGATAGGACTATACGCAACTCTCCGATCAAATCTATAATAACAATCATGACATTCACATAAGCAAGCATTCTAGCAAGCAACTCTAACAATCAAAAGAAAACTCAATAAGAAAACCCAATACAAAACAAATAACACATCGAAAGAACTAATAGAGGAAAACTATAGAGAACCTACTAGGAAAACCTTTTGCCTTAACTACAAAAAAATATTTTTGTCCTAAGCAAAACTTAACAAAGAAAATACTAAACTAATAACTTTAACAGAAAATAAAAATTTCAATCAACTAAGTTAACAGAAAGTATTTTTCATAAAGTTTTACTAGCAAAAGGAAACACATAAAAAGCTAAATTAGAACTCTAATTATGCTTAAAACAAAACTAGTAAGAAAAAGAAATAAAATTTTTATTTTTATGTAAATAAAAGTTCACCTCTAATACTACAAAAACCAATCTGAACTAAAATATAACAGAGGTGAAAATAAAATTGTAAAATAATTAAAACAGCAGAAAACAGCAACAAGCTAACAAAACTAGAAAAGCTTGTTTTCGAGTAAAAATATTTTTAATAAAAACTATAAAAACCCAAATTAATCCTACCGCTAGGCAAGGTCAAAACAAAGGAGTGAAAAAAAAGAATCACAAAAATAATAATCCTAACTCAAATTATAGCAGAAATACTAATCTGACTAAAACTAATATAAAACTATTTTTATAAGCTTAAACATGGACGAATCTATTTTCTACAGAACTACAAGAAATTTGTAAACTAACAAAAAAAGGAATCAACTAAAAATATTAAACAACCTAAAAGATATAGACTTTACAAGAACAGAACAATTCTATTTTAAAAACAGAAACAAAAAAACTAAAACAAAAAACAAGCGCTACTAGGCCTATCTAACGCTCAGGCGAACACTAACTAAAACGCGCCTGCGGCTAAACAGAATAACCGACCGGTTCGATGAATTGAAATAAACCGTAACTAAACCGGGAAAAGACCGAACTAAAACCGATCTAAATAATTAAACCTAACCATACAGAGATCTAATCTAAGTCGTTGAATAAGGATCGGAGGAAGGGGAAGCTCACCGTGGCAGCGATGAACTCCGGCGAGGTGCTCCGGCTTCGGTGGTCGACGGGGACGGCGCTCCGGTCGTCGGCGAGCTCGGTGAACTCGTTGGGAGGATGCAGCGGACGAAGGCGATCACGGTCGTGGCCTCGGTGGAACTCGGGGAAGTCAGAGGAGGACGGCGGCGAGCTTGGGGCGGCGGTGGTGTTCCAAGGGCGCAGGAGCTCGGGCGAGTCCTCGGGGAGGTGCGGTGGACGGGGTCGAGGCGATTGGTGGAGGTGGTGGGGCTCGGGGACGACGGAGGGAATGGCTGGGCGACAATGTCGCGGTGGCGGTGGCGGAGCACCGATGAGCAATAAGCGGCGAGGGAGAGAGGTTCGGGGCATCTTTAGGGGCGTAACGGAGAGGAGAGGGGTATTTATAGAGGGGAGGCCAACATGGGAGAGGGGGCGAATCGGGGAGAGGATCCCGCGATCTCCGGGATACGGCGGCGCGACGTGATCCTGCTGCGGCGGTTGCGTGCAGAGGAAGAAGAAGACGCGGGCGGGGCGATCTGGCAGTGGGACCTAGCGGTCAGCGGCACAAGACGAGCAAGCAGGGAGCGGGCGACCGAGGCGAAAGGGCTCCGGGAGTGCGCGTGGCTACTGGGCCAGCCTGGCGCGTAGATGGGCCGAGGGAGAGAGATATGTGGGCCTGATGGCAACAGAGGGCTTCGGCCATTTTTTTAAATAAGCACAGACAAGAAAACTAAATAAAGGAAAAACAATAAGACTTTTATATAGACATATTTATATATATATATCAATAAAATTAGAAAACTAAACCCAAACAAAAAAGCATTTTTTTATAAATTCCAAATAAACTCCAATTTGAATTCAGAAAAATTTGGCATTAATTTCTCCCGACTTTTTGGAGTGTCATATTAGCTCCTCTCATACTTTTAACCAATTAGTTGTCAGGGTTATATGAAATAAATTTCGAATGCCAAGTTGAAACCAAATTCAAATAAAATTCAAGTGCCTCTGAAATTTCCAAATGCCACTCAATTTCACATAATCAGTCACACAAAAAATCAAACAAACAATAATAAATATTTATTTAATATAACATTCCAAAATTTAGAATTTTGGGATGTTACAAGATGCCCCCTCCGGCGAAGCTCCGGAACAGGCCGCAAGATGGGATCTCATGGATACAGAAAGTTGCGGCGGTGGAATTAGGTTTTTGGCTTCGTATCTGATCGTTTGGGGGTACGTAGGTGTATATAGGAGGAAGGAGTACGTCGGTGGAGCAACAGGGGGCCCACGAGGGTGGAGGGCGCGCCTGGGGGAGGGGGGGGTAGGCGCGCCCCCTACCTTGTGGCCTCCTCCTTTGTTTCTTGACGTGGGGTCCAAGTCTCCTGGATCATGTTCGGTGAGAAAATCACGTTCCCGAAGGTTTCATTCCGTTTGGACTCCGTTTGATATTCCTTTTCTTCGAAACCCTACAATAGGCAAAAAATCAATTCTGGGCTGGGCCTCCGGTTAATAGGTTAGTCCCAAAAATAATATAAAAGTGGATAATATAGCCCAATAATGTCCAAAACAGTAGATAATATAGCATGGAGCAATCAAAAAATATAGATACGTTGGAGACGTATCACAGCACCTCCGCGAGGTAGGGGTTGATGACCTTCTCGAAGAACTGGTCCTTGGGGGCACTTGAAGACGACATGACGACCTGGATCTGTCAGAAAAACAGCTCGAAACAAAGACAGGAGATTTTTGCGTGATACGGGAGTCAAAACCTCCGGGAGATTATATAATGAATTTTTACCAACCAAAATACGTTTATTGTATGAAAACAGAGTCCTTAGAGAACACGAGGTGCCCACGAGGTAGGGGGCGCGCCCAAGGGGGTAGGGCACGCCCTCCACCCTCGTGGAGCCCTTGCGTCCTTCCCGGACTTCTTCTTATTTTTCTATTTTTCTAAATATTCCAAAACGGAAGAAAATTGCCATTAGAATTGTTTTGGAGTCGGTTTACTTACCGTACCACATACCTATTCCTTTTCGGAGTCTAAAACGTTCCGAAAGTGTCCCTTATGTATTCCTCCAGGGTTACGGTTTCAATAACATTGGTTTCAACATTTATAGGATTACCTGAGATATAATGTTTAATTCTTTGACCGTTCACCACCTTCGGATTTGTGCCTTCGAAGTTGTTGATTTTTATGGCACCGGAACGATAGACCTCCTCGATAACATAGGGGCCTTCCCATTTACAGAGAAGTTTTCCTGCAAAAAATCTTAAACGAGAGTTGTATAGCAATACATAGTCACCTACAATAAACTCACGCTTTTGTATCCTTTTGTCATGCCATCTTTTAACTTTTTCTTTAAATAATTTGGCATTCTCATAGGCTTGGGTTCTCCATTCATCAAGTGAGCTACTGTCAAATAACCTCTTCTCACCGGCAAGTTTGAAATCATAATTGAGCTCTTTAATAGCCCAATAAGCCTTATGTTCTAGTTCGAGAGGTAAGTGACATGCTTTTCCATAAACCATTTTATACGGAGACATACCCATAGGATTTTTATATGCAGTTCTATAGGCCCATAATGCATCATCAAGTTTCTTGGACCAATTCTTTCTAGATCTATTGACAGTCTTGTGCAAAATTAATTTGAGCACTCTATTACCCAATTCTACTTGACCACTAGACTGAGGGTGATAAGGAGATGCAATTCTATGATTAACATCATATTTAGCAAGCATTTTACGGAAAGCACCATGAATAAAATGTGAACCACCATCAGTCATTAAATATCTAGGGACTCCAAGCCTTGGAAAAATAACTTCTTTAAGCATCTTAATAGAGGTGTTATGATCAACACTACTAGTTGGAATAGCTTCTACCCACTTAGTAACATAATCAACAACAACTAAAATATGTGTATATCCATTAGAGGCAGGAAAAGGTCCCATATAATCAAAGCCCCAAACATCAAATGGTTCAATAACAAGTGAATAATTCATAGGCACTTCTTGACGTCTACCAATATTACCAATTCTTTGACATTCATCACAAGATAAAACAAACTTACGGGCATCCTTGAAGAGAGTATGCCAATAAAAACCGGATTGCAATACCTTATGTGCAGTTCTATCTCCAGCGTGGTGTCCTCCATAAGCCTCGGAGTGACCCTTGCGTAGGATCTGTTCTTGTTCATGCTCAGGTACACAACGTCTAATAACACCATCTACTCCTTTATAAAGGTGTGGGTCATCCCAAAAGTAATGCCTCAAATCATAGAAAAACTTTTTCTTTTGCTGGTATGTGAAACTAGGTGGTATAAATTTAGCAACAATATAATTAGCATAATCATCATACCATGGAGTGGTACGAGAAGCATTTATGACATTTAATTGTTCATCACGAAAGCTATCATCAATAGGTAGTGGGTCATCAAGCACATTTTCTAACCTAGACAAGTTGTCTCCAACGGGGTTCTCAGCTCCTTTTCTATCGACAATATGCAAATCAAATTCTTGTAGCAAGAGAACCCATCTAATAAGTCTAGGTTTAACATCTTTCTTTTCCATAAGGTATTTAATAGCAGCATGATCCGTGTGAATAGTTACTTTAGAATCAACAATATAAGGTATGAACTTATCACAAGCAAATACAACTACTAAGAATTATTTTTCAGTAGTAGCATAATTTCTATGAGCATTGTCTAGATTTTTACTAGCATATTGAATAACATTTAATTTCTTATCAACTCTTTGCCCTAGAACAGCACCTACAAGATAATCACTAGCATCACACATAATTTCAAAGGGTAAATTCTAATCAGGTGGCTGAACAATAGGTGCAGAGATTAATGCTTTCTTAAGTATTTCAAATGCTTCTACGCAATCATCATCAAAGACAAATGGTATATATTTTTTAATAAATTAGTCAGAGGCCGAGAAATTTTTGAGAAGTCCTTAATGAACCTCCTATAAAAACCGGCATGGCCAAGGAAACTTCTTATAACTTTGATGTCCTTGGGACATGGCATCTTTTCAATAGCATCAACCTTGGCTTTATCAACTTCAATACCTCTTTCAGAAACTTTATGCCCCAAGACAATACCTTCATTAACCATAAAGTGGAACTCTTCCCAATTCAAGACAAGATTAGTTTCTTCACATCTCTGCAAAACTCGGTCAAGGTTGCTTAAGCAATCATCAAAAGTGGATCCATAGACGGAAAAATCATCCATGAAAACCTCACAAATCTTTTCACAAAAGTCAGAGAATATAGCCATCATGCATCTTTGAAAGGTAGCAGGTGCATTACATAAACCAAAAGGCATACGTCTATAAGCAAAAGTACCAGGGCAAGTAAAAGTAGTCTTTGATTGATCATTGGCTGACACAGGTATTTGAGAGAAACCAGAATAACCATCTAGAAAGCAAAAATGAGTATGTTTGGATAATATTTCTAGCATTTGATCGATAAAAGGTAAGGGGTAATGATCTTTTTAGTAGCTTTATTTAATTTGCGGAAATCAATTACCATCCTATAACCTGTAATAATTCTTTGCGGGATCAACTCATCTTTATCATTAGGAACGACAGTAATACCTCCCTTCTTAGGGACACAATGGACAGGACTTACCCACTGAATATCAGCAACGAGATAAATTATACCTGCCTCAAGAAGCTTTAGTATTTCCTTTCTTACCACTTCCTTCATCTTAGGATTCAGCCGTCGTTGATGATCATGAACTGGTTTGGCATCTTCCTCCAAATTTATTTTGTGTTGACACAGAGTGGGACTAATGCCCTTAAGATCATCAAGAGTATATCCAATAGCAGCACGGTGCTTCTTCAGAGTTTTCAGTAATCTCTCTTCTTCATGCTCTGAGAGGTTAGCACTAATAATAACAGGATATATCTTTTCTCATCAAGATAAGCATATTTAAGAGTATCAGGTAACGGTTTAAGCTCAAACACGGGATCACCCTTGGGTGGAGGAGGATCCCCTAGGATTTCAACAGGCAAATTGTGTTTTAGGATGAGCTCCTGTTTAAAGAATACTTCATCTATTTCCCTTCTTTCATTCGGAAACATATCATTTTCATGGTCTAGCAAATATTGTTCTAAAGGATCACTAGGAGGTACGGCAATAGAAGCAAGACCAATGATTTCATCCTTACTAGGTAATTCCTCTTCACGGTGTTGTCTACGAAATTTAGAGAAATTAAATTCATGAGACATATCACCTAAACCAATAGTAACAACATCCTTTTTGCAATCTATCTGGGCATTAACTGTGTTCAATAAGGGTCTACCAAAAATAATGGGACAAAAGCTATCTTGAGGGGAGCCAAGAACAAGAAAATCAGTAGGATATTTAGTTTTCCCACACAAGACTTCAACATCTCTAACAATTCCCATTGGTGAAATAGTATCTCTATTGGAAAGTTTAATTGTGACATCAATATCTTCTAACTCAGCGGGTGCAATGTCATGCATAATTTCTTTGTATAAGTCAAAAGGTATTGCACTAGCACTAGCACCCATATCACATAAGCCATGATAACAATGATCTCCTATTTTAACAGAAATAACAGGCATGCCTACCATAGGTCTATGTATCTTTAGCACAAGGTTTGGCAATTCTAGCGGTTTCATTACAGAAATGAATAACATGCCCATCAATATTATCAGCCAAGAGATCTTTAACAATAGCAATATTAGGTTCAACTTTAATTTTCTCAGGAGGTGTATAAGTTCTAATATTGCTTTTACGAACCACAGTTGAAGCTTTAGCATGATCCTTTATCCTAACAGGGAAAGGTGGTTTCTCAACATAAGAAGTAGGAACAATAGGATCATTATAAGTGATAGTATTTTATTCAACTTTAATAGGTGCAGCTACTTTTAGTTTGATGGGAGGATGATATTTAAACCACTTCTCCCTAGGGAGATCAACATGAGTAGCAAAAGATTCACAAAAAGAAGCTACTATTTCAGAGTCAAGTCCATATTTAGTGCTGAATTTACGGAAAACATCGGTATCCATAAAAGATTTAACACAATCATACTTAGGTGTCATACCTGACTCCTTACCTTTGTCGAGGTCCCAATCTTTAGAGTTTTGTTTAATTCTTTCCAATAAATCCCATTTGAATTCAATAGTCTTCATCATAAAAGAGCCAGCACAAGAAGTATCAAGCATGGTGCGATTGTTATCAGAAAGCCGAGCATATAAATTTTGAATAATCATTTCTCTTGAGAGCTCATGATTGGGGCATAAATATAACATTGATTTAAGCCTCGCCCAAGCTTGAGAGATGGTTTCTCCTTCGCGAGGTCAAAAATTATATATATAATTGCGATCACGATGAACAAGATGCATAGGATAAAACTTCTGATGAAATTCCAATTTCAATCGTTTGTAATTCCATGACTTCGTATCATCACATAGGCTATACCATGTCAATGCATCTCCCTTCAAAGATAAAGGGAAGACCTTCTACTTAATAACATCTCCGGGCACACCTGCAAGCTTAAATAATCCACAAACTTCATCCACATATATTAGGTGCTCATCAGGATGCTTTGTTCCATCTCCTGCAAAAGGATTAGCTAGCAGTTTTTCTAACACACCCGAAGGAATTTCAAAGCAGACATTTTCATTTTCATTTTTATTTTCAGTAGGTTCAGTAGGTTGAGGAGCAACTCTTTGCTCTACTGGTCGGGGTGAAGATACCCCGAACAAGCCCCTCGGAGGATTACTTTCCATAGTAACAAGTGACAGGAAATTTCAGCACACTATATAAATTTTTCCTTACCAAATTCCACCTACCAAAGGCGCTTCACTCCCCGGCAACGGCGCCAGAAAAGAGTCTTCATGACCCACAAGTACAGGGGATCTATCGTAGTCCTTTTGATAAGTAAGAGTGTCGAACCCAACGAGGAGCAGAAGGGAATGATAAGTGGTTTTCAGCAAGGTATTATCCACAAGCACTAAAATAATAGGTAACAGATAGTTTTGTGATAGGATAATTTGTAACGAGTAACAAGTAACAAAAGTAAATAAAGTGCAGCAAGGTGGCCCAATCCTTTTTGTAGCAAAGGACAAGCCTGGACAAACTCTTATATAGAGAAAAGCGCTCCCGAGGACACATGGGAATTATCGTCAAGCTAGGTTTCATCACGATCATATGATTCACGTTCGGTACTTTGATAATTTGGCATGTGGGTGGACCGGTGCTTAGGTGCTGTCCTTACGTGGACAAGCATCCCACTTATGATTAACCTCTATTGCAAGCATCCGCAACTACAACAAAAGTATTAAGGTAAACCTAACCATAGCATGAAACATGTGGATCCAAATCAGCCCCTTACGAAGCAACGCATAAACTAGGGTTTAAGCTTCTGTCACTCTAGCAACCCATCATCTACTTATTACTTCCCAATGCCTTCCTCTAGGCTCAAATAATGGTGAAGTTTTATGTAGTCGACATTCACATAACACCACTAGAGGGGAGACAACATACATCTCATCAAAATATCGAACGAATACCAAATTCACATTACTACTAATAGCAAGACTTCTCCCATGTCCTCAGGAACAAACGTAACTACTCACAAAGCATATTTATGTTCATAATCAGAGGGGTATTAATATGCATATAGGATCTGAACATACGATCTTCCACCAAGTAAACCAACTAGCATCAACTACAAGGAGTAATTAACACTACTAGCAACCCACATGTACCAATCCCAGGCTTAGAGACAAGAATTGGATACAAGAGATGAACTAGGGTTTTGAGAAGAGATGGTGCGGGTGAAGATGTTGATGGAGATTGCCCTCTCCCGATGAGAGGAGCGTGGTGATGACGATGGCGATGATTTCCCCCTCCCGGAGGGAAGTTTCCCCGGCAGAACAGCTCCGCCGGAGCCCTAGATTGGTTCCGCCTCGTGGCGGTGGAGTCTCATACAGAAAGATGGCTTATGATTTTTCCTCATCGAAAGACTCCATATAGCAGAAGATGGCCATCGGAGGGCCACCAGGGGGCCCACGAGGTAGGGGGCGCGCCCAGGGGGGTAGGGCGTGCCCCCCACCCTCGTGGGCAGGGTGTGGCCCCCCTGGTGAACTTCTTGCGCTCAGTATTTTTTATATATTCTGAAAATGACTTCCGTGAAGTTTCCGGACTTTTGGAGCTGTGCAGATTAGGTCTCTAATATTTGCTCCTTTTCCAGCCCAGAATCCCAACTGCCGGCATTCTCCCTCTTTATGTAAACCTTGTAAAATAAGAGAGAATTGGCATAAGTATTGTGACATAATGTGTAATAACAACCCATAATGCAATAAATATCGATATAAAAGCATGATGCAAAATGGACGTATCAATTAGCAAGGAACTTAGTTTTTTATTTTTTCTGAAAGAGCATGGATGGCAAGACACATGAAACAAAAGTTGAAAGCTCAGAGCATTGTACAATTTCATGTCGCTAGAAAATTATTTGTATAGTACGTCAATTATGTAAACAAATGCTGGAAGCTTGATAGCATTGCCAGAAGCCTCTTCAACATCCGGGTCCATGTGCCATGCACAAAATTATACTCCATCTGTTCCTAAATATTTATCTTCTTAGAAATTTGAAATGGACATATTTTAGAGTGTATATTCACTCATTTTGCTTCGTATGTAGTCACTCGTTGAAATCTCTATAAAGACAAATACTTTGTAGTATTTAAGAACGGAGGGAGTAGTGCACAACCGCATGGGAGACTCGGCTCGGTCGTTGCGCCGCACTAATAGTGAGTAATGAGCAGTCAAATCATAAGCCCCACCTTTCCCACTGTAAGTTGCTCGGAAGAAGCAACCATCAATATGCTCTTCCTTGAATCCGCTCATACTACTCCCTCTGTCACTATTTATAGAGTGCGCTTCAACAATCTCTGGGACCAAGGCGACTAGCGATCGGCCTGAAAAATAGAATTGGTAGTTATAGCACGACGTCTATTACTAGAGGAAATAATGCGCACACACATGCATGCAGTGCTTCCACTCCGGGTACACACATGCATGCACTTACTCCACTCCGTGTACACATCTAATACATCGAGAGAAAATTGTGGACTTGATTGTGGTTACCATGCCCTAATTAATTGAGCATTAAACCAAACGCGTCTAAAGTCTCTCTGGTGGTGGAAATGCATGGAGAGAAATGCATGAGAATTAAGCGCGCCCTATAAACTGTGATGGAGGGAGGAGTAGTATGAAGGTGCAAAACCAAGTACGTGTATGGCCAGTCGGCCAACACACTTACGCTTGGCATATCGCTGACATGTGGAACCGGAGTGTGAGCAAACCGGTCTTAATTGACGGCAAAATGGCCAACCCGCCGTTCCTTGAGAGAGACGAGAAGAGATAACACATAGACGGGCTCACACGGAGGCCAAGATATATTCGAGCATGGTTGATCGATATCATCATTACATGTTTGATGTTTTTTAATACTACTATTGGGCTGCCGTTTTCCGCACTTGTCCCGAATAAATGTGTACTTTATCAGAGATTAAAAAAATAAGAGCACAGACGCTCCACCATGTGGTTCTAGTAGTAGTACTACTCGTACTACTAAACCTTGCGCTTGGCTCTTCGCCTCTTCGTGAAGTCAAACAATGATGGTACTACAGTGTATGCCTCTAGCAATCTGACACCAAATGAACTGCTACATGTCCACAGCCTAGGCGAGGGTAGGTTGCATTAGTCAAAGGCTTCTCCTTGTCCTACGAGCCACCAAGCTTGAGGTAGATGGAGTGGGCGTAAGCGGGCTTCACCTTGTCCTGCAAGATTCTCCTCGTTCTACGAGTTGACGGGACACACCAAAATAGTGCTAGTCCATACTCCCTCCTTTCTAGTTAATATGGCTTAATCTTTTTTGCGGGTAAACGAGAGAGCTTTATTCATATATAAGCATTCTTAGGACAATCGGCCAAGAGACTGGTCACTAGGAAGCGAGGTACCCCACAAAAAAGAAGAAGGAAGCGAGGTACCCCACAAAAAAGAAGAAGGAAGCGAGGTACCCACAAAAAAATAAGAAGGAAGCGAGGTGTTTCACCAAGCCAACTCTCGGTCACATTCAAAATGCAGCAAGCACAGTTCGCACAAAGATGAGCTGCAAGGTTCGCAGACCTGTTTCGATGGACTATGGAATAAGGAGTGGCAAGAGCCTAAGCTTGGGGATGCCCAAGGCACCCCAAGGTACTATTCAAGGACAACCAATGGCTTAAGCTTGGGGATGCCCCAGATGGCATCCCCTCTTTCATCTTCGTTCATCGGTAACTTTACTTGAGGCTATATTTTTATTCACCACATGATATGTGTTTTTCTTGGAGTGTCATTTTATTTTCTTTTGTTTTGCTTGATGTTTCAATAAAATACCAAGATCTAAAATTCTTAAATGTTAGAGAGTCTTCACATCGTTGCATAATCATTCGACTACTCATTTATCTTCACTTATATGTTTTGGAGTAGTTTGTCATTTGCTCTAGTGCTTTACTTATATCTTTTTAGAGCATGGCGGTAGTTTTATTTTGATGAAATTGTTGAAGTCTCATGCCTCACTTATATCATTTTGAGAGTCTCTAAATAGCATGATAGTTTTCTTTGGTTATGAATTTAGTCCTAATATGATGGGCATTCAAGATGGGTATAATAAAAACTTTCATATAGAGTGCATTGAATACCATGAGAAGTTTGATACTTGATAATTGTTTTGAGATATGAAGATGGTGATATTAGAGTTGTTCTAGTTAAGTAATTGTGAAATTGAGAAATACTTGTGTTGAGGTTTGCAAGTCCCGTAGCATGCACGTATGGTAACCGTTGTTGTGACAAATTTTAAGCATGAGGTCTTCTTTGATTGCCTTCCTTATGAGTGGCGGTCGGGGACGAGCGATGGTCTTTTCCTACCAATATATCCCCCTAGGAGCATGCACGTAGTGCTTAGTTTTGATGACTTGTAGATTTTTGCAATAAGTATGTGAGTTCTTTATGACTAATGTTGAGTCCATGGATTATACGCACTCTCACCCTTACATCATTGCTAGCCTCTTTGGTACCGTGCATTGCCCTTTCTCACCTCGAGAGTTGGTGCAAACTTCGCCAGTCCATCCAAACCCCATGATATGATACGCTCTTTCACACATAAACCTCCTTATATCTTTCTCAAAATAGCCACCATACCTACCTATTATGGCATTTCCATAGCCATTCCGATATATATTACCATGCAACTTTCCACCGTTCTGTTTCCTTTATGACACGCTCCATCATTGCCATATTGCCTTGCATGATCATCTAGTTGACATAGTATTTGTGGAAAAGCCACCACTCATAATTTTTTATACATGTCACTCTTGAATCATTGCACATCCCGGTACACCACCAGAGGCATTCATATAGAGTCATATTTTGTCCTAGTATCAAGTTGTAATTTTTGAGTTGTAAATAAATAGAAGTGTGATGTTCATCATTATTAGAGCATTGTCCCGTGAGGAAATAAAAAAGGAGAGAAAGGCCAAATAAAAAAAGAGAAGGCCCAAAAAAAGAAAAAAAAGAAAAAAATGAGAGAAGGGGCAATGTTACTGTCCTTTCCACACTTGTGCTTCAAAGTAGCACCATGATCTTCATGATAGAGAGTCTCTTATTTTGTCACTTTCATATACTAGAGGGAATTTTCATTATAGAACTTGGCTTGTATATTCCAACAATGGGCTTCCTCAAAATTCCCTAGGTCTTCGTGAGCAAGCAAGTTGGATGCACACCCACTTAGTTTCTTTTGTTGATCTTTCATACATTTTATAGCTCTAGTGCATCCGTTCCATGGCAATCCCTACTCCTCGCATTGACATCAATTGATGGGCATCTCCATAGCCCGTTGATTAGTCGCGTCAATGTGGCACTTTCTCCTTTTTGTCTTCTCCACACAACCTCCATCATCATATTCTATTCCACCCATAGTGCTATGTCCATGGCTCACGCTCATGTATTGCGTGAAACTTGAAAAAGTTTGAGTATACTAAAGTATGAAACAATTGCTTGACTTGTCATCGGGGTTGTGCAAGATGGGAGCATTTTGTGTTACGAAAATGAAGCATGGCCAAACTATATGATTTTGTAGGGATGAGCTTTCTTTGGCTATGTTATTTTGAGAAGACATAATTGCTTGGTTAGTATGCATGAAGTGTTATTGTTTTTATGTCAATATTAAATTTTGTCTTGAATCTTTTGGATCTGAATATTCATGCCACAATAAAGAGAATTACATTGAAAATTATGTTAGGTAGCATTCCACATCAAAAATTATGTGTTTATTATTTACCTAATCAAGGACGAGCAGGAATTAAGCTTGGGGATGCTTGATAAGTCTGCAATGTATCTATAATTTTTGATTGTTCCATGCTATTATATTATCTATTTTGGATGTTTAATGGGCTTTAATATGCACTTTTATATTATTTTTGGGACTAACCTATTAACCTAGAGCCCAGTGCCAGTTTCATTTTTTTCCTTGTTTTTGAGTTTTACAGAAAAGGAATACCAAACGGAGTCCAATTGACATGCCAATTTTTGATGATTTTTGATGGACCAAAAGAAGCCCCCGGAGTAAAAGAGTTGGGCCAGAAGAGTCCCGGGCCATCCACGAGGGTGGGGGCGCGCCGCCCTATCTCGTGGACGACTCGGGGACCCCCCCTGACTTGTTCCCGATGCCAATTTTTTTATAAATACAAAAACCTCCAGAAAATAACCTAGATCGGGAGTTCCGCCGCCGCAAGCCTCTGTAGCCACTGAAAACCAATCTAGAACTATTCTGGCACCCTGTCGGAGGGGGGAATCCCTCTCCGGTGGCCATCTTCATCATCCCGGCGCTCTCCATGATGATGAGGGACTAGTTCACCCTCGGGGCTGAGGGTATGTACCAGTAGCTATGTGTTTGATCTCTCTCTCTCTCTCTCGTGTTCTTGATTCGACATGATCTTGATGTATCACGAGCTTTGCTATTATAGTTGGATCTTATGATGTTTCTCCCCCTCTATTCTCTTGTAATGGATTGAGTTTTCCCTTTGAAGTTATCTTATCGGATTGAGTCTTTAAGGATTTGAGAACACCTGGTGTATGTCTTGCATGTGCTTATCTATGGTGACAATGGGATATTCACGTGATCCACTTGATGTATGTTTTGGTGATCAACTTGCGAGTTCCGTGACCTCGTAAACTTATGCGTAGGGGTTGGCACACATTTTCGCCTTGACTCTCCGGTAGAAACTTTGGGGCACTCTTTGAAGTTCTTTGTGTTGGTTGAATAGATGAATCTAAGATTGTGTGATGCATATCGTATAATCATACCCATGGATACTTGAGGTGACATTGGAGTATCTAGGTGACATTAGGGTTTTGGTTGATTTGTGTCTTAAGGTGTTATTCTAATAAGAACTCTATGATAGATCGAACGGAAAGAATAGCTTCATGTTATTTTACTACAGACTCTTGAATAGATCGATTAGAAAGAATAACTTTCAGGTGGTTTCGTACCCTACAATAATCTCTTCATTTGTTCTCTGCTATTAGTGACTTTGGAGTGACTCTTTGTTGCATGTTCAGGGATAGTTATATGATCCAATTATGTTATTATTGTTGAGAGAACTTGCACTAGTGAAAGTATGAACCCTAGGCCTTATTTCAACGCATTGCAATAGCATTTTCGCTCACTTTTATCATTAGTTGCCTTGCTGTTTTTATAATTTCAGATTACAAAAACCTATATCTACCATCCATATTGCACTTGTATCACCATCTCTTCACCGAACTAGTGCACCTATACAATTTACCATTGTATTGGGTGTGTTGGGGACATAAGAGACTCTTTGTTATTTGGTTGTAGGGTTGTTTGAGAGAGACCATCTTCATCCTACGCATCCCACGGATTGATAAACCTTAGGTCATCCACTTGAGGGAAATTTGCTACTGTCCTACAAAGCTCTGAACTTGGAGGCCCAACAATGTCTACAAGAAGAAGATTGTGTAGTAGACATCAGGGTGCGGTGGGGTGGAGCATGAATCTAGGACGTGGTTCAATGAGGAAAGGAGGGAGTGAAAGTAGTATAGACTGGCTATCTAGCCACTTTGTTGGTCGAAAAGGGAAAAAGGGGGTAACCCTATACACACATCTATAAGGAATCGATCTCTTTGTTGAAAAAGGAAGGAAACTGGGGGGTCGGGTAGTTTGTGCAGGACTAGATTTGCTGCCCTCACATAGGAAAAAGGTTCAAATAGAACAAATATGGGACCAAGGCAGATATGCTGCTTGGCAACATACTCTGCATCACCCATTTATAGTGGACGCACATGGTGCTAGCATGTCCCATGTCCCATACAACTATTTTGCTATTGTTAATCTAAGAATGCCGCTAGAAAATTGAAGCAATGCCACTGTTAAAAGTAAATTACATTTTTAACGAATGTAGTTTTAAGAGAATGTCTCTATAATATGAACCAATGCAACCGTTTTAGAAATGCTACTATCCTACTTTGTTTTCCGTCAAGATAAGTTAGATGTTTCTTTTTGTCGGCGTATGATTCATCCTCCTTTATTGGCCAGTAATTGTTTCCTTTTTTGCCTTTATTAAAACAGGGATATCTATTCAACTTGTTGCTATAGAGAACTTAAATGTCACACCGGCGACTTTGCTTCATTTCAGTGCAACTACACAAAACGAGATTGGATTTCCTATTCGTGTTGGCAGATTCGTATGTTATCTTGTGTGCATCATGAAAGGTTGGTACCTGCCTTCATCCACATGATCATGCAATGTGCTTTGAGATGTTGTGCTACTTATATTGGTACAATTTTAAATAAATGTTGAATTGAAGCTATTGAATTGTTGTCCTTTCCCATTAAGTAGAGAACAAAAATGGGACATAACATCCCGAATTTTCAATTGGATGTTATACATAGATCATCATATGCATATCATATTTTATTTGCTTTTCGTTTGCGATCCTAGAAATCCTAAGCAACTCAAGGACCCACTGAGAGAGTTGGGGATTTCATTTATTTTCATATTTGAATTTTTCTCAAATTGAAAAGAGGATCATTTTGGTTTTAATATTTTCTCTCTGAAATATTTCCTATATTAAAATAAAAGAGAGGAGATAATATGACTTCCTCAAAAAGAGAGAAATTTTGGAGGAAAGATTTTAAAATCAAATAAATATTTTAATTGGATTTTATTTGAGATTTTATTTGAATTAGAAAAATATATGCATTTTTCAAAATTGCATTTTAGGCCAGAAAAATGTTCACTTTGTTCTAAATACTTTGTTTTGACGGTGAAAATTACTTTTGGCATTTTCAGAATTTTTCTATATTTATTTAGGATTTTTTTTCTTTGGCAGAATTTATTAAAAAAAAGTTTTCTGGAACGACTGGGCCGAAGCCCAGCTGGCCCACTCCCGCGCGCTGCCGCCTTCCCCGCTGACGTGCCACGCACGGACGCCGAGGGGAGTCCGAGCCGGACTCCTCCTGGCCCAGCCCCCTCAGCAAGCAAGCCGCCGCCCTGCCCCCTTTATAAGCTGCCACCGGAGCCCCCTCGCCTCCCCACTTCACCCCGCCGCATCATGCCCGCAGCCGACGCTAGCCGCCGCCGCCTACTGCCGCACCGCCGTCGCCCAATCCCCGCACCGCCGCCGCCACTGCCCTCTGCCGTCGCCGTTCGGATCCGCCGCCATCGCCGACTGGTTTTTCCCGGTTTTCATCGGTTTACTTCGGTAAACCGATCTAACTAGATTTGTCTTAATAGATCGGGTTTCTCGGTTTTTCTTCTGTTTAGATCTATTCTGCGAACGTTCGTTCGTTTGGTTCTAATAACGAACGAATTCATTCGTTTGTCTCTGTTAGCGGACATTCGTCCAATAGATTTTTCTTTTCTATTGTTTTCTGCCAAGGACCTATCTGTGATTATTTTTATAGCAGATTAGTCCCTTTTATTCAAACCCTCGTAGTTTTTCAACCGTTCGTCCAAATCTAGTGAAACCAATGCCAAAATCTTTGTCTTGAACCCCTCTTTCCAGTTAATAAACTTGAACATGATTTTGACAATTTGAAATTTGGTTGCAAGCAGATTTGAATTCGTACTTCTTTTGATCGTAGTTTGAGTTTCGTAGCTCCGATTTGAGTGTTTCTTTTTGCAAATCGAAGCACTTTAGTTGAACTTTCAGTTTGGACTTTCTCATCTGAGTTTTAACCTTGCATCTATGCTTGAGTGCTTATGTATGCTATTGTTTGTTTGTGATAGAATTCCCGGAGTGCGAAGCGTGCTACTATGAGTCTCTGGGTTTGCGGATCATCAGCAAGGCAAGTAACACTTTGATCATACCCCGTTATGACCAAGTTTTTATGCATTAGTTTCAAATCTCACACATTGCATGAGTAGGATTGATAACATGTGGGTATTGGGAAGTAGATGATGAGGTAGAACCTATTGTCCTTTATATCAAACCCTGGGAGTTACTTCTACGTTATGCTTATATTGTTATGCTAGTAGACGTGGTTTGGTTTGAGAGATCCATGGCAGATGTGAGAGTATTATTAATGGTTAAACCTAAGGTGGCTACTTTAATACACATCTAGGTGGATTGTTTGCAGGCACCTGGAGATTTCAGTGTTGTCCTAGCATATCCCGGAGTACCCGTGTGATCATCCTATGGTTCGCCACCCAGGCTCAAAGGGATCATAAGATTATTCGTGCTAGAAACTTCCGTGTGCAGCCACAAACCTTTATGGGCTCTGGCATAGGTGAGTATGGTGCGTGACCTCTTTCAGTGGTAGGCCAGCAGATGTAGGGGATGTAGGTGGTACTGTCTACCCAGAGTAAAGAGTTAATGCTTCTGAAAGACTGTGTCTCAATCATCCGTTTCTCAAACAACATGTAGTGCGAGAAATTCAACGGAGGAGATCGAGTCTTGTGGGGAAAAGTGCGCAAACCTCTATAGAGTGTACAAACTAATCATGGTTAGCCGTGTCCCCGGTTATGGACATCTTGAGTATCTGGTTCGTGAATTATTGATTTGATGTCATCACTCTAAATTAATTTGTTGGGTTTTTAATACTGTTTAATTGGGATTGAGTTGGAGGAACCTTCTCAATGTTTATCAACTACCATGATAGTTAAACAAAATATATTCCTTTGTTGTAGGAAAAAATTGGCTTTTCGCAAAAACATGAAAACCGTAGAGCCTCCACCAGCCATAAATGCATGTAGTTATAGCTATTTCATGTTCATTGCTCTACAGTGTTATTTTGCCAACATATTCCATGTGCTGACCTGTTTTCGGGCTGCAACGTATTATGTTGCAGACTTTTCAGACAAAGAGTAAGGTGCGCTAGGTCGTTGTCGTGCACTCAGCTATGTCGTTGGAGTTGATGGATTCATTTACCTTCGATGCTTCCGCAGTTATCTTTTAGATGGCCTTAAGCCATATTATTGTAATAAGTTCTCTTTTGAGACATTCGATGTAATAAGTGTGTGATTGCACTTTGTTATAAATCCTTCAAGTACTGTGTATGTCAGCATTACCGATCCAGGGATGACACTTAAACACGGAGATTTGACCATTTGAGGTCGGATCGCTACAACATGATGCTTCTTGCTTTGTTACAACAAACTACCCCTTTATAAGTAGATGGAAGCACATGGTGTTGTTGCACCCACTCTCCCCTGGAACTATTTATGTTTTTTGGTTAATCTAATGTCGTTGGTAAAATTAAGCAATGCCACTCTCAGGATTAACTACTGAATCTTAGCTCAAAACTGCAACACTTGTTAGGGATCGGCGGGAGTACCATTTCTATTAGGGATCGGTCGGAGTACATGTTTAAGAAATGTATTGTTGAGATAATGACTCTTTTATAATATATCAGTTACTGTGTTTTACAAATGGTATTGTCCTGCTTTGTAGATCTTTTTACATGTTTAACCAATGTATTGTTAAGATAATGTCTCTATTAATATGGATCAGTCGCATTGTTTTCGGAATGGTACTTTTCTACTTTGTCGTTCTTTATACATGTTGAAACAAGGCACTGTTAACATAATGTCTCAGTTAATATGAATGAATCACACTGATTGAGAATTGCTACTCTCCTGTTTTGTTTCCCATTAAGATAAGGTAGATCAGTAGATGTTTTTCTTCTGGGAGTATAAGTCATCAACCGTTATTTCTCAGTAATTGTTTCCCTTATATCTATTGTTACATACAGGGATATTAAAATTTCTGCTCGGTTTTATTTCAACTTTGATTTTAGTTGAACTTAACAAAAGGAGCCAATGTGTGTAAGGCAAACTGCTACATTAGTGGGTCTAGTTGGTCTTACCACTTTGCAGAAAGAAGTAGTCACTGTTTGCGCTACATTACAGAAGGAATGATCGAGAAGCTTTACAGAGTATTAGTAGACGCTGGTGACATGACTAGTATGCAGAGAGCATGGGCAACTCAACAACATGTGGAGTGCAAAATTCACTCCACAAGGAAAGGTATGACCAAGTCAGTTGCCGACACATCTATAACAAATGAGGTCAGTATCGGCCTTCATCCACATGATTGTGCTTTGTTATATTGTGCTACTTATATTGTTGTATTGTTCTGAGTAAATGTTTAATTCAAGCTATTGTATTGCTATCTTTCCCTGTTAAGATAATGAAGATGATTATAGTTGTAAGCGTATGTTTAATCAACAAGTACCAGTATTATATTCATCGCGCTTTTTTGTATTTATGCACACAGGGATGCTCAGCTTGATTTTAGTGGAACTGCACAAAATGTTCAGATGGTTCGTGTCCTCCATAATACTTCATCATGCACAATACATCAAATGGTTCTCTAATAATCCGTCATCACCTTGAGTCACCAGACTATCTGTTTGAATGGAGCTGCCAACATGTTCAATGCCTTGCAACATATAAATACGAAATCCACCATGCTACTCAAGACATTGTTTGATTTCAGTGGAATCTGCACAAAAAGATACGCTGGTTAATCTGGCTCCATGTGCCATTTCAATGTCCAAACTGATGACAAACCATGCCCGTTTGAATGGAGATACCAACGTCTTCAAGGCAGAATACTACCTTTAAGAAGCGTAAGAAGAAAGACAAAAATAGAGATGACTGCTTTACTTGTGGTTCGGAGGAACACTAGGCAAACAAGTGTCCAAACAAGTACAAGAAGCCAGGACAGGACTCCAAGTCTGTTAATGTCACTCTAAGCAACAATGAGGGGGCATCTGGGTATGGTAATCTGTTTACCGTACTTTCAGTTTGTCAGTCCACTAATTGGTGGGTAGACACTGGGGCCAATATTCATGTGTGTGCTGATGTGTGTTTGTTTTCTTACATCATATAAATACGAAATCCATAGAGATGCTCAGCTTGATTTTAGTGGAACTACACAAAATGTTCAGATGGTTCGTGTCCTCCATAATACTTCATCATGCACAATACATCGAATGGTTCTCTAATCATTCGTCGTCACCTTGAGCCACCGGACTATCAGATGACAAACTGATGACAAACTCTACCCGTTCCACAATCATAGGCATTGCATATTTTGAATCGGAAAAGCTTGTTAAAGTTTAATCATTGATGTTAGCAAGAAGACATTAGTTTAATATATTGGAATTGGAAAAACTTGTCAAATTTTGCTCATTGATGTTAGCCAGAAGACATGCATTTGATATTTTTGAGTGGGATACCGTTTTCTGTGAGCAATGTCGATCATTTTTTCCTATTCCTGTCTTCATTTCAGAAGTAAATATTTACTCTGCTGAGAGGCATAGTCACATGAATGTTGACTTATGTAAGGTATTTTAAGAGTTTGTTCTAAATGTCGTCTATGTAATGCCAGGCCTTGTGAGTTTGATTGCAAAGTTTAGTTTGGAATGTTGTGGCATGCGGCATCACGAGCTGTTCACCGTGCCTCCTGACAATAATGCTTCATATTGTTTTGCATGTTGATCTAATGCCTATGATTTGCATGTTAAGAAGATCGCCCTCTTCTATTGTTTCTGTGCTTAAGTTCATTGTCTTATGTTTCATTCATAGCCTATACAACAACTCGGGGTAGGTTAGAGGTGAAACCATATGATCTTCCGACCAACTCATCATCTTAGGCCGTGATTGGATCGTTGTTTTCCAACCAAAACCGCTTGTAAAACTGACGCTTGTAAATAAAAGTAGATGGTCTTGGGCGAAGTTCTTGGTTGGTCGATTTCGACTAGTAAAATATATGCTGGTCTCTCAAATTACACACGTAACTCGCCGGTTTTCGTTACAGACCTCGGGCTCTCGGTTTCATTATGCCTGTATTTTACGCGTTGTTTCCGATGATGAGTAAATTACACTTGTATCTTAATACAGGTGTGAAACAATCCAGAGCTCCCAAGCGTGACCTTACCGTTTCATGCCGTCTCAGTCTCTCGAAGGTGCTCATAGGTGTCCGATGATCCTGGCTTCCTGAATGAGCAACTAGCACTGTATCAGACCATCCATAGGGCCTGCAAGGCCCTCTCTGTTGTCCTTCGAGTTATTGCACTCGTCGTGGTGCCGAGCATTGTCAACATGGTCAACAAACATGAGGAATCAGGAGATGACTTTATTTGGACAGTATGATAGTAGGGACCCACTAGGGCTATAGCCGTACGTACGCAAGTTCCTCCTTATTATATACAACTATAATTTTTTTGCTTCCTCCTGGTTTCCTGACATCACAGTCCCACACCATCGTCAAACTATATAGTCAATAAACGAGAGAATTGCAGAAGGAGTAGCTGATAGTTGGGACCCAGCAGCTCGAGCAGTATTTGTTTTTTAGGTGTAAGCGGAGTTTTTCTTGAGCGATGTTTTTGTTGTTGTTCAAAGGAGCAGGGTATCAACTGGGTGGGCTGTGGCCTGTCTAGCCTAGGCTATTATTTTATGTCCACCAAATATCCAGCCCAGATATTATTTTTTTCAAGGTGAAAATGGCTAGCTCAGCTATACTTTTCTGTGGAATACCCAACCCAGGTCAAGTTGTTATTCTCCGCCCAGCTTTAAGAAATAATAAATGGGATGTAATTATAAAAACTGGGCTGTAAATATACAAAAACGCACCAAAGAGGTCATTAGTTTCAAAAATATTATTGTTTGAATTTGGAAATTTTAATTTCATTACTTATTGCGCGCGCAATATTTCTTCAGATTTTTACCTAATACAAATTCATTTTGAAATTATATTTAATCTGACTCGAAATTTTGGGATAATTTTTTTCGGATCCCATTAAAATGTGGGATTTTTGATTGAATTCTATTTTGATAGGTTGGTTGAAATTATTTATCGTTGTCCTGGCTAGAAAATGGGTTGTAATTTTAACATACTGTAAATGGGTTGTAGTAAATTCCATTAGAATTCAAAAGTGGGTTGTACACTATTACAAATCACAAATGGGCTATATGTTCTCTGCCACAGATGTGATGCTCACTTCTGGGCCTACTATTTTTTTGAGAATTATAGTCAGTGACGTGTACGGAAGGCTTGTGGGCCTACTAAGACATACAGAAGGCTTTGTAAACTTATAGTTAAGACACGATTCTAGCAGAAGTGGCCATTGGATGTCCATCCAACGACTGTAGTGCTTCTTCAATCTCGGATATTCTTGCTTCAATCGCCCAAACCACCGTCGGCGGTACCGCCTACTACCGCCTCCCATGGCCGGCTATGCTGCCACACAGGCTTCACCGGCCCACTCTACTCCAAAACGCCATCCAGGCCATTCCTCTACTCACCAACACGTCTTGTTCTTCACCGGCGACGACAGCCTCACACTGTAGCCGAACTAGTGAACCCTCGTACTCCCCTCCGCGTGGGCATCCACTGTTGTGTCTTCACCGGCTTTGGGTCGTTTCCTTCAAAATACTCGCCATCGTTCACTGTGTTGGTTCTCTCGACGCGGCGTGGTCAACTTTATCAACAAATGACAGCCATCGTATGAGGCATGTACGTGGATTGGCTAACAGTAGGGACCCACATGGCCCATGGCCACATGCAGCAAGTGCCCCCGGATTATGCGAAAACAAATAATTTCTCCCCCTGACAGGTTTAACCCACCAGCTACATCTTCACACGCAAGGAAGTGCTTCCTTTATCACGCGGAAATAAAAAGTTTCCTCTCCCTGACAGCTGGAACCCACCAGCTTTATTATGGTCCTTTTCGTGAAAATATAGATTGTACCGAAGATGCTAAATTGTTTTCTTTTTATTCTAACTCGAAAAAGAAGAAATAAAAAAACCAGAAAACATCTTCGCACGCAAGGAAGTGCCACCTTATTATGCAAAAAAATTGATTCCCCCTGCTAGCTAGGACCCACCAGATTTGGAGGCTGACTTGTGGGCCTACTAAGTTAATACGTATGCAGGGCTTTGTCTACTCAGTCAATAAACGAATCTAGCTGCACTGACTGTTCGATGTTAATCCAACGGCTAAGCTGCATATTTAACCTCTGGTCTTGTTGTCCAGCCGCCCAAACATGCGCCCGTCGTACCGGCTACTCCAGCCTCCCGTGGTCGGCTATGTTGTCGCGCAGGCCTCACCCCCGACCATACTACTACTGGACAGGCCTTCCCTCTACGCACCCACACCCCCTGTTATTCTCCGGAGATGGTAGCCTCAAACCGCAGCCAAAGCAGTCAACCCTCGTACTCCCCTTCGCGTGGGCGTCCACTGCTGCATATTCCCCGGCTCTGGGTCGTTCCCTTCCAAGGTCGCGCCGCCGTTCACCACCTTGGTGCTCTCGGGCGGTACGGCATCGTCAATGCGGTCAACGGACGACAGCCATCAGAAGAGGAATGTAAGTGGAGAGGCCGACAACTGGGTCCATGGCCGCACGCAAGAAAGTGCCTCCTTATTACACGCAAAATAATGATTCCTCCACCTGACACCTCGGACCTACCGGAAGGGCCTCTGTATTTCGTGGAAAAAAAATCCACCCTGACAGCTGGGACCCACCGGCTTTATCTTCGCATGGAAGGAACTACCTTCTTACCCCCTAACAGCTGGGACCCACCAGGTTGAAGCGAAGGTAGCGTTATCTGTCCGGCCGCGAACATGTAAGTACATAGCGGTCGATCGGTGTCTCTACAGCGACGTACCATGGTCGATGAAGGAACGACACGTGTTGAAGTAGAGGCACCGACGTAGCATGTCGCGCAGTCCCGTCTATATCGTGCACACGTACATACGGCCTTGCTGCAAGATAGTAAATACGGCTATGTACATACATACGGGCAGGGTCTCTAATGCGTACAACGACTAATCCTATTCATCGGAAGCCAACCGGCTAGGTTAGAATGGAGAAACCGCGCCGTGTTCATGGGGAGGCAATGGAATGCGTCGTGTTCATCGGGAGGCAACAGAATACGTCGTGTTCATCGGGAGCCAACCGGCTTGGACTGAACAGCCGAAACTAGGTCTGGCATACCGCACAACGTGGAAACGGGCCTTGTGTTCAACCGCGTACAGTCAAAACAGGGTCCTGTTGATCGGGAGGGGTGTGGCGTACCACAAAACAGAGGAAACAAACTTGTGTTGGAGCGCCTACGGTCTAAACGGGGTCCTATTGATCGGGAGGGGTGTGGCGTACCACAAAACAGGACTATACGGGCTACTGTTCATCCACCGTCGACTTCCTCCAGCCTCCTGCTACTTTTCATCCACCATCGATTTCCTCCAGCCTCCACCAACTACTGTTCATCCACGAGGTCCTGTTCATCTAGCCTCCCCGGCTACTGTTCATCCAGCCCTCCACGGGGTCCTATTCATCTAGCCTCCACCGACTACTGTTCAACCAGCCTTCCACGGGGTCCTGTTCAACCAGCCCCTCCATGGGGTCCTGTTCAACCAGCCCTCCACGTACGGGGTCCCTCCACGGGCTACTGTTCATCCACCCCCACGCCTCCTCGACCGGGGTCCTGTTCATCCAGCAGCAACGGCCTCTACTACCACGGGATCCTGTTCATCCAACCCCCACCGGGAATTGTTCATCAAGTGGCAGCTTCGATCGGCTGCAGTTAGCAGTAGCGAAGGAATCACTCAGGTTTAGTTAACAACAAGGGATTGATCGGGGTTCAGTAACGTAGCTAGTGCAATCGCACGGGTTCAGTTAGAGCCCGGCGCCTCGCTCGGGTTTAGTTAGAGCGCAACGCCTCGCACACACGCGCGTACGTGTACGAGAGAAACGCGCAAACTTCCGTGCATCGCTCGGCCCCGACCACCCAACATAACCATGAACTCCCCGATATTTTCCTCGCCCTCGCTTCTACCATGATTTTTTTTTCTGTCATGGACGGCCCAAAGAATGTCATGCAGCTACGTCTCTGGCCTGCCTAGGACGAAAAGCCCATTTTTGTGTCATGATTTTTTGTCATAGAAGTAGGATCCCACCGCATCTATGATGATACTAGGTTTTGTCACAATTATCGTCATAGAAGTGTCATAAGCATGACAGAAAAGAATGTGTCATGTTCGGCCCAAAAATGTCACGAATGTGTCTTTTTTGGTGGTGATAGCTACTAGTACATATTGATACGTCTCCAAGGTATCTATAATTTTTTATTGTTCCATGCTGTTATATTATCAATACTGGATGTTTTATAATCATTTTATAGTCATTTTATATCATTTTTTGGTACTAACCTATTGACATAGTGCCAAGTGCCACTTCCTGTTTTTTCCGTGTTTTTTACATCGCAGAAAATCAATATCAGGCGGAGTCCAAATGCCACAAAACTTTACGAGGACTTCTTATGGACCAGAAGGAACATGTTGGGCCCTGGTAGCACCTGGGGGGAGTCTCGAGGAGGGGCCAACCCACCAGGGCGCGCCAGGAGGCCCAGGCGCGCCCTGGTGGGTTGTGCCCACCGCGGGTGCCCCCCGGACCGCCTCTTTGCTCCATAAATACCCAAATATTCCCAAAACCCTAGGGGAGTCAACGAAATATTCTTCCAACCACCGCAGAGTCCAGAACCACCAGATCCTATCTAGACACCATCTCGGATGGGGTTTACCACCTCCATTGGTGCCTCTCCGATGATGCGTGAGTAGTTCTTTGTAGACCTTTGGGTCCATAGTTAGTAGATAGATGGCTTCATCTCTCTCTCTCTTGATTCTCAATACAATGGTCTCTTGGAGATCCATATGATGTAACTCTTTTTGCGGTGTGTTTGTTGGGATCTGATGAACTTTGAGTTTATGATCAGTCATATCTTTTTATATCCATGAAAGTTATTTGAGTTTCTTTGATGTCTTATATGCAAGATCTCTTATAGCCTCGTATTTCTTCTCCGATATTTGGGTTTTGTTTGGCCAACTTGATCTATTTATCTTGCAATGGGAAGAGGTGCCCGGTAGTGGGTTCGATCTTACGGTGCTTGATCCCAGTGACAGAAAAGGGAACCGACACGTATGTATCGTTGCCAAAAAGGATAAAAAGATGGGTTCTATATCTACACACTAGATAAATGGATCTTGTCTACATCATGTCATCGTTCTTATTGCATTACTCAGTTTTTCCATGAACTTAATACACTAGATGCATGCTGGATAGCGGTCGATGTGTGGAGTAATAGTAGTAGATGCAGGCAAGAGTCGGTCTACTAATCTTGGACATGATGCCTATGTAATGATCATAGCCTGGATATTGTCATAATTATTTGAGGTTCTATCAATTTCCCAACAGTAATTTGTTTACCCACCATTTGCTATCTTTTCTTGGGAGAAGCCACTAGTGAAACCTACGGCCCCCGGGTCTTCTTCCTCATATATTTGCTTGCGATCTACTTTTCCTTTGCATTTTTATTCAGATCTATTAAACCAAAAATACAAAAATAATTTGCTACACTTTATCTTATTTGCGATCTATAATCTCAATCTACTACAATTTTCTTGCATCGTTACCCGAAAGGGATTGACAACACCTTTAACACGTCGGGTTGCGAGGTGTTGTTATTTGTGTGCATGTGATGTTTACGTTGTGATGCTTGGTTCTCCTACTGGTTCGATAACCTTGGTTTCTTCACTGAGGGAAATGCATATTGTTGCTGTGTTGCATCATCCCTTCCTCTTTGGGGAAATACCGACGTAGTCCTAGCAGACAGGAGCTTTTCTGACGCTATAGTTAGAGAGCGATCATATAACCTCAGCCCCGAGGGTGAACTACTCCCTCCTCATCATGGAGAGCGCCGGGATGATGAAGATGGCCACCGGTGGTGGTTTCCCGCTCCGGCAGGGTGCCGGAACGGGATCTCAGTTGGATCTTCGTGGCTATAGAGGCTTGCGGCGGCGGAACTCCCGATCTTGGTTTATTTCTGAGGTTTTTGGGATTTATAGGAGCTGTTGGGGTCGGGGACAAGTCAAGGGGGCCCACGAGGCGCTGACAAGGCAGTGGGCGCACCCTGGGGGCATGCCGCCCACCCTTGTGGTTGCCTTAGGACTCCTCTCCGATATCTTTTCGTTCCAGAATTTTTTGTATTTTCCAAAAATAATCTCCATAAATTTTCAGCTTGTTCCGAGAACTTTCATTTCTGCACAAAAAGACGACACCACGGTAGTTCTACTGAAAACAGCGTAAGTCTGGGTTAGTTCTAATCAAATCATACCAAAATCATATAAAGTTATTGTATACATGGCATGAATACTTCGTAAATTATAGATACGTTGGAGACGTATCAGCATCCCCAATCTTAATTCCTGCTTGTCCTCAAGTAGGTAAATGATAAAAGAAATAATGTATGAAGTGTGAATGCTAGAGAGTGCACTAGTCTGATCAATGATAATTTCAATCACTTTTTCTAGCATCATTATATATCATAATAGTAGCTCATATCATAAAGCTTCTCATGATCAAGTAACAAGCTATTCACATGTTAAAGCATAGACCATAAACTTTCTTAAAAACTAACAAACTATGTTCTCAGGCATCAAACAATTGCAATTCATCTTATTTTTAGGAAGGTTCTATGTAAGAGCTTTGATCAGCAAATCCCACATACTCAACTATCATATAGTCTTCCATGATTGCTAACACTCAAAGCATATTTTCAGAACAAATAGCATCCATTAAACACAGAGAAAGATAGGGGCTTAATGTTTCGCCTCCCAACTTACTTATCATATAGATAATTGTCAACAATAATAATTCATGATCAAATATATTTGAATGCCCATATATGCTTAGATCTTTGCCCATCACATGATGTTTGCCAACTAAAGAGTAGGTGGGAATGAGAAGGAATACTACTGACTCATGCATAAAAGTAAAAGATAGGCCATGTACCGACCTGATCCCAATGGACCGTAGTCTCTGTGCTTAAGTGCCATCCCTGGATCGGTATGATGACACACACAATACTCGAGGAATTATAACAGAGTTCAGTTACACACTTACTACATCGAGGTCCTCATAAAGAGTGATTATTACAATAATATGGCTGAAGGCCATCTAATAAAATAACCGCAGAAGCTTCGAAGGTAAATGAGTCCATCCAACTCCACGGCAAAACTGAGTGCAAGACAACGACCTATCACACCTTAATCCTCGTCTGAAAATTCGGCAACATGAGACATTGTAGCCGTGTAGGTCAGCACATGGAATATGCTGGCAAGATCACACTATAGAGCAATGATTAACAATAGCTATCACTACATGCATATTTGGTTGGTGGAGGCTCTAAGTTTAACATTTGCATAAAGCTAATTTTTCCCTACAGCAAACGAATATATTTTATTTTACTACCAAGTTTATGCCATCATTGAGAGGATAACCCCAACTCAATCCCAAAATTGATCAAGTATCATTAGTAATATTAGCAACCCAACAAATTTATTAAGTAAAGTGATGAGATCAGCCAATAACTCAAATACCAGATACTCAAAATGTCCATACAGCAAATCATGATTTGGTTGTACACTATGCAGAGGTTTGCCCACTTTTCCCCACAAGACTCGACTGCATCCATGATCGGAATATTGAGTCATAGCCTTTCTAAAGAGGTCCCCTTAACCGATAGATAGGCCGGTACACCTACAATTCCCCTACATCTGCTAGCCCATCATGGAAAGGATTCCCACAACTTACTCAACTATGTTAGAGCCCATAATGGCTTGTGGCTGCACACGGAAGTTTCTGAGCATGAATAATCTTATGATCCCTTTGAGCCTAGGTGGCATTCCATAGGATGATCACACGGATACCCCGGGATCTCCAAGGACAACACTGGATTCCCCAGGTACCGACAACCAATCCACCCAGGTGTGTGTTAAAGTAGCCACCTTAAGTTTCCCTTAGTTAATATCTCTCACAACTTGCATGATTCTACCAATCCTCGTCTATGAGCATGGCTAAGAAATATGAGCATAACGTATATTGATAACACACAAGTATAGGGGGTCGCAACAGTTTTCGAGGGTAGAGTATTCAACCCAAATTTATAGATTCGACACAAGGGGAGCCAAAGAATATTTGAAGGTATTAGCAACTGATTTGTCAATTCAACCACACCTGGAGATTAATTATCTGTAGCAATATGATCAGTAGCAAAGTAGTTTGATAGTTTTGATAGTAATGACAGTAGCAACGGTAACAGTAACAGTGATGGCAGTAGTTTGTACCAAGTATAACAGTGATGATAGCAGTAGTAACTTAGCAGAAATAATATGGAAAAGTTCGTAGGCATTGGATCAGTGACTTATTGGATGATATTCATTATGAGACAGTTATAACCTAGGGCGATACCGCACTAGCTTCAGTTCATCGATATAATGTAGGCATGTATTCCATAAATAGTCATACATGCTTTATTAAAAGAACTTGCATGACATCTTTTATCCTACCCTCCCGTGGCAGCGGGGTCCATATTGGAAACTAAGGGATAATAAGGCCTCCTTTTAATAGAGAACTGGAACAAAGCATTAACACATAGTGAATACATGAAATCCTCAAACTACGGCCATCACCGGGAGTAGGCCCAGTTGTTGTCACTCCGGGGTTGCCGGATCATAACAGTAGTAGGTGACTAAAACTCGCAAGATCGGATCTAAAACATGGATATAATGATGAATTCATAAATGGTTCAGATCTGAAATCATGGCACCCGGGCCCAAAGTGACAAGCATTAAGCATGGCAAAGTCATAGCAACATCAATCTAAGAACATAGTGGATACTAGGGATCAGGACCTAACAAAACTAACTCGATTACATGATGAATCTCATCCAACTCCTCACCGACCAGCGACCCTACGAAGGAATTACTCACTCTCGGTGGGGAGCATCATGGAATTGGCAATGGAGAAGGGTTGGTGATGACGAAGAACGAAGATCCCCCTCTCCGGAGCCCCAAACGGACTCCAGATCTGCCCTCCCGAGGAAGAACATGGCTTGGCGGCGGCTCTGTCTCATGGATCGCGATAATTCTTTCTCCCTCATTTGTTTTGGAATAATGTGAATTTATAGTATCAGGGGCTCATCAGCAGGGACACCAGGTGGGTACAACCCACCTGGGGCGCCAGGAGAGGGGGCGCGCCCTGCTGGGTTGTGCCCACCCAGGGGCCCCTCTCCGGTGGGTCTTGGCTCCAAAAATTCTTATTATTGGTATAAAAAATCCTCAAAAAGTTGTGTTGCATTCCGAGAACTTTTATTTCTGCACAAAACAACACCATGGTAGTTCTGTTGAAAACAACATCAGTCCGGGGTTAGTTTCATTCAAATCGTGCAAATTAGAGTCCAAAACAAGAGGAAAAGTGTGAGAAAAAGTAGATATGTTGGAGATGTATCAACTCCCCCAAGCTTAAACCTTTGCTTGTCCTCAAGCAATTCAGTTGATAAACTGAAAGCGAGAAAGAAAAACTTTTACGAACTCTTTCGCTCTTGTTTGCATAAATAAGCTTAAACAACACCCAGGTTTTCAGCCAGCATTATAGCTATCCATGTTGACAATAACTCTTAAAGATTATAATGATTCATATCAATGACATAATCAGCTAGCGAGCAATAATAAGATATCTCAAACAGCAAGACGTTGTCAAAACAACCATAATATAATATGACAATAATGGTATCTTGCTAGCCCTTTCTGAGACCGCAAAACATAAATGCAGAGCTCCTCCGAAGTTCAAGCAACGACTAAACATTGTAATTCATGGTAGAAAAGATCCAGTCATGATGCACCAAACATTAGCTATACACAATGCATAAATCATGACCGTTGTGCTTTACTCTGTTTCTGGCGCTTGTTTATAGAAGGTGATGACACAACATAAAAGTAAATAGAAAGCCCCATTCGTAGAGGGAAGCAGTGATTTGTAGAGGTGCCAGAGCTCAATTTTTAAAACATAGATAAATGAAATTTTGAGACATGCACCCTTCTTATTCACTTCACGACCATCAGTTATCAACATCTTCCATGCTAAGCACGCTAGTGGCAGTCCCCAAGCGGAAGGTAAAGCTTTTGACTCAATTGGGAGTTTTTGTTTGATTATGTAAGAGATGAACTCTTTTTTTGTATTTTGCAATTTGGGACTGGGCATCCCTATACCTCCCATTTCCTCATGCGATGGCGAGAGAATAAACACTCGACCTGAGGATAACATGCTTAGCACGGAAGATATCGACCACCTCCTGTTGTTCCATGAACGATCCAGGCACACAAACAGATTTTTTTAGAAGTTTTTAGAGGCGGCACATGCAAATTTACTTAGGACGGCAGGGTAATACCGTATATACGTAGGTATGGTGGACTCATTTGGAATAACTTTGGGTTCATGGTTTTTGATGTATAAGCAGAATTCCCACTTAGTAGAGGTGAAGGCTAGCAATTTATGACTAGGAAGAGGTCAGCTAGAGAGCAACAACGATCATGACTAGGCATTATGCATAAGTAACATAGAACACTAGCGTGAATTGGATATGAACACCATGAACATAAACATTATAGAGGCTATGTTGGTTTTGATTCAACTACATGCATGAACATGTACCAACTCAAGCCACTCGAACATTCAGAGGAGGATACCATATCATCATACTACATCACAATAATTTTAACGCTATGTTGATATCCAAGATAAATCATTATCCACTCCCGGCTACTTATGCATGGCATGAGAAACTATAATCTCTAGTTGTCATTGCAAACATGTTTAATCATAACGGGTTGAATCATGGGCACTAGGTTAAACATATTTACACAGAAAAGACAAGTCGAGTTCATACCAGTTTCTCTTTGCCACGGCCAACTCATCGAATATCGTCATTATTGCCTTTCACTTGCACGGCCGAATGATATGAAGATAATAATAGTGCAAGAGTGCCATGGACTAAGCTAGAATCTGCAAACATTTTATTCAACAGGAGAAGACAAGGCAAAATGGGTCTTATTAGTTCAATAGTTATTCATATGAGAGCCACTCGATATTTTCATCGTGGTCTTCTCCTCGATACAACTCGAATAAAAGAAAAGAAATTCAGAGAAACACACTGAAATATTTTTGGAGTTTTTGGTTTTCTTTAGCAAGCAGACAAAAACGAGAAACACTATTTACAGTGGAAAGCTTCCAACAAGCAAAAGAAGAACAAGGAAATCTTTTTGGATTTTTCTTTTTAGTGCTACTACTAAGCATGCATAGAAATTAAATTACAACAACTATTTTTTTTGGTTTTTCTTAAGTTTTTCAAACGCACAAGAATAAAGCAAGAAAAATAAATATAAACATGGACGATACAATGAAAAAGTGTGGACACCGACATATAGAATGATATGTCAACATGAATATAATGTCGGTGAGAAACACGTACTCCCCCAAGCTTAGGCTTTTGGCCTAACTTGGTACTGAATCAGTAGCCTGGAGGGTAGTAGTTGGCGTGGTAGCTCATGAAGGCTCTCGGTGTGGAAGCCTCAGCATGTCGTGCCGGCAACACTGTTTCTTTGTGAGCTCGGGCCTCGCTCTCAAGAACAAAATATCTTTCCTTGCTATGATAATCAAAGAGAGCAGGCGCACGCAAATATGTGTCCACAACATCTGATTGGTTAAACAACAAATTATAAGTGAAGTTATCAGCCCTCCCAGAGAGAATCTTATGCTCTTTTAGATCATCAAAATCTAAATATCGAGTGGGTAGGATAGGGCCAAAGGGAAAAGGTGAAACACCTAGTCCTCATTCTAAACGTGTGGCTTAAATTCCACCATAGAACCAGCCACTTTTGGCGTTATTTTGAAGTCTACATGCAACAATCGCTCCAATGTTATAATTCCTTTCACCAGTGAGAGCGGTGTGAATGAGGCTCAAGTCCGGTGAACAAAGTATGCTACAGTCTTGCTTGCCTACTATGCATTTCCCGTTAAATAATGCAAGGTACTGAATTGCGGGAAAGTGAATGCTCTTTATTCTTCCTTCTCTCACTCCCCTATTTTCACCGTAATAAAGGCTAGTCAAGAAAGACTCATACTCAGCCTTTCCTGGCTCATCAAGCGAACCCCAAAATGGAAGTTTGCAATGGTAAGCAAAGTTCTCCATTGAAATGATATATGGTTCATCATAAAGCGTAAACGACACCCTAGACTCACGTGGAAAATATTTAAATCCTTTGACAAAAGATCAGTGAGAAGATGGTGTTGTGCACACTTATCTGATAGGTAGGGACCGAGACCGGCATTGAGAACATATTGCTCAAATTCCTCCTTAATGCCCACCTGCATCATATATTCATCGCAAGGCCATAACCATGTTTTGGTGGCTGCATCTCGTGTGGAACTTTCACTTGGTTCAACGTAAGGCCGGCGGGCAGAACTGTCACTAGAGGATGCCCCCGAGGATCGTCTCCTCTAAGAACTCCTTCCAAATAGGTTCATCATGTCCGCGTACAATTTTCTGAAAATAAAAATTTTGGAGTGACAAAAATTTGTCAACAAAACTTTGTAAGATTGATAGCAACTACTCATAGGGATACATAGAGGCCATAGAAAGCATTCAAACTACTTAGAACACTAAGGATTCAACATGCAAGCACATCTACAGCAGCACCAAGAGTAGCTAATTATTCAAAGTATAAACGACTAAAACAAAAACTAATTGGACAAACGATGGAGTCACATACCAAGCAACAATCTCCTGAAACAGTTTCGGAAATGGAGCTTCGAGCAATGAGACCGAAATTGGCAGCAAAATGAGCAAGAACTCGGGAGAGAGAGGGAGAGTGATTTTTTTTCTGGAGGTAGGTGACAATGTGGGCTAAAGAGATAAGTGAGGGAGGCCACGTGGGGACCACAATCCCCAGGGCGCACCCAGGTGGGTTACCTGGTGCACCCCCTCTGGTTATTTTTGCACCAAAAATTCTTAAATATTCAGGAAAAATCATATAAAATTTTCGGGGCATTCTGAGAACTTTTATTTTTGGGTCATTTTTTTATTGCACGGGAAATTCAGAAAACACACCAAACATGGCATTTTATTTTATTTAACTAATAAAAACAGAGAATAAAAAGTAGGGACAGAAAGTAGTGCTTACTAAATTCATCAAATTCATACCGTTCAAAAATGATCCATTAATAAGGTTGATCAAGTCTTATTAACAACCACTTTCGGTTAGCATGAAACCGAAGAACTTTCGTAAATCACTAAGTTACCTCAATGGGGATATGCATTTCCCCAACAATAAGCATTTCATATTTCTTTTTGACAGTAGGTAGAGGTATTTTAAAACTTCCAACAGTGATTGTCGGAGATTTTCAATAACATTAATACCATTAACTTGGAATTGTTTCTTCGGAAAGTGCACCGTATGCTCATTACCATTGATATGAAAAGTGACCTTGCTTTTATTGCAATTAATAACAGCCCCTGCAATATTCAAGAAGGGTTTGCCAAGGATAATCTACATATTGTCATCCTCGGGCATCTCAAGTATAACAACGTCAGTCTAAATAGTAAAATTAGCAACAACAACGGGCACATCCTCGCAGATACCGATAGGTATGGCAGTTGATTTGTCAGCCATTTGCAAAGATATTTCAGTAGGTATGAGTTTATTCAAGTCAAGTCTTTTATATAAATAGAAAGGCATAACACTAACACCAGCTCCTAAATCACACGAAGCAGTTTTCACATAATTCTTTTTGATAGAGCAAGGTATAGTTGGTATTCCCGGATCTCCAAGTTTTTTAGGTACTCCATCTTTGAAAGTATAATTAGCAAGCATAGTGGAGATTTCAGCTTCCGGTATTTTTCTCTTATTTGTGATGATGTCTTATTTGTGAGGATATCAGTCAAGCGAGTACACAAAAAGACTGGCCTCGGCATCTCAGCAAAGCGTTCAAATTCTTCATCATCATTCTTTTTAGTTGACTTGGGTGGAAAAGGCATAGTTTTTTAACCCACGGTTCTCTTTCTTTACCGTGTTTCCTAGCCACAAAGTCTCTTTTATCATACCTTTTAGCTTGTGGGTTATCAAGATCAACAGGTGGTTCTATCTCCACATCATTATCTGGTTCTTTATCATTGTTGGGTTGAGTGTCTTCATGAACCTCATCATTATCTTTTTCATTATCATTAGGTGAGTGTTCATTACCAGATTGAGTTTCAGCATCAGAGATAGAAGTTTCATTTTTATTATCATGAGGTTTCTCTATTTCAGGTTCACTAGAGGCATGCAAAGTCCTATCATTTTTCTTTTTCCTTTTCTTTTTAGAAGGACTAGGTCCACTAGTGTTAGCTCTTTGTGAATCTTGTTTAATTATTTTTGGGTGTCCCTCAGGATAAAGTGGTTCCTGAGTCATTTTACCTCCTCTAGTTGCAACTCTAACAACAAAGTCATGCATATTATGATTCATTTCATCAAGTAATCACTACAAAAAAAGACACTTCCGTGATGATACGTGTTTGTCATAGTAGGTCACGTTTTCTGTCATGCATGTACATCCATGACGATTTTATGACATAATCAAGATAGTCATACATGTGTTGTCGTAGAAGTGTTCCATGACATTACCAAAATTATCATCATGGAAGTGTCCACTTCCATGACGATAAATCGTGCGTCACAAAAGTGCTTTCGTCAAGGGTGACCGACACGTAGCATCCACTGTAACGGGTCGCCGTTAAGCTATCGGGTCCGGTTTTGGATCCAATAACCCGTTAATAGCCCGGACCATTGGGAAATTTCCATGTGTAAAATTCTGATTGGCCGGAGGAAACACGTGTCAGCTCGTCAGTGGGTCAGATAGGTGCCCATGATATGTCGACACGTGCGACGGCCCACCACCGGCCCATTTAGCTTACAAAGGCCAACCCGTTTGACTTGGTCAAAAGTTAGTAGGCTGGCCCATGAAAAGCTTGTTAACGGTCTCTTCGCAAATAGCCCATTTTATGGCCTGGTAACTCACGACCCGTAGGGCCTACCCGAAATCGGCCCAACAACTTCATGTGGGCCGTTGAATATAACACCAGCCCGTTTCACTTTCGGACCATGTATGGCCCACAACGTCTTTCGGCCCATATGAGGCCTTCGTATCTTTAGGCCCTTTAAAGGCCCACGGTGACTCTAGCCCAGAATGAACAGTAAATTTATTTGTACCTGTTAACGGCCCATGATTCACATGGGCCGTTTCCAGCCCGTGTTAGCTTTTGGCCTACTGACGGCCCATACGTTCTTGGGCTCCTTTCCAGCCCTCGATTACTTCCGGCCCGTTACTGGACTGTTCCCCTAATGGGCCAAATTCGGCCCGCGGCAAGAGTCAGCCTGTTCCTAGCCTGTTAACCCGTTGCGCCGTTTCCAGCCCGTCCAATATTCTGGCCCATTAACGACCTGTTATGCCTGTGACAGAATTAAGCCTTTGCTATCCTCTGGTCTGTTAACGGCCTGTTACCATGCTGGTCTGATACCAATTACGCCCGTTTCCGGCCCATGTAGACCCATTTATCCGACGGCCCGAGGCCCATTCAAAGATGGCTCGTATGAGGCCCATGGATCCTACGGCCCGTAGCAGGGTCATGGTTACCACGGTCCGTATATGGACCATGGTTGTTGCAGCCACTAGCAAACCAGGGAAAACGAAGAGTAGGAAATAAATAAGCCCGAAACTATCGCTAGGCTATTAAGGCGATTGCATAGATTACATCCACTGGGCATCAAAGATCGCCACCACTACAAATATAGGGAACACCCTACACTATACAAAAATGGCTTGCTATTTTCTTCAGCCGATGGCTACACGTTAAGAACAAATTTTGTATCACAACAAAACAAATTACAACTATAAAACAAAAGGAAGGTTGGCATAAAAGTTAACAGTCTGGCAGATAAATGCACCACCAGAAGTTCAGAAGCTCAGTTCATTTGACCTGACTGTTACGTTTTCATGTTGTATTGTCCGATGGAGCACCATAACCTTCACCTTCATTTCTCCTAGGGTCCTGAACAACATAGCAAATGTTTGATAGTCTGGTTTCAAAACCATGCATATCTTGACGACATCGAACAATTTATGTCCTTGTTTCACAAAGGGTCTCTATTAGGGAATGGACTTGTGTCTGGAGCGCAGATATAACATTGTTTTGAGCTTGGATATCTTGATCACGAGGCAGTTTGGACGAGATTGCCTTAACAACCAACCCAGTATTACACAGGAACGTGCTTTTGGCACTGTTAGTGGATAGGTACTGACCCACTACATCAAGAGATGACATTCGGTTATAGTTGCCTCGCCGCCTTCAGAAGGTGGCGGTTCCACCATTTTTTCCATAGCTTGCTGAAAAGTTGAGTTTTTACATTAGTACCAGAACAGAAGATATTAAGGAGGTAGCAAAACCAAACAAAATAGCTTTGGTCTATATACAGAACTTATTCTCATGAACCCATGTAAAATATTAGTTGTATTTTACTGCAAAGTACATAATAAAACCAGGTTCCAAACATATGACCATGTACCATGGCTATTGTATTGTCTATTTCTTCACATTGTATTGATAGCTAAGGATAAAGAGACAAAGTTTATAATAAGGTAAGCATAATATGACATCATTCATATCACAAAACAACTGAGAACAGACAAACAAGCAATTGTAACATTGTGTGGGCAAGTCCAGCCCGGAACTAGATTACAGGTCAACATCAAAGGAGCATCATTCCTCTCTTTTAAACCTTGTAAGGTGCAATGATACGCTAAGACAATTGTGTATAAAATTGAAAAGAGTAATAGACATTGGCTGCAAACCATGCAGTTCAAGGCACGAGTTAGAGTAAGTAGTAGTTAAAAGGCATGAGGATTAAGGGCTTACAACAGCGGCTTTGACTGGTGTAGTCATGCCCTTCGTCTTTCTGGTGTGACAGTCCTTGAAGATTTCCACAACATTTGGTTCAGGTACTTTTTGGTCCTTGCGGGCTTTCCTCTGCATTTGGAACTAGTCAATATAGATATGATAATATGGTAAAGTGAAAAGTGTGAAATAGCAGCTAATTACAAGAGCCTCGCAGTGTGCAATATAACTACGAGATCCTGTTGTCTGTTGGAATTTCACTTTCGTACGGTTGGCCTTGTTCTTTGAACAGTTCACCTACAAGAATATAGATTTGTGTGGCACATGCATAAATAGGACTTCAAGATGTGATCTGATCACATATATATAATGTACCCGATACTTCGGATCGAACCAGTGTTTAACGAGGCCTCTCCAGTCTTCATCCGATATATTTTCCACTGGAGATGTTTGGGCAAGTTCACTGTAAGGCTTGCCTTCAAAGTGAGTTTTCCTCAACTTATACCGATACTGTCACAGAGCAGACTTGTAAACATGGGTGCAAGCTTGTCTGGTTGCATCATCTTGGCTATCCAACTTGAACCTCATTTGTTGAAAATTATGGGAGTCTCATTATCAGCAACCTAGAAAGTATTGGACAAAGCAAGACGATATTACTAGTTTCCATACATAACCATACTTACAGATAAATGGTCGAGGAAGGTGTTGAACTGGGTTTTGTCTTTGTCATTCCTGTACTGAATCCATGTTGGGAGGATACGTACATGACACCTAACAGCAACCACCGCCTCTGATACTAACTTGGTTGACTCTGTAGAATCATGTGGCCATTTTAAACCTGTCTCAAAACATATCTCCATTCTTCCTCCTCTAGATTTAGTTAACCTATCGAGCATTATCCCTGATGTTTGTTTCCTCTTGCGCCTAGGTGCTAGTCCAATAACAAACAGAGGAAGTGTTAGTGTACATCAAACTGTGAGACTACATATAAAGAAGCATGCAACTGTAACTTGGCTCGAACAACTACCTTCTTGCTGTTTAAGCTCACAAAGTTCATCTGATCTTGCCAACTCATCTTGTGTCAAGAGTGCTTCGGAAGTAGTGTCAGGTGGCAAGGGAGCTTGGGAACATGCTGCTAGCTGAGTTGACCAATGAGTAAATCATGCAGCTGGTGGTACTTTGGAAGGTGTTGCAACAACTAGGGCTGTCTCTGCTTGTTTGGTGGCAGCTATTTGTTTCTGTTTGGCTTGTTCTGTAGCTTGTGTAGCACGGGATAACCTGTCGGTACAATTTTCCGCTAGACTTTGACCTCCTAGTGCACCATCAGTACCAGCAGAATCTGCAGGATTCTTCCGCTTCCCTTTCCCTGTCGTTCTGTCTTGCTTCCTCTTTCTCTGTGCCATGTTAAGTCAAGCCGACAAGAAAAACGAATAACAATTTAGTTCTTCAGAACAAATTGATGCGTGATATAGACGAACTGAACTTTGATGTTAGAGAACCACATGATAGGTGGATGTAATATGTACGAAAAACAGGAGGGCATGAGATAACCAGAAGTATGATGTGTAAACTAAGCAGAAGACATTTCACTAAATTAGAAGCAATGCAATGGAAGGTAGACACCATATGAAAGATGCTACAGATATCGCTCTGCCAAGTTAACAGTGTCTCATCATAAATGTCGTTTAAACAAATGTGAAGCAGTACAAGAAATAAATCATATGCAAGATGCAAACAACATCACACTACCAAGATAAAGGTCTCTCGTCATTAGTGCCATTGCATATTCACAGCATTGCATATTCACAGCTTATGATATGTAAACTAAGGAGAAGGCATTTTAACAAATTAGAAGCAATGAAAGCTAGACACCATATGAAAGATGCAACGAATATCACTCTACCAAGTTAAAACTGTCTCGTCATAAGTGCCATTTCAACAAATTAGAAGTAGTACAAGCTAGAAAAGAATGCAAGATGTAACCTATATCACACTCCCAAGTCAAACGTGTCTTATGATAAGTGATTGTTGCAGGTTACACAACAGTAGTACTTTGATGTAAGAACATGGTGTGATAGACAGATATTGTATGTTCTAGAAACAGGAGACGTGTCTTATTCACAAGTATAATGTGTAAAGTAAGCAGATGAAATTCAACAAAATTAGAAGCAATACAAGCTAGACATCATACATAACATGCAACCACATATTACAGTGCCAAGTTAGAGGGAGCACCTGTGATGGTGCACTAGGGGAGACATGTTCATCATCAACACAACTACATTGAGTGTCTATGCATGTGCTGTCTTGGAAATCATCTTGGGTGGATGGAGGAGTACAATCTGTAGAGGCCCTCCGTTTGGAAGGAGCACCATCATCCGCTGCCTTGCTAACTTCCTTCTGCTTTATTGATTTTGAATTGTCAAGTAAAACTGATAAGAAAAAGCAATAAAATTCACTCTTCAGAACGCATTCATGCATGATACTGACAATCACTACTTTGATGTAAGGCAAACACATGATTCCAGGATGGAATAATACAAAAAATAGGACGACATGGCATATTCACAACTGTTTGTGTAAACTAAGCAGAAACCATTTCAACAAATAAGAAGAAATTCAAGCTAGACACCACATGAAAGATGCAACCAATATGACTCTGCCAAGTTATAAGCGTCCCATCATAAATGGCATTTCAACAAATTAGAAGCAGGGCATGCTATAAATCATATGAAAGATGCAACTAATATCACACTACATATACTAAAGGTGTCTCGTCATATTAGTTTATGCGGGATACAAAAAACAATAGTTTTATGTAAGGACATGCTTAATAGACAGATGTACTGTGTACTAAAAATAGGAAGGCATGTCACATTAACAGGTATAATGTATAAACTAAGCAGAATAGCACATGCAATTTAACCAGATTGGAAGAATTACAATCTAGACACCATATGCAACATGCTACCACATATCACGCTGCCAAGTTAGAGCAAGCACCTGCGATGCTAGTGTAGGGCAAATGCAGTAATCAACTATAGAGCTACGTTCACTATCTTCATCTAGCCTTGATGTTTCTTGAGAATCATGTGGGGAGGCTGACGCTGCAATCTTTAAATGAGGATATTTTCCCACAGTAGTCCACTTGCCTGACTGCCTCATCATAAGTGATTGATGAGGGATACACAAGAACATTAGTTTGATGTAAGAACATGGTTAATAGACAGATGTACTAGTATGTACCAAAAATAGGAAGGCATGTCATATTCAAAGGTATAGTGTGTAAGCTAAGCAGATGCAATTTAACCAAATTGGAAGTAATACAAGCTAGACATCCGGCTGGAGTGGTGAGCATGATCATCTAGGACCTGAGAGCCTAGTGGGAGGCGGGCTGCTTCGCCACCATCGTGGCTTTTTAATTGGCTTCCAGCTGATGCCTATCTGTGCTGGGCTTGTCACTGGCTCGGCCAATGCCCTGACTAGCCATTTGATTTCTGGTGCTCCCGGGATGGTGGTTCATGTAAAAATTATCTTTCCTTACCTTTATAAAGACCGACTTCGGCCTTTCGAATACAAGCTAGACACCATATGCAACATGCAACCACATATGACACCGCAAAGTTAAAGCATGCACCTGGGATGGTGGTTCATTGGGAGCGAGGTCATCAACTCCAGAGCTACATTTACCGTCTCCATCTGCTGACACCGTAGCCTTTAAATGGCTGAAACGTGTCTAGCCTAGCCGCGTACCACGCTGGAGCAACTTCTCTCTTCTATTTTCTGCTTCTGTGAAGGCAGCAAAGTCTGAAATACCCTTGCATAAAAACACAATAGTGAGAGTATGGGTGAAGTGTGTGCAGAACTAGTGCACTATAAAAGTAGCAGATAGCAGGTGGCTGAAAAATAAATGACAGGAGACATATGATAGCTCTACAACATTGCATGGCAAACAAAATTAGATTCTACTCCGTATGATTTTGTAATATATGAGCACAGGAAATGCAGGTACTCCTCCAGCACACCACCACATGTGGTCCTATCAAGATAACAGTCGACTGAAAATAAATAGGTCAGTCGATTTTTTTATGAACCATCTGATCTATAAGGAACGGGCAGATGGCCTTCGTCTACCTCCCTCCAGTCACTGTTGATGATCTTTCTCGAACCGCCAGCGGCCCAGACCCCTGCCTCCGCCGCCCCGCCCTCCCCTCAACCTCACACCACCGCCGTGCTTGGCAACGCCCCCAGGCCATCCCTTTAATTCCGTCCGACCTCCAGATCGGGCGCCATCAGCTCTAGGCCCCACACGCCCCTAAGATAAACACTGAGGCACTGCTTCTCTGGCGTAATAGGTGGACTAGTGCCTGTTACGCTGGTGAATGCTTCCGTTAGTTGGGAATCAACTGACCAGGAATTGAAATCCAGGGGGCGACGGACCTCTAGCTAAGGTGAAATAGTATATGAGGAGAAACCTTGTGCATCGCGACTAACTAGGAACATCTAGTATCAAGAAGAAGCGGTTAACTAGTGTCTTCTATGGGATGAATACCATGCAAGCATACACGTAAGATTTGCACAAATAAGGGAAGAGGAGTACCATTTCCGGTTGACAGTGTGGTCGCCTCCACATGTCGCGCCGATCTTCTTCTTTTTGCTGGGGAAACCGATGTTTTGGAGGAGGGTGCGGGCTTGGACGAACCCATGGCCAAATTGTTGACTATGTTACCGTGGCCGTATTCGGCGGAGGGGAAGCAGATCCGAGGCGGCGAAGGACCGCGTAGCAGGAACATCTCCGGTGCGGTGGACAGTGGCGAAGTTGGAGCGGCAGCGGTGAGGCACAGGACAGCGTGGTTGAACTGGCTCGGGTATAGACGGCTTGGCCTCGGCTTCAACTACTAGCCTTGGAGGACATTGCGGTTGAGGTTGCGATGGACGACGACGTCGGGGTAACGGCTCCGGCGTGATGGAGGAGGGCTGCAGTTGATGGGTGGGATGGGGTGGCGGACGGAGGATGCCGGGGTTTCGCGGCTGGTGGAGAGGTAGTTTTGGCGCCCACGGAGTACGAATGGGGAATCGGACGGGGGGAGGGGGCGGGGGGCAGGGGGAGCTAAGGGAGAACCATGTTTCGGTCTGGGACGCGCTTGTTCTTGGCTTTTGAACAGATGGGACGCGCTTGTTTGAAGTTTAGGGAAAGTACAAACTTTGCCCCCCTCTTAAATTTCGGACCTACTGCGGGTCGGGGGTAGGATGGTAATCCCAGGTGTCCCAAATAGTGGGCGGGAGCGATTTCGGCCACGCGCATGTGTGCTTAGGTGGCCATTGTGTATGAATGTTTTTCGGAGGCGGTTGTGTGGCGTCTAGATGAAGCTACAAACCTACCCCAGTGTAGACATTTAGACGTCGGGCCGGTAGGTTTCACGGGTCGGAGTTAGAAAAGTAATTTCCTTCTACTACCGAACATTGGTCTCACGTGGTTTGGGGCGAGTAGAGGCTGTTTTGGCACTTCCTTCGAAATTTTGAAACAGAAGCATTCACGTTTAGAGTACTCTTGAACTTTGAGGATTGACCTAAATAGACAACATTAAATTTGACCTTGTATGTTTGAAAACCTCATTAAATTATCCGCTTCTTTTTGAAATTTTGACACTTGAAAATCCTATAACTACGATTATTTTGGAATGGAGGAGCTAAATTTGAATCTATTTTGTACACGACTATATGCTATTATATACAAAATCAGAGCAAAGATTGGTGCCCCCATAATTTGGGTATGATTTACAAATGCCATGATATCGAACTCAAATAATCGAATGGACTTCATGTTGAATTTGAGTTTTTTAAACCACCTTAAGTTGAATTAAAATGTATAATAGTTCATAGCTAGCTATTTATAATGTTCATCGTGTAACTTTCGTATGTATAATCTGCTTTACAAACACAACATGAACTATACTCACATTTATATTCGATTGCTAAAGGATGCATTGTCTGGAGTTCAAAATACTAACTATGTGGATCAATTATGTCAACTAATAACATAGACATGCTCAAATTCAATAGAATCTAGATGTCTGATGGATCAATGACCGTTCCTTATGCGAAGTGCAAATATCATGATCCCATCCTAATATTTGGATACAATTTATATCTTTAATCAATGTGTACATCAGTATTTTACGTGTAGTTTCACTCTCCATCGGTGGTCTCTCACACATGCTCACACACTCTATCCCGAAGTGTCTTTCTCGCATACATGCTCTCGATATAACCCTCCCTCCCTCTCGTAACCATTTACGACTGTTTTCACTAACCTTTATCACAAGCACTCTTCCTCTCACAAGCATACACATGTACAATCCCCATCGACCCTTTCTATATACATAGACCTGCCTACGTGTCTCCTGTACGCACATTATCTTTAGGTCTGTCTCTCACGCATTGTCTCACACCTCTCTTCCTAATCGACGAGTATGATTCTAGCAGAGCATTCTATAGGATGCCCCTTAAAGTTATGTTGGATGAATAGTAATATCAGAGATAAGGGGTTACCTTAGTCCGAGAATCCCGGGTTAGAAATCCTAGCCGGCTTTGTCAGTGGACACAGAGTCCTTCACAATTCTGTCGTTGTCTTGTATGACAAGTCATCCGTGGGTCTCCCTAAATGCCTCATGGGCCGACCAATGTGGCGGAGGAACCGAACCAAGGGCCTCACCTCGACCCACCGGACCTCACGCGGTGACACACCCTCTGCCCCCAGGTCTCATTATCTTCTCACACCCACACAGACCAACACAGACACCACACAAAAAAATCTCCTCGTGCCTCTATCCCCTTCCCCCCCTTGCATATACACACTCAAGGGAGTCTCTCGCCGTTACATCATATTAGTCTCTCTCTCTAGACCTCTCTCATTTCTCGTGCTATCTTTGCCACGCCCCCTCCCCCCGCCGGCCCCTGTATCCATGCCTCTCTCGAATACGTAATACACACACATACCTCTCTAGGCCCTGCCAAATACATCAACTACACATTCACACATGTTACATCATGTACCCCATTGATCTAAAAAGCCCTCTCTTCACGTTTATTTCGCATACAACATTCCTTTTGAATAAAGTGTGGCCAAAAAATTATTTTAGAATTTCTACATATATACAACATTACAAAGTTATATGGAGGAGTATGAACATTAATTTGTTGCATGGTGCCCACAATGATATCTATTCCGCACTATGAATTTTTATATTTTTATACTATATATAAAGTTAGTCATAATAAAGAGAAATGAAGTGCATCTCTCTCCCCATCGCATACACCCCCTCTACGCCCCTTTCATGTACGGACACAAACTATCTCCAGGTCCTCTAAAATTAAGCCCCTAGCACATTCACGCATGTTTCATCTTTCTCTCGCGATATATACAATGACGATCATTGTATTTGGAGCGAAAGCATGATACTTACATTGGACTTCAGAATCCACTCATTACGGGCACCATTTTACGTTTTGTGGTTATTATACAGTCACGGGCTCACCGTACAGCTCTGTATTTGCTCAAGACACGACTAGTTGACCAGTTAAACGCTCCACGTGGCACCTCTAGTGTTGCATCGCTTTATCTCACTACCATTGGGCCCACCTATCGTCTTGTATATACTCTTCTACACTCTTATAAAAAACAGAGTTGGTGATGATGGTGTGCCTGCCATCCTATAATATAGGCCGTCCGATTTATATCTGACGGATAGGAAGGAAACTATGGAAATTTTGCAAAAAGGTACCCACACACCTCTCCACATTTGCAAATAAGGCCTTCCCTCATTCATCCTTTTCTCACAAGATAAACTAGTCATACAAATGCATCTTGATGTTACGTGCAACGCACGGGCATCTTGCTAGTAAGAATGAAAACAAACGACAAAAAAAATATTGGACGGTGGTTCGAAGTCATGATCGCGGGCACAGTGGACATGGTGGCCTTTTATTGGTATGCTGAGCCGTCTGTTTTAACACATAGGAGCCGGTGTGGTGATTATACACACATGCACGCATGCACACGAACTGCATGCACGCAACACTCACACAAACACATGCAGCCACGCACGCACGCAACACTCACACGTACACACGGAGCCACGCACGCACGCAACACTCACTCGCACACACACAGCATGCATGCACACACCACATGACCAACACACACTCTCACGCTCAAGTGCTCAACCTACACGTGCATGCGCACACATCAGGCCCTGACAAACACATACACAACCAGGTGATTCCCGTGCATGGGTTGGAGTCTTGTCGCGCCTGCGTAAATTTGTGTTTATCTGACCTTTTTCCTATGCGAACTGACAGGTGGGACCCACAAGGAACATGGTCAATTTAACTATTCAACATGGTGCCACACAGACTATTTGGCCGGTCAATAGAGTGCAATCCGATGCTGAACGGTGAGCAAGTGACCGTATAAACACCGCAAAATGTAAATAGTGACCGTAATGAGCGTATTCTGAAGTTCGGTGATCGTATTATGCTTTCTCTCAGTAGGCCCTCCAAAACTACATCTCTACACGTTCTCGCATGTTACATCTAACAACTATGCAATACAACACTACTACTACTACACTCTAACACAATAAATCATATGTGTTTTTAGTTTTACTAGATATCATATTGTTAATTAATTATTCAGTTTTCATACATTAAAATTGCCTTTGAAATGTATGGCCAGTATCATCTACCGCGTGGGAACAATCCTGCCCTTTCCTGTTTAATCGGGTTCGTATCGATGGATCATGCGAAACAGCAAAACTATAGTACTAGTATACAGTACAAGTGACAGTTCACTGGGCTGCCGTGTCATGTACTCCTCCGTCGTAAGAGTGGAGCGCTCGCTTTCATAAATGTTCTAGTCCCTTTCGCCGACATGTTGTACATCAAGCTACTGGGTCCATGTGCCATACCGAAATACAGTGCAGAGCTGCAGGGGTGAAGCACCCTAGTCATGTCGCCGGCGTAGTAATGAGCAATGAGGAGTCAAATCAGAAAGCTGCACCTTTCCCATAGTTAGGTTGGAGGTACGAAGTAATAATAATGCTAGTAAAAAAAGAAGTTGGAGGGACAAAGCAACCATCATTTCACTCGTTGCTGAATCCGCTTCTCCCTCATCTTCTTCAAGTTGACCACGTGTTGCTTCTGTTGTTGTTCTGCCTCATGTGGGACGCGGGTCGACTTGGTAAAGCACTGACACATGGGACCGCATGTTAGCAAACTGCCATGCCAACATCCTCTAAAAATAAGAAACCTCCCCTGCCATCCGCGCGGCAAAATCACCTCCTTTTTACTAATATTGATTCTATAATTTTTTAGATCAATATAATTGAGATTTGTATAGATAGCACACAGGAGCAAAACCAAGTGGTACGGTTAAGGGCATCCACAATGTGTAGCCAAATGTGAAAATAGCTTTTTTCATCAATGGGAACCATTTGTGGACGGTGTTGCCAAAGCCAAAAAGATGGAACCGAAACTCCCTGATTGATTGATTGAAGGAATAAAAAAATGCAATGTCTCTCCTCTTTCTCCCGTGATCGGACGCATGTATAGTATAGAGCATAGAGTCTACTCCCATGTCCCTTATATCACAAATCACAAAGCAGTGAGGCGTTAAATCACAAAGCATGGACGAAGGAACCATCATTTCACTCTTCGCCGACTCCGCTTCTCCATCGTCTTCTTTGAGAAACCACCTCACCGCACTAATCTGGACGGACGACGCTATTGTGTACTAGTAGTACTAGTACATTTATGCATCCTTTGGTTCAACGGACTTCCTGGATGCAAATAAAGTGGTTGTCTCAGCTTGCAGGCGGCACTTGCGAACGACTTACCGTGGTCTCCCTCAATGGTGTTCTCCGTCGAACGCACTTCACCAAACCACAACGTTCGAGATATCGTCGACATCACCGTAATGGGGAAGGAAGTCAAATAGTTACTACCTCCATTTTTTTACACCGGGCTAGTATATCAAGATTACAATTTGCAAAGGGCCACTAACACTAATCGAGGCAAAGTTGATGGGGTTTGCCTCGTACTAGCAACCAAAGACATTAATATACCCTTGCATGCATGCGGAAGTGAGAAGGTTTGTTTGCATGGCACTACATTAATCAAGCGATGAGGAGTGAGATGGTTAGCTCTTTGGGCTTTGGAGAAAAAATACGCATTAATTGACACGTCAAACGATGATTTGTATCGAACCGCACCCTCACACGGTCGCTCCTGCACGCCGCAGTCGCACCGCACTCTCACACAGTCGCTCCTGCACGCCGCAAACCCAACCAAGGGAACGCACCCTCACTGACACGTGCTACCGTTGACAGATAATTTTCGTTCATACATTTTGTTTATCCAACCACATGTTGGGGTGGATCCGTACAGCCCGTGCGGTGGTCTGTTGGGGAAGAAGAAGAGGTGAGGAAGAAGGGTTAGGAGACGTAGGTTATTCATCCAACCGCCTGAAATGGTAGACTGACCCAAATGATGAAAGTCAGGTGACTTGCATAACAATATACGTTTTTACACAGCAAAAGATCCCTTTACAACAACATAAATAAAAACTATCACTGCTCGCGGAATGAGATGGCCTCATCGTCTTTGGCTGCCGGTGCGAACCAGCCGTAGCTGCCGACGTGTGTCTCCGCACCGTGGTTGTCCTCGGCCTCCAGCTACTCGTTCACACGGAGCATGCAGGCGCTCTGCACGGATGAGAGCACCGCCCAGTTCAAGTCAAGGACGTCTGGTTCCGCCTGCAGGAGGGCCTCGATGGCAGTGGCATCCGCATGATCCGCGTCAAGTTGAGCCTCCGCCACCCGATTCAAGTCCAGGACGTTCGGTTCCGCCTGCAGGTGGGCCTCGATGGCAGCGGCATCAGCGCGCTCCGCGTCGAGTTGAGCCTCCGCCGCCCGGTTCACATCCATGAAATCCGTTTCCGCCTGCAAGAGAGCCTCGATGGCAACGGCATGCGCGCGCTCCGTGTCGAGTTGAGCCTCTGTCTCCCGGTCCTCCTTTAGTATCGCCAGGTTGAACCGCTGGTCCACCTGCACCATGGGGGACTAGGACGCCGGCACGAAGTCGACATCCATCGTCTCATAACCATCGGGGGCCTTCTGTGCCGCGACCTCCACCATGAACATTGGATCAGCTTCCTCCTCCTCATAGCTTGGCTCCAGAGAACTCGGGGATTGGCCCGCCACAAAGTGAGCTTGGAAACGGAGGTCTATGGCGCCGAACACCGCCGTGATTTCTGTGCGGCGCTCCGGCATCAGCATCTTGTAGTACGTGATCTTGCGGCGCACCATGGCTTTTTGGTGAACTAGGGGACGCTTGATGCGGGCTAGGGGATTGAAAGGTGGGGGAATGGGCTGGAGAGGAGGTGTGGTTCTGGGGCAGTGGCTGGCGTAGGCGGAGCAGCGAAGGTTCTGGTGTGAATAGTGGTTCCGGTGATGACCGGTCAATCGGTTTTGACTGTGCATCGCTCTTGTCGCGTTCCCATTGCACCCCGGCACGCTGGACCCTCCACGTCGTTCACCGAATGTAACGTGCTTTGTCTTGCGTTTTCACTCGCTTGTGGGACCGCAGTTGAGAGCAAACTGACATCCCTTCCCCTCCCCCGCACGCCTCATTTATACTACCACTCCCTCCATTTTATGCAGAGTAAATAAAAACAAAGGGAGTATACTGCGGATGAGGATCCCCTGACATGGCCGAACCCATTGAGTAACTGACATGCGGGGCCTAGCAAGCATGGGTCCACCAGTAAGTGAACGAAAGGGAGGGTAAGGCAGGGATCCTATGTCAGAGGATCCACTTCCAATACTACTCCCTCCTTCCATCTACAGGGACTAATGCGTTTTTCAAGGCTAACTTTGACCAAATGTTAAAGTAATAATATATGACATGCAACTTACACAAAGCATACGGTCAAATTCGTATGTGAAAGGAGCTTCCAATGATATAATTTTCACATTATACATCTCATGTACTATTAATCTTGTCAACAGTCAAAGGCGGTTTTGAAAAATGCATTAGAGCATGGTTAATAATATAGCCAGCCAATGGCTATAAGGAACTGACATGTCATCTATAGCCATCATCTATATGCACTCATACAATAGTGTGGGCTATAAGGTTGGCTATTTCCCACAAAGAAATAATATAAAAGGTTGGCTATTGTATTAGTACTTTTTCCCATCTCCTCTCTACTATCTATTTCTTCATATTTATTGTATTTACCTAGGTATGCGTATATAGCTAGGCTCTTGCATGAGAGCTCACTCCCCTTACTTTTTCACATCTCTCTCCTTCACATCTGCAAAAGTGCCATGTAAGTTGGCTCTTAATGGCTATTTGGTTGGCTCTAAACATTTAATATTTGCATGAGCAAGGTATATGATTGGAAGAGAGTTTCATGCCTACTTTTTTCTTGATCTATGTGTTATGGCCGGGCTGTAGAATATAAGAGCCCGCTTCACTCTCTCTCCTCTCTTCTCACTCCTCCAAGTAGGATTTTAATGACATGACAAGTCTTATAGCCTGCTGACTAGGCATTATTAGACTTGTTCTTAGGCCCTATATAAATGGAAGGAGGGAGTACTATGAGCACTACATACTCTACTATAGATGTTGTTAGTACTCCACTAGTACTATTGGACAGGGAGCTTAAAAAAAGTTACTATTGGACTGGCTATACATGTCGAAATCCTAGTAGGAAGAGCATGCGTGAGAACAAGAACATTCGCGTGGTTGAAAACAAATTGGAAACCATATCTGTTTGGATACAAATCTAGGAGTATGTACGAATCTAACAATATTGATTGGGCGTTGTTGAACGTTGATACTTTTTTCTGTAAGTTTGATCAAAGTAGAGATACTTTGACTACACATAAAACTTATATGTAAACTAGAAAGGGTCAGAGGGAGTATATTGTACGTTCAAAAGCGAAAAAAAAAAATTTATACCCTTTATATATGATTTGCGGATGCTATGATCACCGGTTCAAAATTTTGAATCCGCCTTAGGTATCACACATGCACCCACTCGTTTTCTCTCGATTTCATCTCGGGGTACAGAGATCGATTGAAAGAGGACTAGGGTGGGTACAATACGTTCGTTTCGCTTATGAACGTACAATATACTCCCTTTGATGCCCACAGACCCCCCACGGGTCATTTCTATCATTCTATCATAGAAACATACCAAACCTTTATCTCCTTGCACGACACACAATTGATCTCTCAAACATCAATCGATCTTGTCAAGATGTGTCGGGCATGAACCGAATGGAATGTCAAAACTAAGATGAGAAGCGACACATAGTGGAGGCAAAGTGAAACTTTAAACGAACTATTTGTTTGTATGCATGTCGTAAAAATTACAACATTGGAAATACAAGCGAATGATACTCGGCAGAATGTTCAAATGACGCATGCGGGAGGATGGACTCGACCGGAGGGCGGCATGATCGATGGAGAAGAGGGTTGGAGAGGAATGAGAAATAAGCAATGCTGCATGATTATACTTGAACGACTCAAATAAACAATAAGTTGTCTCGTTTTCCCTTTCGTCTTGGTCACGGAGTAAGATTCTCCCTCTATTTTTATGTACTCTGCATATTAGGTTTGACTGAAGGCAAACTTCATAAATTTTAACCAAGTTTATAGAAAACTAGCAAGATGCCCGTGCCTTGCACGGAACATCAAGATCTTGTGGGAGAAAAGGATGAATGAGGGAAGGCCTTATCTACAAATGTGGAGAGGAGTGCAGGTAAATTGTCATACTTTCCATCCTATCCATTAGATATAGATCGGACGGCCTATATTGCAGGATGGCAAGCACACCATCATCACCAACTCTGCTTTTTATGTACACTAGCAAGATGCACGTGCGTTGCACGAAACATCAAGATGCATTTGTATGAGTAGTTTATCTTGTGGGAGAAAAGGATGAATGAGGGAAGGCCTTATTTGCAAATGCAGAGAGGGGTGTGGGTATCTTTTTGCAAAATTGCCATAGTTTCCTTCCTATCCGTCAGATATAAATCGGGCAGACTCTTATAAAAAACAGAGTTGGTGATGATGGTGTGCGTGCCATCTTGCAATATAGGCTGTCTGATTTATGTCTGATGGATAGGAAGGAAGCTACGACAATTTTGCAAAAAGGTACCCACACACCTCTCCACAATTGCAAATAAGGCCTTCCCTCGTTCATCCTTTTCTCTCACAAGATAAACTAGTCATACAAATGCATCTTGATGTTACGTGCAACGCACTGGCATCTTGCTAGTAAGAGTAGAAATATGAACATTTACAATAGCAAATATATATGATGTGAAAGTATATTCAATAATGAATCTAATGGTATTGATTTGTTATTGTATATGTTATTATTTCTGTCTATGAACTTTGTCAAAGTTTACAAAGTTTGGCTTTGAGCAATGCTAAAATGCGGAGTAAATAAAAACAGAGGGAGTATGCAGGGACTAGTATAGTTACTACTGCCAGAACATGGTAAGTTGGGCCCCTAAATGCGGGCATGGACCGGGCACACCTCAACTATTCTTTCAAACAGTCGGACACCTACATTTAGCACACCGTCCAGCTACTTAATCAAGTGTTACGCTTCACTACTTGTAAAGGAAAAGGGTGGCACTGTACCCAAAACCACCACACTTGGGGCTAGGGTAACAACTTGGTACTGTACCACATTTGAACCAGGGCACAAAAACCACCTGTTCTGGACCTAATGCGCAACACGGAGCACTGACGCTCGAATATGGACGGGAAAACAGGGAAACCGACATGTGGGGCACACCTGTCAAGACAACGTGGCGCAGACTAGTCCAATGGAGGAGCTAGCCCATGACCTCCTCGCCACCGGCAACCGTTCATGTGGGTCGTGGGGGCCAGCAACGTGGCGCAACTCCAGCACCACCTCTGGATAGGGCGACCGCGGTGAGCGACACACTCATCGTCGCTAGACACGGTCAGTTTCAGTCTGTCGAGGGTGGTGTTAGCGCTGTGGCACGACCAGCAGACCAACACCCGGCTCGTCGAGGATGCATGGGGCGCCAAAGTGCGCGCGTGCCACGACGCGTCCGTAGAGTGGTGTAGCACGGCCAACTGCATCCCCAGGACCTAAGACCACGTCGGCTCGATCGATCGGGGTACTGTTCATCTAGTAGCAACGGCCTCTACTACCACGGGTTCCTGTTCATCCAACCCCCACCGGGAACTATTCGTCCAAACCCCCCAACAACACTCACTGTTCATCCAGAGGCAGCATCGATCGGCTTCAGTTAGCAGCAGTAGCGAAGGAATCGCTCGATCAGGTCCAGTTAACAGCCATCGATCGATCGCACTAGTTTAGTAATGCGTAGCCTAGAGTGCAATCGCTCGGGTTTAGTTAGAGCCCAACGCCTCGCACACACGCGCATACGTACGAGAGAAACACGCATCGCTCAGCCCCCGACCTCCCACCATAACCGGGAACTCCCCGATATTTTCCTCGCCATCGCTTCTACCATGATTTTTCTGTCATGAACGGCCCAAAGAATGTCATGCAGCTGCGTCTCCGACCCGCCCAGGACGAAAAGCCCATTTTCTGTCATGATTTTTTGTCATAGAAGTAGTACCCCACCACATCTATGATGATATCGGGTTTTGTCACAATTATCGTCATAGAAGTGTCATAAGTATGATAGAAAAAAATTTCGTTTGGCCCAAAATGTCACGGATGTGTCTCTTTTTTGTAGTGAATTCTCTTTGTGATTTAGCAACTTGTTCTAATTGAGTTTGAACCATAGAAGCATGCTTTCCAACACCTCTAACATCATTTGATATTCTAAATAACAAGTCACTCAAGTGGGCAATCATATCAGAATTATATTTCAATTGTTTCATAACGTTTGCATTGAAGTGATCTTGTTTCCTAATATAGTTTTCAAACTCATAGAGGCATTGACTAGGATGCATATTGTGAGGATTAACCTTTTCATTAAAGTTCATAAGAGAATTTACCTCTACCACGTTAGGCATTGGTGGTGTATTAAGCACATGTATTTCTTCAATAGGAGCTAAAATTTTAACATCCTCAGCTTTAATACCTTTTTCCTTCATAAATTTCTTTGCTTCTTGCATATCTTCGGGACTGAGATATAATATACCCCTCTTCTTCGGAGTGGGTTTAGGCGGTGGTTTGGGAATAGTCCACTCATCGTAATTTTTCAATATGTTATTCAATAATTCTTCGGCTTGAGCAATAGTTCGTTCCCTGAAAACACAACCGGCACAACTATCTAGGAAGTCCCTAGAAGCATCGGTTAGTCCATTATAGAAGATATCAAGTATTTCATTTTTCTTAAGAGGATGATCAGGAAAATAATTAAGTAACTGGCAAAGCCTCCCCCAAGCTTGTGGGAGACTCTCTTCTTTAGTTTGCACAAATTTATATATTTCTTGTAAGGCAGCTTGTTTCATATGAGCAGGAAAATATTTTTCAGAGAAGTAATAAACCATATCCTGGGGACTACGCACACAACCAGGATCAAGAGTATTGTACCAAGCTTTAGCATCACCCTTTAATGAGAAAGGAAATAATTTGAGAATAAAGTAATAACGAGTTTTCTCATCATGAGTAAAAAGGGTGGCTATGCCATTCAACTTAGTAAGATGTGCCACAACAGTTTCAGTTTCATAACCATGGAAAGTATCAGATTCAACCAAAGTAATTAACTCTGGGTCGACAGAGAATTAATAATCCTTATCAGTAATATAGATAGGTGAAGTAGAAAACTTTGGATCACATTTCATTCTAGCATTCAAAGATTTTTCTTTATACTTTTCTAGTAATTTCTCTAGATCACCTCTATCATTGCAAGCAAGAATATCTCTAGTTGCTTCTTCACTCATAACATAACCTTCCGGTACCTTAGGCAATTCATATCTAGGAAGGCTAGTTCTAGCAAGTGTTTCAGGAGTTTCAGTTTCAAGCTCATCATCAGATTCAACAACATCATGTTGTATAACTGTAGCAATTTGTTTATCAAGAAATTCACCAAGTGGCACATCATCATTATCAAGCAAGGTACTCGCATCATCATAAGCATCATTCATAGTAGAAGTAGCATCATCAATAACTTGCGACTTATCAGAATTAATAGCATGTGGTGGTGTTGCAAGTTTACTCATAACAGAAGGTGAATCTAAAGCAGAACTGGATGGTAGTTCCTTACCTCCCATCGTCTTAGAGGGATAAAGCTTAGTCTTTGGATCCTTCTGATTCCTCATAGTGATACTAGCAAGATGCCCGGGCATTGCATGGAACATCAAGATGCATTTTTTTTACAAAACACATGTTGTGATTGAGCCATGCAAGAGTAATCCCATGTGTAAAAACTAATGATATCTCAAGAATTTTATCGGAAAAATGATATCTCGAGAATTTCATCGAAAAAATGATATCTCAAGAAAGATGAGAGATAAGGTGAGGAGGAGTGGGGTGTGGTGGTGACTGGTGGTCGGACTGGGCGGAGGCATGGGGATGGACGGCGCCGGCAGTGGCCACCACGCCAAATTGTTCCAAGGACATCATTTTTTAATTGCTCAGCAATGAGGTTGTGGGAGATAAGGATGAACGAGGCAAGGCATTATCTGTACATGTGGAGAGAGGTGTGGTTTTTTTTTGTAAAATTGTCATAGTTTGCTTTCTATCTGTGATATGTAGATCAGACGGTCTATATTACAAGTTGGCAGGCACACCAGCATCACCAACTCGATTTTTTTATAAGAGTAGAGAATATGATAATAATCCCAAGTGACTCAACAAATATAGCTATGCTTCCTGGCAAAGGCGCCAGAACAATGTCTTGATAGCCCACAAGTATAGGGGATCGCAACAGTTTTGGTGGGTAGAGTATTCAACCCAAATTTATAGATTTGAGACAAGGGGAGCCAAAGAATATTTGAAGGTATTAGCAGCTGAGTTGTCAATTCAACCACACCTGGAGATTAATTATCTGCAGCAATATGATCAGTAGCAAAGTAGTTTGATAGTTTTGATAGTAACGATAGTAGCAATGGTAATAGTAACAGTGATGGCAGTAGTTTGTAGCCAGTGTAACAGTGATGATAGCGGTAGTAACTTAGCAGAAACAATATGGAAAAGTTCATAGGCATTGGATCGGCGACTTGTTGGATGATATTCATCATGAGATAGTTATAACCTAGGGCGATACGACACTAGCTCCAGTTCATCGATATAATGTAGGCATGTATTCCATAAATAGCCATACATGCTTTATTAAAAGAACTTGCATGACATCTTTAGTCCTACCCCCCCCCCCCCCGTGGCAGCGGGGTCCATATTGGAAACTAAGGGATATTAAGGCCTCCTTTTAATAGAGAATCGGAACAAAGCATTAACACATAGTGAATACATGAACTCCTCAAACTACGGTCATCACCGGGAGTGGGCCCGACTGTTGTCACTCCGGGGTTGCCGGATCATAACCGTAGTAGGTGACTAGAACTTGCAAGATCAGATCTAAAACATGGATCTAATGATGAATTCATAAATGGTTCAGAACTAAAATCATGGCACCCGGGCCCAAAGTGACAAGCATTAAGCATGGCAAAGTCATAGCAACATCAATGTAAGAACATAGTGGATACTAGGGATCAGGCCTTAACAAAACTAACTCGATTACATGATGAACCTCATCCAACTCCTCACCGACCAGTGAGCCTACAAAGGAATTACTCACTCCTGGTGGGGAGCATCATGGAATTGGCGATGGAGAAGGGTTGGTGATGACGAAGAACGAAGATCCCCCTCTCCGGAGCCCCAAACAGACTCCAGATCTGCCCTTCCGAGGAAGAACAGGGCTTGGCAGCGGCTCCATCTCATGGATCATGATAATTCATTCTCCTTGATTTTTTTGTAATAATGTGAGTTTATAGTACTAGGGGGTCATCCGCGGGGCCACCAGGTGGGTACAACCCACCTGGGCGCGCCAGGAGAGGGGGCACGCCCTGGTGGGTTGTGCCCACATAGGGGCCCCTCTTTGGTGGGTCTTGGCTCCAAACATTCTTATTATTGGTATAAAAAATCCTCAAAAAGTTTCGTTCCATTCCAAGAAATTTTATTTCTGCACAAAAACAACACCATGGTAGTTCTGCTGAAAACAATGTCAGTCCGGGGTTAGTTTCATTCAAATCATGCAAATTAGAGTCCAAAACAAGAGGAAAAGCGTGAGAAAAAATAGATACGTTGGGGACGTATCATATATTCCCGGGGTGTTCAAAGGTATTAGGTTCCTACCTCATCAACTACATAGCAATACCACATGTACCCAGATCCTACACATGCAAATCTTTGAGGGGTGTATCTAATGCAAGTAAAACTGGGTTATTAAGGGGTATGATCAAAGTGTAACTTGCCTTGCTGACGATTGGAAAGCCCTAGAGATTCGTAGTAGTAGGCTTCGCACTCCGAAAAATCTATCATAGACAAACAATAGCATACATAAGCACTCAAACATGAAGATGCAAGAAAACCAGAGAAAATGATCTTAATAGAAAATTTAGGTCAAGAACTTCGCTTTGCAAAAAGAATCAACTAAAACGGAGTTACGAAACTCAAGTTATGATAAAAAATTCAAATTCAAATCTGTTTGAAACCAAATTTTAAAATTTCAAAACATGTTTAAGTTGGTTATTTGGATAGAGGGGATCATAATGAAGACTTTGGCATTGGTTTCATTGGATTTGGACAAATGAGAAAAAAGCTGTGATTGATTGAAGAACAGGGACTAATCTGCGAAGAAAATAATTACAAATAGGTCCCTGGCCAAAAAATAAACAGAAAAAGAAAAATCTAACGGACGAACGTCCACTACAGAAAACTAACGAACAAAGTCGTTCACTAAAACTACCTAAACAGAAAACGTCCCCAGAATCTCTGAGTCCGTGTCATGAAGCGTCGTAATATACATGGAAATCCTTGCGTATGTCCGGAATAATTAGCACTGGGGTTGTAACCAAACGTTTCTTCAACTCCTGGAAACGGCCTCACAATCCTCTGTCCATTTGAACTTGGTGTCCTTCTTCAATAACTTCGTCATGGGCTTCGCGATCTTGGAAAAAATCTCAATGAATCTCCGATAATATCCTGCGAGTCCAAGGAAATTGTGTATCTCTCCAATTGAGGTGGGTGCCAACCACTCGGTGATGGACTGAACCTTGGAAGGGTCTACTACTATACCTTCTCCTGATATAACATGTCTGAGGAATCTGACTTCCTTCAACCAAAACTCACATTTGCTAAACTTGGCATATACCTGATGTTCCCTGAGCTTCTCGAGAACCAAGCGCAAATGTTCCTTGTGTTCTTCTTCATTCTTCGAGTACACCAATATATCATCAATGAACACCATGAAAAACTTATCCAAGAACTCCATGAACACCTTATTCATCATACTCACAAAATAGGCAGGGGCGTTAGTCAAACCAAAAGACATGACCATGTACTCGTATAGCCCATACCTTGTGGTAAAAGCTATCTTAGGTATATCTTGTTCTCGGATCTTCAGCTGGTGATATCCTGATCGAAGATTGATCTTGGAGAAAATTGTAGCTCCATGCAGCTGGTCAAACAAATCATTGATCATTGGTAGAGGATATTTGTTCTTGATCGTCACCTCATCAAACGCTCAATAATCAACTACCATTCTCAAGGATCCATCCTTCTTCTCAACTAGAAGCACTAGGGCTCCCCATGGTGATGAACTTGGTCGAATATAACCTTTCTCCAATAACTCCTTAATCTGCTTCTTAATTTCCTCCAGATCATTTGCGGGCATCCGATACGGTCTCTTAGATATTGGTCCAGTGCCCGGCAACAGTTCGATCAAAACCTCTATGTCTCGGTCTGGTGGCATGCCGGGTAGTTCCTCCGGGAATACATTGGGATAATCCTTCACAACAGGCACTTCCTCCTGAACAACTCCCGAGAGTGAATTTACTTGAGTCCTCCTTGGTGCATTCCTAGACACATACTTGATATGTTTCCCCTCTGGGGTGGTGAGAAGAATTGACTTACTAGCACAATCGATGTTTCCCCCATACTTCGATAGCCAATCCATGCCTAGTATCACATCCAATCCTTGCAATTCTAGAATAATGAGGTTCGTAGGAAAAACATGCCTACCTATGGTCAATGGTAACTAAAAACATCCTCGGCTAGCCATATACTCCGCTCCTAGCAAGCTTACTAACATTGGTGTCTAAAGGGCTACAGTTGACAACTTAAACTTCTCCACAAATTCCCTTGATATGTATGAATGTGATGCATGATACGTCTTCGTCGTATCTATAATGTTTTATTGTTCCATGCCAATATTCTACAACTTTCATACACTTTTGGCAACTTTTTATACTATTTTTGGGACTAACATATTGATCCAGTGCCCAGTGCTAGTTCCTGTTTGTTGCATGTTTTTTGTTTCACAGAATATCCATACAAACGGAGTCCAAACGGGATAAAAACTGACGGAGATTTTTTTGGAATATATATGATTTTTGGGAAAAAAAATCCACGTGAGACGATGCCTGAGGGGGCCATGAGGCAGGGGGGCACGCCCCTGGACCTCGTGGCCACCCCGTAAGGCGGTTGATGCCCTTCTTTCGCCGCAAGAAAGCTAATATCCGGATAGAGATCGTGTTAAAATTTCAAACCAATCGGAGTTACGGATCTCCAGGAATATAAGAAACGGTGAAAGGGCAGGATCTGAGAACACAGAAACAAGGAGAGACAGAGAGACAGATCCAATCTCGGAGTGGCTCTCGCCCCTCCCACGCCATGGAGGCCAAGGACCAGAGGGGAAACCCTTCTCCTGTCTAGGGAGGAGGTCAAGGAAGGAGAAGACGAAGGGGCCCCCTCTCCCCTTCTCTTCCGGTGGCGCCGGAACGCTGTCGTGGCCATCATCATCCAACTCTTCCCCCCTCTATGCAGCGGTGTAACCTCTCTCTTACCTGCTGTAATCTCTACTTAAACATGGTGCTCAACGCTATATATTATTTCCCAATGATGTATGGCTATCTTATGATGTTTGAGTAGATCCGTTTTGTCCTATGGGCTATTTGATGATCAAGATTGGTTTGAGTTGCATGTTTTATTATTGGTGCTATCCTATGGTGCTCTCCGTGTCGCTTCAAGTGTGAGGGATCCCCGCTGTAGGGTGTTGCAATACGTTCATGATTCGCTTATAGTGGGTTGCGTGAGTGACTGAAACACAAACCCAAGTAAGGGGGTTGTTGCGTATGGGATAAAGAGGACTTGATGCTTTAATCCTATGGTTGTGTTTTACCTTAATGATCTTTAGTAGTTGCGGATGCTTGCTAGAGTTCAAATTATAAGTGCATATGATCCAAGTAGAGAAAGTATGTTAGCTTATGCCTCTCCCTCATATAAAATTGCAATAATGATTACCGGTCTAGTTATCGATTGCCTAGGGACAAATAACTTTCTCGTAACAACAAGCTCTCTACTAAAACTAATTTAGTTGTGTCTTTATCTAAACAGCCCCTACTTTTATTTATGTGCTCTTTATTATCTTGCAAACCTATCCAACAACACCTACAAAGTACTTCTAGTTTCATACTTGTTCTAGGTAAAGCGAACATCAAGCGTGCGTAGAGTTGTATCGGTGGTTGATAGAACTTGAGGGAATATTTGTTCTGCCTTTAGCTCCTCATTGGGTTCGACACTCTTACTTATCGAAAACTGTTGCGATCCCCTATACTTGTGGGTTATCAAGACATTTTTCTGGCGCTGTTGCTGGGGAGCAATAGCGTGGGGTGAATATTCTCGTGTGTGCTTGTTTGCTTTATCACTAAGTAATTTTTATTTGCTGTTCTTAGTTGTTTTCTATCTTTAGTTATGGGTAGGAAACGCAAAATACCAAAAAAATTAGTTGTACCTACTAAACCAATGGTTGAAGAACCACTCAAAATCTATCACACTGCTGAAGCTTGTTACTTGGATCATCTTCGATCCCTATGTGCTCGTGCTGAAACCCCAACTAGCTTAGTTGAGGGCAAATCTTCAGATGAGCATGCTTGTTATGTGAGACACCGAATATCTGAAAAAGGGAAAATTTTACTGGGTCAAATTCATCGTTTGCAATGCTATGCTTGGAATTTATGCGAAATTTATGATATTACTTGTTGTTCTGAAAAGCCTAAGAAACACCTTCCCTATCAATGTGAGTTTAGTCATAATGGAATCGTATCTTCGTATGCTAAGGGTGTTTACAGTTACTATGATGTTCAACAAATTGAATAATTTGTTGCTTTTAAGGGTGCTTATGAAATTGCTTCTTTGATTGAAACGTATGATGCTACTCTTTACAAATCTGAAAAATTTGACATACTTAAATTATGCTTCTAATGCCTGTGTTGAACCATATATTGAGGACTACCCCGCTGTCCAAGAAGAGACTAATATTTTGCAGGAGTCTATGGAAGAAGAAATTGATGAAACTGTGAGCTCATTGGATGAAAAAGATGAGGAGGAAGAGCGGATTAGCTACCCGTGCCCACCTTCTAATGAGAGTAACTCTTCAACTCATACATTGTTTAATTTCCCTTCGTGCTTACCGAAGTATGATTGCTATGATGATTGTTATGATCCCTTTGATTCTCTTGAAATATCCGTTTTTGATGATGCTTGCTATGCTTGTGGCCAAGATGCCAATATGAATTATGCTTATGGAGATGAACTTGCTATAGTTCCTTATGTTAAACATGAAATTGTTGCTATTGCATCCACGCATGATAGTCCTATTATCTTTTTGAATTCTCCCGACTACACTATATCGGAGAAGTTTGCACTTATTAAGGATATATTGATGGGTTGCGTCTTACTATTACACATGATGATTTTGATGAATATAATATGCATGTGCTTGCTGCTCCTACTTGCAATTATTATGAGAGAGGAACTATATCTCCACCTCTCTATGTTTCCAATACGATAAAATTGCAAGAAACTGTTTATACTTGCATTGGCCTTTACTATGTGTGCATGAATTGTTCTTTTATGACATGCCGATGCATAGGAAGAGAGTTAGACTTCGTTTTTGCATGATATATGTTACTTTATGCTCACTACTAAATTACAAATCATTGTTAATTAAAATTGGCTTTGATATACCTTGGGATCCGGGTGGATTCATTACTTGAGCACTATATGCCTAGCTTAATGGCTTTAAAGAAAGCGCTGCCAGGGAGACAACCTGGAAGTTTTAGAGAGTCATTTATTTCTGTTGAGTGCTTTCATATCGTTTAAAAGCAACAAAAATAAAGAGGGGAACCCAAAACTTTTTCAAAAAGGAAAGTGAAAGTGAGAAAGACAAGCATTGTTGAAGTGGGAGAGCTCCTTGAACTTTGTTCATGCTCACGGAAACTTTCTGAATCTTGATTACAGAAACTTTTCAACAAAAATAATTATCCCCTTGTACAATTCCATCGTATTATAAAAATAATGTGCCAAGGTTTGCCTTTAGGATGTTTACATTTGCTTGATGGTCTGTACGGTGCAGGACAGAAACTTTGGCTGTAGTACGCGCTTTTACATTTTTAGCTGGAACGTCAAATGGTTCTGATTCTTTTTGCACTGTCTTTGTATAAAATTTTTTATTTTTCCTAATTTTGGCAGAATCTTTCAAGTATCATAAGTATGGTGAATGTTCAGATTGTTACAGACTATTCTGTTTTAGACACATTCTGTTTTTGATGCATAGTTTGCTTGTTTTGATGAAACTAACGATTTATATCAGTGGATTAAGCCATGGAAAAGTTATATACAGTAGACACAACGCAAAAAAATATGAATTGGTTTGCAACAATACATAGATTAGTGATTTGCTTTATTATACTGACGGATCTTACCGAGTTTTCTGTTGAAGTTTTGTGTAGATGAAGTGTTCGATGATCGAGAAGGTCTCGATGTGAGAAGAAGGAAGAGAGGCAAGAGCTCAAGCTTGGGGATGGCCAAGGCACCCCAAGTAAATATTCAAGGAGACTCAAGCTTCTAAGCTTGGGGATGCCCCAGAAGGCATCCTATCATGGAATTGACACGGCAGATGTCCTAGAGAAAGGACTTAGTCGTAGGGCCATCACAACTAGGAAGCTTAAAGGGGTTAATCGGGACAAAGGACACGAGAGGTTTTATACTAGTTCGGCCCCTTACGATGAAGGTAAAAGCCTACTTCTAGTTGTGTTGGTATTGCTAGGGTTTCGATTACCAAGAGGCTCAACTCGCCGGCTTGGTTATCGATCTTTTCTTTCTTGCCCTAAGCCGCCACCGGGTCGTCCCCTTATATACACGGGTTGATGCCTGGTGGCCTACAGAGTCCCGGCTGGCTCATAATCGTGTCCGGCTCGGTGACTTCCTTTACATGCCTTTATTTACAAGTCTTACATACGGTGGTTCATAATATCAGGCCTTAAGCCGCCTCCAGGCCTTTGGGCCTTCTATAAGATTTAATAAACTATCATCTGAATGTTTACTGGGCTTCTTGTGTAACCCGACATTGGGGCTGACCCGGCCCCTTCTGGGCGGGTCATAACTAATAGTTATATCCCCAACATTAGGCCCCAGGTTGACTTTGAACTTCGTTCTTTGTCAATCTTCAATACTTAGACAAAAATCCATCTTCTTATCTTCGCTGAAGTTTTTGTAACCCGCCGTGATGTCATCTCTTGAAAATGCAAAAAACTTTCATGACGTCATCTCCCAATGGATCTTTTATCTTTAATGTTTCCCAAGAATCGAGGCGTCTGTGTAGCTGGATAACCATTATTCAGCTCTCCCTCGATTTTCGCGCCCGTCTGTTCGCATCTTTCCCTTATAAATAGGCACGCCTCGGCCTTCCTCATTCTCCTCTCTCGCTCTGTCTTCTTCCTCTCGCAACCCTCCTGCTGCTCGAGCCTCACCGCCGTCGCGCGTCTCCTTCGTCTCCGTTAACCTTGGCCGCTGCATCAACTCGAACTGGTCTAGAGAACGGCGGCGACCTCCGTAGAAGACCTGTGACTGTAAGTTTTCTTCTCAGATCCGCATTTAGGGTTTCCAGATTCCTTCGTGTTCTTCCAAGTTCATCGTAGTCCCTTGTAGTTCTTCCACCGCAGGCCTCTTCTTGATCCAAAAAGATATATATATATATATATATATATATATATATATATATATATATATATATATATATATATATATATATGCTCGTGTGGTAGTGTTTTTGTGCCTCTTCTTAACCCATAGATCCCTTTCTCTATTTCAAAGACTGCATTAGAACTTATAGACTCCTCTGTGCTGAACTTTTTAGGTCTAGAATTTTTTCATTTTGAATAGCCATTTGATCTGGAATAATACCAAGCAATTTAGGAAACTTGTTTGTCTCAACACTTAGCTGAATTTGCCTTCTTCAAATATCTGTAGTCATGGAGGCTTACCATGTCGGCTTACTTTTCCTTATATGTAATTAGCCCTTAACTAAGCCGCCATTACTTATTTGCATCATCATCACTTAATTGTTAATCTCACCATTAAATTGAACCAGCATGTTGCCTTTCTTTTCAGTTCGTCTTTGCACATCATGCCGTCCAAAGCACCAACCATCTGTAACTGGGTCCCCTCAACCGTAACTGAGGAACGTTTGAAGGAGTTTTTCACCATAGGATTTCTGCCAGGAAAAGACGTCATGTCTTACCGTGCCCCTGACTCAGAAGAAGAACGGCCCAATCCAAAAGACGGCAAAGTGATTGTTTTTACTGACCACATGAACCGTGGCTTCTCACCGCCCGGCTCGAAGTTCTTCAGAGAGGTCCTCCACCTTTTCAAACTCCACCCTCAAGATATCGGTCCCAATTCCATATCTAACATCTGTAACTTCCAAGTGCTCTGTGAGGTGTATCTTCAATAAGAGCCGACCATGGAGCTGTTTATAGAATATGATGAGAGCCGGTGGCTCGGGTGTAGTATGGCCGAAGTTGAGAAATGTTCCACGGCCGGCGGGTCTCCTCCTCCAACTTACGTGAGTCTTTCTGCTCTAGAACATCAATGAGGTAATATGACCCGTTGTTTAAGTTCTTGCTGACCACAAAGGGTCCTTCCCAAGGTGGGGATAACTTGTGGGCATCCGACAGATCCTGGATGAGCCTGAGCACTAGGTCGCCTTCCTAAAAAGTCCTGGACTTAACCCGGCAGCTGTGATAACAACGCAGGTCCTGTTGATAAATTGCTGATCGAGCCGCTGCTAAGTCTCTTTCTTCATCTAACAAGTCGAGTGCATCCTGTCTGGCTTGTTCATTATTAGCTTCAACATAAGCCTCCACGCAGGGCGAGTCATGACGGATGTCACTAGGCAACACTGCTTCTACTCCATACACCATGAAAAAAGGTGTGTAACTTGTGGACCTGTTAGGCATGGTGTTGATACTCCACAGCACTGAGGGTAATTCCTCTACCCAACAACCCGGTGTTCGCTGTAAGGGAACCATAAGTCGGGGCTTGAGACCTTTTAAAATTTCCTGATTTGCTCTCTCAGCTTGACCATTGGATTGAGTATGAGCTACAGAAGAAACATCAAGCCGGATATGCTCAAGTTGACAAAACTCCTCCATAGCCCCTTGGGATAGATTAGTGCCATTGTCCGTGATAATGCTGTGTGGAAAACCAAAGTGGAAGATCACCTTTTTCATAAACTGAACCGCCGTGGCCGCATCACACTTACTCACCGGTTCTGCCTCAACACACTTTGTGAATTTATCAACTGCCACTAAAAGATGTGTCTTTTTATCCTTAGACCTTTTGAAAGGCCCCACCATGTCAAGCCCCCGGACCGCAAATGGCCAAGTGATTGGAATCATCCGGAGCTCTTGAGCCGGAACATGTGCTCGTCGTGCAAATTTTTGACATCCATCACATCTGCTGACCAGATCCTCTGCATCAGTGTGAGCCGTCAACCAGTAAAAACCGTGACGAAAAGCTTTGGCCACCAGAGATTTTGACCCGGCGTGATGACCACAATCGCCTTCATGGATCTCACGAAGTATTTCTTGGCCTTCTTCAGGGGAAACACACCATTGAAACGCTCCAGAGATGTTGCGATGGTATAGTTCTCCATCAAAAATCGTCATTGACTTAGACCGCCGGGTTATCTATCGAGCCAGGGTCTCATCCGCTGGCAACTCTCCCCGGGTCATGTAAGCCAAGAACGGTACTGTCCAATCTGGGATGACATGAAGAGCCGCCACCAACTGCGCCTCCAAAAGGGTATTTGAAAATAATTGAATTTCATTTGGAAATATTTCAATTCATAAACTTCATGCAGCTCAATGATTTTCATGAGAGAAGATGTAGCGACCAAACCTCAAACAGTCTGATCTCTGTGCTCCGGTGTCATCCCTGGATCAGTAATGCTGACACCACACAGTACTCGGAGGATTTATAACAGAGTAGCAATCACACACTTATTACATCGAGTGTCTCCATAGAGAACTTATTACAATAAATATGGCTTAAGGCCATCTAATAACGATAATAGCGGAAGGCTTGGAAGATAAGTGAGTCCATCAACTCCAATGGCATCACTGAGTATAGAACCACGACCTAAAACTCCTTAATCGTCGTCTGAAAAGTCTGCAACATTAACGTTGCAGCCCGAAACGGGTCAGCACATGGAATATGCTGGCAAGGTAACACATAGAGAGTAATGGAAGGAAACAGCTATACTATATGCATATTTGGCTGGTGGAAAGCTCTATGGTTACAGTTTTGCGTAAAGCCAATTTTTCCCTACTTCAAAGGAATAAATTTATTTAACTATCATGGTAGTTGTTAAACATTGAGAATGGTTGACAGCATCCTCAATCCCAATTAATCAACATCATTATCAAAACCCAACAAAATTAATTTAGAGTAACATGTTGAGATTCACATGATAATCCAGGTACTAGATACTCAAAACGTCCATAACCGGGGACACGGCTAACCAGGATTAGTTTATACACTCTGCAGAGGTTTGCGCACTTTTCCCCACAAGACTCGATCGCCTCCGTTTGGTTTCTCGCACTACATGGTGTTTGAGAAACGGATGACCGAGACATAGTCTTTCAGAAGCGCTAGCACCTTACGACCGGGTAGACCGTACCACCTACATCCCCTACATCTGCTAGTCTACCACTGTAAGAGTTCGCACGACTTAGTCAACTATGCTAGAGCCCATAATAGCTTGTGGCTGCACATGGAAGTTTCTAGTATGAATAATCTCATGATCCCTTTGAGCCTGGGTGGCGGTCCAAAAGAAAATAGGCAAATCCTGGATTACCCAAGTGCCTCAATCCACCCAGATGTGTGTTTAAGTTGCCACCTTAGATGAACCATTAATTAACGAACTCACATCTGTCATGGATATCACTCACCCAATCCACGTCTAGTAGCATAACATGGCATAATAAGCAAACGTAGAAATAACTTCCCAAAGGTTTGATAATAAAAAGGTAATAGGTACTACCTCAACTACTTCCCAAACCCACAATTTAATTAGATGCTAATCATGCAATGTTTGAGGATTGATCTAATGCAGTAAAATTGGGTAGTAGAAAAGGTATGATCAAAGTGTTACTTGCCTTGCTGATGATCCGGGAAACCTAGCGATTCGAAGTAACATGCGGCGCACTCCGGGTACTCTATCGCAAACAAACAAGCACACAATAAGTACTCATCTAATGCATGGGTAAAACTCGAATAAGAGATCTAACCAGAAGGTTCAACTTAAGAACTCTGGTTTGCAAAAAGAATCAAATCGAACGAAGCAACGAAAGTCAAACGGCGAAAGAAAACAACTTCGTTCTACTAATCTGGATCTAAGTCAAATTTTACAGTAGCAAAAACTTGTTTAAGTTGGTTAAACGGATAGAGGGTATCGAGATGAAACTCCAGGCGCTTGAATCGCCTGATTCCGATAAACGAGCGAAAAGTTATACTAAAACGAAAATCCGATCAGAAATCGCGATCAGAAAAATCGCGGATTTAATCCAAGAAAAAGAAAAATGATGAACATTCGCTAGAACGAACGAACGGACGAACGCTCGCTAATTAAATAAATCAAAAGAACTGATCTATTTAAAAAAACCAAAACAAAAAAACTGGCAATGATTTCGAGGTGACCTCGGCGGCGGCGGCAGCGTCCGGTGAAACGGCGGCGTCCGGCGGCGGCGGGGCGGCGGCGGCGCGGATTGGGGCGCTCAGGGCGGCGGCTGGGCCTCGGGCTGGCTCCCCCCGGCTTATAAAGCCTTGGCGGGCCGGAGTCCCGGTCGGACACGGCCCGTAGGTCGGTTCGTTTTTTTAAAAAAAAAATTACACGCAGAAGAAAAATAAAAAGAAATACTAAACGGACTCCAAAAATCCTGAAATAAATTTTCCCGTGCTTCTAAAATCAAGCCGCACAAGGTGAACATTTATTGGGGGCCTAAATGCAATTTTGAAAAACGCACATTTTTCCTAAATTCAAATAAAATAACGAAAAACTCCGAAATAAAATCTTATTTGATTTTATTATTAAATCCTCAATATTTCTTTATTTTGGGAAAGTCATTTTATTCCCTCTCTCATATTTTTGTAATAGAAATAATTGATGATAAAATAATAAAAATCAAATGATCCTATTCTCAAAATTTTGAGAAAACTCAAATATGAGAATAAAGAATTTCCCAACTCTCTCCGTGGGTCCTTGAGTTGCGTAGAAATTTCTAGGATCAAACCAAGAGCAAAACAAAATATGATATGCAATGATGATCTAATGTATAACATTCCAAATTGAAAATTTGGGATGTTACAAACCTACCCCCTTAAGATGAATCTCGCCCTCGAGATTCGGGTTGGCTAGAAAATAGGTGAGGGTGGTCCTTGAGCAAATCTTCCTCTCGTTCCCAGGTGGCTTCATCCTCTGTGTGGTGGATCCACTGAACTTTGCAAAAGTTAATAACCTTGCTGCGAGTGACTCGGCTGGCAAACTCGAGAATCTTAATTGGTTTCTCCTTGTAGGTCAAATCATTATCCAACTGAATTGTTTCCAATGGCACTGTGTCTCTCAAGGGTATGTCAGCCATCTCCGCGTGACACTTCTTCAACTGAGAAACGTGGAACACATCATGAAATCCTGACAATCCTTCGGGCAATTCCAACTTGTAGGCCACTTCTCCCATATGCTCCAAAACTCGATATGGTCCTACAAATCGTGGCGCTAACTTTATTTTAACCCCAAAACGCTTTGTTCCTCGAAGTGGGGATACTCGAAGATAAGCTCTATCTCCAACTTCGTAAACAGTCTCCTTGCGTTTAGAATCTGCATAACTCTTCTGTCTGGACTGAGCTACCTTGAGCCTATCGCGAATCAATTTCACCTTCTGTTCAGACTCTTTAATGAAATCAGGTCCAAACAACTGGCGGTCTCCAACTTCGTCCCACGACAACGGTGTCCTGCACCTCCTTCCGTACAAAGCTTCGAAAGGGGCCATCTTCAAACTGGATTGATAGCTGTTGTTGTAAGAGAACTCTGCATATGGCAAATTGTCGTCCCAACTACATCTGTAATCTAGCGCACAAGCTCTCAGCATATCCTCCAAAATCTGATTGACTCTCTCGTTCTGTCCATTTGTCTGTGGATGAAAAGCTGTACTGAATTCTAGCCTGGTACCCAAAGTTTCGTGCAACTGCTTCCAGAACTTTGAGGTATACTGGGTTCCTCTATCTGATACGATACTCCTCGGAACTCCATGCAAACATACGATCCTGGTCATGTAACTGCTTTGGGGGATTGTTCTTCGGTATGTGACTCCTCCAATGGTCCAATTAGTTTTTGTTCTAGTGCTTTGTTTATTGCAAATTTATGTGGTCAAAAGTTGTTTTAATGCATGATATAGCCTCCAGGCACTTGTAGGAGTAGTTGCTATCAATTTTGTTCAGTTTGGTTCACTTTTATTTTGAGTTACTAAAAATTTCAGAAATTTTTAGAAAAAAGATGAAGAGATTTTTTAGGGGCTCTTCGAGCCGAAGTTCGAAGGATAAGCAAAGTGAAGAGAATAAGAAGCCCAAATATAATCTCCCTCGTGCTGCGGAAGTTCGGCCGTGTGAATGGCCTTGTGATGAGTTCTTGAGAGAAGTCGGGATTTATGAAGATTTTTACTATTTGGCTGAGAATGCAGGCCTCACAAACTTCCTCCACGACCAGCTCGAACAGTATCTCCTACTCACTAATATTTTTGTGTAAAATTTTCATTTCCATGCTAGGAGATCACCGCCTTCAGTGGAATTTTATTTATATGATGAGGTTAAGGAGATGTCACTATATGACTTTTGCCGAGTCTGTAATATACCCTTTGAGGGCAGCATAGAGGAACCACATCATAATGATGTGGAAGGATTTATTGATATGATTGCTGTAGGGGAAACGAGGAAAGTTTCCGATGCAAGAATTACTAGCATACATTTTCCTGTTCTACGTTACTTCGCAATATTTGCTAGTAGATGCTTAATTGGTCGCGGGAACTGTGGAAACCTTAGTGCCCCTGATATTGTTATTCTGTGCCATGCTTTGTTTTATGATACCACTTTTAGTTTAGGCGCTATTGTTGCTAAACGGTTAAATCTGAACCATACCTATTAGGAGGCATATCTGCCTCGCGCCTTGCTGCACACTTTAACATACCTATTAGGCATTATGAGAAAGCGGAGAAGTTGTTGCCTCCTATTTTTCTATATTATAAGCGTATGGTAGCACATGATTTCATTGTTAAGAATAAGAAGAAGATGCTTAACTATAGACTGATATTTGATAAAAGTTACTTTGAGACTATTACCTTGCCTGCTCCCTCTCTATTCAACATATTTTCAGGCACGTACCTTATTTCGCCGAAGGCCGTTCATGCATACCTGAGCCTAACATCAGCTCCAGAGCCTGAGCCGGAGCCATCACTTGATCCTCACCATCAGTCTGTTTATCAGTGGGATTTGGAGGAGATCGCTAACCAGTGGCACCCTGAGGATCCTCCTCAGTACACCGGAGAGGGCAGCTTTGATCCATGGGCATAGACCAACTTAGGCCAAAATCCTAAGCTTGGGGGAGTACGTATTTCTCACCGACATTACATTCATGTTCACACACTCATGCCAGTTGTCGGTGCTCATACTTTTTCATTGTATCATCCATGCTAGTTTAATTTCTTTTTAAGCTTTCTTCTTGTGTGTTTCAAAAACCTTAAGAAAAAAAAGAAAAAAAAATTAGCTGTAGCTTTTAGCTAGTTTACTCTCCATGCCTGTTGTAGTAATAATAAAAAAACCAAAAAGATTTCTCGTTCTTCTTTTGCTTGTTGGCAGCTTTCCCGTGTAAATAGTTTTGTTTCTTTTCTTTTCTTTGGGGTCGAGAGGAGAAGACCTTGATGAAATTGTTGAGTGGCTCTTATATGCATTATTGTTGATCTAATAAAGAGCCCATATTACCTTGTCTTCTCCCTTGAATTGAATGATTGCAGATTCCAGCTTAGTCCAATGCACGTGCACTATTATTATTGTCCACACTATTCGGTTGTGCAAGTGAAAGGCAATAATGACGATATATGATGGACTGATTGAGATGAGAGAAGCTGGTATGAACTCGACCTCTCTTGTTTTTGTAAATATGATTAGTTCATCGTTCCTGATTCAGCCTATTATGAATGAAACATGTTTGCAATGACAATTAGAGATTATAGTTGCTCATGCCATGCTTAATTTGCTAGGAGTTTATAATGGTCTACCTTGCGTGCCATGCCATGCTTAATTTGCTAGGAGTTTATAGTGGTTGTGATGTGGTATGATAGGGTGGTACCCTCCTTTGAACGATTCGAGTGGCTTGACTTGGCACATGTTCATGCATGTAGTTGAAACAAAATCAACATATCCTCCACGATATTTATGTTCATGGTGATTTATATCCTACTCATGCTTGCATTCAGTGTTGATTAATTTTAATGCATGTTCATGACAGTTGTCGCTCTCTAGCTGGTCGCTTCCCAATATCTTTCTAGCCTTCAATTGTACTAAGCAGGAATACTACTTGTGCATCCAACTCCATAAACCCGAGAAGTTATTCCATATGAGTCCACCATACCTTCCTATATGCGGTATCTACCTGTCGTTCCTAGTAAATTTGTATGTGCCAAACTCTAAACCTTCAAATGAAATTATTTTTTGTATGGTCGAATAGCTCATGTATCAACTAGGGCTGTCTGTATCTTCCATGCTAGGCGGGTTATTCTCAAGAGGAGGGGACTCCGCTCCTCACTCACGAGAAAATGGCTGGTCACCGGGATGCCTAGTCCCATGCTCAAATCAAATCATAATAATTGCAAACAAAACTCCACCAGGATTTTTGTTAGTTGGAGGCACCCGTTGTTTTGGGCAAGCCATGGATTGATGCTTGTTGGTGATGTGGGAGTATAAACTTTACCATTATGCTTGGGAACCGCCTATAATGTGTGTAGCATGGAAGATATCGAGATCTCTCGGTTGTTATGATGACAATGAAATTATACCGCTCAAAATATTGTTCATCTCTATTTCAAAATCGAGCTCTGGCACCTCTACAAATTCCTGCTTCCCTCTGCGAAGGGCCTATCTATTTACTTTTATGTTGAGTCATCATCCTCTCATTAAAAAGCACCAGTTGGAGAACACCATTGTCATTTGCATGTATTATTATTAGTTTACATTGAGTATGACTGTGACTGGATCTCTTTTACCATGAATTGCAATTTCCAGTCAGACCTTGAACTTCAGAGGTGCTCTACATTTATGTTTAGCGGTCTCAGAAAGGGCTAGCGAGATACGATCTTGTTATATCATATTATGATTGTTTTGAGAAAGTGTTGTCATCTGAGATTTATTATTATTGCTCACTAGTTGATTATGTCATTGATATGAGTAAACATGAGACCTAAATGTTATTGTGAATATGGTTAGTTCATAATCTTTGCTGAAAACTTGAATGCTGGCTTTACATATTTACAACAACAAGAGCAAACATAGTTTGTAAAAGTTTTTCTTTATCAATTTCAGTTTGTCAACTGAATTGCTTGAGGACAAGCAAAGGTTTAAGCTTGGGGGAGTTGATACATCTCCATCGTATCGTATCTACTTTTCCAAACACTTTTGCCCTTGTTTTGGACTCTAACTTGCATGATTTGAATGGAACTAACACGGACTGACGCTGTTTTCAGCAGAATTGCCATGGTGTTATTTTTGTGCAGAAATAAAAGTTCTCGTAATGACCTGAAAATCAACGGAGAATATTTTTCGAATATATAAAAAATACTGGAGAAGGAATCAAGGCCAGGGGGCCCACACCATGTCCATGAGGGTGGGGGTGCGCCTACCCCATAAGCGCGCCCCCCTGCCTCGTGGGCCCTCTGGTGCTCCACCGACCTCAACTCCAACTCTATATATTCACGTTCAGGGAGAAAAAATCAGAGAGAAGGGTTCGTTGTGTTTTACGATACGGAGCCGCTGCCAAGCCCTAATCTCTCTCGGGAGGTCTGATCTGGAGTCTGTTCGGGGCTCCGGAGAGCGGAATCCGTTGCCATCGTCATCATCAACCTTCCTCCATCACCAATTTCATGATGCTCACCGCCGTGCGTGAGTAATTCCATTGTAGGCTTGCTGGATGGTTATGGGTTGGATGAGATTTATCATGTAATCGAGTTAGTTTTGTTAGGGTTTGATCCCTACTATCCATTATGTTCTGAGATTGATGTTGTTATGACTTTGCTATGCTTAATGCTTGTCACTAGGGCCCGAGTGCCATGATTTCAGATCTGAACATATTATGTTTTCATGAATATATGTGAGTTCTTGATCTACTTGCAAGTCTATAGTCACCTATTATATCTTATGATCCGTTAACCCCGAAGTGACAATAATCAGGATACTTACCGATGATGACCATAGTTTGAGGAGTTCATGTATTCGCTAAGTGTTAATGCTTTGGTCCGGTACTCTATTAAAAGGAAGCCTTAATATCCCTTAGTTTTCAATAGTACCCCACTTCCACGGGAGGGTAGGACAAAAGTTGTCATGCAAGTTCTTTTCCATAAGCACGTAACTATATTCGGAATACATGCCTACATTACATTGATGAACTGGAGTTAGTTCTGTGTCACCCTATGTTATAACTATTGCATGAGGAATCACATCCGACATAATTATCCATCACTGATCCATTGCCTACGAGCTTTTCACATATTGATCTTTGCTTAGTTACTTTTTCGTTGCCACTTTTACAATCACTACAAAACCAATACTATTAATTTTGCCACTGTTACCGTTACTTCCATATTACTTTGCTACTAAATACTTTACTGCAGATATTAAGTCTTTCAGGTGCGGTTGAATTGACAACTCAACTGTTAATACTTGAGAATATTCTTTGGCTCCCCTTGTGTCGAATCAATAATTGGGTTGAATACTCTACCCTCGAAAACTGTTGCGATCCTCTATACTTGTGGGTTATCATAGTGGTGCTCTCTAACTGGTGCTTTTTATAAGAGGATGAGGACTCAACAATAAAAGTAAATAGATAGGCCCTTCATAGAGGGAAGCAGGGATTTGTAGAGGTGCCAGAGCTCGAGTTTTTGAAATAGAGAGGAATAATATTCTAAGCAGCATGCTTTAATTGTCAACATAACAACCAAGAGATATCGGTATCTTCCATGCTACATACATTATAGGCGGTTTCCAAACAGAATGGTAAAGTTTATACTCCCCCACCACCAACAAGCACATTGCACGGCTGGTCTAAAGCAATGGGTGCCATCCAACCAACAACAGTCCCGGGGGAGTTTTGTTTGCAATTATTTTAATTTGATTTGAGCATGGGACTGGGCACCCCGGTTACCATCCATTTTCTCGTGAATGATGAGCAGAGTCCACTCATCATGAGAATAACCCACCTAGCATAGAAGATATTGACAGCCCTAGTTGGTACATGAGCGATTCGAGCATACAAAACAGATTATTATTTGAAGGTTTAGAGTTTGGCACATGCAAATTAACTTGGAACAGCGGGTAAATACCGCATATAGGTAGGTATGGTGGACTCATATGGAACAACTTTGGGTTTATGGAAGTGGGTGCACAAGCAGTATTCCTGCTTAGTACAAGTGAAGGCTAGAAAAAGACTAGGAAGCGACCAACTAGAGAATGACAACAGTCATAAACATGCATTGAGATTAACCAACATTGAATGCAACCATGAGTAGGATATAAATTACCATGAACTTAAATATCATAGAGGCTATGTTGATTTTGTTTCACCTACATGTGTGAACATGTGCCAAGTCAAGCCACTCGAATCATTCAAAGGAGGAAACCATCCTATCATACTACATCACAATCATTTTAATTCTCATGTTGGCACGCAAGGTAAACCATTTTAAACTCCTAGCTAATTAAGCACGATATGAGTAACTATAATCTCTAAATGTCATTGCAAACATGTTTCATTCATAATAGGCTGGATCAGGAACGATGAACTAATCATATTAACAAAAACAAGATAGGTCGAGTTCATACCAGATTTTCCTCATCTCAATCATTTCATCATATATCGTCATTATTGCCTTTCACTTGCATGACCAAACGGTGTGGATAATAATAATAGTGCACGTGCATTGGACTAAGATGGAATCTCCAAACATCTATTCAAAGGAGAAGACAAGGTAATATGGGCTCTTTGTTAGATCAACAATAATGCATATGAGAGCCACTCAACATTTTCATCGTCGTCTTCTCCTCTCGACCCCCAAAGAAAAGAAAATAATTTCAAAGAAACACACTGAATTTTTTTTTGGAGTTTTTGTTTTTCTGAAGGAAGTCAAACAAGAACGAGAAAAACTATTTACACGGGAAAGCTCCCAACAAGAAAAAGAAGAACGAGAAATGTTTTTGGGTTTTCTTTCAATACTACAACTAAGCATGCATAGAAAGTAAACTAACTACAACTATTTTTTTTGTTTTTGTTAAAGTTTAGCAAACACACAAGAAGAAAATGGGGGGAAAAGAAATAAACTAACATGGGTAATATAATGAAAAAGTATGAGCACCAACAACTGAAATGAGCGTGTGAACATGAATGTAATGTCGGTGAGGAATACGTACTCCCCCAAGCTTAGGCTTTTGGCCTAAGTTGGTCTATGGCCATGGATCAAGGTAGCCCTCTCCGGTGTACTAAGGAGGATCCTGGAGTTTCCACTGGTTAGCAAGTTCCTGTGGATCCCACTGATAAATAGAATCCTGCCACTACAAAAAAAGACACATCCGTGACATTTTGGGACGAACGGAATTTTTTCTGTCATACTTATGACAATAATTGTAACAAAACACGGTATCATCATAGATGTGGTGGGGTCCTACTTCTATGACAAAAAATCATGACAGAAAATGGGCTTTTCGTCCTGGGCGGGCCGGAGACGTAGCTGCATGACATTCTTTGGGCCGTCCATGATGGAAAAAACCATGGTAGAACCGAGGGCGAGGAAAATATCGGGGTGTTCCCGGTTACGGTGGGTGGTCGGGGCTGAGAGATGCACGTTTCTCTTGTACACGCACGCGCGTGGGTGCGAGGCGTTGGGCTCTAACTGAATCCGAGCGATTGCACTGCAGGCTACACGTTACTGAACCCGAGCGATCGATCGATGGCTGTTAAGTGAACCCGATCGAGCGATTCCTTTGCTACTGCTGCTAACTGAAGCCGATCGATGTTGCCTTTGGATGAACAGTGAGTGTTGCTGGGGGGGTTTGGATGAACAGTTCCCGGTGGGGGTGGATGAACAGGACCCCGTGGTGTTGCCTCTGGATGAACAAGACCCCGATCGATCGAGCTGGTTGGGGCTGGATGAACAGGACCCCGTGGAGGGCTGGATGAATAGGATTACCCCATGGAGGGCAGGATGAACAGTAGACGGTGGAGGGCTGGATGAACAGTAGCCCATGGAGGGGTGGTTGAACAGGAGCCCATGGAGAGGGCTGGTTGAACAGTAGCCGGTGAAGTAGAGCGCGGTGGTGGTTGGATGAACAGGAGCTCATGGATGAACAGTCGCAGGTGAAGGCTGGAGGAGGTCGACGGTGGATGAACAGTAGCCCGTGGAGGCTGGAGGGGGTCGACGGTGGAGATGAACAGTATCCCGTGGAGTCCCGTTTTGCGGTACGCCACACCCCTCCCGATGAACAGGACCCTGTTTCGACCGTAGTGCTCCAGCACAAGTCCGTTTCCTCCATTTTGCGGTACGCCACACCCTTCCTGATCAACAGGACCCCCGTTTCGATCGTAGGAGGTCTGTTTCCTCCGTTTTGCGGTACGCCAGACCCCTCCCAATGAACAGGAGTCGTTTCGACCGTGGTCGGTCGGACACAAGGTCGTTTCCTCCATTCTGCAGTACGCCAGGCCTCGTTTCCATTGGCTGTTCCGTCCAAGCCCTCCCGATGAACACGATGACGCATTCCGCTCCGACCCAGCCGGTTGGCTCCCCATGAACACGAAGACGACGCTGTTTCTCTGTTCTGACCCAGCCATGTACACGAGCCCTGGCCGTATGTACACGCGAGTAGGCTCCCCATGAACATGCTACGTGCGCGCCTCTGCTACGACATGTGCGTGCCTCTACATCGACCAGTATGTACGTACACGTTCACGAGCAGAATGACAACTACGTACGCTTCGACCAGGTAGGTCCTGACTGTCAGGCACTTCCTTGTGTGCAAAGATGTAGCTGGTGGGTCCCAGCAGTCTGGGGGCGAATCGTTTTTTTGCCCGGACGCACTTCCTTGCGCGCGAAGATGTAGCTGGTGGATCCCAGCAGTCAGGGGAAACTTTTTTTGCGAAATATGGTGGCCCATCCTGTGGGTCCCCACTGTCAGGTGGAGGAATAATTATTTTGCGCATAATAAGGAGGCACTTCCTTGATGCAGCCGTGGACCTAGCTGTCAGCCTCTCCACGTACAGTCCAGGTCCGATGGAAGCTGTTCCTTGACCACGTTGACCACGCCGCACCGAGAGCACCAGGGCGGTGGACGGCGGTGAGGCCTAGGTAGGGGACGACACGGAGCCAGGGAAGACGCGATAGTGGAAGCCCGCGCGGAGAGGAGTACGAGGGTTCGTTGGTTCGGCTGCGGTGTGAGGCTATCGTCGCTCCAGGGCCTGGCCAGCGGTGGGAATAGTAGGGGGCGGTGAGGCCTCCGCGGCAGCACAGCCGACCACGGGAGGCAGGAGCATGCGGCACGACTGGCGCTGCTTCGGGTGGCTGGAGCAAGAAGACCAGAGGTTGAAGAAGCACTACGGCCGTTGGATGGACATCGTACGGTCACTGGAGCTAGAATCGTTCATATTGACTAAGTTGACAAAGCACTCCGTCCCCGTCAACTTAGTAGGCCCACAAGTCAGCCACCCACCAAGGTGGGTCCCAACTAGCAGGGGGAGTATTCATTTGTTTGTGCGTAGTAAGGAGGCACTTCTGGTGGGTCCGAGCTGACAGCGGGGGGAATGTTTTTTTTGCAAAATACGGTGGCCCGTCCGGTGGGTCCCAGCAGTTAGGGGGGAAACGTTTTTTTCACCAAATACGGTGGCCCGTCCAGTGGATCCCTGGTGTCAGGTGGAGGAATAATTATTTTCCGCGTAATAAGGAGGCACTTCCTTGCGGCTGCCGTGGACCCATCTGTCAGCCTCTCCACGTACAGTACTCTTTCGATGGAAGTCGTTCCTTGACCACGTTGACCACACCGCGCCGAGAGCACCAGGGCGATGGACGACAGCGAGGCCTAGGAAGGGGATGACGTGGAGCCGGGGAAGACGTGGCAGTGAATGCCCATGCATAGAGGAGTATGAGGGTTCCCTGGTTCGCTGTGGTGTGAGGCTGCCATCGCCGCAGAATAACAGGGGGTGTGGGTGAGTAGAGGGATGGCCTGGCCAGCGGTGGGAGTAGTAGGGGCGGTGAGTCTTCTGCGGCATCGCAACCGGCCACGGGAGGCAGGAGCACGAGGCACGACCGGTGTTGCTTTGGGCGGCTAGAGCAAGAAGACCAGAGGTTGAAGAAGCACTACGGCCGTTGGACAGACATCGTACGGTTACTAGAGCTAGAATCGTTCATATTGACTAAGTTAACAAAGCCCTCTGTCCCCGTCAACTTAGTTGGCCCACAAGTCAGCCTCCCACTACTGTGGGTCCCAGCTAGCAAGGGGGTATTCATTTTTGTGCGTAATAAGGAGGCACTTCCTTGCGTGCGAAGATATATATGGTGGGTCCAACCTGTAAGCGGTGGGAACGTTTTTCGTGAAATACAAAGGCCCTTCCGATGGGTCCCAGCTATCAGGTGGAGGAATCATTATTTTGCACGTAATAAGGAGGCATTTCCTTGCGTGCGGTCGTGGACCTAGCTGTCAGCCTCTCCACACACAGTCTACTTCCGATGGTGTCGTTCATTGACCACATTGACCACTCCGTGTCGAGCGCATCCAAGGTGGTGGACGACGACGAGGCCCCGGACAGCAACAAGCCGGAGATGGGAAGACGCGGGAGTAGAGTCGCAGACGGAGAGGTGTACGAGGGTTAACTGGTTCTGGTGCGGTGTGGTTTGGCAGTAGGTGGAGAAGAACAGGAGGTGTGGAGGGGTGGAGGCGGGAGCAGGTGGTCCCCGCGACGCTGGAGGAAGAAGATGAGAGATTGAAGATGGATGCCGGTCGTTGGATGTAAATCCAACGTCTAACGTTGTTGGAATCATTTATTGACTAAGTTGGCAACGACTTGCATTGGCTTCGATCTATTGGCCCACATTTCAGCCTCCAAAAATGTGGCACGTATTTAACCCATTTTTCAGAATTTACAGTCTTTTTTGTGGGGTAGAATTTACAGTCCATTTGATCTCTTTTTTTGAATTACAGTCTGTTAGCTGGGCTGGGTGAACAAATAATGTAGCGTCCGTGCGGCCCATTTATGTTTTTCCTAAAAAATTACAGGCCATTTGCACTTTCTCGAAATACACGATTTTGCTGGGCTTATTATAATTATAATGTTGGGGTGGGCGCAGCAATGTTATCAAAAAATAAACAGGGGTTGAGCATTTTGTTATATATATATACATATATATATATTTATATATATTTAAATAATAAGTGATTTATTATTACATTGGTTCTTAAATCTTACCAAGCTTTTGTACACAATCAGCAGGATCTTCGTTGCCAAAAAAAATCCAGGATTTTATTGTTAAGAAATTATTTTTATAAGTTAATAAGATGTGGGATATTGTTTTCTTATATATGTAAGTATCTGTTAAATATATGATGAAAATAACAATAAAGTATAATAACATATAAAATAATTTAAATATATATAATATAGTTTGAAGGGAAACATAAGTTGGACCAGGCGTTCCTATTCTTATATAGAAAAATAGAACAGACCTCTGCGTTTTCTTCAAAAAAATACATAAATTGGGTTGCCGATGTTTCAGGAAAAATAAAACCTCAGATGGGAGGTCCATAGGCCGGTTGATATATGACGACCCTCAAGAAAATACAAACAGGCCAATGGACCTCCCATCCGAGGTCGTGGGCTGCGCATGTTAAAAAAGAAAGCCTAGACGGGGCAGCCCAAAACCCAGCTGATACTTGCTGCCCTAGTGATAATAAATGATACCTGCCAGCTCCCCGGCTTCGTTGTGAATTTACCTCCTATAGTAACTATGTTGAAGCACCTAAAAATGTAACTATGTTGACAAACCCGTGGGCCCAAATGTTAGTATAGCATTAGGAGGAAGTATTTTTTTGATGAGGCACTTGCTTGCGTACGGCCATAGACCTAGTGGGTCCCGACTATCCGCCTCTCAACGTGCAGTCCTCTCCAGATTCCTCTCGTTTGTTCAGCATGTTCACAACGGCAGACATCGGCGTCGTGGCGAGTGCACAAAGGCACAGGAAAAGATCCGACCACCTGAGGAAGTGCCTTATTAGTAGCGAAACAACTGAACTAGCCTAGTGGCCGAGTGACACTACCCGACATTTGTTCTGCCCGGGTTCGATTCCACCTGTGCAAAGAAAATATCTTCAAAATTGTTGCCTCTGCCTTTATTGACATGTGGGTCCCAATTGTCATCTATGCACACCACGTCCAACACTTGCCAAAACTTCGTCCCTCGTTTTCTCTGTTTTTCGCACACTCGACATTGTGTGGGCATCTTGAAAATAGCATATCTTTTTGACTGTGCATCATATGAAGATGTGCTATGCATGAATGTTGATCAGCATGATGTTAACTGGCTGGTAGTTCCAGTTTCAACCATGAATAAAACTTCTAGCATGATGTTAACACTGTTTGAAAAGGTTGTGTTAATATAAATGCTCTGCCTCTGAAAGTTGCAGTTTCTTATCTGAAACTGAACTTGGAGTTTCTTATCTGAAACTGAAACTTGCAGTTTCTTATCTGAGAATCACCTATCAGTGACCGAAAGGCAGGGGAACCTCTCCTCTCCATCATCTCCATTCCAAAACCACCATCTCGCCTCTCCCTCTTCTCCATTTCAAAACCATCCCCTCTCCTCTCCATCATCTCCATTCCAAAACCACTGTCTTGCCTCTCCCTCTTCTCTATTGCAAAACCACCGTCTCTCCTCCCATCTTCCAAAGCTAGCACCGGACCACTCAGAATGACATCTATGGAGGGGATGCAGCAGTGAATCAGGCAGATCGCGAGCGGCGACCAGGCAAAGTTAGCTAGGTTGAAGGAGATCCTTACTTGGTTTGACAATGAGTGGTAGATTTCGAGGACGGTGAGGGCCATGTGGCAATGTATGCGAAAGAGCGAGACAACGGCGATGAGGGCGGCGATGTACTCCTCGGCGGCAATCACGCCGCAGTCCTTCGAGTTCATCGAGTATCTCCTCTGGGCGATGGAGCAGACAGATTTGCCCGAGGCGAAATTCAGGTGGAGGTGGTGGGCGTACAGGTCGAAGGCCGAGCACCCAGAGGATAACGAATCGATCGAGTACGGTGTGTCATTCGTGAGTGTGCAGAGCCAGCCGGAGCCATAGGAGTATTCGTTCTTCCACCACAAGAGGAGGCCGGATGGCGCGACGTCGCTTCCCCGCCGTTCTCCATGGTTCCCTCGATGCTCGCCTCATTTCAACGGCGTCGGTAGGGTTTAAGGTAAGCTTCACACTAACCTAATCTTCCATTTGCTCATGCTTACAGTCAGTGTGGCAACTAATAAAAATCATGCTTACAATCAGTCTCCGAGTACTACGCCAATCACACTAAAATAGCTCTGGACCTTTGGGTCAAAGTTGTGACACTGTGTACAAATAAAGAAAAATAGATTGGTGCTTCTTTCAGAAAAGAGTACACCCCTAGAAAACTGCCAATATAAGCTACTAGTATTTTTTAAGTCTAAGCTACTAGTATTTGGTTAGAGGATTTGCTGCCGAGAAAGATCCGTCCACAGTGAGCGCCACACATCCCACTAATAGTGGTGGATGCCAATGCTTAGATGGAGCAAGGTTGGTGAGGGAGTCCTGGATTAGGGGGTGTCCGGATAGCCGGACTATACCTTCGGCCTGACTGCTGCACTATGAAGATACAAGATTGAAGACTTCGTCCCGTGTCCGGAAGGGACTTTCCTTGGCATGGAAGGCAAGCTTGGCGATACGGATATGTAGATCTCCTACCATTGTAACCGACTCTGTGTAACCCTAGCCCTCTCCGGTGTCTATATAAACCGGAGGGTTTTAGTCTGTAGGACAAACAACAATCATACCATAGGCTAGCTTCTAGGGTTCAGCCTCCTCGATCTCGTGGTAGATCTACTCTTATACTACCCATATCATCAATATTAATCAAGCAGGAGTAGGGTTTTACCTCCATCGAGAGGGCCCGAACCTGGGTAAAAACATCGTGTCCCTTGTCTCCTGTTACCATCCGCCTAGATGCACAGTTCGGGACCCCCTACCTGAGATCCGCCGGTTTTGACACCGACATTGGTGCTTTCATTGAGAGTTCCTCTGTGTCGTCACTTTTAGGCCCGATGGCTTCTCCGATCATCAACAGCGATGCGATCCAGGGTGAGACTTTCTCCCCGGACAGATCTTTGTATTCGGCGGCTTTGCACTGCGGGCCAATTCGCTTGGTCATCTGGAGAAGATCGAAAGCTACGCCCCTGGCCATCAGGTCATATTTGGAAGTTTGAGCTACATGGCCGACCTCCGCGGAGACTTGATCTTCGACGGATTCGAGCCGCAGCCGAGCGCACCGCACTGTCACGATGGGCATGATCTAGCTCTGTCGCCGAACAGTGCCCTGGAGGCCGCACCCGCATTAGCTCCGACCCTTAATTCGGAGCCAACTGCGCCAATCGAGGATGGGTGGTTGGACAACGCCTCAGGGGCTGAAATCTCTATGGCGATTGAGCCAAACACCAGCCCTATTCTCTGTGAATCCCGTGACTCCAAGGATCCGGACTCCTCTCCAGACTCCGAGCCCTCCGCGCCCTACCGATCGAACCCGATTGGGCACCGATCATGGAGTTCACCGCCGCGTACATCTTTCAGCACTCGCCCTTCGGCGATATTCTGAATTCACTAAAGTCTCTCTCTTTATCAGGAGAGCCCTGGCCGGACTATGGTCAGCAAGGTTCGGATGCGGATGATGAAGAAATTCAAAGCCCACCCACCACCCACTTCGTAGCCACTGTCGATGATTTAACCGACATGCTCGATTTCGACTCCGAAGACATCGACGGTATGGATGCCAATGCAGGAGACGATCAAGAACCAGCGCCTATAGGGCACTGGAAAGCCACCTCGTCGTATGATATATACATGGTGGACACCCCAAAAGAAGGCAATGGCGATGGAACAGCGGAGGATGACCCCTCCAAGAAGCAGCCTAAGCGTCGGCGTCAGCGGCGCCACTCTAAATCCCGCCAAAGCAAAAACGGTGATTCTGGCACGGGAGATACTAACACCCCAGATAGTGCCGAAGACAACCACCTCCAGCAAGATTCAGCACAAGAGGATGGAGAAGCCAGCCCTCATGAGAGAGCGGCAGATAGAGAGGTCGAGGACGATAATTATATGCCTCCCTCCTAAGACGAGGCAAGCCACGACGACGACGAATTTGTCGTGCCGGAGGATCCCGTCGAACAAGAGCGTTTCAAACGCAGGCTTATGGCCACGGCGATCAGCCTCAAGAAAAAACAGCAACAACTTAGAGCTGATCAAGATTTGCTAGCCGACAGATGGACTGAAGTCCTTGTGGCCGAAGAGTATGAACTCGAACGCCCCTCCAAGAGCTACCCAAAGCGTAGGTTGCTACCCCGATTAGAGGAGGAAGCACCTAAACCTACATCACCAGCGCATGATTCGGCCGACCGGCCACCCCGTGGCCGCGACAGAGAGGCCTCTCGGCCCTCCACTCCAGCCGCACCCCGGCGCCGCTCAAAAAATACCAAGGCACGGGAAAACGCGCCAGACCTGCGAGATATATTGGAGGACAAGGCAAGGAAAACAAGATCGATCTACGGATCGCGTGGGCACCCCACGGCACGAGACAGTAATTGTCACTCTGGATACAGTAAATCCGGCCGGGCCGAACACAGTAGACAAAGCTCGTTTGAGCTGCGTCGTGATATAGCCCAATACAGAGGCGCCGCACACCCACTATGCTTCACAGATGAAGTAATGGATCATCAAATGCCCGAGGGTTTCAAACCCGTGAACATCAAATCATACGATGGCACAACAGATCCTGCGGTATGGATCGAGGACTATCTCCTTCATATCCACATGGCCCGCGGTGATGACCTACACGCCATCAAATACCTCCCACTCAAGCTTAAAGGACCAGCTCGGCATTGGCTTAATAGCTTGCCAGCAGAATCAATTGGTTGTTGGGAGGACCTGGAAACGGCATTCCTCGACAATTTCCAGGGCACTTATGTGCGACCACCAGACGCCGATGACCTTAGCCACATAATTCAGCAGCCAGAGGAATCGGCCAGACAATTCTGGACACGGTTCCTAACTAAGAAAAATCAAATTGTCGATTGTCCAGACGCAGAGGCCCTAGCAGCCTTCAAGCATAACATCCGCGACGAGTGGCTTGCACGACACCTAGGACAGGAAAAGCCGAAATCTATGGCATCCCTCACGACACTAATGACCCGCTTTTGCGCGGGAGAAGACAGCTGGCTAGCTCATAGCAATAACATGACCAAGAGCCCTGGTAATTCGGATACCAAGGACAGCAGTGGCAGGTCGCGTCGCAACAAGCAAAAGCGTTGCATTAACGGCGACAATGCTGAGGATACGGCAGTTAATGCCGGATTCAGAGGCTCTAAACCCGGTCAGCGGAAAAAGCCATTCAAAAGAAATACTCCGGGCCCGTCCAGTTTGGACCGAATACTCGACCGCTCATGCCAGATACATGGCACCCCCGAAAAACCAGCCAATCACACCAACAGGGATTGTTGGGTGTCAAGCAGGCAGGCAAGTTAAATGCCGAAAGCAGAGACAAGGGGCTGTATAGCGATGACGAGGAGGATCCCCGGCCGCCGAACAACAGTGGACAGAAAGGTTTTCCCCCACAAGTGCGGACGGTGAACATGATATACGCAACCCACGTCCCCAAGAGGGAGCGGAAGAGGGCACTAAGGGACGTATATGTGATGGAGCCAGTCGCCCAAAAGTTCAACCCATGGTCTTCGTGCCCGATCACTTTTGATCGAAGGGACCACCCCACTAGCATCTGTCATGGCGGATTCGCCGCATTGGTTCTAGACCCAATTATTGACGGATTTCACCTCACTAGAGTCCTTATGGACGGCGGCAGCAGCCTGAACCTGCTTTACCAGGATACAGTGCGGAAAATTGGCATAGATCCCTCGAGGATTAAACCCACTAAAACGACCTTTAAAGGCGTCATACCTGGTGTAGAGGCCAACTGTACAGGCTTAGTTACACTTGAAGTGGTCTTCGGATCTCCGGATAATTTCCGAAGCGAGGAGTTAATCTTCGACATAGTCCCGTTCCACAGTGGCTATCACGCACTGCTCGGGCGAACCGCATTTGCCAAGTTCAATGTGGTGCCGCACTACGCATACCTCAAACTCAAGATGCCAGGCCCTCGAGGAGTCATCACGGTCAATGGAAACACCGAACGCTCTCTCCGAATGGAGGAGCATACGGCGGCTATCGCAGCAGAAGTACAAAACAACCTCTCAAGGCAATTCTCCAGTCCGGCCATTAAACGTCTAGACACCGTCAAGCGTGCCCGGAGTAACCTACAACAAGACCGCCTGGCACGTTCTGAGCAAGCGTAGAAATGCGGCCCCAACCCCAGCCCTTGTGAACTTGCGAAACCAGGGTTGCGCGTACATAACTACGCTCTGGAAATACCATGGGCACAGGGGGAGGGGCACCATCACGGCACGCCCGAAACGCGGCTTAAACCGCACTAAGGGCTGCCAATTTCTTAATTTTCTCTTATTTTCAGGACTCCATTCTTCGGAAGGCTTGTCCGACAGTACAATTTCCGCACAAACGATACAACCAGGGAAGCAGAAAGCTACGCCGCACTATGGAACTCTAAGGTGGTCTCTATAACGAGCAGTATACCTGTTTCACATACCATTTCGCAGCTCGCCCCTGGAAAGGACATGTTAAATAGTCCCATATTTTGCCTATTGCACTATTTGTATCGTTCTGCTTTGATCGCAGCTTTTTTAAATAAACAATGCATAGCTTCTGTCTATTATTGCATTACTCTTTTTTACGAATATATGTTCATTAATGACATGTTGCACCCGTACACTTTGGTACGGGCAATACGCCAGGGGCTTAAGTACCCCACAATACGGTGTGAGAAGTCCAAACACTTTCACAAGTGCGGCACCCCGAACTTATAGCATTATATGCATCGGCTCCGAATCATGTCTTGGGTCAATAGTTGGGTTTGCCCGGCTCCTATGTTTTGGTACCTTACGTTCCGTTATATCGGCTAAGGTAGCACTAGGAGAACTACTACGATTGTGCCCTAGTTGAGCTGGGCTAAGCACCTCAGTAGAGAAAGCTAAAACTGGCCGTCATGATGAGGCGAGAGCTGTTCGCTGTTCGAGAGGTTTTCGAGTCCCTAAAGACTTATGCCGCTTAGAGCGAGGAGTCGGCTTTGTCCGACCTAGGCGTGGATAGCGCTCCGAACTCGGTCTTCCGAACACTAGGGGCTTCGCCAAAATTTAAAATTATAGAATTCTATGGCTAAGTGAGAGTGTTCAAGCATTATAGTCCGATTGCCTTGTTTGTTGTGTTGAGCGCCTCCCTCGAAGGACCCAAGAATGGGAAAAAGAGCGCTCATGTTTATCCCGAACACCCCAGCACTCGTGGCATGGGGGCAGAAGCTGACGAATCGCCATCTCTCAAATTTGATAAACGGCCGCACAGAAGGTAATATTTTAAATTCAAAAGCGTTGCTTAGCACATATGAACAAGTTTTCAGCGTACAGGATCACAAATGCAAGTTTACTCAAAAATTACATCTTTGGAGCATTCATCCGCTATAAGGCGGGCACCCTTCAGGACGCCCTCATAATACGCTTCCGAGATGCGATGCTCCTTGCCCGGCGGCGGCCCGTCCTTCACCAGCTTCTCCGCATCCAACTTGCCCCAGTGCACTTTAGCACGGGCAAGCGCCCTACGGGCACCTTCGATGCAGACAGAGCGCTTGATTACTTCAAGCCGTGGACAGGCATCCACCAGCCACCTCACCAGCCCGAAGTAGCTCCCAAGCAGAGCCTCTCCAGGCCAAAGCCGAACTATGAGGCCCTTTATGGCCTGTTCGGCCACCTTGTGGAGCTCGACCATTTTCTTTCGCTGGTCGCTCAAAGGCACCAGGTGTCTGGCCTCAGCATACTCAGACCAGAACACCTTCTCCGTCGAGCAACCCTCCTCGGCTCAATAGTAGGCGGCAGCATCAGACGCACTGCGGGGCAAATCTGCGAATGCTCCTGGAGAGCTCCGGACTCGGGGAAGTAACAAGTAATTCACTTTCACGTGCTTGCTTTCCATAATGAATGCCTTACCCGCCGCTATCTTCTTCATCGCTTCAATTTCTTGGAGGGCTTTCTAGGCTTCGACCTTGGCAGACTTCGCGCTTTCGAGGGCTGCTGCAAGCTCGGACGCTTGTGTCTTTGAGTCAAGCTCCAAACTCTCGTGTTTTTTCACAAGAGCCTGGAGCTCTTTTTGCACCTCCTTGACCCGCGCCTCCCGCTTCCCTCTCTCTGTGCACTCCGCGGCCGCTCTGTTTTCGGCCTCGGACAACGCTTTCTTAAGGGTTGCCACCTCGGTCGTGGCCCCTACAATAGCACGTTGATCCTGTAATTTTTTGCAACCACATCTTCTCTATATACTTGCGCAAGGTATTACTTACCTTCCTTCTCCTCGAGTTGCCTCTTGGCATGGCCGAGCTCGTTCTCGGACCGCGCGAGGTTTTGCTTCAGCGTATCCACCTCCGCAGTCAGTGCGGCGGAGGCCAGCAGCGAAGCCTGCATACGCATATTGACTTGATTATGTTGGACTCCTGCGAATGTTATTAGATCCTCTATTCGGCTTTTCTTTCCGAACGCCGAACAGAGCATCAGGGGCTACTGTCTATGCGGTAATATTTTTACATATTCTTTACTTACCTCAAAGCCTGTTAGAAGGCTAGCACAGGCTTCAGTCAGTCCGCTCATGGCGGACTGAACCTTCTGGATCAGCGCACTCATAATAGTGTGGTGCTCCTTGTTGATGGAGGCGCCGTTAAGCACCTCCAGCAAAATGTCCGGTGCCTCCGGTTGGACGGAGGTCACCGGCTCGATAGGCTTGCTCCTCTTGGAAGGAGGCTGCCTACCGGAGTTCGGAACCGTTGAAGGTTCAGGCGCGGTGTCTGGCTCAAGGCCGGACTTGGAGTCCGTGGGGGTTCTATCCCCTTTACACCTGGAATCCGGGAGGTCGCCTTGCGGCGCCTCCAGGACCACCACCTCCTGGCTTGGAACCTGTTGGGACGCCACCTCGGCGTCGTCCGTAGGGTGGGGGGAGGTAGCCGTCGAAAGCGAATTCACATCCGACGAATCCAGGGAGCCGCTCGACGACTCGTCGAGCTCGGCCTTGGGCGGACTGCATAGTCATATTCGGCGTAAGGAGGAGCTGTGCAAGAAAGGAACACTATGAATTGCTCTGGTGGCCGAATACTTACGATCTCGCCAGGGGCTTGGCCCTGTGCGGCCACTCCTGTTCGCCATCGTCGACGTTGGTGGAGTAGTCCGGAGGAAGGGTCTTCCCCTTCTTGGACCCTTCGGCCTCCCCAGTTGGGGCGGCCTTCCTTTTCTTCCCTCCCCCCGCTGGAGGGGGAGAGGTCTCTTCTTCCTCCTCGTCGTTTTCACGGGAGGAGTGCGTCTTGGAGTCGTCGGATGATGAATCCGACACCTCCAGGCGTCGGGCACTCTTTGGAGTCCCCGTGGCCTTCTTCTTGGCCTTCTTCTCCGGCACCACATAGGGTGTCGGAACCAGCAGCTTCGCCAAGCGAGCGTCCGCTGGGCCTTCGGGCAAAGGAGCCGGACAGTTGATCTGTCCGGACGTCTCCTGCCAATCCTATCAAAGTTAAGGGAGCTTAGATCCCGCATGGAGTCAAACTATGAAAAACTAATACCCTGTAAAAGGTAAAAACGGCTTACCACACTAGCGTGACGCTGCGCGCTGAATCCGCGTCCTCGGTAGCGGATGCGGGGGCCTCGGCGCCCTTGAAAAGCACCTTCCAGGCATCTTCGTATGTCGTGTCGAAGAGCTTGCTCAGAGTTCGGTGCTGCGCCAGGTCGAACTCCCATAGGTTGAAAGCCCGTTGTTGACACGGGAGGATCCGACGGATGAGCATAACCTGGACTACATTGACAAGTTTGAGCTTCTTGTCCACCAGGGTTTGGACGCATGTTTGGAGTCCGGTCAGCTCTCCTTTTTTACCCCACGACAGGCCCGTCTCTTTCCAGGAGGTGAGCCGCGTAGGGGGTCCGGATCGGAACTCGCGGGCTGCGACCCATTCAGGGTCGCGCAGCTCGGTGATGTAAAACCACCTTGATTGCCACCCCTTTAGGGTCTCCACGAAGGAGCCCTCGAGCCATAGGACGTTGGGCATCTTGCCCACCATGGCACCTCCGCACTCCGCCTGGGTGCCGCGCACCACCTTCGGCTTGATATTGAAAGTCTTGAGCCATAGGCCAAAATGGGGGCGGATGCAGAGGAAGGCCTCGCACACGACAATAAACGCCGAGATGTTGAGGACAAAGTTCGAGGCAAGATCGTGGAAATCCAGGCCATAGTAGAACATGAGCCGCCAGACAAATGGGTGGAGAGGGAAGCCCAGTCCGCGGAGGAAATGGGGGAGGAACACCACCCTCTCATGGGGCCTAGGGGTGGGGATGAGCTGCCCCTCTTCGGGAAGCCGGTGCGCATTGTTGTTAGACAAGTATCCGGCCTTCCACAGTTTTTTGAAGTGTCCCTCCGTGACGGAGGAGACCATCCACTTGCCTCCCGCTCCGGACATGGCTGGAGAAGGTTGAGGTGGGGTGTGCGGACTTGGGTGCTGGAGCTCGAGTGCGCGGAAATGGATAGGCAAAGGAGGAAGAAGGCGTGGATGAAAAGGTGGATCCTTATCCCCTTATATGGGCGGACGCGACTATGCGTCCCCACCAGCCTGGTAAAACTCGCTTATCTCCCAAGCACCGTAATCAATGGCGCAGTTGGGTTACCCACGCCTGTATTGGTGAGAATCCCGGAATAAGGGGACACGATCTCTGCTTTGACAAGACGTGCCAAGGAAACCGCCTCGCTAAACGCGCTGAGGTGGGACAGTAAAACGATTCGAATAAAGACTTGGCCATGGTGTGATGAAACGCTACGGAATACGTCAGCAGATTAGATTTGTGTAAATATTATTCTCTCTATGGCAATATGTGGAAACTTATTTTGCAAAGCCGGACACTACCTTTGTGTTCAAAATCTTCTATGAAGTACTTGGAGGAGGAACCCGCCATGCAATGCCGAAGACAATCTGCGTGCCGGACTCGTCGTCATTGAAGCCTGGTTCAGGGGCTACTGAGGGAGTCCTGGATTAGGGGGTGTCCGGATAGCCGGACTATACCTTCGGCCGGACTCCTGGACTATGAAGATACAAGATTAAAGACTTCGTCCCGTGTCCGGAAGGGACTTTCCTTGGCGTGGAAGTCAAGCTTGGCGATACGGATATGTAGATCTCCTAGCATTGTTACCGACTCTGTGTAACCCTAGCCCTCTCCGGTGTCTATATAAACCGGAGGGTTTTAGTCCGTAGGACAAACAACAATCATACCATAGGCTAGCTTCTAGGGTTCAGCCTCCTCGATCTTGTGGTAGATCTACTCTTGTACTACCCATATCATCAATATTAATCAAGCAGGAGTAGGGTTTTACCTCCATCGAGAGGGCCCGAACCTGGGTAAAAACATTGTGTCCCTTGTCTCCTGTTACCATCGGCCTAGACGCATAGTTTGGGACCCCCTACCCGAGATCCACCAGTTTTGACACTGATAGTTGGTGTTGGTAATTTTTACTTAGCACCTCGCACTCTGCATATATGCCGGTTCCATCCGTACATTTGTGCAGTTCCACCAAAATGCAGCTGAATAACCCTGTTTGCACAGATAATGAAAAGGTGTGATTACATTATAATGGCACTAGTTGATGAAACATACACTAATAAACAGAAGAAAATTTTACATCATACTGGAAATCGACCCAAGTCTCCCCGATACACCTTCTGCCAGTGATGAATATCAGTGTACAGCGGTAGTACAAGGAGGGGCCTTGAGACATTCAAATCTCTATTTTTTTTTTGCAGATCAACTAAAATTAAGCACCCCAGTTTGCAGAAACGCTTAAACATTAACAATGGGACTAGTTGATGAAACATACATTAACAAAGAGAAGCACTTTCTTTATCTACATTGGAAATGAAATGATAGAGAGGACACTCGCTCTATTTTAACTGTATTATTACTTCATTTTATCAGTGACACTAGGGTCGAGCAAGTGGCAAACGAGGTGTACCGTGTGTCGCAAGGATGAAGGCTGGGGGTGCTTAGACTGGGATGTTGAAGCTGGCTCTTTCAGTCCCTATCTTCCCACCGATGTTTTTGTGGTAGCATTTGGGTTGTAATCCAAACTTGGTCGAGCTGGTGCTGCGTCCCCCTACCTGCCTAGCTTATGTGGCGAACTTGTCTCCTGCTAGTACTTAGTCTGTTCTAGTAGTAGTTGCATAACTGCCCGTTTACACTAACATGTTGTCGGATAATGGTTCTCTGTGGTTGGGTTTCTTTAATGAAATCGGAGGGAACCCCCTCTTTTGATATATAAAAAACAGTGGCACTAGCAGTGCCAAAACTACATCAAATTAATAGTGCCACTAGATTAAGGTGCAAAATAATAACATTACTGCTATATCATGGCAGTGCCAAACAGTAGCACAAGAGTAGGATCAACATGCAGGATATTTGGCAAACGGTCAGACCAAAAAGGAACATACCTCATGATGGGAACCATATCTGTAGTCAACGCCATCGTAGAACGGATGACACTAGTCACCAACATGTATGATTCAATTCATGGGACCTTTTGGTGCAGTTCACCTAAAATGAAGCAATGTCCCATGAGCTAGCTTCTTCTTCTTCTTCTTCTTCTTCTTCTTTAAAGAAAAGGGCTCCTGCCCGGTTCCATTTCCATCAGAAAACGAAGCCCACAGAGCTTCTTCTTAATTAGTTGCAATAAAATTGAGCAACATCAAGGTTGGTCGTGAAGCTCCTGGAGAGTAGGCGGACCAGGACAGTTGCATCTCTAACGAAAAGAAGCAACTTATCTTAATAGGAAATTTAGCAGGACATGAAAAAAGTGCCATTGATTCATATTACTGGAGGCATTACATTGAAAACAACATTGGTTTAACGTGTCCTTACTTTTAACAGTGCGACTGCTACATTTTACTAGTGGCATTACATGAGAGCCGCTCGGGGCAACAAACATCAGAAGAGGATATCTGGGTTGGTCCCATTTTTGTTTGGTATATAGCCACCTTATACTGTGTGAGGCTAGCAAATCTAGTGTTGGACTTACTCTGTTGACTTGTCCCCCAGTATAACACCCTCGATGCGGCTATATCTCCCACGTGTCGAAGCACGACTTAGGGGCATAACCGCATCGAAAGCAATGTCGCAAGTGAGGTAATCTTCACACAACCCATGTAATACATAAGGGAAAGAGATACATAGTTGGCTTACAATCGCCACTTCACAACAATTACATGAATAAAGCATTACATCATCTAGATACAATCAAGGTCCGACTACAGAACCAAAATAAAAGAAGACTACCCCAAAAGCTACACAGATCCCTGATCGACCCCAACTGGGCTCCACTACTGATCGACTAGAACGAAAAAACATAAAGGACACGATCTTCATCGAGCTCCTCCTTGAGCTTGGTTGCGTCACCTACTCGGTAACATCGGCACCTGCAAACTAGTTTTGGAAGTATCTGTGAGTCACGGTGACTCAGCAATCTCACACCCTCGCGACCAAGACTATTTAAGCTTATAGGAAGGGTAAAAGTATGAGGTGGAGCTGCAGCAAGCGACTAGCTATTTGGTGGCTAACATACGCAAATGAGAGCGAGAAGAGAAGGCAAAGCACGGACGAGAAACTATGATCGAGAAGTGATCCTAGAACAACCTACATCAAGCATTACTCCAACACTGTGTTCACTTCCCGGACTCCGCCGAGAAGAGACCATCACGGTTACACACGCGGTTGGTGCATTTTAATTAAGATAAACTTCAGGTTTTCTACAACCGGACATTAACAAATTCCCATCTGCCCATAACCGCGGGCACGGCTTTCGAAAGTTCAAATCCCTGCAGGAGTGTCCCAACTTAGCCTATCACAAGCTCTCACGGTCAACGAAGGATATTCCGTCTCCCAAGACAATCCGATCAGACTCGGCATCCCGGTTACAAGACATCCTCGACAATGGTAAAACAAGTCCAGTAAGACCACCCGCTGTGCCAACAAATCCCGATAGGAGCTCCACATATCTCGTTCTCAGGGCACACCAGATAAGCTAAGCGTACGGGAGCCAACGTAACCCAAGTTGCCAAGGGACGGCCCCGCACGGTGCTTTGGGTTGGACCAACACTTAGAGAAGCACTGGCCCGGGGGCGTAAAATAAAGATGACCCTTGGGCTGGCCGACCCAAGGGAAAGAAAAGGCTAGGTGGCGAATGGTAAAACAAAGGTTGGGCCTTGCTGGAGGAGTTTTATTTAAGGCGAACTGTCAAGGGGTTCCCATTATAACCCAACCGCGTAAGGAATGCAAAATCCGGGAACATAACACCAATATGACGGAAACTAGGGCGGCAAGAGTGGAACAAAACACCTGGCATAAGGCCGAGCCTTCCACCCTTTACCAAGTATATAGATGCGTTAATTAAATAAGAGATATTGTGATATCCCCACATATAAACATGTTCCAACAAGGAACAACATCTCCATGTTCCAACAAGGAACAAACTTCATCTTCACCTGCAACTAAGAACGCTATAAGAGGGGCTGAGCAAAGCGGTAACATAGGCAAACAACGGTTTGCTAGGACAAGGTGGGTTAGAGGCTTGGTTCAACAATATGGGAGGCATGATAAGCAAGTGGTAGGTATCGCAACATAGGCATAGCAAAAGAGCGAGCAACTAGCAAGCAAAGATAGAAGTGATTTCGAGGGTATGGTCATCTTGCCTGAAATCCCGCAAGGAAGAAGAACGGGTCCATGAAGAAGACAAACGGACGTAGTCGAACGGGTCCTCACAAATGCGACGTTATCGGAACTAGCCCGAAGAAGTAACATCGGAAAGAAGCAAACAATATAGTAAACAACCAAGCATAACATGGCATGATGCACAACCAAGTATGATGCATGCCCGGTTTAATGAAGCATGGCATGTCAAATTGCACAAGCAATCCTACAAATTAAGTGGAGCTCATTATGCAATGAGTTGCATATTGAGGAACACCACATCAATTATTTAGTTCTCTCTCGGTTATGAACCCAGCAATATTAAATGTTGATTAACATGGCAAGAGGTGAGGCATAACCAAAACTACACCATCTAAACAATTTAAATGGGGCCGGATATAACAAACAACAAATTCGGTAATCCCCATATGCATTTATCAATTTACACATTTACACATTTTTAATTGTTGTTATCATGATGCGGATGACATGAACAAGTTTATGCAATTTTAATGAAAATGTTGATAAGAGCATTATGAAGCATTTTGTCATCGTGGCGGAAACGAAAAGGGGTGCCACGACAACGATAACAAAAACGGTGCCACTGCAGCGTTCCGGTTCCGGTAACTCGATTGAGATACCGGTGCAAAGGAGAAGTGTGCGGATGCGTGCAAAAGATGGTGGGGCACTCCCGGATACCGGGTGTCCCAAGAGTCGACGATGGTGACAAGGCAAAAGAGGGGCAACGTGCACAAACAATTCGAGCACGGAGCAAGCACGAGCAACTCATACATCTCACATGAATTTGTTCACGGACGTCGTTCCGGCGGTTATACCTTCGAAGTGTGCAAACGAGACGGTTCGGGTTGGATGGGACGTAGTGGAAGTAGGTGTTCTCGCGACGGTAGAGGAAGTAGTGGTACACGTCTCGGAGAAGGACTTGACGCATTGGATGTTTCTGAGGGGAAGGTAAGGGAACTTGGCGTTAGTGCTGCAGGGGTCTTCGGTGACGGTCGATGTACATGGCAAACGTAGAGGTACTATGCTTCGGTCGTCGTGGTACTTGGTGATAGTAGTGGTACAAGGGTTGTAGCCGGCCTTGGCGGTTCATCGTGTAATCGTAAACGTTCCGCAGATGTTCATGTCGTCGTAGCCGTTCGGATCTTGGAGCGATGGTAGTGGTACATGTCATCGGTAGTCGAACTTAGCGATCCGAAGGGGTACTTGGCGAACAACGGTCGTCAAAGTACTTGTCGGTCCACGAAGTCGATCTCAGAGGTCTTGCCGGATTCACAGCGACGGTTGTTGTTCACTCAACGGCCCTCAGCGACGGTAGTCGTACATGGTTCGTAGAGGTATTTGATGTCTACGGGGTCGAGGGTAGGTGTTTTAGGCATCGGGCGTCCAGGTACTTGCCGGGCTTGAAGAACCGAAGGGGTACTTGTCGACAGGAAGCCATAGAGGCGGTCTTGTGTCCCTGTGTTCACTGGTCTTGGCAACGACGGGAAAGGCGGCGACAGGAAAGGCAGCGGCTCATCCATGGCGGTCCTAACCTCCAGAACACAACGGAGCGGCGAGGAGGGCAGGTCAGCACAGGTGCAAGGAGGGAGGCGGCCATGACTCATAGGGGCATCGTGGGGATGGCGCTGGTCCTCGTCATCATGCTCGATCCCGCTGGATCGAGACGACGGCTGCAGCAAGGCGATGGCGCCCGGCGAAGTAGGGGAGGCAGAGAAGCGGGACTCCGGCGACGAGGTGCAGCGGCGGAGCTTGCCGGCGTTGGGGACGACAGGGGCGTGATGGTGACCTGCAGGTGGTGGAGAGGCGGGGACGAGGTGGCACGCCATGGGGGACGGGCACGCGATGGATGAGGTCGGGCGGCAGCTCCTGCCACGCCGCGAAGGCGGAGAGGTGCGGGGCGACGGCAGGGTACGGCGGCTTGACGCGGCTCCGACGATTCGCCCATGAATCGGGATGAGGAGGTTACGGCCTCGGGCGCAGATGCAGGGGAGCACCGATGCAGGACTGAGCGGGGAAGGCCGGAGATGGAGGAAGGAGAGGCCCGCGACGCTTGGCGGCGGGGTTGGCACGGTCGGAGGGGTCTCCGGCGCTGGGAGCAGCGATAGGGCGCGAGGGACGAGGGGGGATCGATGGACAGATTGACTCGGGCACGGGCGCTCCTCTCCTGGCGGCGCGGGAGGGAGTAACGAAGGAGGAGGAGGAGGGGTTCGAGGGAGATGTCCGGCTGGCCTAGGGTTAAGGATGGGCCGGAGCGACTGGGCCTTAGGAGGGCATATGGGCCTGGGAGGCCGGCGCTGCTAGGAGGCCCAAGTGGCCAGAGGCGGCTGGGCTCCCTTCTCCCTCCCTCTTCTCTTGAAAAAAAACTTATTTTCTTTAACAGAAACGAAGTTAGAGAGAGGAAAAGAAAGAGAGGGTTAGGGACGGATTTTGCGCATGGGGATAATATTTCTGGACTCACAAAAATGTGAGGAATTTAAATAAAATGGCAAGAGGATATTTTAGAACAAATAGATTCGCACATGTTGAATTTAATTCAACATGTTTGAATTTTGAAACCCATTCGAAAGGACTCTAAATGGGCTGAGACTTTTAGAGGAACCTCAATAAATGGGAAAAGAGTTGTTGGCAAAGTTTGGAGGTGCAACTTGAAGCATAAGAGGCATGGAATTAAATTGCAAGTGTGTTAAAAGTAATTCCAAAAAAATGGAATAATTTTATTATAGCTCCCTAATAGTATTGAGAGGCTTTGATATGTTATAAAGAGAAAACACAAGTGAATTCCCTCGATTTAAATGGATCGAAGACCCATACGGTTTATTTAGTTGAGTTAAGAAAAGAAATGACATGATGGCATGATGACATGATGCAATGCACACGATGCAAAGATGAATGCAACAGATGAAACAAAAACACACAACGAAACCTGGAAACCCTGGAAGGCATCTGAAGCTCCCCCAGTCCCCACTTTCTTTCATTTTTCAACCAATAGATCGGGTTTATATTGAGTTTGTACTGCGTTCCCTTTATTTCCCTATTAGACCTAGAGACCAGTTGGATAGCCAGTCTCTGCTACTTTTCGCCCCCATTATTTCCTCTTTCGACCAAGTCCTAGATTCTGGTAACAAATCTTCCCCCACCCCACCCCCTTTCGTCCTTGTTTGGACCACGTACTACTAGATTCGAGTGCATGAACTAGTTTTACCTCGTAACAGTAAAAAATTAGGTGGTTTTTGAACATCAAATCGATCCTATCTACACGAGGGGGGCTGAGAAATAGTAAAAGAGACAAATGCAGCGACGTCAGGAGCTCGGGAAGTAGAGCAAGGCCGGTTTTGAAGGAAGTTATACCTGAGGGCCGCCGGGATGTCGCTAGGTGGGCGGCTGGAGGCCGGATCTGCCCACACTACAGCAGCGAGGAAGAAGGGGTGGGAGGCCCTCCCTCGCCAGCGATGCTTGGGAGAGAACGGCAAGGCACGCTGATCGGGACGCACTGGCAGTGGGTAAGAGTCATCGCTGAGGACGACCGCGTGAACGTTGCACCTTCTCACCTTCCCCGGCGGAGAGGGTTCGGCTGGATCTGTGACCAACGGTGAGTAGAGAGAGAGAGTGTGGCCACCGCTGTCGTGTTTAGATCTGGAGAGGACGAGACATTGTGAAGAGAACAACACTAGCAAGCAAACCTCCGCCTATATAGTGGAGTACTAGTTTTCTTTTGTCTACCGGCCGGAGCCGGCTTGACCTCGGCAATGATTGTCGAGAAGTCTTCATGCACGTGCCCCGGAGGCGCAGTTGTTGTCATTTTGATCTGAAGCACCGGATTATAACATATAACACGAAAAAAATGCCACATGACAAGAAATCATAACCTCACTACCCAAAGGAGACAAGATGAATCCCGACAGACAAACTAGACGAGGATCAAAGCTCAAATTAAAGATAAACTCGTAGAAAAGGGGTCCGTCGATAGATGTCCTAATTAACATAGCCGGCTTGACCTAGATGGCAGCCGAGTAGTCTTCGTGCATGTGCCCCCAATGACTAGCCCAACTCAGTTGTCGCTGTTTAACCCTCGTAGTGATCCGAAGCACATGACACCTAATTTTGCGAGATGACAAGAAACCTTTTTTGGATTTCTCACCAGAACTACAGCCATGTACAACACAGCCTGCACAATATGTAGACGATAGCCAATCCAGGCGTGTCTGGTGGAGTCTGGTCACATGCATGGACGAACTGATCTTCCTTGTCTTGCAGGGATCGTCCAGGTACCAACGTATGTACTACTTCTATTAACTCATCCGACTTGCGGGGCCGAGGAGTGTGCCTATGGTCGGTTCTCAATTGCGGTCCCACATGTGTGTGCAAACGCAATATGACGCGCGTTCCATTCGGAGAGCGGCGTGCCAAACCGACCGACCGTCTGGGGTGTGACGCGAACGCGACGGGCATGTTGTATACTTCATACATGTGTACCACCGTTTTCTTGAGGCTTTGCTCCATGGCGCAATCCATGGATACAAAATTAGTATATTGTACTATTTAAAAGTGGAGGGCGGGGCTTTTCCCGCGTGGTAGGCGGGGTAGTTCCGCCTAGTCGGTTCGACAGAGACGCGAGAAGATGAAGGAGTAGGCTGTTGCAAACGTAGGGTTGTGTGATTTGACAGTGAGTTACTGCTGGACAGGTGGGGCCTGGTGATTTGACTTGCCATTATCATTTTAACTGCGACGCTAATACCGGCTTGAGTCTCCCTATTCCTGACCACCTCCATACAGGTGCCTCTCCTGATGCTCCACCATGTAGAGGCTGGCTCTTGCTTGAGAGGCCACTCCTCCACTTTTTCCTTGCCTCTTTCCCCCAGATATGCAAAAATGCCATGTAAAGAGGGCTTATAGCCCACTATTGTACTTGATCCTACATGTGCTAAGCCTGCCACATAGGCATAAAGTCTGATGTGGCAAGTTAATTAAGAAGAGACAGACTAGTTTGGTGACCCCAGGAAGAAACGGTGATAAGCGCGTGTACCTAGATGAAGCAAACTTAGCAACAAAAAAATAAGCACCTATGCATTGGGGACTTGTGGTTCTAAGACATTTAATGCCCATAGCACCTCATCTAAGCACCATTTCATTGGAAGAGCTCACTCCTTGGCAAATGCAATAAATACTACGAAGAAAGAGATAGAGAGAAGTAAACAAAAAATACTCTTATAGCCAACCTTATAGCTAACCTTGTTGTATGAGTGACTAAGTGATGACTATGTATGACATGCCAACATCAGATAGCTTAACGCACCGTGTTAAATCTCCAAGGGCGTGGCCGCGCGAGCGAGGCGACGGTCGTGGTAGGCACGACCATGATACAGGTTGCTGGCAGCCCTTGGATCTGAGATCGAACGGTCGCATGCTTAGTTGCTGAAAATTTGCAGAATAACCCTCCAGGATAGGATATTCACCCATAGGTCTAGAATCACACCATGCAACCGTTCGATCTCAGATCCAAGGGCTCTCGGAATCCCGTATCATGGGAGAATGGAAAGCTTCATATCACCTGTAATTTTTCCGACGCTTGACATGACATCGAAAGCCATTTAATTGGGCGTTTAGTAGACATGACATCTAATTGGGCCCCCATAGTACTGTGCATGAATCCATTTATCCACCAGGCAAGCCACTACCCTACCATTCGCACGCGCCCCCACTCGACATTTTTACAATCGATAAACCGCTCCTAGTCGTCCCGTCCTTTCACATTACGACAGTTCCACTAATCCTAACCCTCCTCCCAAATCCATGGAGTCCCAAATCTCCATGATCGGCAGTGAGTACAAGGTTAGAACCATCACCGGCGATGAGTTCGACATCATCTACACTCGTTCTTCCGCAACGGTGAAAGAATGCCTTGCTCGCTTCAAACAGATGTTTGAAAACTCAAATGATGAGTGGGTCGCTAGGCTAGATGTTGAGTACACCACAGTCGTGGGAAGCGAGAAGAATCTAAAGGAGGTAGAGAAGAAGCTCGCCGTGATCCAGGTTTGCGTGCATGACTTATGCTTGGTCTACCACATATGCCATGCTGACATTGAGTGCCAGGATTTTAAGAATTTCCTCAAGGATGGCCGAGTCAAATTCGTTACTGTAGACTTTAGGAACGATAAGGAAATCCTTGGTCAGATAGGCCTCGTTGTAGGCGACCCCTTCGACCTCCAGAAGAAAGGGCTGGTGTCCTCCCATGATTAGCCTTCAATACTGACCTTTCGGCATTCTGGGAACGGGGGTCCCCAGACTTGCCTGCCTGTGGCCCATGGCGTGGCTGTGCTGGCAGGTCTGTACGGCCCATCATCATCAACAAGGCATTCAAGACCCTCGCGAGGGGCCAAGCCTCACGAGGCGGATGATGCAAGACCTCCTCAGGAGCGGCCTCACCAGGCTTCCTCACGAGGAGCGGAGATATCAAGGTGAGGTGAACCTCGCGAGGCTCTCGTGACGTGAGCCATGACGATCGTTACCAGGCGGGCGCCAGTGCGCGTAGCATCCTTGTTTCCTCTTTGGTGCCAAGGGGGCAAGCACAGTCGCGGAGTACCGAGGCATCAGGCAAAGTTTCCATATCAGTGCAACGAGACCAAGACCAGAAGGACGGCAGGACGGAGGTCACCATGGAGCCCAGGACGGCTTCACCACCAGAACCTTTGGCAGGCGAAGACCACCTTTTGCCAGGATAGCTTGTACTAGCTGTCCCCTTTCAAATTGGCCGCCGTTGTTGGCTCCCTTCCCGCTCAATATTTGGGGAGAGGACCAGGGCCTATATAAGTAGGACTAGCCACCACCAAAGGGGGGGATCTGATCTCATCTGATCAGTGGCCAACCCTTAGCCACACCAAGCATAAGAACACCTCAACCTCAGGAGGTTGTTCTTCCCCTTGTACTGTTCTTCATCAGCCCAAGAGGCAATCCACCACCACCACACTGGAGTAGGGTATTACACCACAACGGTGGCCCGAACCAGTATAAACCTTGTGTCTTTGTGTTGCGAGTGCGTTGAGTTCGTCCGCGAGACCTTTGCGAGCTAGGGCATAGATCGGTAGGAGGGAAAGAACTTCGCGTGCACCCCAGAGTTCGAACCTTAAGGGTTTGCCGGAACCCGTGATCCGATATTTGGCGCACCAGGTAGAGGTGCGCCGTAGCTCCTGTCCACCGGCCTGTGCTCCGCGCCACCACACTTCGCCCTCATGATAGGTGCCCCGCCACTGGCTCCAATGGCCGATGCTGACGATGGGGCCAGGGGGCTCCGAGCCCTGGCCCCCGCCCTACGGCAGGTGCGATGGCCACCCAAGTTCAGGCCGGAGATGACGCCGTGCTATGACAGCGCGGCAGACCCGTCTGCCTTCCTGTTGGCATACGAGGAGGCCGTCCTCGAGGCCAGGGGCGACGGCAAGGTCATGGCCAACTGGCTCCCGATGGCCCTCACCGGCGAGCCACGCGCCTGGCTGCTCAACCTCCCCGGATCCACGGTGGCATCCTAGGGGGAACTCCACGACATCTTCACTGCTCGCTACACGGTGCCGGCGCACCATGCAATCGCGGCCCTGCTAGGCGGCTCTCAAGCACCGCCTTCAGATCGCCACGTCAAGCCGTTCCTCCACCAGATTGGTGCCGCTTCCAAGCGCCCGAGGGCTCCACCAGGCTGGGCTGCGCTAGAGGCCAACCTCACCTTTGGCTCAGAGGACCACCCCGACTCCACCGCCGGCTTGGGCATGCTCCCAATGCTCTGCACACGCACCATCTGCAACGTGGCTGTTACCAAGAACCTCATCGACGGTGGTGCCGGCCTCAACTTGCGCTCCGTGGAAGCCTTCAGCCTTCTTCACGTGCCACTCGAGCGGCTCAGCCTCAGCAAGACTTTCTCAGGAGTTGGTGGTGGCACTGCCTGCTCTCTGGGACAGATCCGCCTTCCTATCACCTTCGGCACGCGCGACAACTACTGCACCGAGCTGGTCGACTTCGACATCGCCCGCATCGGCCTCCCGTACAACAAAATTCTTGGGTACCCGGCTCTGGCCCAGTTCATGGCAGCGACTCATCCGGCCTACAACCTCATGAAGATGCCTGGGAGCAAGGGCGTCCTCACTGTCAAAGGGGACGCCAAGGAGGCTCTTGCGGCGCTCAGGCTCGCCCTCAAAACCGCCGCGGCAGCGCAGCCTGCCGACGCGGGCACCTCCGAGCCCAAGGGAGCCGTACCGACCAAGAAGAAGCAGTTGTTCACACAAGACAGGGCGAAAACCAAGCAGGTGCTAGTCAATGAGGATGGGCCCTCAGGAGCCACCTTTACCATAGGTGACAGCCTCAATCGAGGTCAATAGGAAGCATTGGTGAAGTTCTTGCGTGCAAACAAGGATATATTCGCATGGGAGCCCAATCAGCTGGTAGGAGTCCCGAGGGAAGTGATTCAGCATCACTTAAGGGTATGCCCCAATGTACGCCCCGTGAAGCATCAGGTGAGACGGCAGTCCACTGAGAAGCAGGCCTTCATCATCCAAGAGACCCGCAAGCTGGAGGTGGCGGGCGCCATTCGCGAGGTTTGGTATCTCGAATGGCTGGCGAACCCCATCGTAGTACCGAAGAAAGGCGGGACAGAACGAATGTGTGTTGACTTCACCAACCTTAACAAGGCCTGCCCCCAAGATCCGTTCCCGCTCCCGCACATCGATCAGATCGTCGACTCCACCGCCGAGTGCGACCTGTTGTGCTTCCTAGATGTGTTCTCAGGATATCACCAGATCAAGATGGCGGTAGAAGATGTGGAGAAGACAGCCTTCCTGACCCGTGTGGGGTGTACTGCTACACCTCCATGCCTTTTGGATTGCACAACGCGAGCGCAACCTTTCAGTGACTGATGCACATCGCCTTAGGGCGGTAGCTTGGGAGAAACATAGAGGCCTACGTCGACGACATTGTGGTGAAGTCTCGGGAGGTGAGGACCTTGGTTCAAGACCTGGAAGAGACCTTCACGAGCCTGCGCCAAGTGAACTTGCGGCTTAACCCAGAGAAGTGAGTGTTCGGCTTCCCTTCCGGCAAGCTGTTGGGCTTCCTCGTGTCCCACGGAGGGATCGAGGCGAATCCAGAGAAGATCAGGGCCATCGAGGACATGAGCCCGCTGCAGACCCTTAGGGAGATGCAGAAGCTGGCCGGCCGGGTAACTACACTAGGACGCTTCATCTCCAAGCTAGGGGAACGCGCCCTACCTTTCTTCAAGCTGATGACGAAGAAGGGCCCATTTGACTGGACCCTAGAGGCCGACCGAGCTTTTCAAGACCTCAAGAGATACTTGACCAGCCCTCCGGTGATGGTGCGCCACGACCCCTCGAGCCCCTAGTACTCTACCTCGCTGCTACCCCGTACTCCGCCAGCGCAGCACTGGTGGCGGTTCGGGAGGAGCACCAAACCAAGGGTGCGCCGCGCCGGGCCACAGCTGAGGCAATGCAAGATCAGGATGGCACCGCAAGAGCCGTGGCAGCATCGACAAAAGACCGAGCTCAACGGGACGCCGCCACCAAAATTCCCGCAAACAATCAGGCGTCAGGAGCCCCGTCACCTCATGAGGCATCTCAACTTTCGCAAGATGCGAGCCCAGAGACCACACCAGCCCTCGTCGAACACCCGGTGTATTTTGTCAGCACCGTGTTGCAAGATGCGAGGGCCCGATATCCCATGCCTCAGAAGCTTCTGCTCGCACTCTTGGTGGCCTCGCACAAGCTGCAGCACTACTTCCAGGGGCACCCCATCATGGTTGTCTCAGCCTACCCATTAGAGATGGTGCTCCGGAGCCCCAATTCTGCTGCAAGGGACGCCGAGTGGAACATCGAGCTACAAGCATTGCAGTTATAGTTCAGCACTACCAGGGTCATCAAGGGAGCCGCGCTCGCTGATTTTGTGGCGGAATGGACGGACGTCCCGACACTTGAAGTGGGCGAAGACCGGTCCACCTCACCAGGAAGTGAGGCACCAGATGGTTGGGCCATGTACTTCGATGGCGCCTTCCCGCACCAATGCGCGGGGACTGGAGAAGTACTCATCTCGCCCACTTAGGATAAGCTCTGCTACGTCATGCAGCTCTGCTTTCAGCAGGGCGAGAAGGTCTCCAACAACATCACGGAATACGAAGGCCTCATAGCTGGCCTAAAGGCCGCGGTAGCTCTGGGGGTGAAGCGCCTTACCGTTAGAGGCGACTCGTAGCTCCTCGTCAACTTCTCCAAAAAGTATACGAGCCGAAGGACAAGCATATATAGGCATACCTCACGGAGGTGCGCAAGATGGAGAAGCAGTTCTTGGGCCTGGAGCTGCAGCACGTGCCCCAGAGCACCAACAAGGAAGCCGACGACATCACCAAGAGAGCATCCAAGCGGCAGCCACAAGAGCCCGGTGTCTTTGAGGAACTGCTCTTCAAGCCATTGGCGACACCACCACCTTCAAGCACAGCTCAGCCTCGGGAGGAGCTCCCACAGCCTCCTGCCACAGGAACCCCGGCCTGTGGCCCGACCTCGGGAGCTCGCTTGCTCTTGGCACTCGAACCTCAGGAGGGATGCTGGACCAAGGAATTCAAGGAATATCTGATGCAAGGGGCGCTGCTAGAGAAGGAGGAAGATGTAGAGTGTGTGGTTCGGCAAGCCACAGCGTACTGCATCCAGGATGGTGAGTAGTACAGGAAGCGGCCAAACGACGTTTCCTTGCGCTGCATTTCTAGGGACCAGGGGAAAGAGCTGCTAACTGACATACACGGTGGGGACTGCGGGCACCACTCGTCGTCACAGACCCTCGTCGGCAAGGTATTCCGCAGTGGGTTCTACTGGCCCACTGCGCTCAACGACGTAGCTGAGCTGGTGAAGTCTTGCGAAGCCTGCCAATTCCATGCCAAGCAAATTCATCAGCCGGCTTAGGGCCTCCAGACCATTCCGCTCACATGGCCGTTCGCGGTCTGGGGGCTGGACATCTTGGGCATGTTCCCTCGACCGCCTGGGGGCTACCATTACCTCTACGTCGCCATCGACAAGTTCACCAAGTGGGCAGAAGTGGAAGCTGTCCATACCATCCCAGCTGGCTCCGCTGTCAAGTTCATCAAGGGTCTCATGAGCCACTTCGGGGTCCCCAGCCGCATCATCACAGATAACGGCTCGCAGTTCACTAGTAACCTTTTCAAAACCTACTTTGTTAACCTTCGAACGCAGATCTGCTACGCTTCGGTGGCGCACCCCAGGAGCAATGGTCAGGCCGAACGCGCCAACACGGAGGTCCTGAGAGGCCTCAAGACCAGGACCTTCAAGAAGAAGCTCGAGGCCTATGGCAGGGGCTGGCACGACGAGCTCAAGTCCGTGCTATGGTCTATCTGCACCACCGCCACCAAACCAACGGGCGAGACCCCGTTCTTCCTTGTCTACGGAGCAGAAGCAGTCCTTCCTCACGAGGTTAGGCATCGCTCCGCATGGGTCCTGGCGTTCTATGAAACGCAGCAGGACGCCACGCGGGGGATGGACCTCGTGCTGGGGGAGGAACGTCGTCATGAAGCTGCACCGAGGGCGATAAGGTACCAGTAGGCGCTGCGGCGATACCACTGCCGCAACATCCGCTCCAGGACGCTCGAGGTGGGCGACCTCGTACTGAGGCGGGTCCTCTCCAGGGAAGGGATGCGCAAGCTTTCACCCATGTGGGAGGGCCCGTTCAGGGTCGTCCATGTCTCCAGGCCTGGCGCCGCGCGCTTGGAGACGCAGGACAGGATACCTATCCAGAACGCCTGGAACATCCAGCACCTCCGAAGGTTCTACCCATGAAGCAAGGCCTAGAGCCCGTGAAGAAAGGCCCAGAGCCTATGAAGAAAGGCCCAGAGCCTGTGAAGAAGGCCCGGTGCTTGTGAAGAATCGCCGCCCGTGACACTCTCACGTAATAATGAGTGGGGCTGTACACGCCCCGGAGTCTCAGGAGCGCCGGCCTCAGGCCCTGGGGCTCCCTCCCACGCCTAGTGGCAGCACTTAGCTCTGCGCTGGTGAGAAGACTTGAAGACTAGATTAGGTGCCGGACGCAACTTTTCATTTGCTTTCCGTAGTTGGCTCGCTTTTCCATAATCGAAGTTTGCCTTTGGTGTTCCTTGCTGATTTGATTCGCTCGCCTCTTACCGCATATTTTGGCTCTGGTTCGCTTATGTTCTCTCTCTCGCGCATACCTCGCGAGGGGGGCTAAGCAGGTGCCCTCGCGAGCGTTTTTCTTCTCTCTGCCTCCTCGCGAGCCACCCTCGTTCAAGCCCGAAAGCTGGCACATCTCTCCAAATCCGTGCCCCACGGGTACCGCGATACAAGGCGCCGGGTCAAGGCTTGGGTGAGCGGCAAATATCTTAACGAATTTTTTTGCAGTTCCTGAGCAATCGCAGACCACAAGGTCAAGATGAACACGAGGAAGTAAATGCCTCGTGAGGAGGAGGGCGCCCCGAATGCACCAGGCTAAGTTATCTTTGTGCAAAATACCCGCACAACACTAAAACAACAAGCGTAGCATAATGGATAATAAGTTATGGTTTGATACATGCCCCTCCAGGCCCATGCTGACTTCATTCTGATACAGGAAGGGAAAGGGGAACATTACAAAAGCGGCGCTTGCCCCTGCAGCAGCCGACGGGGGCAGGGCCTTGGCGGCGTCCCGGGTCTAGTCGGACCCCTCCTCGCGCTTCACCGGTGCACGACGACAAGACGACCCGCTACCACCTTCGAAGCGGGCGCGGCGGCGTGGCGGCTAATCAAGGCCGCCGCTGCTGGAACTGTCGCCAAGGGAGGAGCCACCATAGCCAGACGAGGTGCGGCCGGCGGGTTCGTCCTCCTCCTCGCCCCGACCATCGCCAAGGCCAAGCACCTCCTCGCCGTCGTTCACCTCGGGGCAGCATCCCGCGCGGCGGCCGCCTTCCCCAAACACCCTCACGAAGAGGGTCGAGTCGCCATCGAACTTGAAGTGGAGGGTGCACCGCCTGCCCAGGCCGTGCGCGCGAGCGAACGTCTGCCAACCGCGAGGTAGAGCAATGTTGCATGCGACGGAGACCTCGACCGTGACCCAAGAAGCTCGGCTGCAGCAACCGTCTGCCTGCAGCCAGAGCCCTCCTGGAGCGGAGGCCGGCAACTCGTCGGCAAGGAAGCGGGGGACCTGGAGCTAGCTGCCGGCCGGATCCTCCGACGAGACAACGAACTCCGGCAGCACCTCTGACGCATGGAACCATGGTCGGGGAGGTCGCTAAACCACGGCGCATTTCCTCTCGTCGGCAGGGCTGCCACGACCAGAGCAACTCCTACCGCGCACTGCGGCGCCACCCCATGAGCTGGGGGCCACGGCGGGGGTCGCGGCATGCTTGCGGGGACGGCCACGTCCTCGCTTGGGCGCCGGGGAGCCGGGTCCCTCCCGAGGGGCCTTGCCCTTCTCCGCGGCGGAGAACCTCTTCGGCGGCGCCATTGCTGTTAGCGGTAAAGCAAGGCGGAAGAAGCAAATGAACCAAGAAGAGATGGGTGACGGGGGCTCCGCCCCCCTCCCCATTTATAGCAGAAGAAGGCCAACCAGTGCCTCCCACGATCACAGGTAATGATGATTTTCCTTCCATGTCGCAGGGACTTGTCAGGTCGAGCAGTTGCCGAGGCAGCGTGGGGAAGCAGAAACGCCCACGTCCAATCAACTGCCACGCGCCAACCAAGGCCACAGGCTTTTGGGGCCCGCGGAGCCCCGCACTTGATCCTTTGGCTTCGCCTCGAAGCCAAGCCCGAGTGCACCTTGGGCTCGGGGGCTACTGTCGGCGTTCTGGGAACAGGGGTCCCTAGACTTGCCTGCCTGCGGCCCATGGCGTGGCCGTGTTGGCAGGTATGTACGGCCCATCATCATCAAGAAGGCATTCAAGACCCTTGCGAGGGGCCAAGCCTCGTGAGGCGGACGACGCAAGACCTCCTCAGGAGCGGCCTCACCAGGCTGCCTCACGAGGAGCGGAGATATCAAGGCGAGGCGAACCTCGTGAGGCTCTCGTGACGTGAGCCATGACGATCGTCACCAGGCGGGCGCCAGCGCGTGCAGCGTCCTTGTTTCCTCTTTGGTGCCAAGGGGGCAAGCACAGGTGCGGAGAACTGAGGCATCAGGAAAAGGTTTCCATATCAGTGCAATGAGACCAAGACCAGAAGGACGGCAGGACGGAGGTCACCATGGAGCCCAGGATGGCGTCACCACCAGAACCTTTGGCAGGCGAAGACCACCTTTTGTCAGGTAGCTTGTACTAGTTGTCCCCTTTCAAATTGGCCGCCGTTGTTGGCTCCCTTCCCGCTCAATATTTGGGGAGAGGACCAGGGCCTATATAAGTAGGACTAGCCACCACCAAAGGGGGGGTCTGATCTCATCTGATCAGGGCCTATATAAGTACGATACACAGAAGAAACCTCCGTTCAGGTTTTATCATGCATGGGAGTGGAATGTACTAGATATAGACCACATCCACTACGCTGCAATGGATGGCTACCTTTGTTTCAATATCTACAAGGGTTGGATGAAGAGCAAGAGCCAAGTGTGCGATTCAAGCAAAGAAGTATCAACCAAGAGGAAGAGGGACAAGGAGGAAGTCTAGGACGTGGATGAGGAGTCCGAGTAAGGTGGCACTGTCGTTGCTCATGGTGGTTCTAATGCAGTGTCTACCGGATTAGTTGCTTAGTTTAATTTCAGGTGTGCTTAGCTTTATTTGAGGGGTGTGTTGTGCTGAGCCCCCAGCAGAACTATGTTATGTTTCTTGTCATTATATTTCATACATTTCATCTTTTAGTTGGTATAGTACTACCACTCGTTTCTTCACATTATATACGTACAATATATATGGCCAACATCATATAGCCAACAGTTTAGTTGTCAAAGAATTTCAGGGTGCTTAGTTTTGTCAAAGAATTCCAGGGTGCTTAGTTTTATTTGAGGGGTGTGTTGTGCTGGAGACCATTAACTTATCATTGTGAGAATCGGCTTATTTTTGTCATGTAACATGGTCAACGGGTTTGACGTGAAAATAACAATGTCTAATGGCATTTCTAATATACGCTGCCTCCCCCCAGATTTTCTTTACAGAGGCAACATATAACTATATGAGTGCCCTGTTAAATTTTGGAGTTATTCCGGGTTCGTTTGGCCTTTTTTATACTTTAATTGAGTTTCTGGTCATTTAATGTGCATAATTCAAATTTGAACTACAAGCTGCTACCTCTTGAGCACTGCGTTGGTTTTCCCCGAAGAGGAAGGCATGATGCAACAAAGTAGCGTAAGTATTTCCCTCAGTTTTTGAGAACCAAGGTATCAATCCAGTAGGAGGCTACGCGCCAGTCCCTCGTACCTGCACAAAACAAATAAATCCTCGCAACCAACGCGATAAGGGGTTGTCAATCCCTACACGGCCACTTACGAGAGTGAGATCTGATAGATATGATAAGATAATATTTTTGGTATTTTTATGATAAAGATGCAAAGTAAAATAAAAGCAAAGGAAATAACTAAGTATTGGGAGATTAATATGATGAAGATATACCCGGGGGCCATAGATTTCACTAGTGGCTTCTCTCGAGAGCATAAGTATTCTACGGTGGGTGAACAAATTACTGTTGAGCAATTGACAGAATTGAGCATAGTTATGAGAATATCTAGGTATGATCATGTATATAGGCATCACGTCCGAGACAAGTAGACCGACTCCTGCCTGCATCTACTACTATTACTCCACTCATCGACCGCTATCTAACATGCATCTAGAGTATTAAGTTAATGAAAACAGAGTAACGCCATAAGCAAGATGACATGATGTAGAGGGATAAACTCATGCAATATGATGAAAACCCCATCTTGTTATCCTCGATGGCAACAATACAATACGTGCCTTGCTGCCCCTACTGTCACTGGGAAAGGACACCGCAAGATTGAACCCAAAGCTAAGCACTTCTCCCATTGCAAGAAAGATCAACCTAGTAGGCCAAACCAAGCTGATAATTCAAAGAGACTTGCAAAGATAACCAATCATACATAAAAAGAATTCAGAGAAGATTCAAATATTGTTCATAGCTAGACTTGATCATAAACCCACAATTCATTGGTCTCAACAAACACACCGCAAAAAGAAGATTACATCGAATAGTTCTCCACAAGAGAGCGGCAGAACATTGTATTGAGATCCAGAAAGAGAGAAGAAGCCATCTAGCTACTAACTATGGACTCGTAGATCTGAGGTGAACTACTCACACTTCATCAGAGGGGCTATGGTGTTGATGTAGAAGCCCTCCGTGATCGATGCCCCCTCCGGTGGAGCTCCGGAACAGGCCCCAAGATGGGATCTCATGGATAAAGAAATTTATGGCGGTGGAATTAGGGTTTTGGCTCCGTATCTGATCGTTTGGGGGCACGTAGGTATATATAGGAGGAAGGAGTACGTCAGTGGAGCAACAGGGGGCCCACGAGGGTGGAGGGCGCGCCTGGGGAGGTAGGCGCGCCCCCTGCCTCGTGGCCTCCTCTTTTGTGTCTTGACATAGGGTCCAAGTCTCCTGGGTCTTGTTCGTTGAGAAAATCACGTTCCCGAAGGTTTCATTCCGTTTGGACTCCATTTGATATTTCTTTTCTTCGAAACCCTAAAACAGGCAAAAACAGCAATTCTGGGCTGGGCCTCCGGTTAATAGGTTAGTCCCAAAAAAATATAAAAGTGGATAATAAAGCCCAATAATGTCCAAAACAGTAGATAATATAGCATGGAGCAATCAAAAATTATAGATACGTTGAGACGTATCCAGCATCCCCAAGCTTAATTCCTGCTCGTCCTCGAGCAGGTAAATGATAAAAACAGAATTTTTGATGCAGAGTGCTACTTGGCATAATTTTAATGTAATTCTTCTTAATTGTGGTATGAATATTCAGATCCGAAAGATTCAAGACAAAAGTTCATATTGACATAAAAATTATAATACTTCAAGCATACTAACTAAGCAATTATGTCTTCTCAAAATAACATGGCCAAAGAAAGTTCATCCCTACAAAATCATATAGTTTAGTCATGCTCCATTTTTGTCACACAAGAATGCTCTCATCATGCACAACCCCGATGACAAGCCAAGCAATTGTTTCATACTTTAGTAATCTCAAACCTATAAACTTTCACGCAATATATGAGCGCGAGCCATGGACATAGCACTATGGGTGGAATAGAATATAATGAGGGGGGTTATGTGGAGAAGACAAAAAGGAGAAAGTCTCACATCAACGAGGCTAATCAATGGGCTATGGAGATGCCCACTGATTGATGTTAATGCAAGGAGTAGGGGTTGCCATGCAACGGATCACTAGAGCTATAAATGTATGAAAGCTCGACAAAAGAAACTAAGTTGGTGTGCATCCAACTTGCTTGCTCACGAAGACCTAGGGCACTTGAGGCCCATTGTTGGAATATACAAGCCAAGTTCTATAATGAAAATTCCCACAAGTATATGAAAGTGACAAAACAAGAGACTCTCTATCATGAAGATTACGGTGCTACTTTGAAGCACAAGTGTGGCAAAGGATAGTAACATTGTCCCTTCTCTCTTTTTCTCTTATTTTTTTGGGCCTTCTCTTTTTCTTTTTTTATGGCCTTTCTCTTCCTTTTTTTTAATTCCTCACTTGGGACAATGCTCTAGAAAATGATGATCATCACACTTCTATTTATTTACAACTCAATGATTACAACTGGTTACTAGGACAAAAGATGACTCTATATGAATGCCTCCGTCGGTGTACCGGGATATGCAATGGACCAAGAGTGACATGTATGAAAGAATTATGAATGGTGTCTTTGACACAAATACTATGTCAACTACATGATCATTCTAAGAAATATGACAATAATGAATGTGTCATGATAAACGGAATGGTGGAAAGTTGCATGGCAATATATCTCGGAATGGCTATGGAAATGCCATAATAGGTAGGTATGGTGGCTGTTTTGAGGAAGATATAAGGAGGTTTATGTGTGGAAGAGCGTATCATATCACGGGGTTTGGATGTACCGGCGAAGTTTGCGCCAACTCTCAATGTGAGAAAGGACAATGCACGGTACCGAAGAGGCTAGCAAGGATGGAAGGGTGAGAGTGGGTATAATCTATGGACTCAACATTAGTCATAAAGAACTCACATTCTTATTGAAAAAATCTGCAAGTCATCAAAAACCTTGGCACTACGCGCATGCTCCTAGGGGGATAGATTGGTAGGAAAAGACCATCGCTCGTCCCCGACCGCCACTCATAAGGAGGACAATCAAATAACACCTCATGTTTCAAATTTGTTACATAATGTTTACCATACGTGCATGCTACGGGACTTGCACACTTCAACACAAGCATTTCTTAATTTCACAACTACTCAACTAGCACAATTTTTATATTATTACCCCCATATCTCAAAACAATCATCAAGCATCAAACTTCTCTTAGGATTCAAAACACCCATAAGAAATTTTTTACTAATCCTGAATACCTAGCATATTAGGATTTTAAGCAAATTACCATGCTATTTAAGACTCTCAAAATAATCTAAGTGAAGCATGAGAGATCAATAGTTTCTATAAAACAAATCCACCACCGTGCTCTAAAAGATATAAGTGAAGTACTAGAGCAAAACTATATAACTCAAAAGATATAAGCGAAGCACATAGAGTATTCTAACAAATTCGAAATCATGTATGGCTCTCTCAAAAGGTGTGTACAGCACGGATGATTGTGGTAAACTAAAAAGTAAAGACTCAAATTGTAACGCCCTCGATGCGGCTATAGCTCCCACGTGTCGAGGCACGACTTAGAGACATAACCGCATTGAAAGCAATGTCGCAAGTCAGGCAATCATTACAACATCCCATGTAATACATAATAAAAGGGGGAGATAACATAGTTGGCTTACACTCGCCACGTCACATCAGAGTACATAAATAACATTCATCATACAAATCACTCATGGCCCGACTACGGCGCCAAAATAGAAAAGACCCCCAACATGCGACAAGGCCCTGAATCGATAACCCCAACTAGGCACCACTACTGATCGTCGGGAAAGGAAACATAATAACACTGAGAGTCCTCGTCGAACTCCCACTTGAGCTCGTACTCGTCACCTGGAGCAGAATCACCTGGACCTGCATCTGGAATTATAGTATCTGTGAGCCACGGGGACTCAGCAATCTCACACCCATGCTATCAAGACTATTTAAGCTTATAGGACAGGATAAGGCAAGTATGTGGAGCTGCAGCAAGCGACTAGCATATGTGGTGGCTAACTTATCCGCAAAAGAGAGCGAGAAGAGGAGGCAAGGCGCGAGCGAGAAACTAGAGGAACAACCTGCGCAAGCATAACTCCAACACCGTGTCCACTTCCCGGACTCCGCCGAGAAGAGGCCATCACGGCAACACACGCAGTTGATTCGTTATAATTAATTAAGGTTTAAGTTATCTACAACCGGACATTAACAAATTCCCATCTGCCCATAACCGCGGGCACGGCTTTCGAAAGTTCAATCCCTGCAGGGGAGTCCCAACTTAGCCCATGACAAGCTCTCACGGTCAACGAAGGAAAAGACCTCCTCCCAAGACGTTCCGATCAGACTCGGTATCTCGGTAACTCAAGACACTTCGACAGGTTAAAACAAGACCAGCAACACCGCCCGAATGTGCCGACAAATCCCGATAGGAGCTGCACATATCTCTTTCTCAGGGCACACTCAGATTGTCCTAGGTACGGGTAGGCCAGCCCAGAGTTGCCCCTGGTGGCCACCGGTAGCTGACAGGTGGACCAACACTCAGAGGAGCACTGGCCCGGGGGGGGGTTAAAATAAGATGACCCTTGAGTCTGCAGAACCCAAGGGAAAGAAAAGGCTAGGTGGCAAATGGTAAAACCAAGGTTGGGCATTGCTGGAAAAGCTTTAATCAAGGCGAAATATCAAGGGGTTCCCATTATAACCCAACCGCGTAAGGAACGCAAAATCCGGGAACATAACACCGATATGACGGAAACTAGGGCGGCAAGAGTGGAACAAAACACTAGGCGAGAGGCCGAGCCTTCCACCCTTTACCAAGTATATAGATGCATTAAGATATCATAGCAATATAGTGATATCCCAACAAGCAAAATAAAAGATGTTCCAATAGGAACGGCTCCAATCTTCACCTGCAACTAGCAACGCTATAAGAGGGGCTGAGCAAAGCGGTAACATAGCCAATCAACGGTTTGCTAGGACAATGGTAGGTTAGAGGTTCAATCATGCAATTGGGAGGCTGACAAGCAAGTGGTAGGCATCGTAGCAATGGCAAAGCAAAAGAGCGAGCAAACTAGCATAGCAAAGATAGTAGTGATTTCGAGGGTATGATCATCTTGCCTGCACAGTTGTCAGAGTTGACTGGATCCTCACAAGCAAACTCAATGGGCTCCTCGGTAGCGAACTCGTCTCCCGGCTCTACCCAACAATACAAACAAGCAACAAGGATACAATCAACCACGTGCAAGACCAAGCAATATGAGGAAATGATGATATGCTATGCGGGATGCGATGCGGGATGCAAAATGCAAGATATGACAGGAAATGCATGAACCCGGCCTCAACTTGGAAAACCAAGTGTGCCACTGGATAGAGGGGATGAAATCGCTTGAAAACGATATAAAGATCATTGGAATCGGAGTTACGGTTTGGAAATGGCAAGCGTTTTAAGATATGGCACCGGTCTGCGATTTACAACAAGTAGGCATCTGAATGCAACGAAATGAACATGCTACAGCCACCAAACATGAAAAAAAAATACATGGCAGCGATGTACACAAGATGGTTAATAAAACACTAGCACTGAGCCATAGGAAAATTCATCCATTAAGAGGTTCAAACAAGCATGGCAAAAATGAATATGCAAAACAGATTCCAGACTTAGTGAAATTAACACTAGCCTGAAATTTCAGATCATGAAGCCCTCTTCGGAGCAGCAAAACAACATGATAGATAACCTGAACATGACAAGTAAGAACATGGCATGGAGGTACTCAACAAGCTTAACAAAAGACCCAAAGTGACCTGGGGTCAAAAGGGTTCACCAAATACTCTACCGAGCTCACGAACATAGCTCGAACACAATCAGTTTTCAGACTTAGTGAAAACTGAGACATGCTGAAATTATAGCTCACGAAGGCATGTAAATGAGCTCGATGCACTCACTACGGTGCAAGTCATGGCAAGGTAAGCATATATCCAGAAAGAAAACACAATATTCTAGCTACACATGGCAAGAACAAAGGCATAGCATGCATGGAACACTAACGGTAGCATCGGCAAAATCGCAAACAAGTTGACGATCTGCCCAAATTAACAACGAAGCAAAAGTTGAGCTCGATTGAGTCAACCTAGAGCACTCCACATATGCAAACAAAGACATGGATGGATAGAGCATAACATAAATATCAAAACTCCCTTACTGATCATCCTCAAAAGAGGCACGGATCACTAGGAAACAAGCTGGACATATAGCATCACGAACTAAAATATCCCAGACTTAGTGAAAATCACTAAGTCCCTGAAATCAGCAATCTCAGGTACCTCTCTTCGCAAGCTTGCACAAGACAACACACACATCCTAAAAATGCATGGGTGACACCTCTGGAAAGAAGACAAAATGCTTAACAATCCATCCCAAAGGGGCACAGGCATATCATGCACGGATTAAACATGGCAAAAATGACAAAAGTGCATGATGAACTAACGGATCTGCAATTTAACTCACGAAGCCTCCTTCTAACAGCATTTAGGGCATCAAGATGAGATCAAATTCAAATGATGCAATGGAATGAAATGATGTACATGTCGAGGCGAAGATTTTGATATATTATATGCCCAAAACGGAGCTACAGATGCAAAGTTACGGGTAGTCAAAGATTGCACAAAAATTAAGGGGGGGAGAGGAAAAAGTCAACCCTCAGTTTTAGATCTCAGATCTAGGGTTTCGGGCACTGTTCACGGCGGCACTGTAGCAGCTCGGCGCCGGAGTTCGCGCTCGCCGGAGAAAGACGCCGGAGGAGAGGAGGGGCTCGCCGGCCGGGGCAGCGGCAGCGGTCGGCGGCGCCGGCGGGGGCGGCGGCGGTGGCGCGGCGAAGAGAGACCCCGGGTTGGGAACAAATACATGATAGAAATTTCGTCCGAAGTTTTCGTGGTGGGACCTACACGGGCTCGATCGTACAGCACCATCATGTACAAGGCAGTGCACATGACATACGAAGCGTCCCCGAGTCAGCATAGCCAAGGACTCTTTAAGACACAACGAGACCACTGTAAAATCGACCGTGAATAGGCGAACCACTAGACGTCGAACCCCAATTTCATATCATACATCTGTCGGAAAGATATCCTAAGGCTACTTGAATTCCCACCTATGAAATTTCCGAAATTTTCCCGGTTATGCAATCAGGTGTTGGGGATACAGGGGAAGCATAATATCTCACCCAAGCTAGCAAATCCTACATCCAGCTGTATCCATCCTTCAACACATAACCAAGAAACCTTCGGAAACCATCTATCTCAACCTTCGAAAAGCATCCGTTATACAAGTTATGGCGATACTCCCGAACTCCCGCCCCAGTACTGGGTGGCGTCGAGGTTATCTCACCAACGAACTGCATAAAAGAGTTTTTCGATGTCGCGCACAAATCTCAAGTATACCAGAATTGCAACGATAAAATTGTGACGACAACACCTCGGAGCTCAACTCCCCGGGACACTGCCACAACCCCTAAAGACAGGAGGCACCAAGAACAATGTTCTCGTCACAAAACCATCGGAACAAAACCAAGATACTCGCGTGATCCTAAAAATTTTTTTAGTGAAATTTGAGAAGAGAAGAGTCAAAACTCTACGTCAGGATGCCTTACCAGAGCGATGAGGAGACTGGGAAGTAAAAAGAATTCCTAAGCTCTCCGATATACAATTCCTAAGGACTCAAAACATTTTTCTAGACACAACTCGGCTGCTAAAAGCGATCAAGCAATGGGGCTCCTAAGGTCGGGGAAGGCTCTGATACCAACTTGTAACGCCCTCGATGCGGCTATAGCTCCCACGTGTCGAGGCACGACTTAGAGACATAACCGCATTGAAAGCAATGTCGCAAGTCAGGCAATCATTACAACATCCCATGTAATACATAATAAAAGGGGGAGATAACATAGTTGGCTTACACTCGCCACGTCACATCAGAGTACATAAATAACATTCATCATACAAATCACTCATGGCCCGACTACGGCGCCAAAATAGAAAAGACCCCCAACATGCGACAAGGCCCTGAATCGATAACCCCAACTAGGCACCACTACTGATCGTCGGGAAAGGAAACATAATAACGCTGAGAGTCCTCGTCGAACTCCCACTTGAGCTCGTACTCGTCACCTGGAGCAGAATCACCTGGACCTGCATCTGGAATTATAGTATCTGTGAGCCACGGGGACTCAGCAATCTCACACCCATGCTATCAAGACTATTTAAGCTTATAGGACAGGATAAGGCAAGTATGTGGAGCTGCAGCAAGCGACTAGCATATGTGGTGGCTAACTTATCCGCAAAAGAGAGCGAGAAGAGGAGGCAAGGCGCGAGCGAGAAACTAGAGGAACAACCTGCGCAAGCATAACTCCAACACCGTGTCCACTTCCCGGACTCCGCCGAGAAGAGGCCATCACGGCAACACACGCAGTTGATTCGTTATAATTAATTAAGGTTTAAGTTATCTACAACCGGACATTAACAAATTCCCATCTGCCCATAACCGCGGGCACGGCTTTCGAAAGTTCAATCCCTGCAGGGGAGTCCCAACTTAGCCCATGACAAGCTCTCACGGTCAACGAAGGAAAAGACCTCCTCCCAAGACGTTCCGATCAGACTCGGTATCTCGGTAACTCAAGACACTTCGACAGGTTAAAACAAGACCAGCAACACCGCCCGAATGTGCCGACAAATCCCGATAGGAGCTGCACATATCTCTTTCTCAGGGCACACTCAGATTGTCCTAGGTACGGGTAGGCCAGCCCAGAGTTGCCCCTGGTGGCCACCGGTAGCTGACAGGTGGACCAACACTCAGAGGAGCACTGCCCCGGGGGGGGGGTTAAAATAAGATGACCCTTGAGTCTGCAGAACCCAAGGGAAAGAAAAGGCTAGGTGGCAAATGGTAAAACCAAGGTTGGGCATTGCTGGAAAAGCTTTAATCAAGGCGAAATATCAAGGGGTTCCCATTATAACCCAACCGCGTAAGGAACGCAAAATCCGGGAACATAACACCGATATGACGGAAACTAGGGCGGCAAGAGTGGAACAAAACACTAGGCGAGAGGCCGAGCCTTCCACCCTTTACCAAGTATATAGATGCATTAAGATATCATAGCAATATAGTGATATCCCAACAAGCAAAATAAAAGATGTTCCAATAGGAACGGCTCCAATCTTCACCTGCAACTAGCAACGCTATAAGAGGGGCTGAGCAAAGCGGTAACATAGCCAATCAACGGTTTGCTAGGACAATGGTAGGTTAGAGGTTCAATCATGCAATTGGGAGGCTGACAAGCAAGTGGTAGGCATCGTAGCAGTGGCAAAGCAAAAGAGCGAGCAAACTAGCATAGCAAAGATAGTAGTGATTTCGAGGGTATGATCATCTTGCCTGCACAGTTGTCAGAGTTGACTGGATCCTCACAAGCAAACTCAATGGGCTCCTCGGTAGCGAACTCGTCTCCCGGCTCTACCCAACAATACAAACAAGCAACAAGGATACAATCAACCACGTGCAAGACCAAGCAATATGAGGAAATGATGATATGCTATGCGGGATGCGATGCGGGATGCAAAATGCAAGATATGACAGGAAATGCATGAACCCGGCCTCAACTTGGAAAACCAAGTGTGCCACTGGATAGAGGGGATGAAATCGCTTGAAAACGATATAAAGATCATTGGAATCGGAGTTACGGTTTGGAAATGGCAAGCGTTTTAAGATATGGCACCGGTCTGCGATTTACAGCAAGTAGGCATCTGAATGCAACGAAATGAACATGCTACAGCCACCAAACATGAAAACAAAATACATGGCAGTGATGTACACAAGATGGTTAATAAAACACTAGCACTGAGCCATAGGAAAATTCATCCATTAAGAGGTTCAAACAAGCATGGCAAAAATGAATATGCAAAACAGATTCCAGACTTAGTGAAATTAACACTAGCCTGAAATTTCAGATCATGAAGCCCTCTTCGGAGCAGCAAAACAACATGATAGATAACCTGAACATGACAAGTAAGAACATGGCATGGAGGTACTCAACAAGCTTAACAAAAGACCCAAAGTGACCTGGGGTCGAAAGGGTTCACAAAATACTCTACCGAGCTCACGAACATAGCTCGAACACAATCAGTTTTCAGACTTAGTGAAAACTGAGACATGCTGAAATTATAGCTCACGAAGGCATGTAAATGAGCTCGATGCACTCACTACGGTGCAAGTCATGGCAAGGTAAGCATATATCCAGAAAGAAAACACAATATTCTAGCTACACATGGCAAGAACAAAGGCATAGCATGCATGGAACACTAACGGTAGCATCGGCAAAATCGCAAACAAGTTGACGATCTGCCCAAATTAACAACGAAGCAAAAGTTGAGCTCGATTGAGTCAACCTAGAGCACTCCACATATGCAAACAAAGACATGGATGGATAGAGCATAACATAAATATCAAAACTCCCTTACTGATCATCCTCAAAAGAGGCACGGATCACTAGGAAACAAGCTGGACATATAGCATCACGAACTAAAATATCCCAGACTTAGTGAAAATCACTAAGTCCCTGAAATCAGCAATCTCAGGTACCTCTCTTCGCAAGCTTGCACAAGACAACACACACATCCTAAAAATGCATGGGTGGCACCTCTGGAAAGAAGACAAAATGCTTAACAATCCATCCCAAAGGGGCACAGGCATATCATGCACGGATTAAACATGGCAAAAATGACAAAAGTGCATGATGAACTAACGGATCTGCAATTTAACTCACGAAGCCTCCTTCTAACAGCATTTAGGGCATCAAGATGAGATCAAATGCAAATGATGCAATGGAATGAAATGATGTACATGTCGAGGCGAAGATTTTGATATATTATATGCCCAAAACGGAGCTACGGATGCAAAGTTACGGGTAGTCAAAGATTGCACAAAAATTAAGGGGGGGAGAGGAAAAAGTCAACCCTCAGTTTTAGATCTCAGATCTAGGGTTTCGGGCACTGTTCACGGCGGCACTGTAGCAGCTCGGCGCCGGAGTTCGCGCTCGCCGGAGAAAGACGCCGGAGGAGAGGAGGGGCTCGCCGGCCGGGGCAGCGGCAGCGGTCGGCGGCGCCGGCGGGGGCGGCGGCGGCGGCGCGGCGAAGAGGCGGCGGGGCCCGAGGCGGGGCCGGGCGAGGCGGCGGGCGGCGATGGCGGCGGTGGTGGCTCCGGCCACCGGAGCCACGGGCGGCGGCGGAGGCCGGTGGCCTCGGGCGGCAGCGGTCGGTGGCGGCGGCCACCTCTGGCCCGGGAGGAGGAGGAAGGGGGCCGGCGCGCGGGCCAGGCGGGCCCGGCGGCGGCGATGTGGGCGCGGCCCACGTGGCGCGCGCGGACTGGACGGGAGGCGGCGGCGGCGGACGTTGTCCGGCCGGGGCGGACACGTCCGTCGGCGCGGTGGAGCTGTTTTTTTTTAAAACGAGGAGGACGGGGAGGAAGACGAGATCTGAAATGGGGGGTGTATATATAGGCATAGAGGGAGCTAGGAGAGTCCAAATGAGGTGCGGTTTTTGCCCACGCGATCGTGATCGAACGCTCTAGGACATGGAGAAGAGTTTAGTGGGTTTTGGGCCAAATTTGGGGGGTGTTGGGCTGCAACACACACGAGGCCTTTTCGGTCCCTCGGTTAACCGTTGGAGTATCAAACGAAGTCCAAATGACCCGAAACTTGACAGGCGGTCTACCGGTAGTAAACCAAGGCCGCATGACAAGTCTCGGTCCAATCCGGAAATGTTTAATCCCCACACACGAAAGAAAGCTAGAAATGGCCACCGGAGGAGAACGAAGCATCGGAATGCAAAACGGACAACGGGGAAAATGCTCGAATGCATGAGATGAACATGTATGCAAAAGCAATGCACGAGATGACATGATAAGAGATGCACGGAAAAGAAAAACCCACACGGAGACAAGGACCCGAACCCGAGAAATAAATATAACTTAACACCGGAAAGGGCAAGAGTTGGATACAAATAGGGAAAGTTACATCCGGGGTGTTACAACACTCCACCACTACGAAAGGATCTCGTCCCGAGATCTAGGACTGAAAGAACTCCGGGTACTCAGAACGGAGGTGATCCTCGCGTTCCCATGTAGCTTCACGGTCGGAATGGTGAGACCACTTGACTTTGAGAAATTTGATTGACTTGTTGCGAGTCTTGCGTTCAGTCTCTTCAAGAATAGCAACTGGGTGCTCACGATAGGAGAGATCTTCTTGGAGCTCAATGTCCTCGAAGTTGACGGTGCGGTCAGGAGTCTTGAAGCACTTTCGAAGCTGAGAGACGTGGAACACACCATGAACATTGGCAAAGTTTGAAGGAAGCTCGAGCTGATAGGCGAGGTCGCCTCTCTTGCTAGCAATCTTGAAAGGTCCCACGTATCTAGGGGCAAGCTTCCCTTTGATACCGAAGCGACGAGTACCTTTCATAGGAGAGACGCGGAGGTAAACATGATCTCCGATCTCGAAAGCCAAATCACGGTGCTTACTATCATAATAGCTCTTCTGGCGGGATTGGGCTGCTTTGAGGTTATCACGAATGACTTTGCACATTTCTTCTGCTTCTGTGATTAAGTCATTACCCAGCAGCTGACGTTCACCGGTTTCAGACCAGTTGAGAGGGGTACGGCACTTCCTGCCATACAGTATTTCAAAGGGGGCCTTGCCCGAACTTGCTTGAAAACTGTTGTTATAGGAGAATTCAGCATAAGGAAGACAATCCTCCCACTTCATGCCAAAGGAGATCACACAAGCCCTGAGCATATCTTCAAGAATCTGGTTGACACGCTCGACTTGACCGCTCGTTTGAGGATGGAAAGCTGTGCTGAAGCGGATGTTGGTGCCCATGGCCTTCTGAAAAGAATCCCAAAACTTGGAGGTAAAGATGCTGCCACGGTCTGAAGAGATCACTTGAGGAATACCGTGCAGAGAGACAATGCGAGAGGTATAGAGTTCCGCCAATTGAGCTGCAGTGATCGACTCTTTGATAGGCAGAAAGTGAGCCACTTTGGTGAGCTTGTCGATGACAACAAATATAGCATCATTGCCACGCTTGGACTTTGGAAACCCAGTCACGAAGTCCATTTCAATGTGGTCAAACTTCCATTCTGGAATGGCAAGAGGTTGGAGGAGACCAGCTGGCCTTTGGTGTTCTGCCTTCACTCTTCTGCAGACATCACATTCATTCACGAATTGAGCGATCTCGCGCTTCATTCGAGTCCACCAATAAGCTTGCTTGAGATCCTGATACATCTTCGTACTACCAGGGTGGATGGAGAGGAGAGAATTGTGAGCCTCGTTCATGATCACTTTACGAAGTTCACCTTTGGGCACAACAATACGACCGTCGAAGAAGAGAGTGTCCTTATTATCAAGTCGGTAGCACTTGTACTTGGACTGACTCTTGGCAATCCCAATCTTCACCTTTTTCACCATAGCATCAAGAAGCTGTGCTTGGCAAATCTGGTCTTCTAAGGTAGGAGAGACTTGAAGGTTGGCGAGGAAACCTTGAGGAACAACTTGCAGATTCAGTTTGCGGAAAGCTTCACAAAGCTCGGGTTGATAAGGCTTGAGAATCAGACTGTTGCAATAGGCCTTTCTGCTCAAAGCGTCAGCAATCACATTGGCCTTGCCTGGAGTATACTCAATACTCGGATTATACTCTTGAATCATTTCGACCCATCGAGTTTGTCTTAGGTTGAGATTAGGCTGAGTGAAGATGTACTTGAGACTCTTGTGATCAGTGAAAATGCCCACTTTTCTTCCCAATAGAAGATGTCTCCAAGTCAAAAGAGCATGCACAACTGCCGCCAACTCGAGATCATGAGTGGGGTAGTTCTTCTCATTAGGCTTCAACTGGCGAGATGTATAAGCAACAACTTTCTTCTCTTGCATCAAAACTGCACCGAGACCTTGGAGAGAGGCATCACAAAAGACCTCGTATGGCTTGGATTCATCAGGCGGAGTCAGAACTGGAGCAGTGATCAACTTCTCTTTCAAAGTGTTGAAAGCCATATCACACTCCGGAGACCAAACGTACTTGACGTGCTTCTGAAGAAGATTCGAGAGAGGCTTGGCGATCTTAGAAAAGTTTTCAATGAATCTTCGGCAATAGCTTGCGAGACCGAGAAAACTGCGGAGTTGCTTCACGTTCTGAGGAGGTTCCCAATTCACAATTGCAGACACCTTCTCAGGATTCACGGAAATGCCCTTGGCAGAGATGATATGACCAAGATAAAGAACCTCATCGAGCCAAAATTCACACTTGGAGAACTTGGCGTAGAACTGATGTTCCCTGAGCTTATCAAGAACCAAACGCAAGTGCTTGGCATGATCTTCCTTGTTCTTCGAGAAAACCAGAATGTCATCGAGATAGACCAAAACAAAGTCATTGGTGTAGGCGTTGAAGATGAAGTTCATCATGCGAGAGAACGTCGGAGGAGCATTGGCGAGGCCAAAAGACATGACAGTGTATTCATATGAACCAAAGCTTGTTCTGAATGCTGTCTTGGGAATATCTTCTTCACGAATGCGAATCTGGTGATAACCCATACGGAGATCAAGCTTGGAGAATACTTGAGCACCCTTGAGTTGTTCGAACAGCTCATTGATGTTGGGAAGTGGGTATTTGTTCTTGATGGTCTTCTTATTCACTGGACGGTAATCAACACAAAGTCGGCTCGAACCATCCTTCTTCTTCACAAAAAGAACACCACAACCCCACGGAGAAGTACTAGGCCGGATGAGACCCAATCTTTCTTGCTCATCGAGTTGTTTCTTCAACTCCTTCAACTCTTCGGGGCCGAGCTTGTAGGGACGTTTGCACACAGGTTCCGTACCGGGCTCAAGTTCAATAACAAATTCAACCGGCCGGTTTGGAGGCATCCCTGGGAGTTCTTCTGGAAAAACGTCTTGATACTCACAAACAACCGGAATCTGCGAAATAGCATCCAATTCACCCTTCTCATTGAGAGAAAACAACCGGATGGTATTATCCCGAGCGGCAAAGACAATGACATCCTCAGACGAAAGAGTCAGTTGAATCTGCCTGGCTGCACAATCAAGCTGAGCTTTATGCTTAGAGAGCCAGTCCATCCCGAGAATAAGATCAATATCCGAGTCACCGAGAACTGTAGGAGAAGCAAGAAACTTGAACTCGCCCATCGTGATAGAAACATCTGGAACGATGGAGTTAGCCTGCATGCGCTTGCCGGGAGAGACAACTGCTAAAGGACTAGGCAAAACTTGTGAAACCAATTCATGCCTATTTGTAAACGGTCTCGAGATGAAGCAATGCGATGCACCAGTGTCAAAAAGAACTTTTGCAGGAATATCATTAACAGGAAGGTTACCCATGATCACATCTGACGAGTCCTCTGCCTGAGCTGCATTCATCAAATTGACCTTGGCGTGCTTAGGGTTATGCTTGACCACAGCTGTACTTGCCGATCTCACAGGAGGAGGAGGAGGAAGACGCCTCTGGTTGAAACACTTGTTGGCATAGTGACCCTTCTGTTGGCACTTATTGCACGTGACCTCTGAAAGCGGACGGTGATACGGAGCACTCGATCTTGGAGCTTGAGACGAAGTCTTGTTCTGAAAGCCTGGGTTGGGTGGGTGGGAAGAACCACTGCCACCTTTGCTCTTCTGCTGATACGGCTGACGGAACGGAGGAGGAGGAAGCCAAAACTTCTGCTGCTTAGCCACTTGAGTAGAGGAAGACGGAGTAACATCTCTGACTCGCTTCCTGGAAGCATCACACCTCAACTGAGCAGCCTCTTGCTTCAGTGCCATGTTGTAGAACTCATCGTATCTCAAGGGCTCAAAGAGAACAAGAGCGAGCTGAATTTCCTCACGAAGACCACCCCTGAACTGATATATCATGCTCTTCTCATCAGGCACGTCCTGCTTGGCAAAGCGGGCAAGTTTCTGGAACAATTTGTTGTAGTCATAGACAGACAAAGAGCCTTGCTTCAGATTGCGGAATTCCTCACGCTTGCTTTCAACCACGCTCTGCGGAATGTGATGAGCGCGGAAATCTTGACGGAAATCATCCCAAGTGATCAAACGTCCACCTCTGGAATCCTTGTACTGCTGGAACCACTCTGCAGCCTGATCTTTGAGTTGGAAGGAAGCGAACTTGACAAAGTCCTCAGGCCTGACGTTGCTGCACTCGAAATGCTTACACAGATCCACAAGCCAATCGTCAGCATCGGTTGCCTCACCACAATTGCTGAAAGTCTTTGGCCCGTTAGCAAGGAACTGGTTGAGTGTAGCAAAGTGACTCTGATTGCTGCCTTGATTCCCTTGACTGCCTTGATTGCGCTCTTGGAGAATTTGCATGATCAGCTGAGTATTTGCATTAGTTGCGGCCATCACAGCTTGCCATGCCTCTGGAGGAGGTGGAGGTGGAGGTGGATCAGGATTCGGAGTCGTGCGCGTTGGAGGAGCCATCCTGAAGATGTTGACCACCATTAGCACATGACAGATAAATATTGAAGCTGAATCCAACGGAATGAAAAAATTGCAACATATAATCTTCACATCCGAACAAAATGAACGAATGCATTTCTCTTGAAGTGGTCACATATTCCTAAACTGCGAAGCCACGAAGAATCAGGTAGAAGGGGTACAACAACGAGGAATGGAATCAACATATGACGTCGAAGCAAAACGAATGCCACAACTCGAAATAAAACCAAGGGTTGGCTTGCGGAATAAGCCGGAACAAATACATGATAGAAATTTCGTCCGAAGTTTTCGTGGTGGGACCTACACGGGCTCGATCGTACAGCACCATCATGTACAAGGCAGTGCACATGACATACGAAGCGTCCCCGAGTCAGCATAGCCAAGGACTCTTTAAGACACAACGAGACCACTGTAAAATCGACCGTGAATAGGCGAACCACTAGACGTCGAACCCCAATTTCATATCATACATCTGTCGGAAAGATATCCTAAGGCTACTTGAATTCCCACCTATGAAATTTCCGAAATTTTCCCGGTTATGCAATCAGGTGTTGGGGATACAGGGGAAGCATAATATCTCACCCAAGCTAGCAAATCCTACATCCAGCTGTATCCATCCTTCAACACATAACCAAGAAACCTTCGGAAACCATCTATCTCAACCTTCGAAAAGCATCCGTTATACAAGTTATGGCGATACTCCCGAACTCCCGCCCCAGTACTGGGTGGCGTCGAGGTTATCTCACCAACGAACTGCATAAAAGAGTTTTTCGATGTCGCGCACAAATCTCAAGTATACCAGAATTGCAACGATAAAATTGTGACGACAACACCTCGGAGCTCAACTCCTCGGGACACTGCCACAACCCCTAAAGACAGGAGGCACCAAGAACAATGTTCTCGTCACAAAACCATCGGAACAAAACCAAGATACTCGCGTGATCCTAAAAATTTTTTTAGTGAAATTTGAGAAGAGAAGAGTCAAAACTCTACGTCAGGATGCCTTACCAGAGCGATGAGGAGACTGGGAAGTAAAAAGAATTCCTAAGCTCTCCGATATACAATTCCTAAGGACTCAAAACATTTTTGATGCGGTTATGTTGTAACACCCCGGATGTAACTTTCCCTATTTGTATCCAACTCTTGCCCTTTCCGGTGTTAAGTTATATTTATTTCTCGGGTTCGGGTCCTTGTCTCCGTGTGGGTTTTTCTTTTCCGTGCATCTCTTATCATGTCATCTCGTGCATTGCTTTTGCATACATGTTCATCTCATGCATTCGAGCATTTTCCCCGTTGTCCGTTTTGCATTCCGATGCTTCGTTCTCCTCCGGTGGCCATTTCTAGCTTTCTTTCGTGTGTGGGGATTAAACATTTCCGGATTGGACCGAGACTTGTCATGCGGCCTTGGTTTACTACCGGTAGACCGCCTGTCAAGTTTCGGGTCATTTGGACTTCGTTTGATACTCCAACGGTTAACCGAGGGACCGAAAAGGCCTCGTGTGTGTTGCAGCCCAACACCCCCCAAATTTGGCCCAAAACCCACTAAACTCTTCTCCATGTCCTAGAGCGTTCGATCACGATCGCGTGGGCAAAAACCGCACCTCATTTGGACTCTCCTAGCTCCCTCTATGCCTATATATACACCCCCCATTTCAGATCTCGTCTTCCTCCCCGTCCTCCTCGTTTTAAAAAAAAACAGCTCCACCGCGCCGACGGACGTGTCCGCCCCGGCCGGACAACGTCCGCCGCCGCCGCCTCCCGTCCAGTCCGCGCGCGCCACGTGGGCCGCGCCCACATCGCCGCCGCCGGGCCCGCCTGGCCCGCGCGCCGGCCCCCTTCCTCCTCCTCCCGGGCCAGAGGTGGCCGCCGCCACCGACCGCTGCCGCCCGAGGCCACCGGCCTCCGCCGCCGCCCGTGGCTCCGGTGGCCGGAGCCACCACCGCCGCCATCGCCGCCCGCCGCCTCGCCCGGCCCCGCCTCGGGCCCCGCCGCCTCTTCGCCGCGCCGCCGCCGCCGCCCCCGCCGGCGCCGCCGACCGCTGCCGCTGCCCCGGCCGGCGAGCCCCTCCTCTCCTCCGGCGTCTTTCTCCGGCGAGCGCGAACTCCGGCGCCGAGCTGCTACAGTGCCGCCGTGAACAGTGCCCGAAACCCTAGATCTGAGATCTAAAACTGAGGGTTGACTTTTTCCTCTCCCCCCCTTAATTTTTGTGCAATCTTTGACTACCCGTAACTTTGCATCCGTAGCTCCGTTTTGGGCATATAATATATCAAAATCTTCGCCTCGACATGTACATCATTTCATTCCATTGCATCATTTGCATTTGATCTCATCTTGATGCCCTAAATGCTGTTAGAAGGAGGCTTCGTGAGTTAAATTGCAGATCCGTTAGTTCATCATGCACTTTTGTCATTTTTGCCATGTTTAATCCGTGCATGATATGCCTGTGCCCCTTTGGGATGGATTGTTAAGCATTTTGTCTTCTTTCCAGAGGTGCCACCCATGCATTTTTAGGATGTGTGTGTTGTCTTGTGCAAGCTTGCGAAGAGAGGTACCTGAGATTGCTGATTTCAGGGACTTAGTGATTTTCACTAAGTCTGGGATATTTTAGTTCGTGATGCTATATGTCCAGCTTGTTTCCTAGTGATCCGTGCCTCTTTTGAGGATGATCAGTAAGGGAGTTTTGATATTTATGTTATGCTCTATCCATCCATGTCTTTGTTTGCATATGTGGAGTGCTCTAGGTTGACTCAATCGAGCTCAACTTTTGCTTCGTTGTTAATTTGGGCAGATCGTCAACTTGTTTGCGATTTTGCCGATGCTACCGTTAGTGTTCCATGCATGCTATGCCTTTGTTCTTGCCATGTGTAGCTAGAATATTGTGTTTTCTTTCTGGATATATGCTTACCTTGCCATGACTTGCACCGTAGTGAGTGCATCGAGCTCATTTACATGCCTTCGTGAGCTATAATTTCAGCATGTCTCAGTTTTCACTAAGTCTGAAAACTGATTGTGTTCGAGCTATGTTCGTGAGCTCGGTAGAGTATTTTGTGAACCCTTTCGACCCCAGGTCACTTTGGGTCTTTTGTTAAGCTTGTTGAGTACCTCCATGCCATGTTCTTACTTGTCATGTTCAGGTTATCTATCATGTTGTTTTGCTGCTCCGAAGAGGGCTTCATGATCTGAAATTTCAGGCTAGTGTTAATTTCACTAAGTCTGGAATCTGTTTTGCATATTCATTTTTGCCATGCTTGTTTGAACCTCTTAATGGATGAATTTTCCTATGGCTCAGTGCTAGTGTTTTATTAACCATCTTGTGTACATCACTGCCATGTATTTTGTTTTCATGTTTGGTGGCTGTAGCATGTTCATTTCGTTGCATTCAGATGCCTACTTGCTGTAAATCGCAGACCGGTGCCATATCTTAAAACGCTTGCCATTTCCAAACCGTAACTCCGATTCCAATGATCTTTATATCGTTTTCAAGCGATTTCATCCCCTCTATCCAGTGGCACACTTGGTTTTCCAAGTTGAGGCCGGGTTCATGCATTTCCTGTCATATCTTGCATTTTGCATCCCGCATCGCATCCCGCATAGCATATCATCATTTCCTCATATTGCTTGGTCTTGCACGTGGTTGATTGTATCCTTGTTGCTTGTTTGTATTGTTGGGTAGAGCCGGGAGACGAGTTCGCTACCGAGGAGCCCATTGAGTTTGCTTGTGAGGATCCAGTCAACTCTGACAACTGTGCAGGCAAGATGATCATACCCTCGAAATCACTACTATCTTTGCTATGCTAGTTTGCTCGCTCTTTTGCTTTGCCACTGCTACGATGCCTACCACTTGCTTGTCAGCCTCCCAATTGCATGATTGAACCTCTAACCTACCATTGTCCTAGCAAACCGTTGATTGGCTATGTTACCGCTTTGCTCAGCCCCTCTTATAGCGTTGCTAGTTGCAGGTGAAGATTGGAGCCGTTCCTATTGGAACATCTTTTATTTTGCTTGTTGGGATATCACTATATTGCTATGATATCTTAATGCATCTATATACTTGGTAAAGGGTGGAAGGCTCGGCCTCTCGCCTAGTGTTTTGTTCCACTCTTGCCGCCCTAGTTTCCGTCATATCGGTGTTATGTTCCCGGATTTTGCGTTCCTTACGCGGTTGGGTTATAATGGGAACCCCTTGATATTTCGCCTTGATTAAAGCTTTTCCAGCAATGCCCAACCTTGGTTTTACCATTTGCCACCTAGCCTTTTCTTTCCCTTGGGTTCTGCAGACTCAAGGGTCATCTTATTTTAACCCCCCCCCGGGGCAGTGCTCCTCTGAGTGTTGGTCCACCTGTCAGCTACCGGTGGCCACCAGGGGCAACTCTGGGCTGGCCTACCCGTACCTAGGACAATCTGAGTGTGCCCTGAGAAAGAGATATGTGCAGCTCCTATCGGGATTTGTCGGCACATTCGGGCGGTGTTGCTGGTCTTGTTTTAACCTGTCGAAGTGTCTTGAGTTACCGAGATACCGAGTCTGATCGGAACGTCTTGGGAGGAGGTCTTTTCCTTCGTTGACCGTGAGAGCTTGTCATGGGCTAAGTTGGGACTCCCCTGCAGGGATTGAACTTTCGAAAGCCGTGCCCGCGGTTATGGGCAGATGGGAATTTGTTAATGTCCGGTTGTAGATAACTTAAACCTTAATTAATTATAACGAATCAACTGCGTGTGTTGCCGTGATGGCCTCTTCTCGGCGGAGTCCGGGAAGTGGACACGGTGTTGGAGTTATGCTTGCGCAGGTTGTTCCTCTAGTTTCTCGCTCGCGCCTTGCCTCCTCTTCTCGCTCTCTTTTGCGGATAAGTTAGCCACCACATATGCTAGTCGCTTGCTGCAGCTCCACATACTTGCCTTATCCTGTCCTATAAGCTTAAATAGTCTTGATAGCATGGGTGTGAGATTGCTGAGTCCCCGTGGCTCACAGATACTATAATTCCAGATGCAGGTCCAGGTGATTCTGCTCCAGGTGACGAGTACGAGCTCAAGTGGGAGTTCGACGAGGACTCTCAGCGTTATTATGTTTCCTTTCCCGACGATCAGTAGTGGTGCCTAGTTGGGGTTATCGATTCAGGGCCTTGTCGCATGTTGGGGGTCTTTTCTATTTTGGCGCCGTAGTCGGGCCATGAGTGATTTGTATGATGAATGTTATTTATGTACTCTGATGTGACGTGGCGAGTGTAAGCCAACTATGTTATCTCCCCCTTTTATTATGTATTACATGGGATGTTGTAATGATTGCCTGACTTGCGACATTGCTTTCAATGCGGTTATGTCTCTAAGTCGTGCCTCGACACGTGGGAGCTATAGCCGCATCGAGGGCGTTACAAGTACTCCCACTTGAGCTCGTACTCGTCACCTGGAGCAGAATCACCTGGACCTGCATCTGGAATTATAGTATCTGTGAGCCACGGGGACTCAGCAATCTCACACCCATGCTATCAAGACTATTTAAGCTTATAGGACAGGATAAGGCAAGTATGTGGAGCTGCAGCAAGCGACTAGCATATGTGGTGGCTAACTTATCCGCAAAAGAGAGCGAGAAGAGGAGGCAAGGCGCGAGCGAGAAACTAGAGGAACAACCTGCGCAAGCATAACTCCAACACCGTGTCCACTTCCCGGACTCCGCCGAGAAGAGGCCATCACGGCAACACACGCAGTTGATTCGTTATAATTAATTAAGGTTTAAGTTATCTACAACCGGACATTAACAAATTCCCATCTGCCCATAACCGCGGGCACGGCTTTCGAAAGTTCAATCCCTGCAGGGGAGTCCCAACTTAGCCCATGACAAGCTCTCACGGTCAACGAAGGAAAAGACCTCCTCCCAAGACGTTCCGATCAGACTCGGTATCTCGGTAACTCAAGACACTTCGACAGGTTAAAACAAGACCAGCAACACCGCCCGAATGTGCCGACAAATCCCGATAGGAGCTGCACATATCTCTTTCTCAGGGCACACTCAGATTGTCCTAGGTACGGGTAGGCCAGCCCAGAGTTGCCCCTGGTGGCCACCGGTAGCTGACAGGTGGACCAACACTCAGAGGAGCACTGGCCCGGGGGGGGGTTAAAATAAGATGACCCTTGAGTCTGCAGAACCCAAGGGAAAGAAAAGGCTAGGTGGCAAATGGTAAAACCAAGGTTGGGCATTGCTGGAAAAGCTTTAATCAAGGCGAAATATCAAGGGGTTCCCATTATAACCCAACCGCGTAAGGAACGCAAAATCCGGGAACATAACACCGATATGACGGAAACTAGGGCGGCAAGAGTGGAACAAAACACTAGGCGAGAGGCCGAGCCTTCCACCCTTTACCAAGTATATAGATGCATTAAGATATCATAGCAATATAGTGATATCCCAACAAGCAAAATAAAAGATGTTCCAATAGGAACGGCTCCAATCTTCACCTGCAACTAGCAACGCTATAAGAGGGGCTGAGCAAAGCGGTAACATAGCCAATCAACGGTTTGCTAGGACAATGGTAGGTTAGAGGTTCAATCATGCAATTGGGAGGCTGACAAGCAAGTGGTAGGCATCGTAGCAGTGGCAAAGCAAAAGAGCGAGCAAACTAGCATAGCAAAGATAGTAGTGATTTCGAGGGTATGATCATCTTGCCTGCACAGTTGTCAGAGTTGACTGGATCCTCACAAGCAAACTCAATGGGCTCCTCGGTAGCGAACTCGTCTCCCGGCTCTACCCAACAATACAAACAAGCAACAAGGATACAATCAACCACGTGCAAGACCAAGCAATATGAGGAAATGATGATATGCTATGCGGGATGCGATGCGGGATGCAAAATGCAAGATATGACAGGAAATGCATGAACCCGGCCTCAACTTGGAAAACCAAGTGTGCCACTGGATAGAGGGGATGAAATCGCTTGAAAACGATATAAAGATCATTGGAATCGGAGTTACGGTTTGGAAATGGCAAGCGTTTTAAGATATGGCACCGGTCTGCGATTTACAGCAAGTAGGCATCTGAATGCAACGAAATGAACATGCTACAGCCACCAAACATGAAAACAAAATACATGGCAGTGATGTACACAAGATGGTTAATAAAACACTAGCACTGAGCCATAGGAAAATTCATCCATTAAGAGGTTCAAACAAGCATGGCAAAAATGAATATGCAAAACAGATTCCAGACTTAGTGAAATTAACACTAGCCTGAAATTTCAGATCATGAAGCCCTCTTCGGAGCAGCAAAACAACATGATAGATAACGTGAACATGACAAGTAAGAACATGGCATGGAGGTACTCAACAAGCTTAACAAAAGACCCAAAGTGACCTGGGGTCAAAAGGGTTCACAAAATACTCTACCGAGCTCACGAACATAGCTCGAACACAATCAGTTTTCAGACTTAGTGAAAACTGAGACATGCTGAAATTATAGCTCACGAAGGCATGTAAATGAGCTCGATGCACTCACTACGGTGCAAGTCATGGCAAGGTAAGCATATATCCAGAAAGAAAACACAATATTCTAGCTACACATGGCAAGAACAAAGGCATAGCATGCATGGAACACTAACGGTAGCATCGGCAAAATCGCAAACAAGTTGACGATCTGCCCAAATTAACAACGAAGCAAAAGTTGAGCTCGATTGAGTCAACCTAGAGCACTCCACATATGCAAACAAAGACATGGATGGATAGAGCATAACATAAATATCAAAACTCCCTTACTGATCATCCTCAAAAGAGGCACGGATCACTAGGAAACAAGCTGGACATATAGCATCACGAACTAAAATATCCCAGACTTAGTGAAAATCACTAAGTCCCTGAAATCAGCAATCTCAGGTACCTCTCTTCGCAAGCTTGCACAAGACAACACACACATCCTAAAAATGCATGGGTGGCACCTCTGGAAAGAAGACAAAATGCTTAACAATCCATCCCAAAGGGGCACAGGCATATCATGCACGGATTAAACATGGCAAAAATGACAAAAGTGCATGATGAACTAACGGATCTGCAATTTAACTCACGAAGCCTCCTTCTAACAGCATTTAGGGCATCAAGATGAGATCAAATGCAAATGATGCAATGGAATGAAATGATGTACATGTCGAGGCGAAGATTTTGATATATTATATGCCCAAAACGGAGCTGCGGATGCAAAGTTACGGGTAGTCAAAGATTGCACAAAAATTAAGGGGGGGAGAGGAAAAAGTCAACCCTCAGTTTTAGATCTCAGATCTAGGGTTTCGGGCACTGTTCACGGCGGCACTGTAGCAGCTCGGCGCCGGAGTTCGCGCTCGCCAGAGAAAGACACCGGAGGAGAGGAGGGGCTCGCCGGCCGGGGCAGCGGCAGCGGTCGGCGGCGCCGGCGGGGGCGGCGGCGGCGGCGCGGCGAAGAGGCGGCGGGGCCCGAGGCGGGGCCGGGCGAGGCGGCGGGCGGCGATGGCGGCGGTGGTGGCTCCGGCCACCGGAGCCACGGGCGGCGGCGGAGGCCGGTGGCCTCGGGCGGCAGCGGTCGGTGGCGGCGGCCACCTCTGGCCCGGGAGGAGGAGGAAGGGGGCCGGCGCGCGGGCCAGGCGGGCCCGGCGGCGGCGATGTGGGCGCGGCCCACGTGGCGCGCGCGGACTGGACGGGAGGCGGCGGCGGCGGACGTTGTCCGGCCGGGGCGGACACGTCCGTCGGCGCGGTGGAGCTGTTTTTTTTTAAAACGAGGAGGACGGGGAGGAAGACGAGATCTGAAATGGGGGGTGTATATATAGGCATAGAGGGAGCTAGGAGAGTCCAAATGAGGTGCGGTTTTTGCCCACGCGATCGTGATCGAACGCTCTAGGACATGGAGAAGAGTTTAGTGGGTTTTGGGCCAAATTTGGGGGGTGTTGGGCTGCAACACACACGAGGCCTTTTCGGTCCCTCGGTTAACCGTTGGAGTATCAAACGAAGTCCAAATGACCCGAAACTTGACAGGCGGTCTACCGGTAGTAAACCAAGGCCGCATGACAAGTCTCGGTCCAATCCGGAAATGTTTAATCCCCACACACGAAAGAAAGCTAGAAATGGCCACCGGAGGAGAACGAAGCATCGGAATGCAAAACGGACAACGGGGAAAATGCTCGAATGCATGAGATGAACATGTATGCAAAAGCAATGCACGAGATGACATGATAAGAGATGCACGGAAAAGAAAAACCCACACGGAGACAAGGACCCGAACCCGAGAAATAAATATAACTTAACACCGGAAAGGGCAAGAGTTGGATACAAATAGGGAAAGTTACATCCGGGGTGTTACAACACTCCACCACTACGAAAGGATCTCGTCCCGAGATCTAGGACTGAAAGAACTCCGGGTACTCAGAACGGAGGTGATCCTCGCGTTCCCATGTAGCTTCACGGTCGGAATGGTGAGACCACTTGACTTTGAGAAATTTGATTGACTTGTTGCGAGTCTTGCGTTCAGTCTCTTCAAGAATAGCAACTGGGTGCTCACGATAGGAGAGATCTTCTTGGAGCTCAATGTCCTCGAAGTTGACGGTGCGGTCAGGAGTCTTGAAGCACTTTCGAAGCTGAGAGACGTGGAACACACCATGAACATTGGCAAAGTTTGAAGGAAGCTCGAGCTGATAGGCGAGGTCGCCTCTCTTGCTAGCAATCTTGAAAGGTCCCACGTATCTAGGGGCAAGCTTCCCTTTGATACCGAAGCGACGAGTACCTTTCATAGGAGAGACGCGGAGGTAAACATGATCTCCGATCTCGAAAGCCAAATCACGGTGCTTACTATCATAATAGCTCTTCTGGCGGGATTGGGCTGCTTTGAGGTTATCACGAATGACTTTGCACATTTCTTCTGCTTCTGTGATTAAGTCATTACCCAGCAGCTGACGTTCACCGGTTTCAGACCAGTTGAGAGGGGTACGGCACTTCCTGCCATACAGTATTTCAAAGGGGGCCTTGCCCGAACTTGCTTGAAAACTGTTGTTATAGGAGAATTCAGCATAAGGAAGACAATCCTCCCACTTCATGCCAAAGGAGATCACACAAGCCCTGAGCATATCTTCAAGAATCTGGTTGACACGCTCGACTTGACCGCTCGTTTGAGGATGGAAAGCTGTGCTGAAGCGGATGTTGGTGCCCATGGCCTTCTGAAAAGAATCCCAAAACTTGGAGGTAAAGACGCTGCCACGGTCTGAAGAGATCACTTGAGGAATACCGTGCAGAGAGACAATGCGAGAGGTATAGAGTTCCGCCAATTGAGCTGCAGTGATCGACTCTTTGATAGGCAGAAAGTGAGCCACTTTGGTGAGCTTGTCGATGACAACAAATATAGCATCATTGCCACGCTTGGACTTTGGAAACCCAGTCACGAAGTCCATTTCAATGTGGTCAAACTTCCATTCTGGAATGGCAAGAGGTTGGAGGAGACCAGCTGGCCTTTGGTGTTCTGCCTTCACTCTTCTGCAGACATCACATTCATTCACGAATTGAGCGATCTCGCGCTTCATTCGAGTCCACCAATAAGCTTGCTTGAGATCCTGATACATCTTCGTACTACCAGGGTGGATGGAGAGGAGAGAATTGTGAGCCTCGTTCATGATCACTTTACGAAGTTCACCTTTGGGCACAACAATACGACCGTCGAAGAAGAGAGTGTCCTTATTATCAAGTCGGTAGCACTTGTACTTGGACTGACTCTTGGCAATCCCAATCTTCACCTTTTTCACCATAGCATCAAGAAGCTGTGCTTGGCAAATCTGGTCTTCTAAGGTAGGAGAGACTTGAAGGTTGGCGAGGAAACCTTGAGGAACAACTTGCAGATTCAGTTTGCGGAAAGCTTCACAAAGCTCGGGTTGATAAGGCTTGAGAATCAGACTGTTGCAATAGGCCTTTCTGCTCAAAGCGTCAGCAATCACATTGGCCTTGCCTGGAGTATACTCAATACTCGGATTATACTCTTGAATCATTTCGACCCATCGAGTTTGTCTTAGGTTGAGATTAGGCTGAGTGAAGATGTACTTGAGACTCTTGTGATCAGTGAAAATGTCCACTTTTCTTCCCAATAGAAGATGTCTCCAAGTCAAAAGAGCATGCACAACTGCCGCCAACTCGAGATCATGAGTGGGGTAGTTCTTCTCATTAGGCTTCAACTGGCGAGATGTATAAGCAACAACTTTCTTCTCTTGCATCAAAACTGCACCGAGACCTTGGAGAGAGGCATCACAAAAGACCTCGTATGGCTTGGATTCATCAGGCGGAGTCAGAACTGGAGCAGTGATCAACTTCTCTTTCAAAGTGTTGAAAGCCATATCACACTCCGGAGACCAAACGTACTTGACGTGCTTCTGAAGAAGATTCGAGAGAGGCTTGGCGATCTTAGAAAAGTTTTCAATGAATCTTCGGCAATAGCTTGCGAGACCGAGAAAACTGCGGAGTTGCTTCACGTTCTGAGGAGGTTCCCAATTCACAATTGCAGACACCTTCTCAGGATTCACGGAAATGCCCTTGGCAGAGATGATATGACCAAGATAAAGAACCTCATCGAGCCAAAATTCACACTTGGAGAACTTGGCGTAGAACTGATGTTCCCTGAGCTTATCAAGAACCAAACGCAAGTGCTTGGCATGATCTTCCTTGTTCTTCGAGAAAACCAGAATGTCATCGAGATAGACCAAAACAAAGTCATTGGTGTAGGCGTTGAAGATGAAGTTCATCATGCGAGAGAACGTCGGAGGAGCATTGGCGAGGCCAAAAGACATGACAGTGTATTCATATGAACCAAAGCTTGTTCTGAATGCTGTCTTGGGAATATCTTCTTCACGAATGCGAATCTGGTGATAACCCATACGGAGATCAAGCTTGGAGAATACTTGAGCACCCTTGAGTTGTTCGAACAGCTCATTGATGTTGGGAAGTGGGTATTTGTTCTTGATGGTCTTCTTATTCACTGGACGGTAATCAACACAAAGTCGGCTCGAACCATCCTTCTTCTTCACAAAAAGAACACCACAACCCCACGGAGAAGTACTAGGCCGGATGAGACCCAATCTTTCTTGCTCATCGAGTTGTTTCTTCAACTCCTTCAACTCTTCGGGGCCGAGCTTGTAGGGACGTTTGCACACAGGTTCCGTACCGGGCTCAAGTTCAATAACAAATTCAACCGGCCGGTTTGGAGGCATCCCTGGGAGTTCTTCTGGAAAAACGTCTTGATACTCACAAACAACCGGAATCTGCGAAATAGCATCCAATTCACCCTTCTCATTGAGAGAAAACAACCGGATGGTATTATCCCGAGCGGCAAAGACAATGACATCCTCAGACGAAAGAGTCAGTTGAATCTGCCTGGCTGCACAATCAAGCTGAGCTTTATGCTTAGAGAGCCAGTCCATCCCGAGAATAAGATCAATATCCGAGTCACCGAGAACTGTAGGAGAAGCAAGAAACTTGAACTCGCCCATCGTGATAGAAACATCTGGAACGATGGAGTTAGCCTGCATGCGCTTGCCGGGAGAGACAACTGCTAAAGGACTAGGCAAAACTTGTGAAACCAATTCATGCCTATTTGTAAACGGTCTCGAGATGAAGCAATGCGATGCACCAGTGTCAAAAAGAACTTTTGCAGGAATATCATTAACAGGAAGGTTACCCATGATCACATCTGACGAGTCCTCTGCCTGAGCTGCATTCATCAAATTGACCTTGGCGTGCTTAGGGTTATGCTTGACCACAGCTGTACTTGCCGATCTCACAGGAGGAGGAGGAGGAAGACGCCTCTGGTTGAAACACTTGTTGGCATAGTGACCCTTCTGTTGGCACTTGTTGCACGTGACCTCTGAAAGCGGACGGTGATACGGAGCACTCGATCTTGGAGCTTGAGACGAAGTCTTGTTCTGAAAGCCTGGGTTGGGTGGGTGGGAAGAACCACTGCCACCTTTGCTCTTCTGCTGATACGGCTGACGGAACGGAGGAGGAGGAAGCCAAAACTTCTGCTGCTTAGCCACTTGAGTAGAGGAAGACGGAGTAACATCTCTGACTCGCTTCCTGGAAGCATCACACCTCAACTGAGCAGCCTCTTGCTTCAGTGCCATGTTGTAGAACTCATCGTATCTCAAGGGCTCAAAGAGAACAAGAGCGAGCTGAATTTCCTCACGAAGACCACCCCTGAACTGATATATCATGCTCTTCTCATCAGGCACGTCCTGCTTGGCAAAGCGGGCAAGTTTCTGGAACAATTTGTTGTAGTCATAGACAGACAAAGAGCCTTGCTTCAGATTGCGGAATTCCTCACGCTTGCTTTCAACCACGCTCTGCGGAATGTGATGAGCGCGGAAATCTTGACGGAAATCATCCCAAGTGATCAAACGTCCACCTCTGGAATCCTTGTACTGCTGGAACCACTCTGCAGCCTGATCTTTGAGTTGGAAGGAAGCGAACTTGACAAAGTCCTCAGGCCTGACGTTGCTGCACTCGAAATGCTTACACAGATCCACAAGCCAATCGTCAGCATCGGTTGCCTCACCACAATTGCTGAAAGTCTTTGGCCCGTTAGCAAGGAACTGGTTGAGTGTAGCAAAGTGACTCTGATTGCTGCCTTGATTCCCTTGACTGCCTTGATTGCGCTCTTGGAGAATTTGCATGATCAGCTGAGTATTTGCATTAGTTGCGGCCATCACAGCTTGCCATGCCTCTGGAGGAGGTGGAGGTGGAGGTGGATCAGGATTCGGAGTCGTGCGCGTTGGAGGAGCCATCCTGAAGATGTTGACCACCATTAGCACATGACAGATAAATATTGAAGCTGAATCCAACGGAATGAAAAAATTGCAACATATAATCTTCACATCCGAACAAAATGAACGAATGCATTTCTCTTGAAGTGGTCACATATTCCTAAACTGCGAAGCCACGAAGAATCAGGTAGAAGGGGTACAACAACGAGGAATGGAATCAACATATGACGTCGAAGCAAAACGAATGCCACAACTCGAAATAAAACCAAGGGTTGGCTTGCGGAATAAGCCGGAACAAATACATGATAGAAATTTCGTCCGAAGTTTTCGTGGTGGGACCTACACGGGCTCGATCGTACAGCACCATCATGTACAAGGCAGTGCACATGACATACGAAGCGTCCCCGAGTCAGCATAGCCAAGGACTCTTTAAGACACAACGAGACCACTGTAAAATCGACCGTGAATAGGCGAACCACTAGACGTCGAACCCCAATTTCATATCATACATCTGTCGGAAAGATATCCTAAGGCTACTTGAATTCCCACCTATGAAATTTCCGAAATTTTCCCGGTTATGCAATCAGGTGTTGGGGATACAGGGGAAGCATAATATCTCACCCAAGCTAGCAAATCCTACATCCAGCTGTATCCATCCTTCAACACATAACCAAGAAACCTTCGGAAACCATCTATCTCAACCTTCGAAAAGCATCCGTTATACAAGTTATGGCGATACTCCCGAACTCCCGCCCCAGTACTGGGTGGCGTCGAGGTTATCTCACCAACGAACTGCATAAAAGAGTTTTTCGATGTCGCGCACAAATCTCAAGTATACCAGAATTGCAACGATAAAATTGTGACGACAACACCTCGGAGCTCAACTCCCCGGGACACTGCCACAACCCCTAAAGACAGGAGGCACCAAGAACAATGTTCTCGTCACAAAACCATCGGAACAAAACCAAGATACTCGCGTGATCCTAAAAATTTTTTTAGTGAAATTTGAGAAGAGAAGAGTCAAAACTCTACGTCAGGATGCCTTACCAGAGCGATGAGGAGACTGGGAAGTAAAAAGAATTCCTAAGCTCTCCGATATACAATTCCTAAGGACTCAAAACATTTTTGATGCGGTTATGTTGTAACACCCCGGATGTAACTTTCCCTATTTGTATCCAACTCTTGCCCTTTCCGGTGTTAAGTTATATTTATTTCTCGGGTTCGGGTCCTTGTCTCCGTGTGGGTTTTTCTTTTCCGTGCATCTCTTATCATGTCATCTCGTGCATTGCTTTTGCATACATGTTCATCTCATGCATTCGAGCATTTTCCCCGTTGTCCGTTTTGCATTCCGATGCTTCGTTCTCCTCCGGTGGCCATTTATAGCTTTCTTTCGTGTGTGGGGATTAAACATTTCCGGATTGGACCGAGACTTGTCATGCGGCCTTGGTTTACTACCGGTAGACCGCCTGTCAAGTTTCGGGTCATTTGGACTTCGTTTGATACTCCAACGGTTAACCGAGGGACCGAAAAGGCCTCGTGTGTGTTGCAGCCCAACACCCCCCAAATTTGGCCCAAAACCCACTAAACTCTTCTCCATGTCCTAGAGCGTTCGATCACGATCGCGTGGGCAAAAACCGCACCTCATTTGGACTCTCCTAGCTCCCTCTATGCCTATATATACACCCCCCATTTCAGATCTCGTCTTCCTCCCCGTCCTCCTCGTTTTAAAAAAAAACAGCTCCACCGCGCCGACGGACGTGTCCGCCCCGGCCGGACAACGTCCGCCGCCGCCGCCTCCCGTCCAGTCCGCGCGCGCCACGTGGGCCGCGCCCACATCGCCGCCGCCGGGCCCGCCTGGCCCGCGCGCCGGCCCCCTTCCTCCTCCTCCCGGGCCAGAGGTGGCCGCCGCCACCGACCGCTGCCGCCCGAGGCCACCGGCCTCCGCCGCCGCCCGTGGCTCCGGTGGCCGGAGCCACCACCGCCGCCATCGCCGCCCGCCGCCTCGCCCGGCCCCGCCTCGGGCCCCGCCGCCTCTTCGCCGCGCCGCCGCCGCCGCCCCCGCCGGCGCCGCCGACCGCTGCCGCTGCCCCGGCCGGCGAGCCCCTCCTCTCCTCCGGCGTCTTTCTCCGGCGAGCGCGAACTCCGGCGCCGAGCTGCTACAGTGCCGCCGTGAACAGTGCCCGAAACCCTAGATCTGAGATCTAAAACTGAGGGTTGACTTTTTCCTCTCCCCCCCTTAATTTTTGTGCAATCTTTGACTACCCGTAACTTTGCATCTGTAGCTCCGTTTTGGGCATATAATATATCAAAATCTTCGCCTCGACATGTACATCATTTCATTCCATTGCATCATTTGAATTTGATCTCATCTTGATGCCCTAAATGCTGTTAGAAGGAGGCTTCGTGAGTTAAATTGCAGATCCGTTAGTTCATCATGCACTTTTGTCATTTTTGCCATGTTTAATCCGTGCATGATATGCCTGTGCCCCTTTGGGATGGATTGTTAAGCATTTTGTCTTCTTTCCAGAGGTGTCACCCATGCATTTTTAGGATGTGTGTGTTGTCTTGTGCAAGCTTGCGAAGAGAGGTACCTGAGATTGCTGATTTCAGGGACTTAGTGATTTTCACTAAGTCTGGGATATTTTAGTTCGTGATGCTATATGTCCAGCTTGTTTCCTAGTGATCCGTGCCTCTTTTGAGGATGATCAGTAAGGGAGTTTTGATATTTATGTTATGCTCTATCCATCCATGTCTTTGTTTGCATATGTGGAGTGCTCTAGGTTGACTCAATCGAGCTCAACTTTTGCTTCGTTGTTAATTTGGGCAGATCGTCAACTTGTTTGCGATTTTGCCGATGCTACCGTTAGTGTTCCATGCATGCTATGCCTTTGTTCTTGCCATGTGTGGCTAGAATATTGTGTTTTCTTTCTGGATATATGCTTACCTTGCCATGACTTGCACCGTAGTGAGTGCATCGAGCTCATTTACATGCCTTCGTGAGCTATAATTTCAGCATGTCTCAGTTTTCACTAAGTCTGAAAACTGATTGTGTTCGAGCTATGTTCGTGAGCTCGGTAGAGTATTTTGTGAACCCTTTTGACCCCAGGTCACTTTGGGTCTTTTGTTAAGCTTGTTGAGTACCTCCATGCCATGTTCTTACTTGTCATGTTCAGGTTATCTATCATGTTGTTTTGCTGCTCCGAAGAGGGCTTCATGATCTGAAATTTCAGGCTAGTGTTAATTTCACTAAGTCTGGAATCTGTTTTGCATATTCATTTTTGCCATGCTTGTTTGAACCTCTTAATGGATGAATTTTCCTATGGCTCAGTGCTAGTGTTTTATTAACCATCTTGTGTACATCACTGCCATGTATTTTGTTTTCATGTTTGGTGGCTGTAGCATGTTCATTTCGTTGCATTCAGATGCCTACTTGCTGTAAATCGCAGACCGGTGCCATATCTTAAAACGCTTGCCATTTCCAAACCGTAACTCCGATTCCAATGATCTTTATATCGTTTTCAAGCGATTTCATCCCCTCTATCCAGTGGCACACTTGGTTTTCCAAGTTGAGGCCGGGTTCATGCATTTCCTGTCATATCTTGCATTTTGCATCCCGCATCGCATCCCGCATAGCATATCATCATTTCCTCATATTGCTTGGTCTTGCACGTGGTTGATTGTATCCTTGTTGCTTGTTTGTATTGTTGGGTAGAGCCGGGAGACGAGTTCGCTACCGAGGAGCCCATTGAGTTTGCTTGTGAGGATCCAGTCAACTCTGACAACTGTGCAGGCAAGATGATCATACCCTCGAAATCACTACTATCTTTGCTATGCTAGTTTGCTCGCTCTTTTGCTTTGCCACTGCTACGATGCCTACCACTTGCTTGTCAGCCTCCCAATTGCATGATTGAACCTCTAACCTACCATTGTCCTAGTAAACCGTTGATTGGCTATGTTACCGCTTTGCTCAGCCCCTCTTATAGCGTTGCTAGTTGCAGGTGAAGATTGGAGCCGTTCCTATTGGAACATCTTTTATTTTGCTTGTTGGGATATCACTATATTGCTATGATATCTTAATGCATCTATATACTTGGTAAAGGGTGGAAGGCTCGGCCTCTCGCCTAGTGTTTTGTTCCACTCTTGCCGCCCTAGTTTCCGTCATATCGGTGTTATGTTCCCGGATTTTGCGTTCCTTACGCGGTTGGGTTATAATGGGAACCCCTTGATATTTCGCCTTGATTAAAGCTTTTCCAGCAATGCCCAACCTTGGTTTTACCATTTGCCACCTAGCCTTTTCTTTCCCTTGGGTTCTGCAGACTCAAGGGTCATCTTATTTTAACCCCCCCGGGCCAGTGCTCCTCTGAGTGTTGGTCCACCTGTCAGCTACCGGTGGCCACCAGGGGCAACTCTGGGCTGGCCTACCCGTACCTAGGACAATCTGAGTGTGCCCTGAGAAAGAGATATGTGCAGCTCCTATCGGGATTTGTCGGCACATTCGGGCGGTGTTGCTGGTCTTGTTTTAACCTGTCGAAGTGTCTTGAGTTACCGAGATACCGAGTCTGATCGGAACGTCTTGGGAGGAGGTCTTTTCCTTCGTTGACCGTGAGAGCTTGTCATGGGCTAAGTTGGGACTCCCCTGCAGGGATTGAACTTTCGAAAGCCGTGCCCGCGGTTATGGGCAGATGGGAATTTGTTAATGTCCGGTTGTAGATAACTTAAACCTTAATTAATTATAACGAATCAACTGCGTGTGTTGCCGTGATGGCCTCTTCTCGGCGGAGTCCGGGAAGTGGACACGGTGTTGGAGTTATGCTTGCGCAGGTTGTTCCTCTAGTTTCTCGCTCGCGCCTTGCCTCCTCTTCTCGCTCTCTTTTGCGGATAAGTTAGCCACCACATATGCTAGTCGCTTGCTGCAGCTCCACATACTTGCCTTATCCTGTCCTATAAGCTTAAATAGTCTTGATAGCATGGGTGTGAGATTGCTGAGTCCCCGTGGCTCACAGATACTATAATTCCAGATGCAGGTCCAGGTGATTCTGCTCCAGGTGACGAGTACGAGCTCAAGTGGGAGTTCGACGAGGACTCTCAGCGTTATTATGTTTCCTTTCCCGACGATCAGTAGTGGTGCCTAGTTGGGGTTATCGATTCAGGGCCTTGTCGCATGTTGGGGGTCTTTTCTATTTTGGCGCCGTAGTCGGGCCATGAGTGATTTGTATGATGAATGTTATTTATGTACTCTGATGTGACGTGGCGAGTGTAAGCCAACTATGTTATCTCCCCCTTTTATTATGTATTACATGGGATGTTGTAATGATTGCCTGACTTGCGACATTGCTTTCAATGCGGTTATGTCTCTAAGTCGTGCCTCGACACGTGGGAGCTATAGCCGCATCGAGGGCGTTACACAAATCATACAAGATGCTCCAAGCAAAACACATATCATGTGGCGAATAAAAATATAGCTCCAAGTAAAGTTACCGATAGAAGTAGATGAAAGAGGGGATGCCTTCCGGGGCATCCCCAAGCTTTGGCTTTTAGGTGTCCTTAGATTATCTTGGGGGTGCCATGGGCATCCCCAAGCTTAGGATCTTGCCACTCCTTGTTCCATAATTCATCAAATCTTTACCCAAAACTTGAAAACTTCACAACAGAAAACTCAAAGTAGAAAATCTCATGAGCTCCGTTAGCGAAAGTAAACAAAAGACCACTTCAAGGTACTGTAATGAACTCATTCTTTATTTATATTGGTGTTAAAACTACTGTATTCCAACTTCTCTATGGTTTATAAACTATTTTACTAGCCATAGGTTCATCAAAATAAGCAATCAACACACGAAAAACAGAATCTGTCAAAAACAGAACAGTCTGTAGTAATCTGTAGCTAGCGCAAGATCTGGGACCCCAAAAATTCTAAAATAAATTTTTGGACGTGAGTAATTTATCTATTAATAATCTCAAAAAAGAATTAACTAAATATCACTTTCCAAATAAAAATGTCAGCAGTTCTCGTGAGCGCTAAAGTTTGGTTTTTTACAGCAAGTGTAACAAGACTTTCCCCAAGTCTTCCCAACGGTTCTACTTGGCACAAACACTAATTAAACTCAAAAACACAACCAAAACAGAGGCTAGATAATTTATTTATTACTAGATAGGAGCAAAAAGCAAAGAATAAAAATAAAATTGGGTTGCCTCCCAACAAGGGCTATCGTTTAACGCCCCTAGCTAGGCATAACAAGCAAGGATAGATCTAGGTGTTGCCATCTTTGGTAGGCAATTCTTCAATGAGGAATCTACCATCTTTAGGAATTTCTTTATTTTTATTGATTATCAAACTTTTAGGCACAAGATCAAAAATCATTTGTAACAAATGGTGCCTTAATGATAGCAAAAGGAATGGGATGAATACTTATAGATTTGAGATCTGCAGTTTCCTTACTAGAGGATTCACCCTTATTTTTAGGAACATACATAAAATTGGCAATTTTAGTGGGAGGACTTGGAGTATTCTTTACGGAAGAAAAAGCGGTTTCCGAGTTGGTAATAATATCCTCAAGTTTATCGATTCTAGTGGAATCGTGATTTATTTTCTCGTTAACTATGGGTTCCTTCTCTTTAATATTTTTCAAAGTGACTCCTACTTTAGATCCATATTGAGAGATTCGGTTGTGGATATTTTTATCCAAATTTTCAATTACCTCTACGGTAGCAACCTTATTTTCAATAATTTCAAGTCTTTGCATTACATGCTCCAAAGTTAATGCAGTTCCATTAACCAAAAGAGGTGGTGAGCCAAACAAATCTGTCATAGCATTATAAGAATAAAAAGTATGGCTACCCAAGAAGTTCCCTCCAGTAATAGTATCAAGGACATATCTGTGCCAAGGAGTAACGCCTACATAAAAAATTGCGAAGAAGAACAGAAGTAGATTGCTTCCTGGTAGATCTATTTTGAGCATTGCAAATTCTATACCAAGCGTCTTTTAGATTTTCCCCCTCCCTTTGCTTAAAATTTAGAATTTCATTCTCGAGAGACAACAGAGAAGATAAGGGACTAGCCATAACAACAAGCAAACGAACTAACACACAAGCAAACCAAAAGCAAGCGGGAAAAAAGAGGCAAATAGAGAAAGAGAGGGAGGATAGAGAGAGGGCGGATAAAACGGCATGGGTGAAGTGGGGGAGAGGAAAACGAGAGGCAAATGGCAAATAATGTAATGCGGGAGATAAGGGTATGTGATGGGTACTTGGTATATTGACTTTTGCGTAGACCTCCCCGGCAACGACGCCAGAAATCCTTCTTGCTACCTCTTGAGCACTGCGTTGGTTTTCCCCGAATAGGAAGGGATGGTGCAGCAAAGTAGCGTAAGTATTTTCCTCAGTTTTTGAGAACCAAGGTATCAATCTAGTAGGAGGCTACATGCTAGTTCCTCGTACCTACACAAAACAAATAAATCCTCGCAACCAACGCGATAAGGGGTTGTCAATCCCTACACGGCCACTTACGAGAGTGAGATCTGATAGATATGATAAGATAATATTTTTGGTATTTTTATGATAAAGATGCAAAGTAAAATAAAAGAAAAGTAAAAGCAAAGGAAATAACTAAGTATTGGGAGATTAATATGATGAAGATAGACCCGGGGTCCATAGGTTACACTAGTGGCTTCTCTCGAGAGCATAAGTATTCTACGGTGGGTGAACAAATTACTGTTGAGCAATTGACAGAATTGAGCATAGTTATGAGAATATCTAGGTATGATCATGTATATAGGCATCACGTCCGAGACAAGTAGACCGACTCCTGCCTGCATCTACTACTATTACTCCACTCATCGACCGCTATCCAGCATGCATCTAGAGTATTAAGTTAATGAAAACAGAGTAACGCCATAAGCAAGATGACATGATGTAGAGGGATAAACTCATGCAATATGATGAAAACCCCATCTTGTTATCCTCGATGGCAACAATACAATACGTGCCTTGCTGCCCCTACTGTCACTGGGAAAGGACACCGCAAGATTGAACCCAAAGCTAAGCACTTCTCCCATTGCAAGAAAGATCAATCTAGTAGGCCAAACCAAACTGATAATTTGAAGAGACTTGCAAAGATAACCAATCATACATAAAAGAATTCAGAGAAGATTCAAATATTGTTCATAGATAGACTTGATCATAAACCAACAATTCATCGATCTCAACAAACACACCGCGAAAGGAAGATTACATCAAATAGTTCTCCACAAGAGAGGGGGAGAACATTGTATTGAGATCCAAAAAGAGAGAAGAAGCCATCTAGCTACTAACTATGGACCCATAGGTCTGAGGTGAACCACTCACACTTCATCGGAGGGGCTATGGTGTTGATGTAGAAGCCCTTCGTGATTGGTGCCCCCTCCGGCGGAGCTCCGAAACATGCCCCAAGATGGGATCTCGTGGATACAGAAAGTTACGGCGGTGGAATTAGGTTTTTGGCTCCGTATCTGATCGTTTGGGGCACGTAGGTATATATAGGAGGAAGGAGTACGTCGGTGGAGCAACAGGGGGCCCACAAGGGTGGAGGGCGCGCCTGGGGGGTAGGCGCGCCCCCTACCTCGTGGACTCCTCTTTTGTGTCTAGACATAGGGTCCAAGTCTCCTGGGTCTTGTTCGTTGAGAAAATCACGTTCCCGAAGGTTTCATTCCGTTTGGACTCCGTTTGATATTCCTTTTCTTCGAAACCCTAAAACAGGCAAAAAACAACAATTCTGGGCTGGGCCTCCGGTTAATAGGTTAGTCCCAAAAATAATATAAAAGTGGATAATAAAGCCCAATAATGTCCAAAACAGTAGATAATATAGCATGGAGCAATCAAAAACTATAAATACGTTGGAGACGTATCACAAGCACATGCTCCCGTGCACCAAAGTTAATTGAAAAGTCACACGCGAGTCCTCGGGTGAATTTCTAGGTCACATGCAAGAAATGGGAATGAAATTCAAACATCCGGGCATCGTGGTTCGGCCGAGAACATTGAGAAGCTTGGTTTTAAAATTCTTGTAAATCCAAAACGCGCCTGAAAATCATGAAACTTGGCATGGTGTCATGTCATGGTACTACCATGCTGTGATAAAAGAATTGCAGAATAGGAACAAGTTTTGGTATAAGTTTCTTGCAAACCGGAGCTTCTCTCAACAAGACTCGTGGTTTTGAGAGGGAACGTGTCACCTTTGTGTGCATAATTCAAATTTTAAATACAAGCACATGCTCCAGTGCACCAAAGCTGGTTGAAAAATCACATGTGTGTCCTCGGGTAAATTTTTAGGTCCCATGCCAAAAATGGGAATGAAATTCAAACATCTGGGTGTCATGGCTCGGCTGGAAACATTGAGAAACTTGGTTTTTTAATTCCTGTAAATCCGAAACACGCATGAAAATCATGAAACTTGGCTTGGTGTCATGACATGACACCAACATGCTGTGGTAATTTTGCTGTCCGATTTGCGAAGGCGCACACATTAACAATCAACAAAGTCATTTTGGAACAAGTGTTGTCACGATACAATCGGAAAGACAAGTATTATTGAAACCGTGGGCGTTCTATTTACCATTTACATGCCGCCACGCGTCCCCCTTTTTTATTAGCTAGGAGGCACCGTGCAGGGTAGCTATTTGAGTACGGGAGGCGTGCGAGCCCTTTGACCTCCATCTGCCGTCCACTTCTCTCCCAAGGTCTCCATTAATGGCGCCCGAGCCTCTGTTTAATGGCGTGGCAATGTCTCACTCGACTGAGATTTAAGAGAGAAAAAATAAAATCTGAAAAGAAAATTTTGCATGGATCTTGATGTAAGATACGACGGACCTATATAGCATCTACCGTGACTTATAGCAAGACTGATGAATGTGCGGGCCGCACACGGCACCAACACGACACGAGCTTCGTCTGCCTGGTGCGCATGCAGTCGGGTGAGTTGTCCAAGTATAGACACAGCCAGGCCCTCATTGGTATTCGCACCTCGACTTTGGATGGTCATAGTGGAGAGTAGCATAGACTAGTTACTAGTCTATGTTACTAGTACCTTCATAGTGGGTAGTGTCATATAGTATATGCATAATTTGGCGATGAGCGCTCTCTATATGTACCACCTTTCTTCTTTAATTACATCTTGTTAGTTTTGCTCCATGGCGCAATCCATCGATACTACTACTGTACAAATGTATAAATTTTTTAAAAGTCTAGAGGACGGGGCAGTCTAGCTTGGTCCTTTTCACGAGAGGCGAGGGCCTTTGTGATTTGATGGCTCATTACTGCTGGAAGGCGGGCCTTGTGATTTGACTGCTCGTATAAATGTGCCGACGACCTGAGGAGGAGCAAAGAACCGTGCGGTATACTCAAGTTTCCACTAGAGTACGACGGAGGAGCACGAAACATGGCAGCCCAATGCCATACCCTCTACTCTCTACTCTTATTATATATTACTAGCAAGAGGCATTGTTCTATTGGCGATAAAGAATGATCTAATTTGCTAGTCATCTCATTTTTAGCATTGTTCTATTCATGCCTCGCAGAGAAGGTGACACGTGCGGTCAAACACCCGAAGCAAAATAAGAAGCTCAGGGGCAAAAGAAGAAGGAGGATTATCACCCCAAAAAAGAAGAAGACGCACACACAAGTCTGGGCGCTCCTCTCACTACATGAAGGGTTGCTGGCCGCGGAGTCGTAACTGCTTCTTCATCGCCTTCACGACCTCCATCTCCTTGCGTGTCTCCTCCGCCATCTTCATCATTGTGTCCATGACGTAGGATTTCTCGACGTGATCCTTCATCATCTGTTCCATGACTGCATTACGTACCTTGACAGCAGCCGGGTGCTCGATGCGGAGCTTTGCCAACTCATCCTTCTGTTCCATGATGAGGCCCTGCAACATCTTCACCGAGGAACTACTATTCTCATGCAGCTTCTTCCAGCCGGCGTTCTCCTCCTTCGGCAGGTCGATCTCATGGCAGAGCTTCGCCTTGTCCTCCTGAAGTTGCAGGATTTCGCTGGTCGCCTTCTTATCTGAGGCAATGCTCTTCTTCAGCAGCATCACCAAGCCGGCGGTCAACTCCCCCTGCTCATTGAGCTCAGCGGGCATGTCGTCGAGGCTCTCCTTCAGCACCTCCACCAAGCCGTGCATGAACTCCTTCTGCTTATTGAGGTGCTTATTGAGCTGATCGGGCATGCCATCGAGGGATAACGACTCCAACGCCGCATGTTCGCCTCCGCGTCTAGGGCGCTCCTGGGAGCCATCGCCTGCCCGTGAGAGATCTTTCGAGGTCTCTGCGTGGCGTCAAACCCTCTTTTTTTCCGCGGCCTTGGTTGCCGCTCCCTTGTTACGAGTAGTTCTCGACCTAGAGCTCTACACACCGGCCATGGCAAGGACGGACGAAGAAGGAGGACTTATGACGAGGAAGGTAGAGTAATTTTCGGTGAGGTAGTTCCCTTTTTTATAACCTAAGTACTAGCACTAGTACTAAAACCTGCATAGTGGGAACATGTTCAGGTTTGGTACGTATTGGTAGGTGTGAGCAGGCTTGCACTTAATTGTAGCACTAGTACTTTCGAATGTGATGGGAACAAGGTAAAGATTAATTGATGGTTTTTGGTTCGAGGCCCGAAATGGCTCTCGATGAGTTTAGTGGAACATAAATTTCAAGTAGACTACACTGCTTAGATGCGTAAATATTATGTTATTGTCAAAAATTGGCACAAAATACGAAGGAGACCAATGGAAGTACTACTAGCAACCCATGATTTACCTACTCGCATGCGCGCAGTACTACGTGCATGTCTTTCTTCCGCCCCCATGTCCACTCAATTTGCATGCGTTGTATTAATTGACCATCAATGAAGTGAAGGACTTTACACACGTCAAATTATAACATGGGGTGGATCTTGGTACAAAATTGCGTCCGCCCGTGTACCCGCGTGTGCGTGCGAGGGAATGAGTGTGTGCGTGGCGTGCGTGCACATCTTCGCTTTGTGCATGTACCGCCAGTGCGGCTCAGGGAGGCCGAGTACATTCTTCTGGAACCAGCAGCACGTCACTGTGATCAATCCACACAAGGATGTCATGACAACACCTCCACATGTGCCACCTGGCTTCATGAACTGTAAGAGAGACACTGTGTAGCGTGCCATTGTGTTTTGCACATACTCGAAGTACTAGTAAGGTACATGTGCATTGCACGCGTTAGATTTTGCAACCAAATTATGAATAAATACCTCACTGTAGCATGTAAGCTTTGAGTCATATACGCCTGATGTAGACCTTCGTTTAATTCTTATAGTTCATCTCATTCAAAATCAATTAGTTTTTATAAAAAACCTAGGGCCTCTTTGATTCATAGGATTTCCAAAACGCGGTAATAGGAAGAACATGGGATTAGAGTGGAATGTCGTCTTGCATCCTATAGGATGGTACGAGTGTTTGATTGTGCATAGAAAAAACGCAAAATTCTTTCAAAGAGGTTTGAGTGGATGGGATGTTTCCTATGAAATCTAGTGCAAATGAATCATATGGAAAAATTCCTATGGTTTACAATCCTACGAATCAAACAACCAAGATAGGAAAAATTCCTAAGGATTAGAATCCTCCAAAATTCCTTCGAGAATCCTTTGAATCAAAGAAGCCCTTAATCTATTTTATGATTCATGGAATTGTGTGTTGTAAAGCATAAAGTAAAAACAAATAATGGCAATTCAACTAGAAAAATGGTTTGGGCAGTTATGATACGGAAGATTCTAGAACAAAGGAGAACCACTATTGTTTTGAGATTTGTGCATTATGCTTAAGTTCAACCATGGAGTGCACAAACCTCAAAACACAAGCACTTCTTCTTTGTTCTAGAATCTTCCATATCAAAATTGCCCAAATGTTTTTCTACATGATTTTTTTACTTTATGCCTTACAACGCACAATTCCATGAATCTTAAAATAGATTAGCTTTCTTATAAAAACTAGACGATTTTGAATGAAATGAACTGTAAGAATTAAACGAACATCTACATCATGCATATATGACTCAAAGCTTACATGCTATAATGTGGTATTTATTCATAATTTTGTTGCCAAATTTCATGTGTGCAATGCACATGTACCTTACTTGTCTAAATGGTGTATGTGTGTGTTGTGCGTGTTACACACATTGTACGTAGTATATCATACTAGTCTAAATTGTCTTTTTTTCTTTTGGGTACACGTTAAGCTTGTTCTCCCGAAATTTCAAGTCGCGCCTTGTTATGCCGAAATTTCAAGCTAGCGTCTCTGTCTATCATGCTGCGAAACTCCCGCCTCTTCAACCCGTGCCTTGTTACCCCGAAATATTTAAGATAAATCTTTGTCTCGTCATGCTCCGACAACTCCCTCCATCTCAACCCGCACCTTTCTATTCCAAAATTACAGCGCGCGTGAAAACTCCCACCTCCTGTGAAATCCCAACATGCGAAATGCATGTGATACCCCTGAACTGAAAGAACCGCCTCAAATCGGTGGGGGTACTTTCGTAACTTACCCCACATTTCGGACAAGCGCGTCCCTAAGCCATGGTTCCCTCACTCCCATCCCATCCGCCCACCCATTCGTACACCGAGGTCGGCAAAACCCGCGAATCCCCACACCCTCCTCCGTCCGCCACCCAGCCGGGGCATCTTCCCCAACGACGTCGTCCACAGCAACACCTCGATGTCCCTCATCCACCATACCCGATGAGGATCCGTCGTCGATTTGGTCGTCCCGCCGGCTCAGCCACTCCGTCCTGCACCTCCAAGGAGCTGCCCCAACGTTCCCCTCGTCTTTCACGCCAACTCCATTCCCACACCGCCGTCTTCACCTGCACCACCGGAAGAGCATCATCATAACCGTTTCCTCGGATGAAGCTGCGGCCTAATCGGCGCCACCAATGAGGTTGTACACTAATCGCCTCATTTTATTCTTGATTCGATCTCACGGTGTTGTCGGTGCTCGGTCCCGAGCCGACACGGCGCGGATCCATCCACGGCAGCGTCGCTGGCCAGTTCCTCCACGGCGTCGCTCCCTCGGCGGCGACGTACACATCAGTAGGAGCTGCTTCTGCTTTAGCTCTCGCTCGCGCTGCTGCTCTGCTCTTGCTCTCGGTCCCCTGCCTGGTCTGCTCTTGCTCGCGCTGCTGCTCTCGCTCTTGCTTGCGATGCTGCTCCGGTTTAGCTACACTTCAGTCAACTGAATCGACTTCTGGGTCAGTCGATTTTCATGGGGGGCTCGCCGGAGTTAAGGAAGAACCAGCCACAGCGGGGAGGGGGGCTCGTCGGAGAGGTACCCCACTATTTATCTTAGGGTTCAGGGTGGGGGCGGTGGTCGCCGGCGGTGGTGGGGCGGTGGCGTGGGGATCGCGGGAGAAAAAGCTCGGCACGGGGGGCCTACAGGGATGGCCGGGGCGGCGGCGGACCGGCGGTGGGGAGTGTTTTCGGGGCGGGCGGGGCGGTGCACCACCGGCCGCGGGCGGCGGGGGGTGGCTGTTTGGACGGTGCTCGCTGGCAGCTCAGGGGGTGGAGGTTGAAGATGAACCACAGGCCCTTGATTTCGTATCCAACGGCTGCAAAATCGACTGACCAGAGATGAAAAAGTCAGTCGACTGACATGTGGCCTCACCTCTAGTGCGTTCAGTTTCGACAGTAAAATTCAGTTTCAATAGCAAAAATCAGTTTCGACAGTTAAGTTCAGTTTCGATAGTTAAATTCAGTTTCGACAATTAAGTTCAGAGATGAGCGGCTCATGTATAAATCTAGCACTTTGTGGTTATGTATTTTACGTCATCTATTGGAGATGCTATTAGAATTCCACTCAGGTTAACATTGTCTCTCTTGTCCTGCTTTAGCCTCGGTGTCGTACAACTCACCAGAGCTGCTCCAACGACGAAACTCTCCATCACAGCGAAGCAGTACCTCGAGCTCCATCTCCAAATGCCTAAGATCTTCTTCCCCTCCTCCGACAGCCAAGTCAGCCGGAGCATCCTCACCGGCCAACCTAATCACGCTGAGATCGACATGGCTTCGCCAAATAGGTTGTACTTCTTGTGCTTTGACTTAATCTCACCATGCTTCTTTGCATCCTGTGATCTTCCAATTCTTGTGAACCAAATACCCAAATTGGCTGAAATCATGTGTTTTAAATTCTCTGTTTTGCACGTGCATTCCTATCCTATTCCTGTCTATTTCCTATCCCTGCATTGTTAGAATCCTCAAATTCAAACATGCCCTTACACAATTACTTCTGTTATAGATATGTGTCAAATAAAACCTTGTGTGGTTTGTCCTGCTCCTGCGGTGTTGTGTTCCACCCCAGCTCAACTGCTCCAATGACGGAAGGGTTCACCACAGCAGGGATCCTCTCTCCAGACTGTCTTTCGCCGCCTCAGATCTTCTTCCCCGCTGCCAGCAGCCACGATAGCTGCATTACCATCATCAACTGAGCAGATGACCTTGAGGACTACACGGGTCTGCAAGAGAGGTCACACTCTTCCGTGTCTGCTTACGTTATGCATTGCTTAATATGATGACATGCTACTTTATCGTCGTGTTCACCTATTAGACTCCGACTCAGGTCCAAACTTATGCTAAAACTTGAGTTTTTAAATGGTTGTGGGGTACATATTGGGGCAGCAATCAGTACTATCTGTCTACTATCTGGTTAATCTCCAGTGTCTACTATGAGTTTCATGTTGGGTGCAAACAAACATTAAAGGAGCCATTATCTGTATTTTTTAACTAAAGCTATTATCTGCCTGCTATCATTTGTTTTGGGTCTATCCACAGTTTGCTACCATCACTCTAGATTTGTGCATGCACTCCTTACATCACTATGTTTTATTCATATGCATGTCAGTTATTTTACACAATGGAACTGAATGTGTAGAGCAAAAGAGACGAACCTTGCGTGGCAATAAAATTTCATGCAAACGTCACTCCATGGTGGGCGCAAAGGCAGCCCCCCTCCACCCATTTCGGATCGTAATCAAGAGGAAGATAACTGTTCTGAGGGGGATTCAGAAGCAGAAGACCACTCCTATTTACCCCATGAGGTCTTCGCTCTAACTTGGCATGCTGATGTTGGTAAAATCATGCATATGGTGCCTTGCATTGCTTACCGTATACATCAAAGATGTCATCTGCTTACTTTAGACATGCTTTGTGTCAATGCCATCTGTTTATTTTCTTTATCGTATATGTGAATCATGCAATGCCATCTTGTTTAGCCAGGCATCATATATGTGAATTTTGCAATGCCACCCTGGTTAGCCAGTCATCTTATATGTGAATTATATCATGACATCATTTTTTATTACGTGTTAAATTTGTCAACAATTTAAGTACATTCAATTACTCTTCCTGTGCATCAGCCATTCAGCACGGTCATGGAAAAATCTGGAGTGGAAACAAGGTCTTCAGAGCATACAATGCTATCTGACGAAGTGCATGTCTTGCTGGTTACAGATAGCTCCCCAGAGGAGGATTCAGAGATAGATGACCAGTCCTATCCCCCCCCCCGAGGTGCATGCTCTAACTTGGTAGGGTTATGTTGCTCATATCATGCATATGGTATCTTGCATTGCTATGTCATTTGCTTACTTTAGACATGCTTTGTGTGAATCCCGCCTGTTTAGTGTCTAATTACCATATATGTGAATTATGCAATGTCATCTTGTTGCAAGACATTATATATGTGAATTATGCAATGCTATCTTATTGCAAGGCATTATATATGTGAATTATGCAATGCCATGCTGTTTAGCCAAGCGTCATATATGTGAATTATATCATGTCGTCCTTTTTTTGTATTTCTCATTGCTTTTGTCGACAATGTTTGTATATTCAACTGATCTTCCTGTGCATCAGCCATTTGAATTGGTGATGGAGAAATCTGGAGTGAAAACAAGGTCTTCAGAGCAGACAATGCTACCTGGTGAAGCAGATATCTTGCTGGTTACAGATAACTCTTCAGAGGAGGATTCAGAGGTAGATGACCAGTCCTATTATCCCCCTGAGGTGTATGCTCAAACTTGGCAGGGTTATATTACTCATATCATGCATATGTTGTATTGCAATGCTTAGTTTCTACATCATATACACAATATTGAATGCCATCTCCTTAGTTGACACATCATATATGCGATTGCCCTCTGCTCACTTCCTTAGTATATAAATCATATATTTGAATTATATCATGCCATGATGTTTACATAGACATCATGTATCTGAATTATGGCATGCCAACCCATTTTCTAAAGACATAATATAGTTATATCATCTCATCCTGTTCACACTTCAAATAGTCATCATATTTTGAATTATGTCATTCTATCCGTGAATTATATCATCCCATCATGTTTCCATCGACGGCATGTTTGTGATTTATGGCATGGCAACCACTTTAATAGACACATCGTATAGTTATATCATGTCATCCTGTTTACATAGTCATCATATTTTGAAGTATGTCATTCTATCCTATTTAGTTAGCCATCATACATGTGAAATTGTGTCATGCTATCCTGTTTAATTAGCCATCATATATGTGAAATTATGTCATGCTATTCTCTTTGGTTAGACAACATAAATGTGAATTATTTCATGCCCTGTTTTCTTCCCTACTATCCATTGCACCTGTCTATCTTACAATGTCTGTACATTCAATTACTTTTCTTGTTTATCAGCCATTTCAATTGGAGGGGGTGATGGCAGTATCTGTGGGAGTAAAAACACGGTCTTCAGAAAAGATCATGCTACCTATCGATGGAGATAGAACCACGGTTGTACTTGCCCAAGAACCAGCCCCACCACACATAACTCAGACTCACGCAGATTGTACCCCTACCCAGTTGGACAGAGAACCAGCTACACCCCTTCTAACCCTAACCCCAGCAGATAGTAACCCAGTTCCCATTGACACAGCACCGTCTCCACCACAGAGCACCCAAACACGAGCAGTTAGTAAGGCAACTGCAGTGCCCAAAACACGAGGACCACCACTCCGAACCCCAAGTCAACGCTTAAAGCAGAAGAAGAATTGTTCTCAGTTCAGGTTCTGTAGCTATGGTTCATACTGTTGGGGAACGTTGCAGAAAACAAAAAATTTCCTACGGTTTCACCAAGATCCATCTAGGAGTTCATCTAGCAACGAGTGATCGGATTGCATCTACATACCTTTGTAGATCACACGCGGAAGCATTCAAAGAACGGGGATGAGGAAGGCGTACTCGACGTGATCCAAATCACCGGAGATCCTAGCGCCGAACGGACGGCACCTCCGCGTTCAACACACGTACGGTCAGCATAACGTCTCCTCCTTCTTGATCCAGCAAGGGGGAGAAGAGGTTGAGGAAGATGGCTCCAGCAGCAGCACGACGGCGTGGTGGTGATGGAGCTGCAGTACTCCGGCAGGGCTTCGCCAAGCTCTATGGAGGAGGAGGATGTGTTGGAGAGGGAGAGGGAGGCACCAAAAGCATGGTCTGAGAGGCCCTCCTTCCCCCACTATATATAGGGAGCCTACGGGGGCGCCGGCCCTAGGAGATGCAATCTCCTAGGGGGGCGGCGGCCAAGGGAGGAATCCCTCCTCCCCAAGGCACCTAGGAGGTGCCTTCCCCCTTTAGGACTCTTCCTTTCTTGATCTCCTGGCGCATGGGCCTCTTGGGGCTGGTGCCCTTGGCCCATATAGGCCAAGGCGCACACCCCTACAGCCCATGTGGCCCCTCGGGGCAGGTGGCCCCACCCGGTGGACCCCTGGGACCCTTCCGGTGGTCCCGGTACAATACCGGTGACCCCGAAACTTGTCCCGACGGCCGAAATAGCACTTCCTATATATAATTCTTTACCTCCGGACCATTCCGGAACTCCTCGTGACGTCCGGGATCTCATCCGGGACTCCGAACAACATTCGGGTTACTGCATATATATATCCCTACAACCCTAGCGTCACCGAACCTTAAGTGTGTAGACCCTACGGGTTCAGGAGACATGTAGACATGACCGAGATCGCTCTCCGGTCAATAACCAACAGCGCGATCTGGATACCCATGTTGGCTCCCACATGCTCCTCGATGATCTCATCGGATGAACCACGATGTCGAGGATTCAAGCAACCCCGTATACAATTCCCTTTGTCAATCGGTATGCTACTTGCCCGAGATTCGATCGTCGGTATCCCAATACCTTGTTCAATCTCGTTACCGGCAAGTCACTTTACTCGTACCGTAATGCATGATCCCGTGACCAGACACTTGGTCACTTTGAGCTCATTATGATGATGCATTACCGAGTGGGCCCAGTGATACCTCTCCATCACACGGAGTGACAAATCCCAGTCTTGATCCGTGTCAACCCAACAGACACTTTCGGAGATACCCGTAGTATACCTTTATAGTCACCCAATTACGTTGTGACGTTTGGTACACCCAAAGCACTCCTACGGTATCCGGGAGTTACACGATCTCATGGTCTAAGGAAAAGATACTTGACATTGGAAAACTCTAGCAAACGAACTATACGATCTTGTGCTATGTTTAGGATTGGGTCTTGTCCATCACATCATTCTCCTAATGATGTGATCTCGTTATCAATGACATCCAATGTCCATACTTAGGAAACCATGACTATCTGTTGATCAACGAGCTAGTCAACTAGAGGCTTACTAGGGACATGTTGGTGTCTATTATTCACACATGTATTACGATTTCCGGATAACACAATTATAGCATGAATAAAGACAATTATCATGAATAAGGAAATATAATAATAATGCTTTTATTATTGCCTCTAGGGCATATTTACAACACATACTACTTTGCTCTTGCATCACTGTATTTACTCATACCAACTAATTTCAAATTTGAAGGATGCAATTGAAACTCCAATGGAGCAACAGGTATGTTTTAAACCTGTTTTCTTTAACGTGTTTGCTGTTGTAACTTGCTCTATGTTGATTTCAGTTTCAATTGAATAAACAGTTATATTCTCATGCCATGCACCTTACAAGTGTTGTTATTGTTGTGTAGTTTCCCACACTTATATTCTGTCTAAGCTTCTTTGTCTTAAATAGATATGATTCGAACGGTATCTATCTTGATTTGGCAACATAAACTAGAATGATATAGACCATACAGTGACCATACTACATAGATATATGTTTGTTTCATGTTGTTATCTTGTCCACCTTACTACTGAACTGGTTTACCAAAATGAGTTTCATATACTACATTGTAAACCTGTGATGTGTTTGTTTGTTTCTCTTTTAGAATTCGGATAAAATATTCGAGAAGAGTACCCCGTTATGCAATGGTACAGGAAGTAATGCAGATAAGGTTCAAGATAGTGAGACATCCCTGTTGGTCTCCAAGAAAGCTGATAAAAACTATATTGAAGACACTGAGACAACCCCAAAGTCCTGTCTGGATGTAGTGTTCGAGTTACTGGCTACTACTACTGGCACCAGCTCTTCGAACTCGCTGCCTGAATCAGTTCGGCTTCTTGAGTCTCAACTTCAAGTTGAAAGACATCGATCAGATGTTATGCGACAGGAATCCAAAGGACTAAGGAAGTCCCTGCAGAATTCAGATGCACACTTTCTGGTGCAACAACAAGTCCTGGAGGATTTAAGCACCAAACAAGAGAAAGTTAATATGCTTGCTAAGCATCTTGCCAGCATTATGGGTACCCAGGATATTGTTTCTTGAGCTCTTCTGAAGTGGTTTCAGTTCTGGACTTGTTTTGCTGCGGCGTTTATATGCTGCTTTGTTCCCTATATTTGCACTGGTGGCGAACTTTGATGCCCAGTGGATGTAATATGTGTAATAGCCGTGATAGCCTAGCGTAAGTTGCTTGCATGTTTATTTCCTTATTGTCTTGTTTATTTGTTTCTTGTAGTTAGTGCAGTTCTTTTTCCGCGGTTTGCTAGTGGCCGCAATAACCTATTTTTTAAAAACTAGGCCACATTAACCATGGGCTACATATTTATTGTAGTTAACATGGGCCTCGTATGGGCCGTAGAAACAATGGGCCTTCTAAGGGCCGTAGAAACAGCGGGCCTTCTACGGGGCGTAGAAACCATGGGCCTTATACGGGCCGTTGACAGAATGGGCCTTATACGGGTCGTATCATCAATGGGCCTTCTATGGGACGTATGATCGATTGGCCAAACATGGGCCAATAAAGACCACATTATGGCCGTAAATGGGCTAGAGTTGAAATCGTCCGTTCATGGGCCGACCATAACGGGCCATTGTTAATCGGCCGTATTTGATGACGCTATGAAAATGGCCCAACGTATTAACGGGCCACAAACGGGCCGACTGTAACCACGGCTGAATTTGGCCCACAAGCAGAAAATGACAGTAACGGGCCGAAAGTAAACGAATGCTGGAAATGATCCCAAGAATAAATGGGCCCTAAGAAGGCCGAAAGATAATATGGGCTGGAAACGGCCCAAGGGAATTGCTGCCATATTTTACTGGAGAGTGATATTTAGTTAATTCTTTTTTCAGATGATTAATAGATAAATTCCTCACGTCCAGAAATTTATTTTAAATTTTTTGGGGTTCCATAAGTATTCTAAACCTACAGATTACTACAAACTGTTCTGTTTTTGACAGATTCTGTTTTCTATGTGTTGTTTGCTTATTTTGATGAATCTATGAGTAGTATCGGAGGGTATGAACCATAGACAAGTTGTAATACAGTAGATCTTACACCAATAAGAATTTAGAATGAGTTCACAACAGTACCTAAGTGGTGATTTATTTTCTTATACTAACGGAGCTTACGAGTTATCTATTAAGTTTTGTGTTGTGAAGTTTTCAAGTTTTGGGTAAAGATTCGATGGACTATGGAATAAGGAGTGGCAAGAGCCTAAGCTTGGGGATGACCAAGGAACCCCAAGGTAATATTCAAGGACAACCAAGAGCCTAAGCTTGGGGATGCCCCGTATGGCATCCCCTCTTTCGTCTTCGTTCATCGGGAACTCTACTTGGAGCTATATTTTTATTCGCCACATGGTATGTGTTTTGCTTGGAGCGTCATTTTATTTTATTTTGTATTGCTTGCTGTTTAAATAAAATAGAAAGATCCGAAATTCTTAAATGTTAGAGAGTCTTCACATAGTTGCATAATTATTTGACTACTCATTGATCTTCACTTATATCTTTTGGAGTAGTTTGTCATTTGCTCTAGTGCTTCACTTATATCTTTTTAGAGCACGGCGGTGGTTTTATTTTGAAGAAATTGTTGAACTCTCATGCTTCACTTATATTATTTTGAGAGTCTTTAGAACAACATGGCAATTTTCTTTTAGGCATAATAAAAACTTTCATATAGGTGCATTAAATACTAAGAGAAGTTTGATACTTGATGATTGTTTTGAGATATGGAGATAGTGATATCAAAGTTGTGCTAGTTGAGTAGTTGTGAATTTTAGGAATACTTGTGTTGAAGTTTGCAAGTCCCGTAGCATGCACGTATGGTAAACCTTGTGTAACAAATTTGAAACATGAGGTGTTATTTGATTGTCTTCCTTATGAGTGGCGGTCGGGGACGAGCGATGGTCTTCTCCTACAAATCTATCCCCCTAGGAGAATGCGCGTAGTGCTTGGTTTTTGATGACTTGTAGATTTTTGCAATAAGTATGTGAGTTCTTTATGACTAATGTTGAGTCCATGGATTATACGCACTCTCACCCTTCCATCATTGCTAGCCTCTTCGGTATCGTGCATTGCCCTTTCTCACCTCGAGAGTTGGTGCAAACTTCGCCGGTGCATCCAAACCCCGTGAGATGATACGCTCTATTACACATAAACCTCCTTATATCTTCCTCAAAACAGCCACCATACCTACCTATTATGGCATTTCCATAGCCATTCCGAGATATATTGCCATGCAACTTTCCACCGTTCCGTTCATCATGTCACGCATCATCATTGTCATATTGCTTTGCATGATCATGTAGTTGACATCGTATTTGTGGCAAAGCCACCATGCATAATTTATCATACATGTCACTCTTGATTCATTGCCCTTCCCGGTACACCGTCGGAGGCATTCATATAGAGTCATATTTTGTTCTATTATCGAGTTGTAATCATTGAGTTGTAAATAAATAGAAGTGTGATGATCATCAGTAATAGGGAATTGTCCCATAAAAAGGCCAAATAAAAAAATAAGGCCCCCCCAAAAAAAGGGGGCAATGTTACTATCCTTTTTTCCACACTTGTGCTTCAAAGTAGCACCATGATCTTTATGATAGAGAGTCTCTTGTTTTGTCATTTTCATATACTAGTGGGAATTTTTCATTATAGAACTTGGCTTGTATATTCCAACAATGGGCCTCCTCAAGTGACCTAGGTCTTCGTGAGCAAGCAAGTTGGATGCACACCCACTTAGTTTCTTTTGTTGAGCTTTCATACATTTATAGCTCTAATGCATCCGTTGCATGGAAATCCCTACTCCTTGCATTGACATCAATTGATGGGCATCTCCCTAGCCCATTGATTAGCCGCGTCGATGTGAGACTTTCTCCTTTTTTGTCTTTTCCGCATAACCCCCTTCATTATATTCTATTCCACCCATAGTGCTATATCCATGGCTCACGCTCATGTATTGCGTGAAAGTTGAAAAAAGTTTGAGATTACTAAAGTATGAAACAATTGCTTGGCTTGTCATCGGGGTTGTGCATGATGAGAACATTCTTGTGTGACGAAAATGGAGCATGACCAAACTATATGATTTTGTAGGGATGAACTGTCTTTGGCCATGTTATTTCGAGAAGACATGATTGCTTAGTTAGTATGCTTGAAGTATTATTATTTTTATGTCAATATTAAACTTTTATCTTGAATCTTTCAGATCTGAACATTCATGCCACAATAAAGAAAATTACATTGAAGAATATTCTAGAAAGCATTCCACATCAAAAATTCTATTTTTATCATTTACCTACTCGAGGACGAGCAGGAATTAAGCTTGGGGATGCTGATATATCTCCAACGTATCTATAATTTTTGATTGTTCCATGCTATTATATTATCTGTTTTGGATGTTTATCGGCTTTATTATACACTTCTATATTATTTTTGGGACTAACCTATTAACCGGAGGCCCAGCCCAAATTGTTGTTTTCTTGCCTATTTCAGTGTTTCGAAGAAAAAGGAATATCAAACGGAGTCCAAACAGAATGAAACCTTCGGGAGAATTATTTTTGGAACGGAAGCAATCCAGGAGACTTGGAGTAGACGTCGGGGAAGCTTCGAGGAAGCCACGAGGCAGGGAGGTGCGCCTACCCCCTGGGCGCGCCCCCACCCTCATGGGCCCCTCGTGGCTTCCCTGACTGACTTCTTTCGCCTATATATGTCCATATACCCTAAAAAGATCAGAGAACAGAATAGATCGGGTGTTCCACTGCTAGAAGCCTCTGTAGCCACTGAAAACCAATCTAGACCCGTTCTGGCACCCTGCCGGAGGGGGGAATCCCTCTCCTGTGGCCATCTTCATCATCCCGGCGCTCTCCATGACAAGGAGGGAGTAGTTCACCCTCGGGGCTGAGGGTATGTACCAGTATCTATGTGTTTGATCTCTCTCTCTCTCTCTCTCTCATGTTCTTGAGTCGGCACGATCTTGTTGTATTGCGAGCTTTGCTATTATATTTGGATCTTATGATGTTTCAGCCCCTCTACTCTCTTGTGATGAATTGAGTTTTCCCTTTGAAGTTTTCTTATCGGTTTGAGTCTTTAAGGATTTGAGAACACTTGATGTATGTCTTGCATGTGCTTATCTGTGGTGACAATGGGATATCACGTGATCCACTTGATGTATGTTTTGGTGATCAACTTGCGAGTTCCGTGACCTCATGAACTTATGGATAGGGGTTGGCACACGTTTTCGTCTTGACTCTTCGGTAGAAACTTTGGGGCACTCTTTGAAGTTCTTTGTGTTGGTTGAATAGATGAATCTGAGATTGTGTGATGCATATCGTATAATCATACCCACGGATACTTGAGGTGACATTGGAGTATTTAGGTGACATTAGGGTTTTGGTTGATTTGTGTCTTAAGGTGTTATTCTAGGACGAACTCTTGAATAGATCGATCAGAAAGAATAACTTTGAGGTGGTTTCGTACCCTACTATAATCTCTTCGTTTGTTCTCCGCTATTAGTGACTTTGGAGTGAATCTTTGTTGCATGTTGAGGGATAGTTATATGATCCAATTATGTTATTATTGTTGAGAGAACTTGCACTAGTGAAAGTATGAACCCTAGGCCTTGTTTCCTAGCATTGCAATACTGTTTGTGCTCACTTTTATCATTAGTTACCTTACTGTTTTTATATTTTCAGATTACAAAAACCTATATCTACCATCCATATTGCACTTGTATCACCATCTCTTCGCCGAACTAGTGCACCTATACAATTTACCATTGTATTGGGTGTGTTGGGGACACAAAAGACTCTTTGTTATTTGGTTGCAGGTTTGCTTCAGAGAGACCATCTTCATCCTATGCCTCCCACGGATTGATAAACATTAGGTCATCCACTTGAGGGAAACTTGCTACTGTCCTACAAACCTCTGCACTTGGAGGCCCAACAATGTCTACAAGAAGAAGGTTGTGTAGTAGACATCAAGCAGCAACTTGTTTGCCGTTCTTCTTGAAGTTCCCTTTCTTTTTCCCTTTACCCTTTTTCGTGAAACTGGTGGTCTTGTTGACCATCAACACTTGATGCTCCTTATTAATTTCTACCTCCACAGCCTTTCGCATTGCGACGAGCTTGGGAATCGTCTTATCCATCCCTTGCATATTATAGTTCATCACGAAGCTCTTGTAGCTTGGTGGTAGTGATTGAAGAACTCTATCAATGACACTATCAACCGGAAGATTAACTCCCAGCTGGGTCAAATGATTATGGTACCCAGACATTCTGCGTATATGTTCACTGACAGAAATATTCTCCTCCATCTTGCAGCTATGGAACTTATTGGAGACTTCATATCTCTCAATCCGGGCATTTTCTTGAAATATTAACTTCAACTCCTGGAACATCTCATATGATCCATGACGTTCAAAACATCGTTGAAGTCTCGGTTCTAAGCCGTAAAGCATGGCACACTGAACTATTGAGTAGTCATTAGCTTTGCTCTTCCAGACGTTCATAACATCTGGCATTGCACCTGCAGCGGGTTTGGCACCTAGTGGTGCTTCCAGGACATAATTCTTCTATGCAGCAATGAGGATAATCCTCAAGTTATGGACCCAGTCCGTGTAATTGCTACCATCATATTTCAATTTTGCTTTCTTAAGGAACGCATTAAAATTCAACGGAACAACAACACGGGACATCTATCTATAATAACATTGACAAGCAAAATACTATCAGGTACTAAGTTCATGATAAATTTAAGTTCAATTAATCATATTACTTAAGAACTCCCACTTAGATAGACATCCCTCTAATCATCTAAGTGATCATGTGATCCATATCAACTAAACCATAACCGATAATCACGTGAAATGGAGTAGTTTTCAATGGTGAACATCACTATGTTGATCATATCTACTACATGATTCACGCTCGACCTTTCGGTCTCAGTGTTCTGAGGCCATATCTGCATATGCTAGGCTCATCAAGTTTAACACGAGTATTCTGCGTGTGTAAAACTGTCTTACACCCGTTGTAGATGAACGTTCAGCTTATCACACCCGATCATCACATGGTGTCTCGGCACGACGAACTTTGGCAACGGTGCATACTCAGGGAGAACACTTTTACCTTGAAATTTAGTGAGAGATCATCTTATAATGCTACCCTCAAACAAAGTAGAATAAGATGCATAAAGGATAAACATCACATGCAATCAATACAAGTGATACGATATGGCCATCATCATCTTGTGCCTTTGATCTTCATCTCCAAAGCACCATCATGATCACCTTCATCACTGGCGCGACACCTTGATCTCCATCGTAGAATCATTGTCGTCTCGCCATCTATTGTTTCTACGACTATCGCTACCACTTAGTGATAAAGTAAAGCAATTACAAGGCGATTGCATTGCATACAATAAAGCGACAACCATATGGCTCCTGCCAGTTGTCGATAACTCTGTTACAAAACATGATAATCTCATACAATAAATATAGCATCATGTTTTGACCATATCACATCACAACATGCCCTGCAAAAACAAGTTAGACGTCCTCTACTTTGTTGTTGCAAGTTTTACGTGGCTGCTACGGGCTGAGCAAGAACAGTTCTTACCTACGCATCAAAACCACAACGATAGTTCGTCAAGTTAGTGATGTTTTAACCTTCTCAAGGACCGGGCGTAGCCACACTCGGTTCAACTAAAGTTAAAGAAACTGACACCCGCCAGCCACCTGTGTGCAAAGCACGTCGGTAGAACCAGTCTCGTGTAAGCGTACGCGTAATGTCAGTTCGGGCCGCTTCATCCAACAATACCGCCGAACCAAAGTATGACATGTTGGTAAGCAGTATGAATTGTATCGCCCACAACTCACGTGTGTTCTACTCGTGATATAACATCTACGCATAAACCTGGCTCAGATACCACTGTTGGGGAACACAGTAATTTCAAAAAAATCCTACGCACACGCAAGATCATGGTGATGCATAGCAACGAGATGGGAGAGTGTCGTCCAAGTATCCTCGTAGACCGTTAAGAGGAAGCATTATAACAACGCGGTTGATGTAGTCGTACATCTTCACGATCGACCGATCCTCAGCACCAAACGTATGCCACCTCCGCATTCAGCACACGTTCAGCTCGGTGACGTCCCACAAACTCATGATCCAGTAGAGCTCGGGGAAGATTTTCGTCAGCACGACAGCGTGGTGACGATGTTGATGAAGCTACCGATGCAGGGCTTCGCCTAAGCACCGCTACGATATAACCGAGGTGGATTATGGTGGAGGGGGGCACCGCACACGGCTGAGATCAACAGATCAATTGTTGTGTCTATGGGGTGCCCCCTACCCCCATATATAAAGGAGCTAGGGGGAGGCGGCCGGCTAAGGAGGAGGGCGCGCCAAGGGGGTGGGAGTAGGACTCCCTGTTTTCCTAGTTAGAGTAGGAGAGGAGAAGGAAGGGAGAGAGTAAGAGAAGGAAAGGGGGCGCCGCCCCCCCTCCTTGTCCAATTCGGACTAGAGGGGGAGGGGGCCCGTGGCTACCCTTGGCCGCCCCTCCTCTTCTCCCACTAAGGCCCATTAGGCCCAATATACTCCCCGGGGGGTTCCGATAAACCCCCAGTACTCCGGTAAATGTCTGAAACCTCCCGAAACACTTCCGGTGTCTGAACATAGTCATCCAATATATCGATCTCTACGTCTCGACCATTTCGAGACTCCTCGCCATGTCTGTGATCATATCCGGGACTCCGAACTACCTTCGGTACATCAAAACACAAAAACTCATAGTACCGATCGTCACAGAACTTTAAGCGTGCGGACCCTACGGGTTCGAGAACTATGTAGACATGACCGAGACATGTCTCCGGTCAATAACCAATAGAGGAACCTGGATGCTCATATTGGTTCCTACATATTCTACAAAGATCTTTATCGGTCAAACCGCATAACAACATACGTTGTTCCCTTTGTCATCGATATGTTACTTGCCCGAGATTCGATCGTCGGTATCTCAATACCTAGTTCAATCTCGTTACCGGAAAGTCTCTTTACTCGTTCTGTAATGCATCATCCCTCAACTAACTCATCAGTCACATTGCTTGCAAGGCTTATAGTGATGTGCATTACGGAGAGGGCCCAAAGATACCTCTCCGACAATCGGAGTGACAAATCCTATTCTTGATATATGCCAACTCCACGAACACCATCGGAGACACCTGTAGAGCACCTTTATAATCACCCAATTACGTTGTGACGTTTGGTAGCACACAAAGTGTTCCTCTGGTATTCGGGAGTTGCATAATCTCATAGTCATAGGAACATGTATAAGTCATGAAGAAAGCAATATCAGTAAACGTAAATGATCAAGTGCTAAGCTAACAAAATGGGTCAAGTCAATCAAATAATTCTCCTAATGATGTTATCCCATTGATCAAATTACAACTCATGTCTATGGCTAGGAAACTCAACCATCTTTGATCAATGAGCTAGTCAAGTAGAGGCATACTAATGACACTATGTTTGTCTATGTATTCACACATGTATTATGTTTCCGGTTAATACAATTCTAGCATGAATAATAAACATTTATCATGATATGAGGAAATAAATAATAACTTTAGTATTGCCTCTAGGGCATATTTCCTTCACGAAGCAAGCACCAGAGGGGGGCCACCCACCATCCACGAGGGTGGGGGCGCGCCCTACCCCCTAGGCATGCCCCTGTCTCCGGTGCCCATCTTTGGCTATATGATGTCTTTTGCATTGGAAAAAATCATTAGAAAGATTTTGGGACGAAACTCCGCCGCCACGAGGCGGAACCTTGGCGGAACCTATCTAGGGCTCCAGCGGAGCTGTTCTGCCGGGGAAGCATCCCTCCGAGAGGGGGAAATCATCCGCATCGTCATCACCATCGATCCTCTCAACGGGAGGGGGTCAATATCCTTCAACATGTTCACCAGGACCATCTCATCTCAAACCCTAGTTCATCTCTTGTATCCAATCTTTGTCCCAAAACCTCAGATTGGTACCTGTGGGTTGCTAGTAGTGTTGATTACTCTTTGTAGTTGATGCTAGTTGGTTTATTTAGTGGAAGATCATATGTTCAGATCCTTTGTGCATATTAATACTCCTATGATTATGAATATGAATATGATTTGTGAGTAGTTACGTTTGTTCCTGAGGACATGGGAGAAGTCCTACTATAAGTAGTCATGTGAATTTGGTACTCGTTCGATATTTTGATGAGATGTATGTTGTCTCTCCTCCATTGGTGTCATGTGAACGTCGACTACATGACACTTCACCATTGTTTGGGCCTAGTGGAAGGCATTGGGAAGTAATAAGTAGATGATGGTTTGCTAGAGTGACAGAAGCTTAAACCCTAGTTTATGTGTTGCTTCGTAACGGGCTGATTTGGATCCATATGTTTCATGCTATGGTTAGGTTTACCTTAATACTTCTTTTGTAGTTGCGGATGCTTGCAAGAGGGGTTAATAATAAGTGGGATGCTTATCCAAGTAAGGGCAGTACCCAAGCACCGATCCACCCACATATCAAATTATCAAAGTACCGAACGTGAACCATATGAGCGTGATGAAAACTAGCTTGACGATAATTCCCATGTGTCCTCGGGAGCACTTTCCTTCATATAAGAGTTTGTCCAGGCTTGTCCTTTACTACAAAAAGGATTGGGCCATCTTTCTGCACCTTATTTACTTTTATTACTTGTTACCCGTTACAAATTACCTTATCACAAAACTATCTGTTACCGATAATTTCAGTGCTTGCAGAGAATACCTTACTGAAAACTGCTTATCATTTCATTATGCTCCTCGTTGGGTTCGACACTCTTACTTATCGAAAGGACTATGATAGATCCCCTATGCTTGTGGGTCATCAAGACTCTTTTCTAGCATCTTTGTCGGGGAGTGAAGCGCCTTTGGTAAGGAAAGATTTATATATTATGCTGAAATTTACTGTCAGTTGTTACTATGGAAAGTAATCCTTTGAGGGGCTTGTTCGGGGTTTCTTAACCCCGACCAATAGAGCAAAGAGTTGATCCTCAACCTACTGAAAATGTTTACTTGAAATTCCTTCGTGTTTGATAGATAAACTGCTAGCTAATCCTTTTACAGGAGATGGAACATTGCATCCCGATTTGCACCTAATCTATGTGGATGAAGTTTGTGGATTATTTAAGCTTGCAGGTATGCCCGAGGATGTTATCAAGAAGAAGGTCTTCCCTTTATATTTAAAGGGAAAGACATTGACATGGTTTAGGCTATGTGATGATATTGGATCATGGAACTACAATCGAATGAAATTGGAATTTCATCAGAAGTTTTATCCTATGCATCTGGTTCATCGTGATTGTAATTATATATATAATTTTTGGCCTCACGAAGGAGAAAGAATCGCTCAAGCTTCGGGGAGGCTTAAGTGAATGTTATATTCATGCCCCAATCATGAGCTCTCAAGAGAAATTATTATTCAAAAAATTTATGCTCGGCTTTCTCTCAATAATCGCTCCATGATCGATACTTCTTGTACTGGATCTTTTATGATGAAGACTATTGAATTCAAATGGGATTTATTGGAAAGAATTAAATGCAACTCTGAAGATTGGGAACTCGACGAAGCTAAGGAGTCAGGTATAACACCTAAATTTGATTGTGTTAAATCTTTTATGGATGCTGATGCTTTTTGTGAATTTAGCACTAAATATGGACTTGACTCTGAGATAGTAGCTTCCTTTTGTGAATCATTTACTACTCATGTTGATCTCCCTAAGGAGAAGTGGCTTAAATATCATCCTCCCATTGAAGTAAAAGTAGTTGAACCTATTAAAGTTGAAGAAAAGACTATCACTTATAATGTTGATCCTATTGTTCCTACCGCTTATACTGAGAAACCACCTTTCCCTACTAGAATAAAGGATCATGCTAAAGCTTCAACTATGGTTCATAAGAGTAATACTAGAACATCAACACCCTCTGACCAAATTAAATTTGAACCTAGTATTGCTATGGTTAAAGATCTCTTGTCCAATAATATTGATGGGCATGTTATTTACTTTTGTGATGAAGTTGCCAGAATTGCTAGACCCGATACTAAAAATAAACATAGACCTGTTGTAGGCATGCCTCTTATTTCTGTTAAAATAGGAGATCATTGCTATCATGGCTTATGTGATATGGGTGCTAGTGCGAGTGCAATATCTCATTCTTTATATGAATAAATTATGCATGATATTGCACCTGCTGAGATAGAAGGTATTGATGTTACAATTAAGCTTGCCAATAGAGATACTATTTCACCGATTGGGATTGTTAGAGATGTTGAAGTTTTGTGTGGGAAAGTTAAATATCTTGCTGATTTTCTTGTTCTTAGTTCCCCACAAGATGACTTTTGTCCCATTATATTTGGTAGACCCTTCTTGAATACTGTTAATGTGAAGATAGACTGCAAAAAGGATATTGTTTTTGTTGGTTTAGGGGATATGTCTCATGATTTTAATTTTGCTAAATTTCATAGACAACCCCATGATAAATAATTTCCTAGCAAAGATGAAATTATTGGTCGTGCTTCTATTGTCGTGCCTCCTAATGATCCTTTAGAACAATATTTTCTAGACCATGAAAATGATATGTTTATGAATGAAAGAAGGGAAATAGATGAAGTATTCTTTAAACAGGGACCTATTTTGAAACACAACTTGCCTGTTGAAATTCTAGGGGATTCTCCTCCACCCAAGGGTGATCCCGTGTTTGAGCTTAAACCATTACCTGATACTCTTAAATATGCTTATCTTGATGAAAAGAAGATATATCCTGTTATTATTAGTGCTAACCTTTCAGAGCAGGAAGAGAAATTATTGAAAACTCTGAAGAAGCACCGTGCTGCTATTGGATATACTCTCGATGATCTTAAGGGCATTAGTCCCACTCTATGCCAGCACAAAATAAAATTGGAAAAGGATGCTAAACCGGTTGTTGATCACCAACAACGGTTATATCCTAAGATGAAAGAAGTGGTAAGAAAAGAAATACTAAAACTTCTTGAGGCAGGTATAATTTATCCCGTTGCTGATAGTCAGTGGGTAAGTCATGTTCATTGTGTCCCTAAGAAGGGAGGTATTACTGTTGTTCCTAATGATAAAGATGAATTGATCCCACAAAGAATTGTTACAGGTTATAGAATGGTAATTGATTTCCGCAAACTAAATAAAGCTACTAAAAAGGATCATTACCCTTTACCTTTTATTGATCAAGTGCTAGAAAGATTATCCAAACACACACATTTTTACTTTCTAGACGGTTATTCTGGTTTCTCTCAAATATCTGTGTCAAAAGAGCCTCAGGAAAAGACCACTTTTACTTGCCCTTTTGGTACCTTTTCTTATAGACGTATGCCTTTTGGTTTATTTAATACACCTGCTACCTTTCAAAGATGTCTGACTGCTATATTCTCTGAATTTTGTGAAAAGATTGTTGAGGTTTTCATGGATGATTTTTCTGTATATGGAACTTCTTTTGATGAGATGTGAAGAAACTAATCTTGTCTTGAATTGGGAGAAGTGCCACTTTATGGTTAATGAAGGTATTGTCTTGGGGCATAAAATTTCTAAAAGAGGTATTGAAGTTGATAAAGCTAAAGTTGATGCTATTGAAAAGATGTCGTGTCCTAAGGACATTAAAGGTATAAGGAGTTTCCTTGGTCATGTCGGTTTTTATAGGAGGTTCATTAAAGACTTCTCAAAAAATTCCAGGCCTCTGACTAATCTTTTACAAAAATATGTTCCTTTTGTCTTTGATGATGATTGTGTAGAAGCATTTGAAATACTTAAGAAAGCCTTGATTTCGGCACCTATTGTTCAACCTCCTGATTGGAATTTACCATTTGAAATTATGTGTGATGCTAGTGATTATGCTGTAGGTGCTGTTTTAGGACAAAGAGTTGATAAGAAATTAAATGTTATCCAATATGCTAGTAAAACTCTAGACAGTGCCCAAAGAAATTATGCTACTACTGAAAAAGAATTTTTAGCAGTTGTATTTGCTTGTGATAAGTTCAGACCTTATATTGTTGATTCTAAAGTAACTGTTAACACCGATCATGCTGCTATTAAATATCTTATGGAAAAGAAAGATGCTAAACCTAGACTTATTAGATGGGTTCTCCTACTACAAGAATTTGATTTGCATATTATTGATAAAAAAAGAGCTGAGAACCCTGTTGCAGACAACTTGTCTAGGTTAGAGAATGTTCTTGATGACCCACTACCTATAGATGATAGATTTCCTGATGAACAATTAGCTGTCATAAATGCTTCTCCTACTGCTCCATGGTATGCTGATTATGCTAATTACATTGTTGCTAAATTTATACCACCTAGTTTCACATACCAACAAAATAAAAAGTTTTTCTATGATTTAAGACATTACTTCTGGGATGACCCACACCTTTATAAAGAAGGAGTAGATGGTGTTATTAGACGTTGTGTACCTGAGCATGAACAGGAACAAATCCTATGCAAGTGTCACTTCGAGGCTTATGGAGGACACCATGCTGGAGATAGAACTGCACATAAGGTATTGCAATCCGGTTTTTATTGGCCTACTCTCTTCAAGGATGCCCGTAAGTTTGTCTTGTCTTGTGATGAATGTCAAAGAATTGGTAACATTAGTAGACGTCAAGAAATGCCTATGAATTATTCACTTGTTATTGAACCATTTGATGTTTGGGGCTTTGATTATATGGGACCGTTTCCTTCCTCTAATGGGTATACACATATTTTAGTTGATGTTGATTACGTTACTAAGTGGGTAGAGGCTATTCCAACTAGTAGTGCTGATCATAACACCTCCATTAAGATGCTTAAAGAAGTTATTTTTCTGAGGTTTGGAGTCCCTAGATACTTAATGACGAATGGTGGTTCACATTTTATTCATGGTGCCTTTCGTAAAATGCTTGCTAAGTATGATGCTAATCATAGAATTGCATCTCCATATCATCCACAGTCTAGTGGTCAAGTAGAACTGAGTAATAGAGAGCTTAAATTAATTATGCAAAAGACTATTAATAGATCTAGAAAGAATTGGTCAAAGAAACTTGATGATGCATTATGGGCCTATAGAACTGCATATAAAAATCCTATGGGTATGTCTCCATATAAAATGGTTTATGGAAAAGCATGTCATTTACCTCTCGAACTAGAACATAAGGCATACTGGGCCATTAAAGAGATCAACTATGACTTCAAACTTGCCAGTGAGAAGAGACTATTTGACATTAGCTCACTTGATGAGTGGAGAAACCAGGCCTATGAGAATGCCAAACTGTTTAAGAAAAAGTTAAAAGATGGCATGACAAAAGGATACAAAAACGTGAGTTTAATGTAGGTGATTATGTATTGTTATACAACTCTCGTTTAAGATTTTTTGCAGGAAAACTCCTCTCTAAATGGGAAGGTCCCTACGTTATCGAGGAGGTCTATCGTTCCGGCGCCATAAAAATCAACAACTTCAAAGGCACAAATCTGAGGGTGGTGAACGGTCAAAGAATCAAACATTATATCTCAGGTAATCCTATAAATGTTGAAACTAATGTTATTGAAACCGTAACCCCGAAGGAGTATATGAGGGACACCTTCTAGAATGTTTCAGCCTCCGAAAAGGAAGAGGTATGTGGTACGCTAAGTAAACCAACTCCAAAACAGTTCTAATAGCAATTTTTCTCCGTTTTGGAATATTTAAGAAAATAGGAAAATAAGAAGCAGTCCGGAAAGGACACGAGGCGTCCACGAGGGTGGAGGGTGCGCCCCCTATCTCGTGGGAACCTCGTGTGCCCTCCGGACTCCGTTTTCTTGCACGATACTTCATTTGTTTGGTAAAAATTCATTATATAATCTCCTGAAGGTTTTGACCACCGTACCACACAAATATCCTATATCTTTGTTTCTAGATGTTTCTGCTGCAGATTTAGATTGAGATGTCTTCTCAAGAGTCAGTTGGGGAGAACCGGGTATCCCACCCGACACCTGGACCAGGAGCAAACAATGATGCTGACCACTTTGGGCCATCAACGGAGGAAGAGATGGAGGCCGACTTAAAAAGGATAGATGCCATGGAAGAGGATCAAGAAGTTACTTCTCGTTTCCGAGCCGGATTCACAATGGGGGAACTACAGAGATAAGCTATTCCAAACTCGGTCATCCCTTCCAATGTTAGATTCTTTCTTGTGAAAATATGAAAAAGATTGTTACTTGTTCCCCCGTAGCTATGCAACATCCATGGGTGAAAGGAGCTTTAGACGTCACGGGCAAGCTCCATAAGGAAATAATGGACCTCAAGAAGCAAGTCAATAAGCTCGAGGAAGAGAATCGTATCTTGAGGGGCATCATCGCCGAGAATATCACATCACCACCTCCGAAGAAAGAGACATAAATACATGGGCATGGGCACTCCCCTTGGTGACTGCCAAGCTTGGGGAGTGCCCCGGTATTGTATCACCATCACACTTTTTTCTTTACTGTTTTTCCTAGTTCGATCCTTTTGGTAATATCTTGATCTAGTAGAATAAAGTTTTAGTATGATCTAGTTTTGAGTTGTGCTTTATGATCCTTTTATGTAATCGAGTCTGTGAGCTATATATAATAAAGATTAGTTTTGAGTCAAGGGCTTTGTTATCTTGCTATGATCTTGAGGGAATAAAAGTAAGAATAAAAATAAATAAAGAGATCATATTGATCTTATGGAGAGTAATGACTTCACATATAAAGAGTGTGATGAATAAAAGTTGTTGAGAGTTGACAAACATAGTTTTGGTCATCGTTGCAATTAATAGGAAGTAATAAAGAAAGAGAGGTTTTCACATATAAATATACTATCTTGGACATCTTTTATGATTGTGAGCACTCATTAAAATATGACATGCTAAAAAGTTGATGTTGGACAAGGAAGACAACGTAAAAGGTTATGCTTTCTTACATCCGAAATAAATTATATTGTCATGGATCATCCAACATGTTGAGCTTGCATTTCCCCCTCACGCTAGCCAAATTCTTTGCACCAAGTAGAGATACTACTTGTGCTTCCAATTATCCTTAAACCCAGTTTTGCCATGAGAGTCCACCATATATACCTATGGATTGAGTAAGATCCTTCAAGTAAGTTATCATTATTGCAAGCAATAAAAATTGTTCTCTAAATATGTATGATTTATTAGTGTGGAGAAAATAAGCTTTATACGATCTTGTGATGTGGAAGAAATATAAGCGACGGACTGCATAATAAAGGTCCATATCACAAGTGCCAATATAAAGTGACGTTATTTCGCATTAAGATTTCGTGCATCCAACCATAAAAACACATGAAAACCTCTGCTTCACCTCTGCGAAGGGCCTATCTTTTATTTTTGTCCTATGTCTTATGCAAGAGTCATGGTGATCCGCACCTTTCCTTTTTACATTTTATCCTTTGGGAAGCACTGTGTGTTGGAAAGATCCTGATATATATAGCTAATTGGATGTGGGTTTTCATGAACTATTATTGTTGACATTACCCTTGAGGTAAAAGGTTGGGAGGCAAAACTATAAGCCCCTATCTTTCTCTGTGTCCGATTAAAACTTCATAGCCATAAGTATTGCGTGAGTGTTAGCAATTGTGAAAGAATAAATGATAGTTGAGTATGTGGACTTGCTGAAAAGCTCTTATATTGACTCTTTCTGATATTATGATAAATTGCAATTGCTTCAATGACTGAGATTATAGTTTGTTAGTTTTCAATGAAGTTTCTGATTCATACTTGAAATTGTGGATGAATTGTTACTTTAGCATAAGAAATCATATGACAATATTATATATATATATACATACATATATTTATATATATATATGTGTGTGTGTGTGTTGCTGTTCTCTAAGAATGATCATGATGCCCTCATGTCCGTATTTTATTTTATCGACACCTCTATCTCTAAACATGTGGACATATTTTTCGATATCGGCTTCCGCTTGAGGTCAAGCGAGGTCTAAGCTTGGGGGAGTTGATACGTCCATTTTGCATCATGCTTTTATATCGATATTTATTGCATTACAGCCTGTTATTACACATTATGTCATAATACTTATGCCTATTCTCTTATTTTACAAGGTTTACATGAAGCGGGAGAATGCCGGGAGCTGGAATTCTGGGCTGGAAAAGGAGCAAATATTAGAGGCCTATTCCGCACAACTCCAAAAGTCTTGAAACTCAACAAAAGTCAGTTCTGGATTATATAAAAAATATTGCGCGAAGAAAGCACCAGAGGGGGGCCACCCACCATCCACGAGAGTGGGGGCACGCCCTACCCCCTGGGCGCGCCCCCCTGTCTTGTGGGCCCCCTGGCAGGCCTCTGGTGCCCATCTTTGGCTATATGAAGTCTTTTGCCCTGGAAAAAATAATAAGGAAGCTTTCGGAATGAAACTCCGCCGCCACGAGGCGGAACCAATCTAGGGCTCCGGTGGAGCTGTTTTACCGGGGAAGCATCCCTCTAGGAGGGGGAAATCATCACCATCGTCATCACCATCGATCCTCTCAACAGGAGGGGGTCAATCTCCATCAACAACTTCACCAGCACCATCTCATCTCAAACCCTAGTTCATCTCTTGTATCCAATCTTTGTCCCAAAACCTCAGATTGGTACCTGTGGGTTGCTAGTAGTGTTGATTACTCCTTATAGTTGATGCTAGTTGGTTTATTTTGGTGGAAGATCATATGTTCAGATCCTTTATGCATATTAATACTCCTCTAATTATGAACATGAATATGATTTGTGAGTAGTTACGTTTGTTCCTGAGGACATGGGAGAAGTCTTGCTATAAGTAGTCATGTGAATTTGGTATTCGTTCGATATTTTGATGAGATGTATGTTGTCTCTCCTCTAGTGGTGTCCTGTGAACATCGACTACATGACACCTCACCATTGTTTGGGCCTAGGGGAAGGCATTGGGAAGTAATAAGTAGATGATGGGTTGCTAGAGTGACAGAATCTTAAACCCTAGTTTATGCGTTGCTTTGTAAGGGGCTGATTTGGATCCATATGTTTCATGCTATGGTTAGGTTTACCTTAATACTTCTTTTGTAGTTGCGAATGCTTGCAAGAGGGGTTAATCATTAGTGGGATGCTTGTTCAAGTAAGGGCAGTACCCAAGCACCGGTCCACCCACATATCAAATTATCAAAGTACCGTACGCGAATCATATGAGCATGATGAAAACTAGCTTGATGATAATTACCATGTGTCCTCGGGAGCGCTTTCCTTCATATAAGAGTTTGTCCAGGCTTGTCCTTTGCTACAAAAAGGATTGGGCCATCTTGCTGCACCTTATTTTCTTTTATTACTTGTTACCCATTACAAATTACCTTATCACAAAATTGTCTGTTACCAATAATTTCAGTGCTTGCAGAGAATACCTTAGTGAAAACTGCTTATCATTTTCTTCTGCTCCTCGTTGGCTTCGACACTCTTACTTATCGAAAGGACTATGATAGATCCCCTATACTTGTGGTTCATCATAAAGCATAGCGCAAAATGGCAAGGTCAGGAGCGCTAAGGCCTCCACTCTCCCCACGACCAATTAAACATCTCCCAGCAAATAATGAGTAGTAGCGCAAAACAAGAAAAATGTAAACTAGCCACTCTTGCCTCCAACACCCTTCTCCTTTCCCTATGGTGACTTCATTAATAAAATCCTCCATGTCACCAGGACGTGGTTCCTCGATGCTACCCTCATAAGGTAATTTACAAACCTCACAAAAGTCATAAAGCGTCATTCCTTATACTCATCATATAAGTAAAAGTCTACCATGGGTGGTGATCTCCTAGCATGAAAATGAAAATTTTGCACGAAAGTATTAGTTAGTAGGAGATAGTAATCACACTGGTCGAGGAGGAAGCCAATGATGCCTGCATTCTCAGCCAAATAACAGAAATCATCATAAATTCTGGCCTCCTGTAAGAACGCATCACATGGCCATTCGCATGGCCGAATCTCCGCGGCACGAGGAAGATTATACTTGGGCTTCTCTTTCTCCTCATTTTACTTTTCCTTCGAACCTCGGCTTGAGGAGCCTCTCAACAATCTCCTCATCATTTTCTTCCTCTGAAAATTTCAGAATTTTTTAGTGACTCAAAATAAAAGTGAACCAAACTCAACAAGATTGATAGCAACTACTCCTACAAGTGCCTAGAGGCTATATCATGCATCAAAACTACTTTGGACCATATAAATTTGACATGCAAGATCAAGAATAGGGTCACCAAAGAAGCAAAAATTTGCAATAAATAGAGCACTAGAACAAAAACTAATTGGACCATTGGAGAAGTCACATACCGAAGAACAATCCCCCAAAGTAGTTTTGTGAATGGGGCTTTGAGCAAGGAGATCAAAAATGGCAGAAAGATGAGCAAGAACACGAGTTTGAGCTATGGAGTGAATTTTTATGGAGGAACAAGGAGTGTATGGGTGTTGAAATAAGTGGAGGGGGCCACATGGGGCCCACAAGGACAAGGGGCCCGCCCCATGGGGTGGGCGTGCCCTCCACCCTTGTGGCCAGCTGGTGAGGCCCTCTGGTGTGTTCTTAGGACCAGAAATTCTAAAATATTCTAAAAAATCATATTAATTTTTCAGGGCATTTGGAAATTTTTTATTTTTGGGACATTTTTATTGCATAGGTAATTCAAAAAGCAGACAGAAAATACTAATTTTCCTTTATTTATTATAAATAACAGAAAGTAAAAGATGGGTATAGAAAGTTGTGCCTTCTGAATTCATCCATCTCATGCCCATCAAAAGGAATCCATTAACAAGGTTGATTAAGTCTTATTAACAAACTTCTTCCGAATGACATGAATCCGGAGAATTTTCGAATAACACTAGGTTACCTCAATGGGGATATGCATGTCCCCAACAATAAGAATATCATATTTCTTTTTGAAAGTAGGAAGAGGGAATTCAAAACCTCCAATAGTAATAGTTGATTTTTTTTCTGATAGAGTTGATACTATGAACTTGAGGTTGTTTCTTCGAAAAGTGTACCGTGTGCTCATTACCATTAACATGAAAAGTGGCATTGCCTTTGTTACAATCTATAATAGCCCCTCCAATATTCAAAAAGGGTCTACCAAGGATGATCGACATACTGTCGTCCTTGGGAATATCAAGAATAACAAAGTCCGTTAAGATAGTAATGTTTGCAACCACAACATGCACATCCTCACAAATATCGATGGGTATAGCAATTGATTTATCAGCCATTTGCAAAGAAATTTCAGTAGGTGTCAACTTATTCAATTCAAGTCTACGATACAAAGAGAAAGGCATAACACAAACACCGGCTCCAAGATCACATAAAGCAGTTTTAACATAGTTTCTTTTAATGGACCATGGTATAGTTGGTACCCATGGATCTCCAAGTTTCTTTGGTATTCCACCCTTAAAAGTATAATTAGCAAGCATGGTGGAAATTTCAGCTTCTGGTATCTTTCTTTTATTAGTAACAATATCTTTCATGTAATTAGCATAGGGAGGCATTTTAAGCATGTCAGTCAAACGCATACGCAAAAAGATAGGTCTAATCATCTCAGCAAAGCGCTCAAAATCCTCATCATCCTTTTTCTTGGATGGCTTAGGAGGAAAGGGCATGGGTTTCTGAACCCATGGTTATCTTTATTTACCATGTTTCCTAGCAACAAAGTATCTCTTATCATAATGTTGATTCTTTGATTGTGGGTTATCAAGATCAACTGCAGGTTCAATCTCTACATCATTATCATTACTAGGTTGAGCATCAACATGAACATTATTATTAACATTAGCACTAGGTTCATGTTCATTACCATATTGTGTCTCAGCATCAAAAATAGAAATATCATTGGGATTCTCGGGTGTGTCTAAAACAGGTTCACTAGAAGCATGCAAAGTCCTATTAGTTTTATTTTTATTTTTATTTTCATTACTAGGACTAGGTGCATTAGTATTAATTCTCTGAGAGTCTTTCTCAACTCTCTTAGGGTGGCCCTCAGGATACAAAGGTTCCTCGGTCATTTTACCACCTCTAGTCATAACCCAAACAACATTATCATTGTTCTTATTATTTAACTCATTAAGCAAATCATCTTGAGCTTTAAGTATTTGTTCTACTTGAGTTGTAACCATGGAAGCATGTTTACTAATAAGCTTAAGATCATTAATAGTTCGACTCATATAATCACCCAAGTGGTCAAGCGTGTAAGCATTACGTTTCAATTGTCTACTAACATAAACATTGAAATTTTCTTGTTTAACAATGAAATTATCAAACTCATCTAAGCATTGACTAGTAGACTTATTATGAGGAATATCACCTTCATTAAATCTATGGAGAGAGTTTGCCTCTACTACCTGTGTCGGGTTATCAAGACCATGTATCTCTTCAATATGCGGTAATTTTTTAACATCTTCAGCTTTAATACCTTTTTCTTTCATAGATTTCTTTGCCTCTTGCATATCTTCGGGACTGAGAAATAGAACACCCCTTTTCTTTGGAGTTGGTTCAGGAAGTGTCCAATCATTATCATTACTCAATAAATTAATCAATAACAATTAAGCTTGCTCAACAGTTCTTTCCCTGAAAACACAACTAGCACAACTATCTAGGTGGTCTCTGGAAGCATCGGCTAGTCCATTATAAAAGATATCAAGTATTTCATTTTTCTTGAGAGGATGATCAGGCAAATCATTAAGTAATTGGAGAAGCCTCCCCCAAGCTTGTGGGAGACTCTCTTCTTCAGTTTGCACAAAGTTAAATATGTCCCTTAAAGCAGCTTGTTTCTGATGAGCGGGGAATTTTTTTGCAAAGAAGTAGTAAATCATATCCTGGGGATTACGCACACAACCAGGAGCAAGAGAATTAAGCCATAACTTAGCATCACCCTTTAATGAGAAAGGAAACAATTTGAGAATATATTAATAGCGAATTTTTTCCTCATGAGCAAATAGGGTGGCTATATCATTCAATTTAGTAAGATGTGCTACAATGGTTTCAGACTCATAACCATAGAAAGGATCAGATTCAAACAAAGTAATTAACTCAGGATCAACAGAAAATTCATAATGCTTATCAGTAACAAAGATAGGTGAAGTAGCAAAATTGGGATCATATTTCATTCTAGCATTCAAGGATTTTTCTTTTAGCTTAGCTAACAGTTTCTTAAGACCCTCTCTATCATTGCAATCAAAGAAGTCTCTAGCAGTTTCTTCATCCATAACATAACCCTTAGGTACAACATGCAATTCATATCTAGGGGAGAATCATAATCTTCAGTTTCAATATCATCAGTTTCAGTAATTTCATTCTCTCTAACCCTAGCAAGTTGTCCATCAAGAAATTCACCTAGTGGCACAGTATTATCAAGTAGAGAAGTAGTTTCATCATAAGCATCATGCATAGCATAAAGTGGCATCATGAATAACATGCGACATATCAGAATCAATAGCAGGTGTAGGTGTCGCAAGTTTACTCAAAACAGAAGGAGAATCAAGTGTAGAGCTAGATGGAAGTTCCTTACCCCCCCTCGTAGTTGACGGATAGATCTTGGTTTTGTTGTCTTTCAAATTCCTCATAGTGATCAACAGATATAAATCCCAAGTGACTCATAGAATAGAGTTATGCTCCCCGGCAACGGCGCCAGAAAAAGGTTTTGATAACCGACAAGTATAGGGGATCGCAACAGTTTTCGAGGGTAGAGTATTCAACCCAAATTTATTGATTCGACACAAGGGGAGCCAAAGAATATTCTCAAGTATTAGCAGCTGATTTGTCAATTCAACCACACCTGAAATACTTAATATCTGCAGCAAAGTATTTAGTAGCAAAGTAATATGGAAGTAGCGGTAACGGTGGCAAAAGTAATAGTAGAAGTTTTGTAGCAATCGTAATAGTGGCAACGAAAAAGTAACGGAGCAAAGATCAATATGAAACGAACTCGTAGGCAATGGATCAATGATGGATAATTATGTTGGATCGCATTCATCATGCAACAGTTATAACATAGGGAAAAACAGAACTAGCTCCAGTTCATCAATATAATGTAGGCCTGTATTCCGAATATAGTCATACATGCTTATGGAAAAGAACTTGCATGGCATCTTTTGTCCTACCCTCCCGTGGCAGCGGGGTCCTATTGGAAACTAAGGGTCATTAAGGCCTCATTTTAATAGAGTACCGGACCAAAGCATTAGCACTTAGTGAATACATGAACTCCTCAAACTACGGTCATCACCGGGAAGTGTCCCGACTATTGTCACTACGGGGTTGCCGGATCATAACATGTAGTAGGTGACTATAACTTGCAATATCGGATCAAGAACATAAATATATTCATGAAAACATAATAGGTTCAGATCTGAAATCATGGCACTCGGGCCCTAGTGACAAGCATTAGGCATAGCAAAGTCATAGCAACATCAATCTTAGAACATAGTGGATACTAGGGATCAAACCCTAACAAAACTAACTCGATTACATGGCAAATCTCATCCAACCCATCATCGTCCAGCAAGCCTATGATGTAATTACTCACGCACAGCGGTGAGCATCATGAAATTGGTGATGGACAATGATTGATGATGATGATGATGGCGATGGATCCCCCTCTTCGGAGCCCAAAATGGACTCCAAATCTGCCCTCCCTGAGGAAGAACAGGGCTTGGCGGTGGCTCAATATCGTAAAACGCGATGAATCCTTCTCTCTGATTTTTTTTCTCCCCGAACGTGACTATATGGAGTTGGAGTTGAGGTTGGTGGAGGTCCAGGGAGCCCATAAGGACGGAGGGCACACCCCCACCCTTGTCCAGGGTGTGGGCCCCTTTAGTTGATTCTTTCGCCATTATTTTTTATTAATTCCAAAAATCATCTCCGTGAATTTTCAGGTCATTCTGAGAACTTTTATTTCTACACAAAAATACACCATGGCAATTCTGCTGAAAACAGCGTCAGTCCGGGTTAGTTCCATTCAAATCATGCAAATTAGAGTCCAAAACAAGGGCAAAAGAGTTTGGAAAAGTAGATACGACGGAGACGTATCATATACTAGTTAGCCATTTTGCATGAGGAATTGGACTCTAGTTCCATGTCAGTTAACTCAGTGCCACCACCACAACGGCGTGCTAGTGCAATGCCCCTGCACTTCCTCCTTTCCACCCTCAACCGGTTACTCACACAACGGGTGAGAAACATTCATGGGACAACTATAAGTGTGTAGAACCAGAGGACAAATGGGGAGCATTGCGAGCTTATCGCAAGGCCAAGGGACTCTGTTTTGTCTGTGGAGAGAGGTGGGGAAAAGATCATGTCTGCAAGCAGGAGGTGCAATTACATGTTGTACAGGAGATGGTCAAGTTCTTGCAGAATTCTGAATTATCTGAACTAAGTGGCAGTGAGCAATATTCAGAAGTACATATGCTTTCCATCTTAGCAACAACGTTAGGAGAAAAACTAACAACACAGTGAGAACAATGCGGCTCAAGGTACAGTTAAAGAGGTTAAACCTCACCTTCCTGATAGATTCATGCAACACCCACTCCTTCTTGGACAATTCTCTATCTTCAAAACTCTAGGGTCTAACTAGCATGCCTAGAGTATTGGTGATAGTTGTGAATGGAGATACGGTGCCCTACCACACACAACTTCTGAATTGTGTCTGGTGTTGTTCTGGTCACAGATTCTACACTGCTTTCAAAATTTTCCCTTGGGTGGTTATGATGGCATCATTGGCTTGGATTGGTTTCCCAAACACAACCGCTTGTTGGTTGATTGGGAATAACATTGGCTCTCTTTTTCTCATAATGACACTAATATTACATTGTTGTGCTCTACAGTAATGGCACCATATATTGCTCTTGTGGAGGTTTGCTCACTGTTAACCACTGAGAACCTTCTAGTTTCACCAGAACTTCAAACAGTGTTGGATCAGTTTAAGCATGTGTTTGAGCCTCTAACTAGTTTGCCTCCTCGCCGCTCCTATGATCATACAATTCCTCTAGTACCTGGTACAACTCTAGTCTCCTTGCGTCCGTACAAAATTGCTCATGTGCTCAAAACTAAATTGGAACGACAAATACAAGAGATTCTAGCTAGTGGAGTCATTAGACCTACCAACTGTCCCTTCTCATCTCCCCTATCAATGGTCAAAAAGAAAGACAATACTTAGTGCCCACTAATTGATTACTGCCATCTTAGTGCCATGCCTGTGAATGGAAAATTACATTCCAGTCATTGATGAACTATTGACTGAGCTTGCAGGTGCCAGTTGGCTCACTAAGTTGGATCTCCGCTCGGGCTATCATCAGATCCATCTTTCACCAGGAGAAGAGTATAAGATAGTGTCTCAAACCCACCCAGGGCATATGAATTCACGGTCGTTTCTTTTGGGTTGATAGGAGCACCCAACACATTTCAATTCACCATGAATTTCATCTTGTCTCTGGGCCTACAATATGTCATTGTTTTCTTCGATGACATCCTTGTTTTCAGTGCTACTCTAGAGGATCACCTCATACACTTGCGTAAGGTTTATTCTCTGCTTTCTGAACATCAGTGGTGAGTAAAACTGTCGAAGTGTGCCTTTGCATAGCGTCAGGTTGGCTACATAGGCCATATTATTAGTGATGTTGGTGTATCAACAGATCCGAGCAAAATTTCTGCAATTGAGGCATGGCTCACCCCTACTTGTGTTAAGGATGTCAGGTCATCCCTAGGACTGAGGGGTACTGTCGTAAGTTCATCTGGCACTATGGAACCATCAACCATTCTCTTACTGCTCTTTTGAAAAAGGGAGTTGTTTTTTGCTGATCTACAACTAAAGAGGAAGCATTTCAAGCACTAAAACTTGCTCTAACATCAGCTCCAGTTCTGGCCATGCTTGATTTCAACAACAAAATTGTTGCAGCTACCGACGCATGTGATGTGGGCATCAGCACGATGCTCATGTAGGATGGACATCCCTTGGCGTACATCGGCAAGGCATTGGGCCCACGGAACTGTTCGCTGTCAGTGTACGAAGGAGAGTTCTTCGCAATTCTTCTGGCCATTGAACACTGGCTATATTACCTACTGTTCTCTGAATTTGTAATTTAGACAGACCAGTGAAGCTTGACTACTGATCAACGTCTGCATACTTGTTAGCAACATAAAGCTATCGCAAAAATGATGGGGTTGTAGTATACTATTCAGTATAAAAACATACAAAAATGGAGCAGCAAACGCTCTGTCATGTCATGCCCATGAATCTGTTGAGCTACAAGTTATTTCCACAAGTTAGTCAGCGTGGTTTCCTGACATTATCAACAACTATCAACAGGACCAATTTGCTCGTGATCTCCTGCTGAAATTAGCCGTGTCTTCCTCATCAGACAACAAATTTGCCCTAGAAAATGGCTGGCTCTATATGGATGACTACATTTTGGTAGGAGTTGATCCCAACTTGTAAGCAAGGATTGTCTAGGCATTCCACAACTCACTCATGGGGGGCATTCTGGATTTACAGTTATGTACAAACGTATTCGTCTACTTTTTCGTTGGTCTGGGATGAAAACCTTCATCAAACAACAAGTCCAGAGCTGTCGTGCCTGTCAATAAGCCAAACACGAGCATGTTCCTTACCTTCTGCAACCACTTCCAATTCCTAGTCGTCCTCGGGAAATGGCCACGATGGATTTTTACTGAAGGTATCCCTTCATCATGGTGTTACAACTGCATATTGGTTGTCATCGACAAGTTCTCCAAGTACAGACATTTCATCACATTGCACCATCCCTTCACTGCTCAAACTGTGGCTGAAGCGTTCCTGGATTCTATCTGTAAGATTCATGGTATGCCTCTCTCTATAGTGCCTGACAGAGATCATATTTTCACTAGTCTGTTCTAGAAAGAGTTGTTTCAGCATACACAGGGCACACAGTTGCGAATGAGTTCAGCTAGACACCCCCAATCTGACGGACAAACATAACATGTGAACCAACAAATAGAATGCTACCTAAGATGTTTCGTCAGTGCTCACCCCAACAAGTGGTCTAAATGGCTGGCCCTTTGTGAATATTGGTACAATGCACAATATTGGTACAGTACAAATTGGCATTCAGCTCCAGCAAAGAGTCATTTTGAAATCATCTACGGGCACCTACTCAGGCACTTTGGAATTGTCCCTAATTGCACTATTGTGTTTGCTGACTTGAATCTGTGGTTGGAACAAAGACAAGTGATCTTCGAGTCTGTTAAACAATAATTACTCTGAGCACAACACCGTATGAAAAGCCAGGCTAATAAACATTGACCAGAGCGGAGTTTTATAGCGGTTGATCAAGTGTTTCTGAAACTCCAGCCTTATCTTCAATCCTCGATCGCTCCCAAAGCAAATCACAAGTTGGCGCATAATTTTTTCGACCCTTATACAGTCTTGGACAAAATTGGTGAAGTCGCCTATCATATCGACTTGCCAGCTTCTAGCAAGTTGCAGCCTGGTTTCCATGTTTCTCTCCTACGACCAGTGCTCAAGCTATCACAACAAGTGTTACCGCTTCTTCCTTCGCCGAACGCCTTCCTGCAAGTTCCTAAACCAGTTCTGCCATGTCGTGTGGTCCAACAGAGTGACAAGAAGGTGGCCCAAGTTCTTCTTTAGTGGTCGGGCGACTCCGCTGACATCGGTTCGTGGGAAGACTTCGAGGAGATAAAGCAATGTTTCCCTCGTGCTCCAGCTTGGGGGCAAGTCGCAACTCAACGAGGGGGATTGTTAGGGACAAGGAGGAAGCAGCTGTCAGCAACAAGGGAAAAGCCGAGCGTGAAGTGTCAAGTGTTTCAAATCAAGGGCCCACTCGCAAGCCTCGCTTACCTACTCGACTTGCAGGCCTTGAATGGGCCTTGGGCTTTGTAAATCTATAAGTACCTATCGATAGTGTGTGTGAGGCTAGGGTTTGTCAAATGGCTAGTAGGCATGGCTCACGCGTGAGTTCATCCTTCTCCTCTCCATTCCCCATTCCAGAACTAGGATTATAGCTCGAATTTGTAAATTCGATGGTGAAATAGAGGAAGACCTCAGAGAATGGCAACTGTGGTCGAGATTTCTGCATGTGGAATCAGTTGAGAATATTCTTGTTTACATTTAGATCTATGCTACTAGGTGTTGTTCAATGGGGTAGGTCTACGGATCGAAACCATACGACCAGGTCGTATAGATTTTCCCCCTAGTCCATAAGCCTCCATTGTGTGCAAGCCTGCAAACGCATAATAAGACTTTGGATATGCACAACATGGTAGCACCAAGCCACCAGATTGTAGAATCTATCTCACGCCTATTGTGAGCAGAAAATGCTAGATGGTAGAAAAACCAGCGATTCCCTATTTATCATTTGTTGTGGCAAGATGATGCCCAATAGGGGAAGCGAGCGAACAAACTGAACTAGGCAACATTTAGCTAGTATCTTGTTTCCAGTTTTCCTTGATTTGGGATCTTCGGGAAGGTTACTGTCTGGTTTTTTATTTTCTTCTTTGCACTATTTTCTAAATAGGTTTTTATTAGTTTTTTATATTTGCTTGATAACTAGATCCTTTGCTATTAGATAGTGACCTCATTGATCATACTAGAGGCACCTGAAATTTGAAAATTTTAGTAGAACACTTCTATACCATGGATGAAGAGGCTATTGTGAACATCGCTCTCAGCTTAAGGATTAGAAAGACTTTTGGTCTTTGCATTATGAGAGGTTACGAGTAATTATGTTTGGGCTACGTATAGGCTTCTTGCCAACACTAAGAAGCAACGGTTTGACTGTCCTAGAGAGGTCCCTTGTAACATCCCAAATTTTCAATTTGGAATGTTATACATTAGATCATCATGCATATCATATTTTATTTTGCTTTTCGTTTTGATCCCAGAAAATCCTAAGCAACTCAAGGACCCACGGAGAGAGTTGGGGATTTCGTTATTTACATATTTGAGTTTTCTCAAATTTTGTAAACAGGATCGTTTGATTTTATTTATTTTATCATCAATTATTTCTATTACAAAAATATGAGAGAGGGAATAAAATGACTTTCCCAAAATATAGAAATATTGAGGATTTAATAAAAAAATCAAATAAGATTTATTTCGGAGTTTTTCGGTATTTTTATTTGAATTTAGGAAAAATGCGCGTTTTTCAAAATTGCATTTAGGGCCCAGATAAATGTTCACTTTATCGGGCTTGATTTTAAAAACCCGGGAAAATTTATTTCAGGATTTTTGGAGTCCGTTTAGTATTTCTTTTTATTTTTTTTCTGAGCGTAATTATTTTAAAAAAAGAACCGACCTTGGGCCGTACTCGGCCAGGACTCCGCCTGGCCGAGGCCTTTATAAGGCGCCGCCTCGGTGCCCGAGAGCCCAGCCGCCCCAGCCCCAAACCCTAGCCGCCATCGCCAGCCGCCGCCCCGCCGCCAGCCGCCAGCCGCCGCCGCCGCCTCGCCGCCGATCCGCCGGAGCCGTGCGTCGCCCGAGGTTCGCCGCCCTCGAAATCCGTGCCATTTAAAAAAATAAAAAATAAAAAATTCCGTTCATCGTTTTTCTTTTTCGTCGGATTTTCCGCGGTTATTTTTTGATCGCAATCTCTGATCCGATTTTCGTTTTAGTATAACTTTTCGCTCGTTTATCGGAATCAGGCAATTCAAGCGCCTGGAGTTTCGTCTCGAAACCCTCTTTCCGAGTAATCAACTTAAACATGTTTTTGCTACTGTAAAAAATTGCCCTAGATCCAGATTACTAGAACGAAGTTGTTTTCTTTCGCCGTTAGATTTCTTTTGCTTCGTTCGATTTGATTCTTTTTGCAAACCAGGGTTCTTATGTTGAACTTTCTGGGTAGATCTTCTATTTGAGTTTTACCTGTGCATTAGATGGGTACTTATTGTATGCTTGTTTGTTTGTCTGCGATAGAATACCCGGAGTGCGCCGCCTGTTACTTTGAATCTCTAGGTTTCGCGGATCATCAGCAAGGCAAGTAACACTTTGATCATACCTTTTTCTACAACCCAGTTTTATTGCATTAGATCAATCCTCACACATTGCATGATTAGGATCTAATTAAATTGTGGGATGGGAAGTAGATGAGGTAGTACCTATTACCTGTTTATTATCAAACCTTTGGGAGTTACCTCTAAATTTGCTTATTATGCCATGCTATGCTAGTAGACGTGGATTGGATGAGTGATACTCATGACAGATGTGAGATTGTTAATTAATGGGTTATCTAAGGTGGCAACCTAAACACACATCTGGGTGGATTGAGGCACCTGGGTACTCCAGGACTTGCCTGTTTTTCTTTTGGACCGCCACCCAGCCTCAAAGGGATCATGAGATTATTCATACTAGAAACTTCCATGTGCAGCCACAAGCTATTATGGGCTCTAGCATAGTTGACTAAGTTGTGCGAACTCTTACAGTGGTAGACTAGCAGATGTAGGGGATGTAGGTGGTACGGTCTACCCGATCGTAAGGTGCTAGTGCTTCTGAAAGACTATGTCTCGGTCATCCGTCTTCTCAAACACCATGTAGTGCGAGAAAACAAACGGAGGCGATCGAGTCTTGTGGGGAAAAGTGCGCAAACCTCTGCAAAGTGTATAAACTAATCATGATTAGCCGTGTCCCCGGTTATGGACATCTTGAGTATCTAGTACCTGGATTATCATGTGAATCTCAACATGTTACTCTAAAGTAAATTTTGGTGGGGTTTAATGATGTTACTTTAATTGGGATTGAGAATGCTGTCAACCATTCTCAATGTTTAACAACCACCATGATAGTAATTAAAATTATTCCTTTGAAGTAGGGAAAAATTGGCTTTACGCAAAACTGTAACCATAGAGCTTTCCACCAGCCAAATATGCATGTAGTATAGTTGTTTCATTTCCATTACTCTCTATGTGTTACCTTTCCAGCATATTCCATGTGCTGACCCGTTTTCGGGCTGCAACGTTAATGTTGCAGACTTTTTAGACGACGATTAAGGCGTTTTAGGTCGTGGTTCTATACTCAGTGATGCCGTTGGAGTTGATGGACTCACTTATCTTCCAAGCCTTCCGCTGTTATCGTTATTAGATGGCCTCAAGCCATAATTATTGTAATAAGTTCTCTTTTGAGACACTCGATGTAATAAGTGTGTGATTGCTACTCTGCTATAAATCTTTTGAGTACCGTGTGGTGTCAGCATTACTGATCCAGGGATGACACCGGAGCACAGAGATCAGACTGTTTGAGGTCTGGTCGCTACAGAGATGGTATCAGAGCACACGCTGACTGTAGGACACGACCGCTAAGCTAAAGACCTAGATCACTACTCACTCTCTTCTCTTCTGACTTCTCATCTTTTCTACTCTTTAGGATGGCGGATGCAAGGAACAAGTTCACACAACCAGATGAAGATACACCCTTTGGACGCCACTTGAAGGAAGTCACTAGATACCTGAACATAGGAATACCAAGCTTCACGGGAACCTACAACGCCACTTTACCTGAAGAAGAGCGCTGGATGATTCAAGTTCAAATTCCAGGAAGGACGTTCATGCCAGTCACTGAGCCCATAGAGTTTTCTTTTGATGCACCAACTTGGAGTCTAGGAAAGAGTATGGCAGCTCACATTGCCATGGGACGCATTGGAGAAGTCTACCGCAAGGATCTCAAGGATACTATCTACCAGATTTGTGGGCGCCGAGATGAACACTGGGAGATGATCAGCACCAGGAAAGATAGATCAATTGCAGCTTTTATTCAGGAGTTAAATCAGCACATTCGACGACAGGAGAATCAGATATGCGCCGACATGATAGATCTGAAGAAGGCTAAGACTAGAATCAAGGAACTGGAGGAATAACTCAAGGCTACACGTGAAGATTATGAAGAAGAAATTGAAGTATTGGTGGAGAAGAATGACGATCTGATCAAGAAGATTGGCATATTTATGGGAGGCCCGACACCAGTAGATGAAGATGAAGAACCCAAGGAGATTAGCCCGGAAGACTACATCATCATCGACGGCACCGACTCGGAAGCAGATAGTAGCGATAAGGACTATGTTGATGAAGCAGGAGCAGATATCATGGAGTCTACAACCGTAGAATATTTCTAGTAGACCACCTCATCAGTAGTAGTAGTCCACCATGTAAATATAGTAGTCTGAGCACTCTTGCGATAGCTAGATCGATTGTATGCCTTTGTTTGATTGAATGAAGTGAATTGTTTGCTTTTGCCTCATGTGCATATGGGTAGTGTTTTCTCTTTAGACCCCCTCTATTCTTATATCTCATCTTTTCTAAACCCTCAGATGCCTCCGAGACGTGACCCCGGATTTGCCTTTCCGCCGGAGCTCACCCAGTTGATCCAGCAGCAGAACACCTTGATGCAGTTGCTAGTTCAGAATCAGAATCAGGGGAACAACAACAACAACCCACCACCACCACCACCTGTTGACCACTTAGCCCGTTTTCTTAGGCTGAATCCATCGGTGTTTTCCAGTAGCACCGAGCCGATAGTAGCAGATGATTGGCTCCGCAAGATAGCTAGGGAGTTAACCACAGCAGGATGCACAGATGCGGAGAAGGTGAAGTTTGCCGCACATCAGTTAGAAGGACCCACAGCATCCTGGTGGGAGAATTTCACAGCCACCTTCCCAATCGACACTGTCACATGGGACCAGTTTCAGCAGGCTTTTCGTACTGCCCATGTTTCAGCAGGAGCAATGGCCATGAAGAAGCGTGAGTTTCGTAACTTGCGCCAAGGAGGACGGACAGTTGGCCAGTATGTGGAGGATTTTAGTAAGCTAGCACGTTATGCCCCAGATGACGTTGCTACGGATGCAGCTAAGCAGGAGAAATTCCTGGAAGGACTGAATGATGAGTTGAGTATGCAGTTGATGGTAGCCACCTTCAACAACTACCAGGAGTTGGTAAACCGTGCTCTTATGATTGAAGGGAAGCAGCAGCAAATTGAGAACCGCAAGAGGAAGTATGGACAAGGAAAGTATAATTCAGGAGCTCAGCATAAGCCACGTTTTAGCCCTAGACCGGGAGGACATTTTCAGCATACCCATGGAGTAGGTAGCTCGCACAATCACAATGGCACCAAGAATGGTAATGGGAATGGAGGAAGCAATGGCCAGAACCGCAGCACCCCATCAACCCCAGCCAAGAGAGATCTGAGTCAAGTCACCTGTTTCAAGTGTTCCAAGACCGGACATTATGCCAATGAATGTCCTGAAGGCCAAAACGGCAATGGAAGCTCTGGAAAGAAGCCGAACCCTTTTAATGGGGGACAGGTGAACCACGTTAATGTGGAGGAGGTTGAAACTCAGCCCGATGCAGTAATAGGTAAGTTTTTGGTTAAGTCATTTACTGCACTCGTTCTTTTTGATACTGGTGCATCGCATTCATACATCTCAAGGGGATTTGTGGATAAGTATAACCTACCAACCCAAGCCCTTAGGTCACCCATGTTAGTAACCTCGCCAGGAGCAGAGTATGTGGCTAGTCTATGGTGTGATCGGTTACCATTAAGGATTGGTAACTATGTTTTTCCCTCAGACCTAGTAGTATTGGAATCTCAAGGATTGGATGTGATATTAGGCATGGATTGGTTATCAAAGTATGAAGGGAATATTGTGCGTGCTAGTAAGACAATTTTGCTCACAACGCCAGAAGGAAGAAGGATCAAGTATGTATCCCGACATGCGCCAAACAGGACACAAGTAAATTCCTTAACAGGAGTTGTGCAGGAGGAAGTACCAGTGGTAAGGGATTTCCCTGATGTATTTCCAGAAGAGTTGCCAGGCATGCCACCAGATAGAGATATTGAGTTTTTGATTGAGCTTTTGCCAGGCACTGGGCCAATATCAAAGAGACCATATAGGATGCCACCAAGGGATTTGGTGGAAATTAAGAAGCAGATTAAGGAGTTACTGGATAAGGGATATATTCGCCCAAGTTCTTCGCCTTGGGGATCACCAGTACTTCTAATGGAAAAGAAGGATGGATCGTTAAGGATGGTTGTTGATTATCGAGGATTGAACAAAGTAACGATCAAGAACAAGTACCCACTACCAATGATCAACGATCTGTTTGATCGATTGCAAGGAGCTAAAGTATTTTCCAAGATCGATTTGCGATCAGGATACCACCAATTGAAGATTCAAGAACAGGATATTCCGAAGACAGCTTTTACCACCAGGTATGGGCTGTATGAGTATACCGTTATGTCATTTGGTCTGACTAACGTGCCTGCCTATTTTATAAACATGATGAACAAAGTGTTTATGGAGTTTTTGGATAAGTTTGTCATAGTGTTCATTGATGATATCCTGGTATATTCGAAGAATGAAGAGGAGCATAAGGAGCATTTGCGTTTGGTACTTGGAAAGCTCAGAGAACACCAATTATATGCCAAGTTCAGCAAATGTGAGTTTTGGTTGAAGGAAGTAGGATTCCTCGGACACGTTATATCCGGAGAAGGTATAGCAGTAGATCCCGCTAAAGTTGAAACCGTGACCAAGTGGGAAGCCCCAACAACAGTTGGAGAGATTCGGAGTTTTCTTGGACTCGCAGGATACTACCGGAGGTTTATTGAGAATTTCTCAAAGATTGCGAAGCCTATGACGGAGTTGTTGAAGAAGGATACTAAGTTCAAATGGACTGAGGAGTGTGAGGCAAGTTTTCAGGAATTGAAGAACCGTTTGGTTACCTCACCAGTGTTGATTTTGCCAGATCAAACCAAGGATTATGAGGTGTATTGCGACGCTTCACGTCGAGGACTTGGAGTAGTGCCTATGCAGGAAGGGAGAGTTGTTTCGTATGCTTCACGACAACTGAAGCCTCACGAATTGAATTATGCCACGCATGATTTGGAGTTAGCAGCCATAGTGCATGCCTTGAAGACATGGAGACATTTCCTCATTGGAAACCATTGTGAGGTGTACACGGATCACAAGAGTTTGAAGTACATTTTCACGCAGAAGGAGTTGAACCTCAGACAAAGGAGATGGTTGGAGCTCATCAAGGATTATGATATGAGATTGCATTATCATCCCGGGAAGGCTAATGTAGTAGCTGATGCATTAAGCCGCAAGAGCCATGTCAATACGTTAATGACGGGAGAAATACCCAAGGAGTTAGCAGAAAATTTTCGTGAACTATGTGTGGAAATAGTTCCGAGAGGCTATGTAGCAACACTAGAGATTCAGTCAACTTTGATTGATAGAATCAGAGAAGCTCAGAAAACTGACAAAGAGATTGCCGCTATAAAGGAGAAACTGAGCAAAGGAAAAGCTAAAGGATTTCGTGAGGATGAACACGACACCCTATGGTTTGAAGACCGTGTTTATGTACCCAATGACCCGGAGATCAGAAAGTTGATTCTGCAAGAGGCACACGATTCACCGTATTCGATTCACCCAGGAAATACCAAGATGTATTTGGATTTGAAGGATATTTTCTGGTGGACCGGAATGAAGAAGGATATTGCGGAGTATGTAGCAGTTTGTGACGTATGTCAGAGAGTAAAGGCAGAGCATCAGAAGCCAGCAGGATTGTTGCAACCATTACCGATACCCAAATGGAAGTGGGATAAGCTAAGCATGGATTTTATGACGGGATTACCAAGGACTCGTTCAGGCTATGACTCGATTTGGGTCGTAGTTGATCGATTGACGAAGGTAGCTCATTTCATCCCAGTAAAGACCACTTACACCAGTGCTAAGTTGGCAAAGATATACATGACCAGGATCGTATGTTTGCATGGAGTTCCGAGGAGCATCGTATCAGATAGAGGAACCCAGTTTACCTCAAAGTTCTGGAAGCAGTTGCATGAGACTTTGGGTACTAGGCTAGAATTTAGTACATCTTTTCATCCGCAGACAGATGGACAGACCGAGAGAATCAATCAGATTTTGGAGGATATGCTGAGAGCTTGTGCGCTAGATTATGGATCTAGTTGGGACGATAATTTGCCATATGCAGAGTTCTCTTACAATAATAGCTATCAGACCAGTTTGAAGATGGCACCTTTCGAAGCTCTGTACGGAAGGAGGTGCAGGACACCGTTGTCATGGGACAAAGTTGGAGACCGCCAGTTGTTTGGACCAGATCTGATTAAAGAGTCTAAACAGAAGGTGAAGTTGATTCGGGATAGGCTCAAGGTAGCCCAGTCCAGGCAGAAGAGCTACGCAGATTCTAAATGCAAGGAGACAGTTTACGAAGTCGGAGACAGAGCTTATCTTCGAGTATCCCCACTTTGAGGGATTAAGCGCTTTGGAGTTAAGGGGAAGTTAGCGCCACGATTTGTAGGGCCATATCGAGTTTTGGAGCGTATGGGAGAAGTGGCCTACAAGTTGGAATTGCCAGAAGGATTGACAGGAGTTCATGATGTGTTCCACGTTTCTCAGTTGAAGAAGTGTCACGCGGAGATAGCTGACATACCGTTGAGAGACACAGTGCCATTAGAAGCAATTCAGTTGGATAACAATTTGACCTATGAGGAGAAACCAGTCAAGATTCTCGAGTTTGCCAGCCGAGTCACTCGCAGCAAGGTTATCAAGTTTTGCAAAGTTCAGTGGAGCCACCACACGGAGGATGAAGCCACCTGGGATCAAGAGGAAGATTTGCTCAAGGACCACCCTCACCTATTTTCTAGCCAACTCGAATCTCGAGGGCGAGATTCATCTTAAGGGGGGTAGGTTTGTAACATCCCAAATTTTCAATTTGGAATGTTATACATTAGATCATCATGCATATCATATTTTATTTTGCTTTTGGTTTTGATCCTAGAAAATCCTAAGCAACTCAAGGACCCACGGAGAGAGTTGGGGATTTCGTTATTTACATATTTGAGTTTTCTCAAATTTTGTAAACAGGATCGTTTGATTTTATTTATTTTATCATCAATTATTTCTATTACAAAAATATGAGAGAGGGAATAAAATGACTTTCCCAAAATATAGAAATATTGAGGATTTAATAAAAAAATCAAATAAGATTTATTTCGGAGTTTTTCGGTATTTTTATTTGAATTTAGGAAAAATGCGCGTTTTTCAAAATTGCATTTAGGGCCCAGATAAATGTTCACTTTATCGGGCTTGATTTTAGAAACCCGGGAAAATTTATTTCAGGATTTTTGGAGTTAGTTTAGTATTTCTTTTTATTTTTTTTTCCGAGCATAATTATTTAAAAAAAAACGGAACCGACCTTGGGCCGTACTCGGCCAGGACTCCGCCTGGCCGAGGCCTTTATAAGGCGCCGCCCCGGGGCCCGAGAGCCCAGCCGCCCCAGCCCCAAACCCTAGCCGCCGCCAGCCGCCGCCCGCCGCCAGCCGCCGGAGCCGCGCGTCGCCCGAGGTTCGACGCCCTCGAAATCCGTGCCATTTTTTAAAAAAAAATTCCGTTCGTCGTTTTTCTTTTTCGTCGGATTTTCCGCGGTTATTTTCTGATCGCGATCTCTGATCCAATTTTCATTTTAGTATAACTTTTCGCTCGTTTATCGGAATCAGGCGATTCAAGCGCCTGGAGTTTCGTCTCGAAACCCTCTTTCCGAATAATCAACTTAAACATGTTTTTGCTACTGTAAAAAATTACCCTAGATCCAGATTACTAGAACGAAGTTGTTTTCTTTCCTCGTTAGATTTCTTTTGCTTCGTTCGATTTGATTCTTTTTGCAAACCAGGGTTCTTAAGTTGAACTTTCTGGTTAGATCTTCTACTTGAGTTTTACCAGTGCATTAGATGAGTACTTATTGTATGCTTGTTTGTTTGTCTGCGATAGAATACCCGGAGTGCGCCGCCTGTTACTTTGAATCTCTAGGTTTTGCGGATCATCAGCAAGGCAAGTAACACTTTGATCATACCTTTTTCTACAACCCAGTTTTATTGCATTAGATCAATCCTCACACATTGCATGATTAGGATCTAATTAAATTGTGGGATGGGAAGTAGATGAGGTAGTACCTATTACCTGTTTATTATCAAACCTTTGGGAGTTACCTCTACATTTGCTTATTATGCCATGCTATGCTAGTAGACGTGGATTGGGTGAGTGATATCCATGACAGATGTGAGATTGTTAATTAATGGTTTATCTAAGGTGGCAACCCAAACACATATCTGGGTGGATTGAGGCACCTGGGTACTCCAGGACTTGCCTGTTTTTCTTTTGGACCGCCACCCAGGCTCAAAGGGATCATGAGATTATTCATACTAGAAACTTCTGTGTGCAGCCACAAGCTATTATGGGCTCTAGCATTGACTAAGTTGTGCGAACTCTTACAGTGGTAGACTAGCAGATGTAGGGGATGTAGGTGGTACGGTCTACCCGATCGTAAGGTGCTAGCGCTTCTGAAAGACTATGTCTCGGTCATCCGTCTTCTCAAACACCATGTAGTGCGATAAAACAAACGGAGGCGATCGAGTCTTGTGGGGAAAAGTACGCAAACCTCTGCAGAGTGTATAAACTAATCATGATTAGCCATGTCCCCGGTTATGGACATCTTGAGTATCTAGTACCTGGATTATCATGTGAATCTCAACATGTTACTCTAAAGTAAATTTTGGTGGGGTTTAATGATGTTACTTTAATTGGGATTGAGAATGCTGTCAAGCATTCTCAATGTTTAACAACCACCATGATAGTAATTAAATTTATTCCTTTGAAGTAGGGAAAAATCGGCTTTACGCAAAACTGTAACCATAGAGCTTTCCACCAGCCAAATATGCATGTAGTATAGTTGTTTCATTCCATTACTCTCTATGTGTTACCTTGCCAGCATATTCCATGTGCTGACCCGTTTTCGGGCTGCAACGTTAATGTTGCAGACTTTTCAGACGACGATTAAGGCGTTTTAGGTCGTGGTTCTATACTCAGTGATGCCGTTGGAGTTGATGGACTCACTTATCTTCCAAGCCTTCCGCTGTTATCGTTATTAGATGGCCTTAAGCCATAATTATTGTAATAAGTTCTCTTTTGAGACACTCGATGTAATAAGTGTGTGATTGCTACTCTGCTATAAATCCTTCGAGTACTGTGTGGTGTCAGCATTACTGATCCAGGGATGACACCGGAGCACAGAGATCAGACTATTTGAGGTCTGGTCGCTACATCCCTGGGCACTCTAACCTGGGCTCTGATAGGAAGTCATGGGGTAATCTTTGGAACACTAATTAAGATCGCTTTGAAGGTCAAGGCCTTTGAATGGCAGCTTGCCAAGGTCTCATTGCCCACTGGTGATGTTTGGAATAGTAGGAATATGGCGATGTTCCTTGAGTGCACTATTTATACTATTGATGAGGATTCATGGAGACCCTCTTTGATTCATTGCCGGATGGCACATTGTGTGCAGACATTTAGGGATGATGATTTGACTGATGTCATCATCTCCAACTTCACCATAATTAGGAGTCTAATTCACTTAGACCAATTAGACCGAGATTGAGCTTGTCTAATTAGGAACCTAAACACTTAGGACAATTAGACCGAGAGTGCGGGAGAGAGGTCCCTTTGATTTGATATGCTTCAAGGGGGAGCCCTCCCCCCCCCACACACATATATATAGGTGGAGGAGGGGCGTCGGCCTAAGGAGGAATCCTTCTCCTCCTCCACTTGGTGAACGAGGGCAGGATTCCCTCCTATTAAGATTTGGCCTAGGGGGGTTGCCATATCCCTCTGGCACCCCTTGTGGGCCCTATGGGCTCACTAGGGGTCTTCATATCATGACGGTCCTTCACGCTTTTCTTCCACACAAAAAACCTGTATTTTCAGGATGTCTCCAGAACCTATTCCAATGATCCCAAAAACTTTCCATATATAGATCTGGACTATCTGAAATCATGTTATACCTTTCCAGAATTCCCAGAACCCTTATGCAACCATCCGGAACACTTCCGGAACTATCTGAAACTCTATTGGTGCTCTTTTAACTCATTTGTCATTTCCTCGGTAACCAGGAGAACCCATTAAGTGTGTGACCCTACACGTTTGGAAATAAGCGTACATGACCCGGAACCCCTTCCGGTCAATAGTTAACAACAGGATCTGGACACCCTTATTAACTCCCGCATATTCACGAAGTTCTCAAGCAAACCTTTGTTTACGAATACCATTCCCTTTGATCCATGATACGTTTACGAAACCTAAGGAGAGATTATTGATATCCACGTATCAACTCCTTGATCACTATATCAGTTATCCTCATTACCGGTTTCATTCTCTCTACTTGTTCCTGTGTTCCGGTATCCCGTGTTCGTAATCACAAGTGTCTGGCCAAACGATAATGACACCGTAACACCGAGTGGGCCCGGAGAGTATCTCTCTATTGTGAAGGAGCAAATCCCAGTCTTGAACTATCGCTACCGAAAACATATGTTTCTGGAATACCTATAAGTCACTTGTATTCACATCCATTTATGGAGTGACATATGATAAACCCCAAAGTATCAATCCAACATGTTGGTGTGCAATATTCTCATGGTTCAAGGAACAATGCAAACATGAACAAGTTATATGAAGTACTGATAACATAGCAAGGATGACATCTCTCAGTAATTTATAAGTTGGGTCTATTCTACTCCGTTGTTCTCACAACAACAATGTTCCCACATATTGATAGCATCCTTGTTACACTAATAATGCTCATGATTAGGAAAACAAGATCATCAATCAATATATGAGCTAGTCTTAGAGGCTAGACTAGGGATTAGTCGGTGTTTATATTTCCACACATTTCTTTTGGTTTTCCTCTGAATCTCATATTCATGAACAAATACAATTGTAGCATAGAAACATAAACGTAATAATGAACATGGAAAAATAATAATACATTTATTATTGCCTCTAGGACATATTTGCAACAGCCCCTTCTGTGAAGTACGGGTCAAGGTTGGTTTTTGGGGCGGGGAAGACGGTCACCATGGCATCTGCCCCCGCGAAGCGGGCAAGTCACCAGTCATGTAACCCGGCGAGGCAGTGCCGACGACTTTCGTGGATCCAAGCGACGGCAGCCTTCCATGGTCTGCTTTTCTTCACTATTCGTGGCGGTCGTGGACGTGCCAGCTTCGTTGTCGTGGCACCGGGGCACGGGCATGCCGACATCGTCGTCAGTGCCCCAGTCAAATTCCTCCGTCATCGCGTCGACCTCCGTGAACATGGCTTATTTCTCCGCATGTCGGATGTATTGCCGCCATTGCTTGTGGCAAATTATCCAGGAGACGGCGTTGGTCAGCCTGGATGGGCGAGGGAGGCCTATCGATGGCGGTGGCGCCAGCTCCAGAGAGCTTGCCGGCAAGCCAACCCGTTTTCTACCGGCTCGCCGGGCAACCCATGCCGCTGCAATGCCGGAGATCTCCTTCTTCTGCTCGCCGGAGAGGCCGTCGCACAAGACTTTGAAGCCGAGGCCATAATGGGTGTGGTACAAGGAGGACATGGAGAGCGAAGGTGTGGTGTGCTTTTGCGCGGCACCTGACCATGTTTAAATAGCGGGCGGATGCGGGGCGCCAATCGGAGAGGTGTTTAATGTTGGACGACACAGGGACGAACGTGTGGTGCTCGATGCGCCGGAGTAGGTTCCTCGGCACATGCAATAGTTTAATGAACGTAGGCAGGCAAACGAATATTGTTTCAATGCAGAGAGAAGATGTGTGTAGCGGGTAGCGCTCTCGACCGGCGTGTCACTTCAATGTCCGCTCTAGTGAATAGTCACATCAGCTCTGGCTGGCTTGAATGCAGGCAATTGGCTTCAGTCGGAAAGGAGCTCAGTCGAGGGAGAGGGGTTTTGGGTAGGTCATGGTTGTCGAAAGCTTGCATGGCAGCGGTCTCGACTCTTGCAAAACCCTCCAGTTTACTTCCTGTTTACAAAAAAATACATCTGAAATGGATACAGTACCGCGTTGGTTGGAACACGTCCGAATAGTATGGTCCGAACGGTTGCGGACGGTTAGTTAGACATTAGAGATGACCTAATATTTGGCAATTTTCGATAAGAGGGATAGTCAAACACGCGATTTGGAGGAATAGTCAAACATGCGATTGGCACCATCCCTACCATGTACCCCACGGTGGACCCGATGAGAGTGCACGCCATAAAGCTAAGGATTGAAGCCAAGATAATGAGATAAGATAACCGCTGGTCCCTCTAATGGATAAGCCAAACATGATGTTAAAAAATGCCCTCGTGGCTTTGCATTCAGGTTAGCAACTCGTTTACATCTACATAATTTATCTCGTGTGACCCCTGAAAAAAAATGATAATTCATCTCGGGCGGCTGTAGATCATCTACCGACTCGGTGTTATTTTTTTCAGGAAAAACAGGTAATACTTTCTACGTCTTAAAATAAGTGTCTCAATTTTATACTAATTTTAGTATAAAATTATACTAGAATTAAGATATTTATTTTGGAACGGAAGGAATAGTTATGATATTTGTGTTCCACTTTCGGAGAAAATAAGGAGGAAAAATGTAATGCCAAAGGATACATTCAGAGGCACAATCATGGCATCCGGGTGTGGAGAGTAAGAGCTTTTACATCTTCGGGGTCAAAAAACCCCTCTTCAATAGATGATATAGATAAAAAAAATATCTATGTAAACTACAACATTTCTATGTGCAAATTAGCATCTCCACCTACAGGAGATATAAAAATGGCAATCGCGCACCAACAGTCCAACAGCCATCAATTCGCTTCCGTGCGACCGCCGCCCGTCCGCCCGCCCGCCACCGCCATGGCCAACGCCAATGACCCCAGCGCACCACCCGCCCGCCGCTGGTCTGACCCACCTCGCTGCAGCCGCCGTCGGTGAGACCACTATCCCCAATTTGGCCTCCGCCTCCATGCCGCCGCCCCGGATTTGCCCCACCTTGGTCGGTCGTCATCGCGCTGGAGCTGCCTACGAAGAAGCAGCGGGCCGCCAAGCCATGCGGTGGAGGCGTGAAGCGGCAGATGGCGCGGGGGCGCAACCCAGCGGCGAACTAACCTCGGCCGACCAAAATTTTGAAGCCAAACACGGCTGCGGCGGCCGTGGCTTCCTCCTCCGGCTAAAGAGGCCCTCCTCCACCTTCATCGCCGACCCTACGCCGTTCCTCCTCTTTCTGCGTGGTATCGCCACTGCTCCGCCGCCCCGATTCGCCCCACCACCACACCAATTCGCCACCCCTACTGCCCCTCCGATGCTCCTTCGCCGCCGCCATGAATCGCGGTGCGCCACCGCCGTCCCCACTGTCGTCGCCCCGATTTGGCCGCCGCCCACTAGTTTTTACATCTCAATTTTGCATCACCTATTGGAGTTGCACTTGTACATCTCCGTTTTGCATCATCTGTTGGAGCTGAACCTTTTTTGGAGATGCAAAAAGCACTTTTTGGAGATGTAAACTTTTACATCTCTTGTTTTACATCTCCAAATTTGCATCTTCTATTGGAGATGCTCTAATGGAGTCTGCTACCATATAGCACCAGGTCAAGAGACTTCTCACGGATGCGTGTAGGTGGAAATATTTAAGGAAATATGCCCTAGAGGCAATAATAAAGTTGTTATTTATATTTTCTTATATCATGATAAATGTTTATTATTCATGCTAGAATTGTATTAACCGGAAACTTGATACATGTGTGAATACATAGACAAAACATAGTGTCCCTAGTATGCCTCTAGTAGACTAGCTCGTTAATCAAAGATGGTTAAGTTTCCTAACCAAAGACATGTGTTGTCATTTGATGAACGGGATCACATCATTAGGATAATGATGTGATGGACAAGACCCATCCGTTAGCTTAGCATAATGATTGTTAAGTTTATTGCTATTTCTTTCTTCATGACTTATACATATTACTTTGACTATGAGATTATGCAACTCCTGAATACTGGAGGAATACCTTGTGTGCTATCAAACGTCACAACGTAACTAGGTGATTATAAACATGCTCTACAGGTGTCTTCGAAGGTGTTTGTTGGGTTGGCATAGATCAAGATTAGGATTTGTCACTCCGAGTATCGGAGAGGTATCTCTGGGCCCTCTCGGTAATGCACATCACTATAAGCCTTGCAAGCAATGTGACTAATGAGTTAGTTGCTGGATGATGTATTAAGAAACGAGTAAAGAGACTTGCCGGTAACGAGATTGAACTAGGTATGATGATACCGATGATGGAATCTCGGGCAAGTAACATACCGATGACAAAGGGAATAACGTATGTTGTTATTGCGGTTTGATCGATAAAGATCTTCATAGAATATGTAGGAACCAATATGAGCATCCAAGTTACGCTATTGGTTATTGACCAGAGATATGCCTCGGTCATGTCTACATAGTTCTCGAACCCGTAGGGTCCGCACACCTAATGTTCAATAACGATTTGTATTATGAGTTATGAGTTTTTGGTGACCGAAGTTTGTTTAGAGACCTGGATGAGATCACGGAGATGACGAGGAGTCTCGAAATGGTGAAGAGGTAAAGATTGATATATCGGAAGGTAGTATATTCGGTCACCGGAAGGGTTCCGGAGTGTATCGGGTACATATCAGAGTACCGGAGAGGTTACCAGAACCCCCCGGTGGAAGATATGGGCCATATGGGCCATAGGAGGGAGGCTAACCAGCACACAAGGGGCCGGTGCGCCCCCCACAAGGGAGGGGGGAATTGGTTTAGGGAAGGGGGCGTGACCCCCCTTTCATTCTCCTACTCCCTCTCCTTCCTTTTCCCTCCGGTGAAGAAAGGAAAAAGGGGGGGGGACCGAATCCTACTAGGACTAGGAGTCCTAGTAGGACTCCCCCCATGGCGCGCCCCTCTTGGCCGGCCACCCCTTCCTCCCCACCTCTATATACGGGGGCAAGGGCATCCCAAAGGCACATCAATTGTTCTCTTAGCCGTGTGTGGTGCCCCCTCCATACTTTACTCCTCCAATTATAGCGTCGTAGTGCTTAGGCGGAGCCCTGCGTGGATCACATCACCATCACCGTCACCACGCCGTCGTGCTGACGAAACTCTCCCTCAACCTTTGCTGGATCAAGAGTTTGAGGGATGTCATCATGCTGAACGTGTGCTAAACTCGGAGGTGCCGTATGTTCGGTTCTAGACTGATTGGATCGTGAAGACGTTCGACTACATCAACCACGTTAACCTAACGCTTCCGCTTTCGGTCTACGAGGGTACGTGGACACACTCTCCCCCTCTCATTGCTATGCATCTCCTAGATAGATCTTGCATGATTGTAGGAAATTTTTTAAATTGCATGCTATGTTTCACAACAGTGGCATCTAAGCCAGGTCTATGTGTAGACGATATGCACGAGTAGAACACAAAGAGTTGTAGGCGATAAGAGTCATACTGCTTACCACCAACGTCTTACTTTGTTTCGGCGGCGTTGTTGGATAAAGAGACCCGGACCAACGTTACATGACCACGTTCATGAGACTAGTTCTACCGACGTGCTTTTGCACATAGGTGGCTGGCGGGTGTGTGTTTCTCCAACTTTAGTTGAATCGAGTTTGACTACGGCCGGTCCTTGTTGAAGGTTAAAAGAGCACACTTGACGAAAAAATGTTGTGTTTTTGACGCGTAGGTAAGAACGGTTCTTGCTAGAAGCCCGTAGCAGCCACGTAAAACTTGCAACAACAAAGTAGAGGATGCCTAACTTGTTTTTGCAAAGCATGTTGTGAAGTGATATGGTCAAGACATGATGAGATATAAATTGTTGTATGAGATGATCATGTTTTGGAAAAGTTATCGGCAACTGGCAGCAGCCTTATGGTTGTCGCTTTATTGTATGAAATGCAATTGCCATGTAATTGCTTTACTTTATCACTAAGCGGTAGCGATAGTCGTAGAAGCAATAGTTGGCAAGACGACAACGACGCTACGATGGAGATCAAGGTGTCAAGCCGGTGACGATGGAGATCATGACGGTGCTTTGGAGATGGAGATCAAAGGCACAAGATGATGATGGCCATATCATGTCACATATTTTGATTGCATATGATGTTTATCTTTTATGCATCTTATTTTGCTTAGTATGGCAGCAGCATTATAAGATGATCCCTCACTAAATTTCAAGGTATAAGTGTTCTCCCTGAGTATGCACCATTGATATAGTTCGTCGTGCCGTGACACCATGTGATGATCGGGTGTGATAAGCTAGTTCACATACAACGGGTGCAAGCAAGTTTTGCATGTGCAGAATACTCGGGTTAAACTTGACGAGCCTAGCATATGCAGATATGGCCTCAGAACACTGAGACCTAAAGGTCGAACGTGAATCATATAGTAGATATGATCAACATAGAGATGTTCACCATTGAAAACTACTCCATCTCACATGATGATCGGACATGGTTTAGTTGATATGGATCACGTGATCATTTAGATGACTCGAGGGATGTCTATCTAAGTGGGAGTTCTTAAGTAATATAATTAATTGAACTTAATTTATCATGAACTTAGTCATGATAGTTTTTGCATATCTATGTTGTAGATAAATAGCTTGCGATGTAGCTCCACGTTTATTTTGATATGTTCCTAGAGAAAAACTATGCTAAAAGATGATAGTAGCAATGATGCGGAGTGGGTCCGTGATCTGAGGATTATCCTCATTACTGCATAGAAGAATTATGTCCTTGATGCACCGCTAGGTGACAGACCTATTGCAGGAGCAGATGTAGACATTATGAACGTTTGCAAGCTCAATATAATGACTACTTGATAGTTTAGTGCACCATGCTTTACAGCTTAGAACCGGGACTTCAAAAATGTTTTGAACGCCATGGAGCATATGAGATGTTTCAAGACCTGAAAATGATATTTCAGACTCATGCCCGTGTTAGAGGTATGAGACCTCTGACAAGTACTTTGCCTACAAGATGGAGGAGAATAGCTCAGCTAGTGAGCATGTGCTCAGAATGTCTGGGTACTACAATCGCTTGAATCAAGTGGAAGTTAATCTTCCAGATAAGATAGTGATTGATAGAGTTCTCTAGTCACTATCACCAAGTTACTAGAACTTTGTGATGAACTATAATATGCAAGGGATGACGAAAATAATTCTCAAGATCTTCGCGATGCTGAAATCAGTGAAGGTAGAAATCAAGAAATAGCATCAAGTGTTGATGGTTAACAAGACCACTAGTTTCAAGAAAAAAAGGGCAAGGGAAAGAAGGGGAACTTCAAAAAGATTGGCAAGCAAGTTGCCACTCCAGTGAAGAAGCCCAAAGCTAGACCTAAGCCTGAAACTGAGTGCTTCTACTGCAAAGGGAGTGGTCACTGGAAGCAGAACTACCCCAAATACTTGGCGGATAAGAAGGATGGCAAAAGTGAACAAAGGTATATTTGATATACAGGTTATTGATGTGTACTTTACTAGTGTTCATAGTAGCCCCTGGGTATTAGATACCGGTTTAGTTGCTAAGATTAGTAACTCAAAACATCAGTTGCAGAATGAACAAATACTAGTTAAGAGCAAAGTGACGATGTGTGTTGGAAGCGATTCCAAGGTTGATACGATCACTATCGCACACTCCCTCTACCTTCGGGATTAGTGTTGAACCTAAAATAAATGTTATTTGGTGTTTGCATTGAGAAAGAATATGATTGGATCATGTTTATTGCAATACGATTATTCATTTAAGTCAAAGAATAATTGTTACTCTGTTTGCATGAATAAAACCGTCTATGGTCATACACTCAATATAAATGGTTTAATGGATCTTGATCGTAGTGATACACATATTCATAATATTAATGCCAAAATATGCAAAGTTGATAATGATAGTGCAACATGTTTGTGGCACTACCGTTTAGGTCATATTGGTGTAAAGCACATGAAGAAACTCCATGTGGATGGACTTTTGGAATCACTTGATTATGAATCATTTGATTCTTGCAAACCATGCCTCGTGGGCAAGATGACTAAGACTCCGTTCTCCGGAACAATGGAGGGAGCCACTGACTTACTGGAAATAATACATACCGATGTATGCGGTCCGATGAGTGTTGAGGCTCGCGGCGGGTATCATTATTTTCTAACCTTCACAGATGATTTGAGCAGATATGGGTATATCTACTTAATGAAACACAAGTCTGAAACATTTGAAAAGTTCAAAAAAAATTAGAGTAAAGTGGAGAATCATCGTAACAAGAAACTAAAAGTTTCTATGATCTGATCGCGGAGGCAAATATTTGAGTTACGAGTTTGCCTTCATTTATAAACAATGTGGAATAGTTTCACAACTCACGCCACCTGGAACACCACGGCGTAATGGTGTGTCCGAACGTCGTAATCGTACTTTATTAGATATGGTGCGATCTATGATGTCTCTTACCGATTTACCACTATCGCTTTAGGGTTATGCACTAGAGACAGTTGCATTCACGTTAAATAGGGCACCATCTAAATCTGTTGAGACAACACTGTATGAATTGTGGTTTGGCAAGAAAACTAAGTTGTCGTTTCTTAATGTTTGGGGTTGCGATGCTTATGTGAAAAAGCTTCAACCTGATAAGCTTGAACCCAAATCGGAGAAGTGCGTCTTCATAGGGTACCCAAAAGAAACTGTTGGGTACACCTTCTATCACAGATCCGAAGGCAAGATATTTGTTGCTAAGAATGGATCCTTTCTAGAGAAGGAGTCTCTCTAAAAGGAAGTGAGTGGGAGGAAAGTAGAACTTCATAAGGTAATTGTACCTTCTCTTGAATTGGAAAGTAGCTCATCACATAAATCAGTTCCAATGATGCTGACACCAACTAGAGAGGAAGCTAATGATAATGATCATGAAACTTCAGATCAAGTTAGTACCAAACCTCGTAGGTGAACCAGAGCACGTTCCGCACCTGAGTGGTACGGTAATCCTGTTCTGGAAGTCATTTTACTAGACCATGACGAACCTATGAACTATGAGGAAGCGATGATGAGCCCAGATTCCGTGAAATGGCTTGAGGCCATGAAATCTGAGATGGGATCCATGTATGAGAACAGAGTGTGGACTTTGGTGGACTTGCCCGATGATTGGCAAGCCATTGAGAATAAATGGATCTTCAAGAGGAAGATGAACGCTGATGGTAGTGTTACTATGTACAAAGCTCGACTTATCACAAAATGTTTTCGACAAGTTCAAGGTGTTGACTACGATGAGATTTTGTCACTCGTAGCGATGCTTAAGTCTGTCCGAATCATGTTAGCAATTGCCACATTTTATGAAATCTGGCAAATGGATGTCAAAACTACATTCCTTAATGGATTTCTTAAAGAAGAGTTGTGTATGATGCAACCAGAAGGTTTTGTCAACCCTAAAAGGTGCTAACGAAGTGTGAAAGCTCCAGTGATCCATTTATGGACTGGTGCAAGCATCTCGGTGTAGGAATATACGCTTTGATAGTGTGATCAAAGCATATGGTTTTATACAGACTTTCAGAGAAGCCTGTTTTTACAAGAAAGTGAGTGGGAGCTCTGTAGCATTTCTAATATTATATGTGGATGACATATTGGTGATTGGAAATGATATACAATTTCTGGATATCATAAAAGGATACTTGAATAAGAATTTTTGAATAAAATACCTCGGTAAAGCTACTTATATATTGAGCATCAAGATCTATAGAGATAGATCAAGACGCTTGATAGGACTTTCACAAAGCACATACCTTGACAAGATTTTGAAGGAGTTCAAAATGGACCAGTAAAAGAAAGGGTTCTTACCCGTGTTACAAGGTGTGAAGTTGAGTAAGACTCAAAACCCGACCACAGCAGAATATATAGAGAGAATGAAAGTCATTCCCTATGCCTCAGCTATAGGTTCTATAAATTATGCTATGATGTGTACCAGACCTATTGTGTACCTTACCATGAGTTTGGCAAGGGGGTACGATAGTGATCCAGGAGTGGATCACTAGACAGTGGTCAAAGTTATCCTTAGTTACCTAAGAGGACTAAGGAAATATTTCTCGGTTATGGAGGTGATAAAGAGTTCGTCGTAAAGAGTTACGTCGATGCAAGATTTGACACTAATCCAGATGACTCTGAGTCTCAATCTGGATACATATTGAAAGTGGGAGCAATTAGCTAGAGTAGCTCCGTGCAGAGCATTATAGACATAGAAAATTTGCAAAATACACATGGATCTGAATTTGGCAGACCCGTTGACTAAACTTCTCTCACAAGCAAAACATGATCACACCTTAGTACTCTTTGGGTGTCAATAACATAGCAATGTGAACTGGATTATTGACTCTAGTAAACCCTTTGGGTGTTGGTCACATGGCGATGTGAACTATGGGTATTAATCACATAAAGATGTGAACTATTGGTGTTAAATCACATGGCGATGTGAACTAGATTATTGACTCTAGTGCAAGTAGGAGACTGAAGAAAATATGCCCTAGAGGCAATAATAAAGTTGTTATTTATATTTCCTTATATCATGATAAATGTTTATTATTCATGCTAGAATTGTATTAACTAGAAACTTGATACATGTGTGAATACATAGACAAAACACACTGTCCCTAGTATGCCTCTCCTAGACTAGCTCGTTAATCAAAGATGGTTAAGTTTCCTAACAATAGACATGTGTTGTCATTTGATGACCAGGATCACATCATTAGGAGAATGATGTGATGGACAAGACCCGTCCGTTAGCTTAGCATAATGATCGTTAAGTTCTATTGCTATTGCTTTCTTCATGACTTATACATATTCCTTTGACTATGAGATTATGCAACTCCCGAATACCGGAGGAATAACTTGTGTGCTATCAAACATCATAACGCAACTGGGTGATTATAAAGATGCTCTATAGGTGTCTCCGAAGGTGTTTGTTGGGTTGGCATAGATCAAGATTAGGATTTGTCACTCCGAGTATCGGAGAGGTATCTCTGGGCCCTCTCGGTAATGCACATCACTATAAGCATTGTAAGCAATGTGACTAATGAGTTAGTTGTGGGATGATGTATTACGGAACGAGTAAAGAGACTTGCCGGTAACGAGATTGAACTAGGTATGATGATACCGACGATCGAATCTCGAGCAAGTAACATACCGATGACATAGGGAATAACGTATGTTGTTATTGCGGTTTGACCGATAAAGATCTTCGTAGAATATGTAGGAACCAATATGAGCATCCAGGTTCCGCTATTGGTTATTGACCGGAGATATGTCTCGGTCATGTCTACATAGTCCTCGAACCCGTAGGGTCCGCGCGCTTAACATTCGATGACGATTTGTATTATGAGTTATGAGCTTTTGGTGACTGAAGTTTGTTCGGAGTCCTGGATGAGATCACGGAGATGACGAGGAGCCTTGAAATGGTCGAGAGGTAAAGATTGATATATTTGAAGGTAGTATTCGGTCACCGGAATGGTTTCGGAGTGTATCGGATACATACCGGAGTATCGGAGCCCCCCGGTGGAAGATATGGGCCATATGGGCCATAGGAGGGAGGCTAACCAGCCCACAAGGGGCTGGTGCGCCCCCCACAAGAGAGGAGGCCGAATTGGTTTAGGGAAGGGGGTGCCACCCCCCTTTCCTTCTCCTAGGCCGTCTCCTTCCTTTTCCCTGCGGTGAAGAAAGGAAAAGGGGGGCGAGTCCTAGTAGGACTCCCCCCATAGCGTGCCCCTCTTTTTTTGACTAGGAACTGTGGGGCAAACCCCCACAGCATATCAAAACTTTATTAAGAAGATACAACAGTTACAACGGCATGATTACAAGAGGTAACCAGAAAAAAAAAAGCTTACAAAAACAAACTTAAGGGGGGAGAAAGGAGATCCATTTCAGCAAGTCATCCTTGTAAGCAGATTTGATTATGTGCTGCATTAGACCAATATCATGCCTAAAAGCACATCTCCATTTATTGAAACTTGCCCTCTCACTTCTGAAAACTTTGGCATTTCTGATGATCCAGATATTCCAGCAGGCAATGAACACCACTTCAGTGAAGAAAGGCTTATCAAAACTTCTCCTTGCCTGAATAACCAAATCGGACAGGGAGTTGCCAACAGACCAATCAATCTGCAGATAATTCCAAATCCTGATACTGAAGTTGCAGTTAAAGAACAGAGGGTCCTTGGTTTCTTTAGTCTGCAAGGGGCAGAGCTTACAATGAACTCCATCCTGCATGTGCCAATGTCTCCTTTCAACCATATCCTTGGTGTTCAGTCTGTCCATAATAAGCATCCAAGCAAACACCTTGATCTTGAGGGTACAAGAGGATTTCCAAATCCAACAAAGTAAAGGGTTGAAAGTTTCAGACACAAAAGTGTGGGAGTAGAACAGCTTGGCCTTGAAAACCTTGGATGAGCCCTGCCACAACCATAAGTCCTTAGAACTAGCTTCTCTACTGTGAGATCCCATCATATCTTTAATCAAGTTTAACTCATCAAAAGCTTGAGCAGACAAAGGAAGATGGAAATGCTGGTACATGTCCAGGGTATTGAAAATTTCCTTAACTGAAATCCAGGGATCCTTAGCAAAAGATAATAACCTTGGAAATCTAGTCTGCAGGCTAGGAACTTCATTGCCAAGATTCCAATTATCAGACCAAAAAAGAGCAGTGTCACCTTCATTAACCTGCACCCATGAGAATTTCTAAAATTCTGTATTACCTTGCAAATATCCCTCCACTAAAAGGAGCCCCAATCATTTGTTCCCTGGGGCATTCCTTCATAATAATATGAATCCCAGATTAGGGACACCCAAGGAATATCTCTTTTGTTGAGGAAATTACTATCATGTTTGAGTAGCAGTGCCACATTCTGAACCCCCCAGGTTTAGGATATCAAGACCACATTTATTTTTTGGTCTACAAATCAGCTCCCAAGAAGCAAGAGATGGGGCTGGCTCATCTCTATGTTTTCTCCACAGACACTGCCTTTGGATTCTTTCTAATTGCTTAAGGATACCAGCAGGAACAGCCAGGCTACACAAAAAGAATATTGGCATGGAAGACAGAGCAAAGTTGAGGAACTGCAATCTTTCACCTTGGTTAAGGAAGGAGGAGCTAGCAGTCATTCTCCTTTCCATACAATCCACTAGGGGCATAAAGTCCACCATTTTTGGTCTTGTAGTTCCCACAGGAAAACCAAGATATGTAAATGACATCCTACCAATTTGGCAGCCAAAAGCAGCAGCAAGATCCTCCATCACAGCAGGGTCAACATTTATTGGAATAATAAAAGATTTGTGGTAATTGACATCAAGACTTGTGGATTGAGAGAACACCTTCAGTGTATCCTTCAGGGCCAGAAGCTGAGCCCTATCAGCAGGGAGGATGATCAAGGTATCATCAGCATATTGGATCACAGGGTAGTCCCTATCATGGCAAGGTATAGGGAGATGAAGAACACCCTTCTTGAACATATCATTAATCACTGTTTGCAAGAGATCAGCAGCTATGACAAATAGAAGAGGAGATACAAGGTCACCCTGCCTGACTCCCTTTTGCAAACAAACTTCCTCCCAAGGACACCATTAAGAAGAACAGAAGAAGAACCAGTGTCCAAAAGTTGTTTCATCCATAGGATCCACTTCTCATTGAAGCCTTTATGCCAGAGAATTTGGAAAATATTTCATGCTCCACAGAATCAAAGGCCTTCTCAAAGTCCAGCTTAAGGATTACAATTGGCCTCTTGGACTGATGGCATTGGTGCAAATATTCAAAGGTCCAACCAATACAATCCTAAATTGTTCTGCTCTTAATGAAACCATACTGATTTTTGTGAATACACTGCATGATCAGCTCCTGGAATCTATTGGCAGCCATTTTGGAAAGAAACTTCAGCCCCATGCTAGTGAGAGAGATAGGCCTATAATCACCCACTTCCTCGGGTGAAAGTTTTTTGGGCACCGAAGTAATAAAAGAACTATTAATATTCTCCAAGATAGCAGTTCCTCATGGAAAGCCTGGGCCAGTTCATAGAAGTCTTTTGAAATTAGGTGCCATCTCCACAGGCATATGCTTGACCACATTGTCCATTTCTTCCCTTTCAAAAGGCTTAGTGAGCACCTCAAGGCCAGCCACAGGGGAGATTAGTGATGATAAATCAAAGCCCATCACAATCCCTCTAGAAGTGCCCATTCTGTTCTTGAAAAAACTCCAAAAAATTCCAGCCATTTGTGAATGATCAGAGACCATAGAACCATCAGGTATCTTAAGACTAGCTATGGAATTTCTCCTATGTCTCTTAGTGGCCATGGCATGAAAGAATTTGGTGTTCTCTCCCCCAACCTTAAAATACCTAATAGTGCATCTCTTTTTCCAATATAGGCACTGTAAGTGCAGAAGCTTTTCCAAGTGGGCCTTAACAATCCTTCTGAAATTGATCTCCTGCCTAAAGAGGGGCCTTCACTCCTCCAACTCATCAAGAAGGAAGACAACATGATTGCATTTGCTGATCAATAATTTTAATTTGGAGACATTCATTTGCCACCTCTTAAGGCACATTCTCAAAAAAATTTAATTTGTCTTCAATCCTAGCAGTTATGTGCACTTTCCTAGAGGGCTTTTGCCAAGATGATTCCACACACTCCATGAAACCCTCCATCTCCATCCAATAATTTTCAAACCTAAAAAGATTTGACTTTGGGATGGTAGTCTTAATAGAGACCAAACAAGGGACATGATCAGAAGCAGTCCTGGCCAAGGGCAGAACTTCAGTCATAGGATAATCACTAATCCAGCCCACTGAGGTGAAGAACCAATCTATTTCTCAACAAGTGGGATATCTTGCATATTGGACCAGGTGTAGGATCGACCTTTGATTGGTAACTCAAGAAGGCCCAAGTGCCCAATTATCTCATTGAAAATAAACATGTCATTTATGTCTCCACCAGGTAAGTTTCTGTTATCCACAGACCTAAGGAAATTAAAATCACCAAGCAACAACCAGTGCTCATCAAGAGGGATACACAAGTTTTATAACCAAGTAACAAAATTTTCCCTAGCTTCACCCTGACAAGGGCCATAAACAAAAACTAAAGTCAACTTTTCATTGTTCTACCTGGAGGTAAACTGAATGACCACGGCAAATTGTTGTACTTCAATTAAGGTGCCAATAAAAACAGAAGAATTCCAGACCACAAGGATACCACCAGAAGCTCCCATGGAAGGAGAGCAAGCAAAAGAATCAAATCTTTTAGGACATAAGCTTTTGATTGACCTAGAGTCAAAGGAAGGGCACTTAGTTTCTTGTAAACAGGTTATAGAACATTGGCTCTCCTCAATTTTCTGCCTGACAGCTCTCTGCCTAGCTTCAGAATTCAAACCTCTTACATTCCAGCACAAAACATTCCAGTTTCTACAAAGATTACTCATTATAGCACAATAATAATATCCATAAACCACATGGCACACAATGCCACGTGTCCAAAAGAGCACAGCAAAGTCTGACCCAGCATTAAGACATAACATAGTTCATGAGATAGTTTGCTGCATAAGAACATAAAACAAGCGAAATTAAGGGCTTGCCAAACCCAACAGGCCAAGGACACACTAATCATCAGAGTTGGTGGAGACAGCAGCTGGTGGGTCCACCATAAGTGCATCCACAGAAAGGAGAGTGGCGTCAATTTCCAGCTCTCTCCCAATCTCTTGTAGTCGACTGATAGGCGTAGCTGGAGGGACTCCTTCTGAAGCAGGTTCATCAGGCATCTGAGACGTGAAAGGCTTGGCTCTGGGCTTCTTCCTCTTGGGCTGGAGAGTGAGCTCCTGGAAGGTGGGCTTGAATGCATCGCGCTGGACAGAGCTTCTGGTGCAACGCCTAACCGAAGTGTCCACAATTGGAGTTGGCGCCAATGTTTTCCGTGGCCTTCTAGCTTTAGCAACCACAGCCACAGGAGAGGTCACCTTCATAGGTCCCACATCAACAGTATCAGAAAAAAGAGCCCTGCCGACTGGCCTGGCCGTCTCCTGATCCTTCCATGTAAGCAGCGGCAGGTCCAAGTCACTGAATGCAAGATCCCAGCTTCTCTTTGACAGGACAACTGGCGACAGAGGCTACAACAGAATTGGCATGGGAACAGAGAAAACAACAGGAGCTTGCAGAAGAGTTTCAAAAGATCCCCTCCAAACCATATCAGGAGGCAGAGGAGGCCCAAATGGCACCGCGGTCAAAGCAATCTCATCCCTGATAGCAGGAGGCTGGTAGACAACAATGGCCCTGTTGTTGACTGCCTCCTCATCAACATTCAAAGGAAGAACTGGAGCTTCAGGCTGATCATCATCAACCAAAATAACAGCAGCAGGAGGTTCCTGGTGGTCAGCAGCAGAGCTGGGCTGGGCTGAGAGATCAACCACCATTGACTCCTGGTCTTGGGCATGCTCAGGGTCCACGTGGTCATTCCAAATGCCCCAATTATCATCAGCCACCTCGTTGATCACTGGCTCAGGAGCGGGAGGGGGGACTGCATTCCACCCCAAAGCAGGATAAGCTGGCAGGTTAAACGGAGGCAGCTCAGGGAAAGGAACACCAGGTACTGGGTGCGGATTGCCATTGATGGGCATATAATCTTCGTCCTGTGGCATCTGCTCGGCAAAATTTGCACCTAGAATGTATAAAGGCACAGTCCAAGAAACCCTAGCACCTCCCCAAGCCGCAAAATCCATGAACAACACATCACGTGGCACAAGTATATCGTCCGAGAAAGAAGCAAACACCAGAGATCGAACCAAGTAAGGGTCCTCGCTCACCCAATGATGGAACTTGCCAAAAGTGTTCACAGCAGCTCTGATGCATTCTGTATTACGAAGATCCAACGGTATACCAAGGAACATGAGCAGCCCCTGACAAAAACCCTGGACGCCACGGAAGGATTCACCCTCATCATGCTTCATAAATCGCCCAAAACGGTCATTACCCAGCGACTGAGGCGGGAGCTGCAGCAATAAGAATTTGATAGCAGCATCCCGAAGCTCAAAGAGCCCAACCGAACGAATCCAAGGCTGCGCCGACCTAACCAAAACTCCATGCGCTTGCAGCCACTGCACCACTTCCTCTCTAGCAGCGCCAATCTCATCAGGCTGGGGGATAAGCATTACCTCAGCAAGCATGAACTCCTCATGGCGGCGCACAATTGGGGTATGTGGCGTCACAAAAGTTCTTGGGAGACGATCTTCCCCACCATCGACAATGTGATGGCCAGCAGGTACATACAACAAAGGATCTAGGTGGAAGTTGGCCATCGGGACCGAGGACTCTGCCTCCAACGACGGCGAGTGCAACGGTGGAGGAGGGGTAGTAGGCGGCGAGGCCGATGGAGTCTTAGGGCCAGGGCTGACGAAACTAGACGAGGGAGTAAATGCGGAAGTGGAAGGGAGGTCCAAGTTTGGTAAAAGTGTTGTCAGAGAGATATTCCCGCAGCGCGCCTTGGAAGTTGCAATGTTAGCGGGTTTGGCTTGCCAAACGAGCCCCCAAATCCGAGCAAACCTGTTACAATCTTTCTTGACGTGACCAGACCGGAGGCAAGAGATGAACCAAAGCTTAGACGTGCAGGCAGAGGCAAAATGTCCCTTCTTTAAACACTTCTAGCACGTAATAATATCCTCAACCATATCAGAAATTAAATTATCAAAATCCTCCATGGCTTGCTGAGAAGAGGGGATATCCAAATGCTCCCCAAAGGACACCGGCTCAGCCCGGTCTGAACCAGCAAAAGAGGTGTACTGGCCAAGGCCTGTGGCACGTGCAGAGGTTGGCCCAGCATGGCTTGGCACGTCCACATTCAAAGAACCCGAACTCCTGCCCGAGATAGGTGGCGTACGATCAGCCAAAGGCAGGAGATCCTGAACCGTACCAAAAGAGATGGATGGCCTCGCCGATGTCCACCGGAGATTCGCCGACAAAGAAGGACGAATGACAACCCTCTCATGGGGAGGAATCGAATAACCCGCATCTTCGATTGTTTGAATGCAATTTTCCATAGCCAGATAACGATAACCCCGACAAGCAGCATAATTTTGGAAGACCGCAAATGATAATTTGTTGCCAACTGAACGAGTGGATTTGAACGAATATTTGGATGGCTTAGAATGCATGGCTAAAACCTCAAGAGCAGCACACCTTTTAGAGGGACTAACAAGGATCCACTCAGCATCACATTCTAACTTCCAGATCTTAAACTCACGGCTCCAATTAGGACCACCGTTACTCCAAAGATGAAAGTAACATTTGAAATGATCGCAAGCAAAAGATTGAAGACTAAGAATGATCATGGCAACAACCTTGCAACAAAATTGAAAACCAAATACCTTATCCTTGATCAGGAAAACCATGAGATCAATACCCGAGCCGCCGCCACCGAGTCTTCGTTCAAACCAAAATTGTAATGTCCAAAAGAGACCACCATGGTGAAGATGTCCGAGTCATCCATAGGGTGCACCGAAAAGCCAGTAGATTGAAAAACCCTATTCGCAAAGGCTAAACCCTTGGAGAAATCCAAGCCAAGGGTAGATCCATCATTGGAACCCATGTGAGATGGGTATGGATGAGTAGACCCCGAGAAGCCGGAGAGATCAATTGGGGAGAACCTAAAAATTGGTGGCTAGTGGAGGAGATCGCCGGAGGGTGGTGGAGATCGCCGGGGTGGGGGAGCCATGTCGCGGAAAGCCTCTTGGCCGGCCACCCCTCCTCCCCTCCTTTATATACGTGGGCGGGGGGACCCCAAAGGAACATCAATTGTTCTCTTAGCCGTGTGTGGTGCACCCCTCCATAGTTTACTCCTCTGGTCACAGCGTCGTAGTGCTTAGGCGAGGCCCTGCGCAGATCACATCACCATCACCATCACCATGTCGTCGTGCTGACGGAACTCTCCCTCAACCTTTGCTGCATCAAGAGTTCGAGGGACGTCATCAAGCTGAACGTGTGCTGAACTCGGAGGTGCCGTACGTTTGGTACTAGATCGGTTGGACCGTGAAGACGTTCGACTACATCAACTGAGTTAACCTAACACTTCCGCTTTCGGTTTACAAGGGTATGTGGACACACTCTCCCCCTCTCGTTGCTATGCATCTCCTAGATAGATCTTGTGTGATCGTAGGAAATTTTTGAAATTGCATGCTACATTCCCCAACAAATATAGCACCTTTTAAAAAAATAGGTAGCAACCATTCAGCGTGGGCTTTTGCTCGCCGTCTCCCCCAAATCTTCCTTCTCCATCGCGTACAAAATGGCGCTGTCATTGCTGTCCACCACCGAGAAAGCAGCTTCCGGCAAGCCATCTTCTGGATCCGTCTGTTCCCGCCATGATCTGCAAGCCCCCCACACGCCGGAGTGTTGCGCAGCCGCTGTCGTCTTCCTATGTTGTTGTGCCCTTCGCTCCAACTGAAGGAAATATGCCCTAGAGGCAATAATAAAGTTGTTATTTATATTTCCTTATATCACGGGTTGCGGCAAAACCCTCGAGGTTCGAACACTGGGGTGCGCGCGGAGGTTTTCTCCCTTCGATCCAGGCCCTAGCTCGCTAAGATCTCGCGGATGAACTCGACGAACTCACAAGGAAAAGACACAAGATTTATACTGGTTCGGGCCACCATTGTGGTGTAATACCCTACTCCAGTGTGGTGGTGGTGGATTGCCTCTTGGGCTGATGATGAACAATACCAGGGGAAGAACAGCCTCCTGAGGTTGAGGTGTTCTTGTGCTTGGTGAACTTGTGTGGTTGGGGATGATCTTGATGATCCGTCCTTTTTTGTCGTCCCCTCTACTGTGGTGGCTAGTTCTACTTATATAGGCCCTAGTCCTCTCCCAAAATATTGAGCGGGAAGGGATCCAATAACGGCCAATTTGAAAGGGGACAGCTAGTACAGCTTATCCTGACAAAAGCGGTCTTCGCCTGCGAAAGGCTCTGGTGGTGACGCCATCTTGGGCTGCATGGTGACCTCCGTCTTGCTGTCCTTCTGGTCTTGGTCTCGTTGCACCGGTATGGAAACCTTTCCTTGATGCCTCGGTACTCCGCGCTTGTGCTTGCCCCCTTGGCACCAAAGAGGAAAAAACGATGATGCATGCGCTGGCGCCCGCCTGGTCTCGATCGTCATGGCTCACGTCACGAGGACCTCACAAGGTTTTCCTTGCCTTGATCTCTCCGCCCCTCGCGAGCTTGCCTGGCGAGGCCGCTCCTAAGGAGGTCTTGCATCGTCCGCCTCGCGAGGCTTGGCCCCTCGGGAGGGTCTTGAATGCCTCGTCGATGAAGATGGGCCGTACAGACCTGCTAGCCCAGCCACGCCGTGGGCCGCAGGCAGACAAGTCTGGGGACCCCCGTTTCCAGAACATAGACAGTAGCCCCTAGGCCCAAGGCGCGCTCGGGCTTGGCTTCAAGGCGAAGCCAAAGGTCAAGCACGGAGCACCGCGGGCCCCAAAAGCCTGCGGCCTCGGTTGACGCGTGGCGGATGATTGGACGTGGGCGTCTCCACTTCCCCATGCTGCCTCGGCAACTGCCTGACTTGATAAGTCCCTGTGACATGTGAGGAAAACCATCATTACCTGTGATCATGGGGGGCACTGGTTGGCCTTCTCCTGCTATAAATGAGGAAGGGGCGGAGCCTCTGTCGCCCATTCCTTCCTGTTCCGCCTGCTTCTTCCTCCTCTGCTCCACTGCTAGTAGCAACTTCAATGGTGCCGATCCGTAGGTTCTCGACTGAGGAGAAGGGAAAGGTTCCCCTCGACGTGTCAGCACTGCTCCTGCCGAAGAAGAGGTCGGTCCACCACCGCGGCGCCGCGAAGATGCGGGTGGTGACGAGGCCTTGGTGAGAGCGGCCTCCTCCTGGGTATCCACTACCCTTGTACGCCCAAGCCAGGGGCTCAGGAGGAAGGAGCAACGGGCGCCGGCACAGGCGCCGCGGCCCAGGTTGACGCGCCGCGACGACGAGCCCCGTCGCTCCTGGAGTCCATGCCGCGGAGTCCTCACGTGAGCTCGTGATGTGGGTGGCGATGCCCCCAAGCTCCTGGATCCGCTTCCCGCACTTCTTCTCCGACGTGATGCCTCCGAGGGGGCCTCTCAAACTCTGGTTGCAGCATGCCGACTGTGACGCTCCGGCGACCGGAGAAGAGGTTGAAGCAGTCTCCACCGGCAAGATCTTCATAACCCGCAGCTGGGGCTGGGTCTCGCGGGTTTGCCGTGCGGAGGGCGCCCTCACGATCCACTTCGAGTATGACGGCGCCTCCACGCTGTTCTTCAAGGTCTTCGACGCGGAGGGTCACCGCTTGGAGTGTTGCCCCTAAGGGGAGCGCCAGGGTGAGGCGCGCCCCGCTCGCGGCTGCTCCAGCAGCAGCGACTCTTGGGGGGCCAGCGACTCTCCTGAGCTCTACAAGACTCCGGAGATGAGCGATGACAGCTATGTGCCCCCGAGCTCTCGCCGTGCTCGGAGTAGGGCCGCAACGTCCAGCCGCTGCTGTCGCTGATCTGGATGGGGTTGGCGTCGGCCTCCCGCGGCCCATTGTTGATGATGGCGTCGGCCGCGGGGGTGTATAGATAGGATTCTCCTAGGTTCTCGTCTTTTGTTCCCTGCGAGGAATCGAGAAGTACCCCGTGGGGGCGTGTAAAGAGTTTGCAATGTCTTTTGTTGATATTATCCTAATTAAGGAAGCCTTGTGAGCATAAGTCCTGTTTAGGCTCGGTCTTCCCTTTCCAATCTCGCGACAGCTTGTCGCTCTACGCTGACAGGTCCTGGTCCCCAGGCAAGCTTCAGTCGTTGCTGGTATGCCAGGTCGTGTGCCGTGGTCAAGGCTAGGAGGTGAGCAGCCCGAGGTCCAGTAAGAGTCCCTGAGGCGCGATGCTCAGGGGGTCCCCTTTAGCGCTCAAGCAGCTGTGGTAAGATAAGAAAGGGAGGCGACATTGCCGCAATAGGGTTGCGGCGAGCGTGTCCCCTAGGTTCCAACGATTAGTTGATCTGAGCTCGTGACTTATCTTGGCGGTCCAGGGTCGATTCTTCGTGATGCGCCAGACCTGTGCGCGAACATCTGCAGCGTAGCTAGGTCAGGCCCATACGAGTCCTCCCCCTTTCAATGATCTCCTTTGTCTTCTACGTCCTCAGGTCCCAGCCCTCGAGCGAGCTCAGCCGCCGCTGGTATGCCAGGTCGCGTGCCATGGTCAAGGCCAGGGGTGAGGGCTGGAGAGCCAGTAAGAGCTCCTGAGTCGCGATGCTCAGGAGCCCCCCTTTTAACATGCAAGTGGATTACTTGGAAGAGGTGGGAGCTCGCGGTGCCGCCTGGTGTTATCCTTGTGAGATTCCTATGAGCAAGCACAAGGAAGAACACGATCTGCCGTTATGGTTACCAGCCTGCCGCTGGCTGCTCCGCGAGGGGGTGAAGGCACTAAGGGCCCGGTGAGGTGACATGCGCGGGGCATGCAGTGAGCCAGAGCTCGACCGCTTAGATTTTTTGACGTGGCAGGGACGGACCCGTGCACCATCACCGTGCCGGCTTGAGGAGGCCCTGTGGGAGGCGACGATTGAGCAGGTAGTAATCATAGGTAGATTAAACATGAGAGTAGCAGGCTTAAACAAGTTCATGGGATATACGTGCCACTAGGTCAGGCCCGAGCGGCTTGGGGATGATGCAACCCGAGGGGCGCTCCCAACAAGGTAAGCTAAAGACATAAAAAGGGATACATGCCACAGGGACGGACCCACGTGGCCTGGGAATGATGCAGCCCGAGGGGCACTCCCAGCTAAATCAACTTGGAAAATGTCACCTGGTTATGTTGACGAAGGAGAGTTGGGGCAGCTAAAGGTGCGCAGTGAAGGGGTTTCTCCTCACGAGCCACCGGGGCCCTGAGCCTCAGGAGGCTCTGGGGGCTCAGGTGGTTCCTTGAGGTCCATCTCCATCTCCATCAGGACGGCATGCTGCCTGGCCTCCTGAGCCGCTAGGATGCGCTGCAAGTTGCGCTGGTAGGCGGACAACACGCTCTGCAGGCCAAAGGGCATGCGAACGTAGCTGTGCGGTGGGCCCTCGTAACATCCCACGCGCGAAGGCCAGAAAAGCTCCTGAGAAGAGGCCCTGTTGAGCCCTGGAACGTCGATGCAGACGCGCAGCCCGGCGTCCTCGCCTGGATGGGAAGCTGCGTCTCGTGAGCGGCGGTCGCCGCGCATGGCCCTTGCGTTTTGCAATTCCTGGGTGGTCTTGGTGAAGAACTCCTGAACGGTGGGCAATCCTTGCCCTGTGCCCTCCTGAGGGAAACGCGCTGCGAAGCATGCCTCCAAGTGGTGCCCAAGCGCCTCCCTCGTGATGTGGGCAAGGTTTGAGGCCTTCCAGAAGAAAGCCCCCGAGCCCTGCCCGAGAAGGGCGCCGGGCGCGCCCTCCTATGCGATGGAGGGAGGCGCCCCGGGAGTGGGCGTTGATCCTGACAAGGCTCCAGCTGTGACGCCACCCTCCCGAGGTCCTGCACGGCGCAGCTGCTTCTTCTTCTTGGGGATGGGATGAGGAGGCCCCTCGCCCTTGCTGTCTGGGTCGTCAATTTCTGCAGCTTGGAAGGCACGCTCGAGGGAGCACACCTCATCTCTTTCTTCACATGGGACCGTGATGATCCCGCAGCTTCCCGCCATCTTGAGGACATTCTAGCCGTGATGGGTCACCGCCATGAACTTGGCCAGGGCTGGATACCCAAGGATGGCATTGTACGGCAGACGAATGTGCACGACGTCGAAGTCGATGAGCTCAGTGCGGTAGTTCTTGTGTTCCCCGAAGGTGACAGGGAGGTGGACCTGCCCTATCGGTGTGGTGGAACCGTCGGCCACTCCTGAGAAAGGCTTGGTAGGCTAAAGCTAGTCATATGGCACTTGGAGGTTGTCGAACGTGTCGACGGATAGGACGTTGAGCCATGCGCCACCGTCAATGAGGGTCTTGGTAACTTGCACATTGCTGATGACTGGGGAGCAAAGCATTGGGAGGGCTCCAGTGGTAGTTGCGCACTTGAGTTGGTCTGCCGAGTTGAACGTGATGGGGCACTGGGACCATCTGAGCGAGCGTGCGGCTTCGAGCTTGGGGAGGACTGCATTCACTTCAAGAGCAAACTGCTTGAAGATACGCTGCGAGGCTGGGGCCTGGGATCTGCCCAAGATGCAAGCGATAGCACGCAGTTCCTGGAAGCCCCCAGCCCGCTCGTCTTGATGGTGCTCGTCATTCCTTCTTGGCGGTGGTGGTAGCGGAGGGAGTCCGGCGTTGCCTTGAGGACGATCCTCACGAGGCTGATCCCTCCAGGCGCCCTTGCGAGGCTGATCCTGCCAGCAGCCCTCACAAGGCCGGTCGTGCCACTCCTGGCGCGGGCCACGATCGTCCCAGCACCGGCCACCACCTCCTCCTCCTCGGTCGTAGCCCCGGTCGCTGTGCTCGGGGCATCGACCGAGCGTCCTTCGCGAATGGCTCTGAGATCTTAACAGTCGCTGGTGTTGTGGGTATTCAGGTTGTGGAAGGCGCGGAACGAACGGCTGCTCTTGGATGGCTCTGGTTGGTCTCTGCCACGCTTGGTGTCTGGTTCTGCTGCGAGCACGACTGCTCCATTGCGCGTCACATCCTTGGCCCTGGCTTTCTTCTCCTCTGGGTCCGCAGCAGGGAGCTCGAGGAGGGAGAGGCGCCCCTCCTCAGCTCTAGCACACTTGTTCGCGATGTTGAACAGCTCCAGGGTTGTGCATAGCTCTTCATGGATAGCTAGCTCTTCCTTCATCTTGACGTCGCGGACGCCATCAGAGAACGCAGAGATGATGGCCTCGTCCATCACCTTGGGGATCTTGAGGCGGACGTTGTTGAAGCGCTGGATGTACTTCTGGAGGGTCTCTCCTAGTTGCTACTTGATGCGGCACAGGTCACCCGCAACCGGCTGGCGGTCGCGAGTGCCCTGGAAGTTAGCGATGAAGCGGTTGCGCATCTTGTCCCAGGAGGAGATCGAGCCCGGTGGCAGATTCAGGAGCCAGGAGCGGGCGCCATCCTTGAGAGCCATGGGAAACCAGTTCGCCATAACTTTCTCGTTGCCGTTAGCCGCTTCGATGCTCAGCTCGTAGAGCTGCAAGAACTCCGCGGGGTCGGGGAAACCATCGTAGCGAGGAGGCAGATCCGGCTTGAACTTGCCCGGCCAGGCGACGCTATGCAGCACGGGGGTGAAAGCGCGGCAGCCGGCTGTGGTCACCGGGGACCGCCTTGGGGGTGGAGCTTGGTCTTGATGGGGTCCACACCCTGCCGCTATAGGTGGCGCGCGGTCTTGCTGCAGCAGCCGGTCCCGACGCGGGGGTGCGAGGAGCGGCGGAGCGTTTTCTTGCGGTCGAGGGACTTCTTGACAGCTTCTTTCTTCACGCGCGGGCACAGGACGCGGCTGGTCGCGTCGCGGAGCCACGCGTCTTGGCGCCAGGGCACCGTCTTGGGGCAGAGGTGGTGGAGGCGCTCCGTGAGCTACGTCGCCCGTAGCTGGCGGAGGGCGAGGCGGAGAGAGGGACGGCGTAGGGGAGCACCCTGCGGCGCGGACAAGCTCGGCGATGCGGTCGAGCCAGTCCTTGTAGAGGTCGTCGACCGGGTGGTAGCGCAGGAGCTCGTGCGCCATGAGGAGCGCGGCCCGTGCGTCCATGGGAGCGCGACGTGCATGGGAAGAAGAACCGGCCGGGGTCAGCGATCGAGCGGTGGTGCGGCCGTCCCGCCGCACCGAGGGGTGCAGCGAGGATGCTTGTTGCTCGTTCCTCGCCAGGTTGGTGGCGGCGTTGGCGGCAGGCGATGGGGAACGACGAGGTGTCCCGCCGACGGGAGCCGTCTGAGCGACGTGGGCGGCGAGGGCAGCCCGGTGCTCAGCACGAGCGTGGCGCGCGTCTTCCATGGAGACGACGGAGCAACGGGGCGCGGAGCGACGAAAGGAAGCTTCGGTGCACCCCTTCCTGGCACGCCAAATGTCAGATCACGGGTTCCGGCAAAACCCTCAAGGTTCGAACACTGGGGTGCGCGCAAAGGTTTTCTCCCTATCGATCCACACCCTAACTTACTAAGATCTCGCGGATGAACTCGGCGAACTCACAAGGAAAAGACACAAGATTTATACTGGTCCGGGCCACCGTTGTGGTGTAATACCCTGCTCTAGTGTGGTGGTGGTGGATTGCTTCTTGGGATGATGATGAATAGTACAAGGGGAAGAACAGTCTCCTGAGGTTGAGGTGTTCTTGTGCTTGGTGAACTTGTCTGGTTGGGGATGATCTTGATGATCCATCCTTTTTTGTCGCCCCCTCTATTGTGGTGGCTAGTTCTACTTATATAGGCCCTGGTCCTCTCCCCAAATATTGAGCGGGAAGGGAGCCAACAACGGCCAATTTGAAAGGGGACAGCTAGTATAGCGTATCCCGATAAAAGCGGTCTTCGACTGCGAAAGGATCTGGTGGTGACGCCGTCTTGGGCTCCATGGCGACCTCCGTATTGCCGTTCTTCTGGTCTTGGTCTCGTTGCACCTATATGGAAACCTTTCCTTGATGCCTCGGTACTCCACGCCTGCGCTTGCCTCCTTGGCACCAAAGAGGAAACAAGGACGCTGCGGGCGCTAGCGCCCGCCTGGTGTCGATCGTCATGGCTCACGTCATGAGGACCTCGCGAGGTTTGCCTTGCCTTGATCTCTCCGCCCCTCGCGAGCCTGCCTGGCGAGGCCGCTCCTGAGGAGGTCTGGTGTCGTCCGCCTCGCGAGGCTTGGCCCTCGCGAGGGTCTTGAATGCCTCGTCGATGAAGATGGGCCGTACAGACCTGCTAGCGCAGCCACGCCGTGGGCCGCAGGAAGGCAAGTCTAGGGACCCCCGTTCCCAGAACGCCGACAGATGTGATGGACAAGACCCATCCATTAGCTTGGCATAATGATCGTTTAATTTTATTGTTATTGCTTTCTTCATGACTTATACATGTTCCTATGACTATGAGATTATGCAACTCCCGAATACCGGAGGAACACCTTGTGTGCTATCAAACGTCACAATGTAACTAGGTGATTATAAAGAAGCTCTACAGGTGTCTCCGATGGTGTTTGTTGAGTTGGCATAGATCAAGATTAGGATTTGTCACTCCATCTATCAGAGAGGTATCTCTGGACCCTCTCGGTAATGTACATCACTATGAGCCTTGCAAGCAATGTGACTAATGAGTTAGTTGCGGGATGATGCATTACGGAATGAGTAAAGAGACTTGCCGGTAACGAGATTGAACTAGGTATTGAGATACCAACGATCAAATCTCGGGCAAGTAACATACCGATGACAAAAGGAACAACGTATGTTGTTATGCGGTTTGACCGATAAAGATCTTCGCAGAATATGTAGGAACCAATATGAGCATCCAGGTTCCACTATTGGTTATTGACCGGAGATGAGTCTTGGTCATGTCTACATAGTTCTCGAACCTGTAGGGTGCGCACGCTTAACGTTCTGTGACAATTTGTATTATGTGTTATGTGATTTTATGACCGAAGTTTCTTCAGAGTCCCGGATGAGATCGGGGACATGACGAGGAGTCTTGAAATGGTCGAGGCGTAAAGATCTATATATTGGAAGGCTATATTCGGACATCGGAAAGGTTCCAAGTGATTCGGGTATTTTTCGGAGTACCGGAGAGTTACAGGAATTCGTATTAAGCCTTAATGGGCCATACGGGAAAGGAGAGAAAGGCCTCAAGGGTGGCTGTGCCCCTTCCCCATGGACTGGTATGAATTGGACTAGGGAAAGGGGGCGCCCCCTTCCTTCCTTCTCCTTCTCCCTTCCCTTTTTCCTATTCCATGTGGGAGGTGGAATCCTACTAGGATTAGGGAGTCTGATACGTCTCCAACGTATCAATAATTTTTTATTGTTCCATGCTATTATATTATCTATTTTGGATGTTTATGGGCTTTATTATACACTTCTATATTATTTCAAGGACTAACCTATTAACCGAAGGCCCAGCCCAAATTGTTGTTTTCTTGCCTATTTCAGTGTTTCGAAGAAAGAAATATCAAACGGAGTCCAAACGGAATGAAACCTTCGAGAGAGTTATTTTTGGAACAGAAGCAATCCATGAGACTTGGAGTAGACATTAGGGAAGCTTGGAGGTGGCCACGAGGCAGGGAGGCACGCCTACCCCCTAGGCGCGCCACCCACCCTCGTGGGCCCCTCGTGGCTCCCTTGACCGACTTATTTCGCCTACATCGGGGAACAGAATAAATCGGGAGTTCCGCCGATAGAAGCCTCCGTAGCCGTTCCGGCACCCCGCCGGAGGGGGGAATCCCTCTCCGGTGGCCATCTTCATCATCCCGGCGCACTCCATGACGACGAGGGAGTAGTCCACCATCGGGGCTGAGGGTATGTACTAGTAGCTATGTGTTTGATCTCTCTCTCTCTCTCTCTCTCTCGTGTTCTTGAGGTGGTACGATCTTGATGTATCGCGAGCTTTGCAATTATATTTGGATCTTATGATGTTTCTCCCCCCTACTCTCTTGTGATGTATTGAGTTTCCCCTTTGAAGTTATCTTATCGGATTGAGTCTTTAAGGATTTGAGAACACTTGATGTATGTCTTGCATGTGCTTATCTGTGGTGACAATGGGATATCACATGACCCACTTGATGTATGTTTTGGTGATCAACTTGCGAGTTCCGTGACCTCGTGAACTTATGCATAGGGGTTGGCACACGTTTTCGTCTTGACTCTCCGGTAGAATCTTTGGGGCACTCTTCAGTTCTTTGTGTTGGTTGAATAGATGAATCTGAGATTCTGTGATGCAAATTGTATAATCATATCCACGGATACTTGAGGTGACATTGGAGTATCTAGGCGACATTAGGGTTTTGGTTGATTTGTGCCTTAAGGTGTTATTCTAGCACGAACTCTTGAATAGATCGATCAAAAAGGATAAGATTGAGGTGGTTTCGTACCCTACCATAATCTCTTCGTTTGTTCTCCTCTATTAGTGACTTTTGAGTGACTCTTTGTTGCATGTTGAGGGATAGTTATATGATCCAATTATGTTATTATTGTTGAGAGAACTTGCACTAGTGAAAGTATGAACCCTAGGCCTTGTTTCCTAGCATTGCAATACCGTTTACGCTCACTTTTATCATTAGTTACCTTGCTGTTTTTATATTTGCAAATTACAAAAACCTTTATCTACCATCCATATTGCACTTGTATCACCATCTCTTCGCCGAACTAGTGCACCTATACAATTTACCATCGTATTGGGTGTGTTGGGGACACAAGAGACTCTTTGTTATTTGGCTGCAGGGTTGCTTGAGAGAGACCATCTTCATCCTACGCCACCCATGGATTGATAAACCTTGGGTCATCCACTTGAGGGAAATTTGCTACTGCCCTACAAACCTCTGCACTTGGAGGCCCAACAACGTCTACAAGAAGAAGGTTGTGTAGTAGACATCGAGCTCTTTTCTGGCATAGTTGCCGGGGAGGTGAGTGCTTGAAGGTATATCTTTAGATCTTGCAATCGAATCTTTTTGTTTCTTGTTTTAGCACTAGTTTAGTTTATAAAGAAAACTACAAAAAAATGGAATTGAGTTTGCTTCATATGCTTCATCTTTTTAATATCTTTCGTGAGAATGATGGAAAGGAAAATTGTGCTCAAATGCTAGAAGAAGAAGTCTATAAAATGTATGGCACTAAATTTTTGAATGATGAGCATGATTGCAATGTTGTTAGTATGAACTCATTGAATATCCATAGTACTAATGATGATTGCACCAGTCATGATGAAAATGTCTCTTATAAGCATGTCAACTTTTGTGGAGTGCATAGAGTTTGCAAGTACACACCAAATAGGGAAGATAGATTTTGCAAGAGGCATAAGTATTTAGAAACTAAATGGTTGCAAGAGAGGCTAGATCTTTGTGCTGAAAATTTAAAATTTCTTCACCATACTTGTGAACTTTGCAATGAACATGGTCATTTAAATCTCAAATGCAAATTGTTTCATGATCGTATCATGTCCAAAAATTGTGATGATTTGATTTCCCTTGCACATCATAATGAACTTAGTTTTCTTTTGGGTTATGAAGAAATGAAACATATAACTAAGCATATTCCAGAATATAACCTTGAGAAATTCCTCGATATTGATCTAGAGGAATTTTTTATGTATTGTGCGGTGAATTGCATTGAAAATCCTTATATTGCCAATTACATAAAGAAAAGAAAACAAATAGAGGATGAAGAGAATACTAATGAAAGGGAAGAGGTTTCCCAATATACTCCTATTATTTCTTATGATGAATCAGGTAACAAGGAGGAGCCTTCTATTCAACCAATCTAATCAATAAGGAGCTCCAAAAATAGGATCGAACCCAAACATGATGTGAAGAATAAAAAGAGAAGACGAAGAAGTAAAGGTAAAAATGTATCCCTCCCAAATGATGTTGCTCCTATTACTCATTGTGATGATGACAATTCTTATACTATTGGTGCTATCCATACTATTAATGATGAGAGTGATTATGCTTATGATATGAAAAGGCCCAAGCTTGGGGATTCTATGTTTGATGAGAATGACATGTTTGAGAATTTATTTGCTGCAATTAATGTTAGTCCCAAGCTTGGGGATGCTATGTTTAATGAAGATGATATTTTTAGCCTCCCAAGTTTTGATATGCAAATTTGTTATGATGATAGCATGCCCCCTACTTATGATGATTATATTGATGAAAGTGGGTTTGGAAGAGTGTAAACTTTAGGAAGTAATGATCCCACTATTTTGGAGGGTGTTGAATCTTATTGCGATAATTATGAAAGTGGATTTGGAGAGGTCATGACTTTATTTAGTAATGATTCCACTATCTTGGAAGAGGTTTCAATCGATTATGATGAGAACAAAGTTGTTACGTATGATAATTATTGTGATGATACTTATGCTATAAAAAGTAGTGATGGTTATATTAAAACTTGTCATGATTATGATTACCCTTTTTCTGAACATTACTCTTTTAATGTGGAAACAACTTGTAGTATTCGAGTTTCTTATGATACTCCCACTATTTCGAATGAGAAGAATTTTGCTTATGTGGAGAGTAATAAAGTTTATATGCTTGTCCATCATGAATAGAATGCTTTATGTGATGGTTATATTGTTGAATTCATTCATGATTCTACTGAAAATTATTATGAGGGAGGAATATATGCTTGTAGGAATTGCAATAATATCAAGTTTCCTCTCTATGTGCTTAAAGTTTTAAAGTTATGCTTGTTTTGCCTTCCTATGCTAATTGATTATTGTTCCCATAAGTTGTTTGCTCACAAAATCCCTATGCATAGGAAGTGGGTTAGACTTAAATTTGCTAGTCATATCCTTCATGATGCTCTCTGTATGTTTCAATTCCTATCTTTTATGTGAGCATCATTGAAATCATCATGCCTAGCTAGGGGCGTTAAACGTTAGCGCTTGTTGGGAGGCAACCCAATCTTATTTTTGTTCCTTGATTTTTGTTTCTATTTACTAATAAATAATTCATCTAGCCTCTGTTTAGATGTGGTTTTATGCTTTTAATTAGTGTTTGTGCCAAGTAGAACCTTTGGGAAGACTTGGGGAAAGTCTTTGCGATCTTGCTGTAAAAAAACAGAAAATTTAGCGCTCATGAGATTTGCTGTAATTTTTTTAATGGAGAGTGATATTTAGTTAATTATTTTTGCAGATGATTAATAGATGAATTCCTCACGTCCAGAAATTTATTTTAGAATTTTTTGGGTTCCAGAAGTATTCGAAACCTACAGATTACTACAGACTGTTCTGTTTTTGACATATTCTGTTTTTCGTGTGTTGTTTGCTTATTTTGATGAATCTATGGCTAGTAATAGAGTTTATAAATCATAGAAAAGTTGTAATAAAGTAGGTTTAACACCAATATAAATAAAGAATGAGTTCATTAGAGTACCTTGAAGTGGTGGTTTGTTTTCTTTTACTAACGGAGCTCACGAAGATTTTCTTTTAAGTTTTGTGTTGTGAAGTTTTCAAGTTTTGGGTAAGGATTTGATGGATTATGGAACAAGGAGTGGCAAGAGCCTAAGCTTGGGGATGCCCCGGATGGCATCCCCTCTTTCGTCTTCGTTCATCGGTAACTTTACTTGGAGCTATATTTTTATTCGCCACATGATATGTGTTTTGCTTGGAGCGTCATTTTATTTTATTTTATTTTGCTTGCTGTTTGAATAAAATACCAAGATCTTAAATTCTTAAATATTAGAGAGTCTTCATATAGTTGCATAATTATTCGACTACTCATTATCTTCACTTATATCTTTTGGAGTAGTTTGTCATTTGCTCTAGTGCTTCACTTATATCTTTAGAGCACGGTGGTGGTTTTATTTTATAGAAATAATTGATATCTCATGCTTCACTTATATTATTTTGAGAGTCCTTTAGAACAACATGGCAATTTGCTTTTAGGCATAATAAAAACTTTCATATAAGTGCATTGAATACTAAGAGAAGTTTGATACTTGATGATTGTTTTGAGATATGGAGATAGTGATATCAAAGTTGTGCTAGTTGAGTAGTTGTGAATTTGAGGAATAGTTCTGTTGAAGTTTGCAAGTCCCGTAGCATGCATGTATGGTAAACGTTGTGTAACAAATTTGAAACATGAGGTGTTATTTGATTGTCTTCCTCATGAGTGGCGGTCAGGGACGAGCGATGGTCTTTTCCTACCAATCTATCCCCCTAGGAGCATACGCGTAATACTTGGTTTTTGATGACTTGTAGATTTTTGCAATAAGTATGTGAGTTATTTATGACTAATGTTGAGTCCATGGATTATATGCACTCTCACACTTCCACCATTGCTAGCCTCTTCGGTACCATGCATTGCCCTTTCTCACCTTGAGAGTTGGTGCAAACTTCGCCGGTGCATCCAAACCCCGTGATATGATACGCTCTATCACACATAAACCTCCTTATATCTTCCTCAAAACAGCCACCATACCTACCTATTATGGCATTTTCATAGCCATTCCGAGATATATTCCCATGCAACTTTCCACCGTTCTGTTTATTATGACACGCATCATCATTGTCATATTGCCTTGCATGATCATGTAGTTGACATCGTATTTGTGAAAAAGACACCATTCATAATTCTTTCATACATGCTGATGTCTACTACACAACCTTCTTCTTGTAGACGTTGTTGGGCCTCCAAGTGCAGAGGTTTGTAGGACAGCAGCAAATTTCCCTCAAGTGGATGACCTAAGGTTTATCAATCCGTGGGAGGCGTAGGATGAAGATGGTCTCTCTCAAACAACCCTGCAACTAAATAACAAAGAGTCTCTTGTGTCCCCAACACACCCAATACAATGGTAAATTGTATAGGTGCACTAGTTCGGCGAAGAGATGGTGATACAAGTGCAATATGGATAGTAGATAAAGGTTTTTGTAATCTGAAAATATAAAAACAGCAAGATAACTAATGATAAAAGTGAGCACAAACGGTATTGCAATTCTAGGAAACAAGGCCTAGGGTTCATACTTTCACTAGTGCAAGTTCTCTCAACAATAATAACATAATTGGATCATATAACTATCCCTCAACATGCAACAAAGAGTCACTCCAAATTCACTAATAGCGGAGAACGAACGAAGAGATAATGGTAGGGTACGAAACCACCTCAAAGTTATCCTTTATGATCGATCTATTCAAGAGTGCGTAGTAAAATAACATGAAGCTATTCTTTCTGTTCAATCTATCATAGAGTTTGTACTAGAATAACACCTTAAGACACAAATCAACCAAGACCCTAATGTCACCTAGATACTCCAATGTCACCTCAAGTATCCGTAGATATGATTATACGATATGCATCACACAATCTCAGATTCATCTAATCAACCAACACAAAGAACTTCAAAGAGTGCCCCAAAGTTTCTATCAGAGAGTCAAGATGAAAACGTGTGCCAACCCCTATGCATAAGTTCACGAGGTCACGGAACTCGCAAGTTGATCACCAAAACATACATCAAGTGGAACACGTGATATCCCATTGTCACCACAGATAAGCACATGCAAGACATACATCAAGTGTTCTCAAATCCTTAAAGACTCAATCCGATAAGATAACTTCAAAGGGAAAACTCAATTCATCACAAGAGAGTAGGGGGAGAAACATCATAATATCCAACTATAATAGCAAAGCTCGCGATACATCAAGATCGTACCACCTCAAGAACATGAGAGAGATCAAACACATAGTTATTGGTACATACCCTCAGCCCCGAGGGTGAACTACTCTATCCTCGTCATGGAGAGTGCCGGGATGATGAAGATGGCCACCGGAGAGGGATCCCCCCCCTCCGGTAGGGTGCCAGAACGGGTCTAGATTGGTTTTCGGTGGCTACGGAGGCTTCTGGCGGCAGAACTCCCGATCTATTCTGTTCCTCGACGTTTTTAAGGTATATGGACATATATAGGCGAAAGAAGTCGGTCAGGGGAGCCACGAGGGTGGGGGCGCGCCCAGGGGGCAGGCGCGCCTCCCTGCCTTGTGGCCACCTCGAAGCTTCCTGACGTCTACTCCAAGTCTCCTGGATTGCTTCCGTTCCAAAAATAACTCTCTCGAAGGTTTTATTCCGTTTGGACTCCGTTTGATATTCCTTTTCTTCGAAACACTAAAATAGGCAAGAAAACAACAATTTGGACTGGGCCTTCGGTTAATAGGTTAGTCCCAAAAATAATATAAAAGTGTATAATAAAGCCCATAAACATCCAAAACAAATAATATAATAGCATGGAACAATAAAAAATTATAGATACGTTGGAGACGTATCAACATCCCCAAGCTTAATTCCTGCTCGTCCTCGAGTAGTAAATGATAAAAATAGAATTTTTGATGTGGAATGCTACCTAACATATTTATCCATGTAATTCTCTTTATTGTGGCAAGAATATTCAGATCCATAAGATTCAAGACAAAAGTTTAATATTGACATAAAAATAATAATACTTCAAGCATACTAAAAAAGTAATCATGTCTTCTCAAAATAACATGACCAAAGAAAGCTATCCCTACAAAATCATATAGTCTGGCTATGCTCTATCTTCATCACACAAAATATTTAAATCATGCACAACCCCGATGACAAGCCAAGAAATTGTTTCATACTTTTTGTCGGGGATATACCCCGCGGTATGACGCGACCAGAAGTATGACCCGGCCGGGCTTGGCGTTTTCATTGATAACCCGCCGGAGTGGCGACTCACGAGCCTGGCGACTCACGGATGGCCCTAACGGCGGGTCAGATAGAAGACTAGGCCCAAGGCCCAGAAGGCCGTCTCATGTTATGGTGGGCCGGTTTACGAGGAAAGGCATAAGGAATATTCTCCTACTAAGGAAGCAAGACTAGGACTCCACTTGTAATAGAGCAATCCTAATCCTACCAGGACTAGTCATGTAACCCGCCCCTTCAACATATATAATGAGGGGCAGGTCTCCCCAAAGAGGGACAGGGCAACAAGAAATAATCTCTAGGGCTAGACACAAAGGGGGAGCCGGCTTATGCGGCGACTCTCTCATGAGCGTAATAAGATCAAGCCACAAACAACATGTAGGGCTATTACCGGATGATGTTTCCCGGGGCCCGAAGCTGTCTAAATCCTTGTCTTGTGTTGCGTCTCTCGATTCCGCTCAACCCCTCTCAGGCTACTACAAAGATGCGTTGGCCTCACGACTAAGTACTCACACTAGGACATCTGCCGTGACAATTCGACGACAGTTGGCGCCCATCGTGGGGCACGCGCATGGTAGTGTTGAGTTCTGGGAGGGATCTCTCTGAGGGATCGAGAAATTTGTAATTCATCAGATGAAGAAGATTCAAGAAATTAGGGTTGCATTAGGTGTGCTGTCACACGGTCGCTGAGTTAACGAAACCGACAAGCAGAGCAATCAAAAGTCAGATCAAGTCTTTTTGAGCGCTTGTGCGTCGGCGAGACCGACAGGACTTCCGTCAAGCGTCACCATGATTCGAGTACACGGACAAGTTCTTCGCCCAATGACGGCTGTGCTACCGGGTCACTTCAAGATCCCGACACAGAAGCATTACTCGGTTTTTTTTATCAACATATCAAGATTGTTGGATTATTGCTAGTTCACAACTAAGCCGGCACCACGACCACGACTTGAAAAAACAAACAGGGATTGACCAGAACGGCCATGAGCCGGACTCCTTGGCCACTACAGGATGCGCTTCGCCTCTCGTCCGAGTGACTGATACGTCTCCGTCGTATCTACTTTTCCAAACACTTTTGCCCTTGTTTTGGACTCTAACTTGTATGATTTGAATGGAACTAACCCGGACTGACGCTGTTTTAGGCAGAATTGCCATGATGTTGTTTTATGTGAACAAAACAAATATTCTCGGAATGACCTGAAACTCCACGGAATACCTTACAATAAATAATAAAAAATCCTCGCCAAAGATGAAGACCAGGGGGCCCACACCCTTCTCACGAGGGTGGGGGCGCGCCCCCTACCTCGTGGGCCCCCTGGATGCCCTCCGACGCCAACTCCAACTCTATATATTTGCTTTCGGAGAGAAAAAAATCAGGGAGAAGAAATCATCGCGTTTTACGATACGGAGCTGCCGCCAAGCCCTAAAACCTCTCGGGAGGGCTGATCTGGAGTCCATTCGGGGCTCCGGAGAGGGGGATTCGTCGCTGTCATCATCATCAACCATCCTCCATCACCAATTTCATGATGATCACCACTGTGCGTGAGTAATTCCATCGTAGGCTTGCTGGACGGTGATGGGTTGGATGAGATTTATCATGTAATCGAGTTAGTTTTGTTAGGGTTTTATCCCTAGTATCCATTATGTTCTGAGATTGATGTTGCTATGACTTTGCTAAGCTTAATGCTTGTCACTAGGGCCTGAGTGCCATGATTTCAGATCTGAACCTATTATGTTTTCATGAATACATGTGAGTTCTTGATCCTATCTTGCAAGTCTATAGTCACCTACTATGTGTTATGATCCGGCAACCCCGAAGTAACAATAATCGGGACCACTCCCGGTGATGACCATAGTTTGAGGAGTTCATGTATTCACTATATGCTAATGCTTTGTTCCGGTTCTCTATTAAAGGAGGCCTTAATATCCCTTAGTTTCCAATAGGACCCCGCTACCACGGGAGGGTAGGACAAAAGATGTCATGCAAGTTCTTTTCCATAAGCACGTATGACTATATACGGAATACATGCCTACATTACATTGATGAATTGGAGCTAGTTCTGTGTCACCCTATGTTATGACTGTTACATGATGAACCGCATCCGGCATAATTATCCATCACTGATCCAGTGCCTACGAGTTTTCCATATACTAGTTCTCACTTATTTACTTTCCCGCTGCTACTGTTACAATTACTACCAAATACCAAAAACATTACTTTTGCTGTCTTTACTTTTGTTGCCGCTACCACCACTATCATATTAATTTGCTACTAAACACATTGCTGCAGATACTAACTTTCGAGGTGTGGTTGAATTGACAACTCAGCTGCTAATACTTGAGAATATTCTTTGGCTCCCCTTGTGTTGAATCAATAAATTTGGGTTGAATACTCTACCCTCGAAAGCTGTTGCGGTCCCCTATACTTGTGGGTTATCAAGACAAATTTCTGGTGCCGTTGCCGGGGAGCATAGCTCTATTCTTTGAGTCACTTGGGATTTATATCTGCTTATCATTATGAAGAACTTGAGAGATCTAAAAACCAAGATCTATTCCTCAACTACAAGGGGAGGTAAGGAACTGCCATCTAGCTCTGCACTTGATTCACCTTCTATTATGAGTAAGCTTGCGACACCTACACCTGCTTCTGCTATTCGTTCTGATATGTCGCATGTTATTGATGATGCCACTTCTGCTATGCATGATACTTATGATGAAACTACTTCTATGCCTGATACTAATGTGCCCCTTGGTGAATTTCTTGATGAACAAATTGCTAGGGCTAGAGAAAAAGAAATTATTGAATCTGAATACGATGATGATAGTGATGATGAAAATATGCCTATTATCCCTGAGGGTTATCTATTTGATATGGAATCTTCTACCTCTATTTTAGCTTGCAAAGATAGATATGAGCTTAAGAGGTTATTAATTAAATGGAACAAAGAATCACTTAGAGATAAAATGAAACCCGACCCTGCTTTTGCTACTTCACCTATATGTGTTCCTGATAAAGATTATGAATTCTCTGTTGATCCTGATATAATTACTTTGGTTGTATCTGATCCGTTTTATGGCTATGAATCTGAAACTATTGTGGCATATCTTACTAAGCTAAATGATATAGCTGCCCTGTTCACTAATGATGAGAGATCACGTTACCTCTATATACTCAAAATATTTCCGTTCTCATTAAAGGGTGATGCTAAGATATGGTTTAATTCTCTTGATCCTGGTTGTGTGCGTAGTCCCTAGGATATGATTTATTACTTCTCTGCTAAATATTTCCCTCTTCATAAGAAACAAGCTGCTTTGAGGGAAATATACAACTTTGTGCAAATTAATGAACAGAGTCTCCCACAAGCTTGGGGGAGGCTTCTCAAGTTACTTAATGCTTTGCCTGATCATCCTCTTAAGAAACCCGAAATACTTGATATCTTTTATAATGGACTAACCGATGCTTCCAGAGATTACCTGGATAGTTGTGCTGGTTTTCTTTTCAGGGAAAGAACACCGGATGAAGCTGAAATTCTATTGAATAATATGTTGACAAATGAAAATAATTGGGCACCTCCTGAGCCACCTCCTGAGCCAGCTCCTGCTCCAATTACTGAGCCTATTCCTAAACCAACTCTGAAGAAGAGAGGTGTTTTATTTCTCAGTCTCGAAGATATGCAAGAGGCAAAGAAATCTATGTAAGAGAAAGGTGTTAAAGCTGAAGACGTTAAGAATTTACCTCCTATTGAAGAAATACATTGTCTTAATTCACCGCCTGTTGAAGAAACTTATGATCTCAATTCTTTATTTATTGAAGAACCTCCTGACCCCAATATCCCGACACAGGTAGTAAAGGTAAATTCTCTCTATAGATATGATAAAGCTGAAGTTCCTCATACTAAAATTGCTAGTCAGTGCTTGGATGAGTTTGATAACTTCATGTTTAAGCAAGATGACTTTAATGCTTATTTTTGTAGACAATTAAAAGAAAATGCTTATATGATTAGACGCTTGGGTGATTATATGGATAATATTAAAGGTGAACTTAAACTTATTAGCAAACATGCTTCTATGGCTACCACGCAAGTAGAACAATTACTTAAGGCTCAAAAAGAAGTGCTTGATGAAATGAATAATAAGAAAAATGATTATGCTGTTAGAGTGGCTACTAGAACTGTTAGAATGACTCAGGAACCTTTGTATCCTGAAGGCCACCCTAAGAGAATCGAGCAAGATTCTCAGAGAAATAATATTGAAGTTCCTAGTTCTTCTAAAAAGAAGAAAAAGAAAAATGATAGAACTGTGCAAACTTCTAGTGAACCTATTGCTGAACCACCTGATAATCCAAATGATATCTCTATGTCTGATGCTGAAACACAATCTGGTAATGAACATGAACCTAATGAAAATATTAATGATGATGTTCATGATGATGCTCAACCTAGTAATGACAATGATGTAGAAATTGAACCTACTGTTGATCTTGATAACCCACAATCAAAGAATCAACGTTATGATAAGAAAGACTTTGTTGCTAGGAAACATGGTAAAGAAAGGGAACCTTGGGTTCAGAAACCCATGCCTTTTCCTCCAAAACCATCCAAGAAAAAGGATGATGAGGATTTTGAGCGCTTTGCTGAAATGATTAGGCCTATCTTTTTACGTATGCGATTGACTGATATGCTCAAAATGAATCCTTATGCTAAATATATGAAAGATATTGTTACAAATAAAAGAAAGATACCGGAAGCTAAGATTTCCACCATGCTTGCTAATTATACTTTTAAGGGTGGAATACCAAAGAAACTTGGAGATCCCGGAGTACCTACTATACCTTGCTCCATTAAAAGAAATTATATTAAAACTGCTTTATGTGATCTTGGAGCCGGTGTTAGTGTTATGCCTCTCTCTTTATATCATAGACTTGACTTGAATAAGTTGACACCTACCGAAATATCTTTGCAAATGGATGATAAATCAACTGCTATACCTGTCGGTATTTGTGAGGATGTGCCTGTTGTGGTTGCAAACGTTACTATTTTAACGAACTTTGTTATTCTTGATATTCCCGAGGATGATAGTATGTCTATTATTCTTGGAAGACCTTTTCTTAATACTGCAGGGGCTATTATTGATTGCAACAAAGGCAATGTCACTTTTCATGTTAATGGTAATGATCATATGGTACACTTTCCGAGGAAACAACCTCAAGTTCATAGTATCAACTCCATTGGAAAAATTCCATCGATTATAATTGGAGGTTTTGAATTTCCTCTTCCTACTGTCAAAAAGAAATATGATATACTTATTATAGGGGATGTGCATATCCCCGTTGAGGTAACTTAGTGTTATTCGAAATTTCTCCGGTTTCATGATTATCGGAATGAGTTTGTTAACAAGACTTGATCAACCTTGTTAGTGGATTCTTTTTGATGAGCATGAGATGGATGAAACTAGAAGCACAAACTTCTATACCTTCTCTATACTTTCTGTTAATTAGTAGAAATAAAGTAAAATTAGTATTTTTCTGTCTATTTCCTGGCTTATCTGTGTAATATAAAAATATCCCGAAAATAAAAGTCCTCAGAATGACACGCCAATTTAATATGATTTTTTCTGGAATATTTGAGGATTTATTGTGCAAAAATTACCGCAGGAGGAGCTGCACCTGGCCACGAGGGTGGTGGGCGCCCCCCCCTTAGGGAGCGCCCCCTTGCCTCGTGGGCCCACAGTGGCCCTCCTCCACTTATCCCAGCACCCATCTTCTTCCTCTGTCTCACACAAACCCGAAAAACCAACTCAAGCACGAGTTCCAGCCACTTTTGCTGTGATTTTCGATCTCGTTGCTCAAAGCACCTCTCGCAAAATTGCTTGGGGAGATTGTTCCTTGGTATGTGACTCCTCCATTGGTCCAATTAGTTTTTATTCTAGTGCTTTATTCTTTGCAAATTTGTGCTGCATAGGTGACCATGTTCTTGAGCTTGCATGTCAAATATATATGGTTCTAAGTAGTTCTAATGCTTGATATGGGCTCTAGGCACTTGTAGGAGTAGTTGCTATCAGTTTTATTGAAGATGGTTCACTTTTGTTTGAAGTTACTAAAAATTTCAGAATTTTTTAGAGAAAAACAATATGCTTAGGAATATGTTCCAAGGTGGTTCCTCTAAGAAGCAAGGACCCTGGATTGCTATGCGCGATGCTGACGAGGATCCACCAAGAGACGCTCCAGTACGGCCTTGCGAATGGCCGTCGGAAAATTTTATGGACCGTGCGGGAATTAAAGAAGAATTCAAAGCATATTTGCGCAATGCTGGTCTTGAGGATTTTGAGGCTAACAAATGCCCCCAGTATCATGATCTCACAAGTTCATTTGTGAGGAGGTTTGAGTATTCATCTTCGCGTAATTCTCCTTCAGTCATGTTTGATCTCTATGACAAATCTTATACCATGGATTTAGAGGATTTCACTTCTGCTTGCAAACTTCCATCATGGGGTAGTGTTAGGGATCCCCCTAAATCTGAATTTAGAAACTTTCTTGCTAGTATAACTGTGGGGGAATCTAGAGATATAACGCAGGCTACCATAGGGAGCATTCACTTTCCTGCTATACATTATTTTGCTCTCTTCATCGGTAGATGCATAAATGCTAAGGATGAAGCATGTCACATGTGTGTCCCTGATCTTAGCATTCTTAGGAGTGTTGTGTTAGGACACCAATCTTATCATATGGGAGCCATTATAGCTCATAGGTTGCATCATAATAGACATAATGGAGATTTCTTTGGAGGAATTTATGCAACCCGCTTAGCTCATTTTCTTGAGATAGACATTCGTGAGGGTGATACGGAGTTGCCTCCTGCATATTCAGATTATAAATCTATGGCTTTGCACCAGTTTGTCGAGAGGCCTGAATCACCTCTCTTATATCGTTTAATTTTTGATAAACAACGTGTTTTCCGTATTACTCTCCCTGCTCCTGCGTTCTTTGATTCACAGACAAAAAGAAGATATGTTATTACCAGAGAGGAGGCAGAAGAGTACGGGAGGAGAACGGAGGCAGCCCGACTCCACGCTGCAGCTCAGCAGGCGATAACCGCTGCACATCAGTATGATCCCAACTATTCCTCATCACAGTACAACCCCAACAACTATTATTATGGATATCAGCCAGGCCAGCCATGGCCATAGACCAACTTAGGCCAAAAGCCTAAGTTTGGGGGAGTACGTATTTCTCACCGACATTACATTTATATTCACACACACTCATTGCTAGATGTCGGTGCTCATACTTTTTCACTATAATATCCATGCTAGTTTATTTTCTTTTTCCTGCTTTCTTCTCGTGTGTTTGCTAAACCTTAAGAAAAACCAAAAAAATTAGTAGTAGTTTATTTTTCTGTTGTAGTAGTAATAATTAAAAAGAAAACCCAAAAATATTTCCCGTTCTTCTTTTGCTTGTTGGGAGCTTTCCCGTGTAAATAGTTTTATTTCTTTTCTTTTCTTTGGGGGTCAGTAGGAGAAGACCATAATTAAATTGTTGAAGTGGCTCTTATATGCATTATTGTTGATTTAACCAAGAGCCCATATTGCCTTGTCTTCTCCTGTTTATTGAATGCTCGCAGATTCCAGCTTAGTCCAATGCACGTGCACCCTTATTATTATTCACACCGTTCGGTCGTACAAGTGAAAGGCAATTATGATGATATATGATGGACTGAGTGAGATGAGAAAAGCTGGTATGAACTCGACCTCTTTTGTTTTTGTAAATATGATGAGTCCCTCGTTCTTGATTCAGCTTATTATGAATAAACATGTTTGCAATGACAATTAGAGATTGTAGTTGCTTGTGCCATGCTTGATTAGCTATGAGTTATAATGATTTACCTTGTGTGCCAACATGCTATTGAGATGGTTATGATGTGGTATGATGGGGTGGTATCCTCCTTTGAATGATTTAAGTGACTTGACTTGGCACATGTGTTGGAAATATGCCCTAGAGGCAATAATAAATTGGTTATTATTATATTTCCTTGTTCATGATAATCGTTTATTATCCATGCTAGAATTGTATTGATAGGAAACTCAGATACATGTGTGGATACATAGACAACACCATGTCCCTAGTAAGCCTCTAGTTGACTAGCTCGTTGATCAATAGATGGTTACGATTTCCTGACCATGGACATTGGATGTCGTTGATAACGGGATCACATCATTAGGAGAATGATGTGATGGGCAAGACCCAATCCTAAGCCTAGCACAAAGATCGTGTAGTTCGTTTGCTAAAGCTTTTCTAATGTCAAGTATCATTTCCTTAGACCATGAGATTGTGAAACTCCCGGATACCGTAGGAGTGCTTTGGGTGTGCCAAACGTCACAACATAACTGGGTGGCTATAAAGGTACACTACAGGTATCTCCGAAAGTGTCTGTTGGGTTGGCACGAATCGAGACTGGGATTTGTCACTCTGTGTAGACGGAGAGGTATCTCTGGGCCCACTCGGTAGGACATCATCATAATGTGCACAATGTGACCAAGGAGTTGATCACGGGATGATGTGTTACGGAACGAGTAAAGAGACTTGCCAGTAACGAGATTGAACAAGGTATCGGGATACCGACGATCGAATCTCGGGCAAGTATCGTACCGCTAGACAAAGGGAATTGTATACGGGATTGATTAAGTCCTTGACATCGTGGTTCATCCGATGAGATCATCGTGGATCATGTGGGAGCCAACATGGGTATCCAGATCCCGCTGTTGGTTATTGACCGGAGAGTTGTCTCGGCCATGTCTGCATGACTCACGAACCCGTAGGGTCTACACACTTAAGGTTCGATGACGCTAGGGTTATAGGGAAAGTATGTACGCGGTTACCGAATGTTGTTCGGAGTCCCGGATGAGATCCCGGACGTCACGAGGAGTTCCGGAATGGTCCGGAGGTAAAGATTGATATATAGGAAGTATGGTTTTGGCCACCGGAAGTGTTCCAGGCATCACCGGTAGTGTACCGGGACCACCGGAGGGGTCCGGGGGTCCACCAGGTGGGGCCACCAGCCCCGGAGGCCTACATGGGCCAATAGTGGGAAGGGACCAGCCCCTAGGTGGGCTGGGGCGCCTCCCACCAAGGCCCAAGGCGCCTCCAAGAGGGGAGGGGGGCAAACCCTAGGGCAGATGGGCCCTAAGGCCCACCTCAGGTGCGCCTCCCCCTCTCCCCCTTGTGGCCGCCACCCTAGATGGGATCTAGGGCTGCCGCCACCCCTAGGGAGGAAACCCTAGGTGGGGGCGCAGCCCTCCCTCTCCCCCTATATATAGTGGAGGCAAAGGGGCAGCCCAACACATGAAGTTCCTCCCCTGTTGGCGCAGCCCTACCCTCCTCCCTCCTCGTCTCTCGTAGTGCTTGGCGAAGCCCTGCTGGAGTCCCGCGCTCCTCCACCACCACCACGCCGTCATGCTACTGCTGGATGGAGTCTTCCCCAACCTCTCCTTCTCCCCTTGCTAGATCAAGGCGTAGGAGACGTCACCGGGCTGTACGTGTGTTGAACACGGAGGTGCCGTCCGTTCGGCACTAGGATCATCGGTGATTTGGATCACGACGAGTACGACTCCATCAACCCCGTTCACATGAACGCTTCTGCTTAGCGATCTACAAGGGTATGTAGATGCACTCTCCTTCCCCTCGTTTCTAGATTACTCCATAGATTGATCTTGGTGATGCGTAGAAAATTTTGAATTTCTGCTACGTTCCCCAACAACATGTTCACGCATGTAGTTGAAACAAATCAACATAGCCTCCATGATATTTATGTTCATGGTGGATTATATCCTACTCATGCTTGCATTCAATGTTTATTAATTTGAATGCATGTACATGGCTGTTGTCGCTCTCTAGTTGGTCGCTTCCCAGTCTTTTGCTAGCCTTCACTTGTACTAAGCGGGAATACTGTTGGTGCATCCAATCCCTTAAAACCCCAAAGTTATTCCAGATGAGTCCACTATACCTTCCTATATGCGGTATCTACCTACATTCCAAGTAAATTTGTATGTGTCAAACTCTAAACCTTCAAATAAACATTCTGTTTTGTATGCTCGAATAGCTCATGTATCAACCAAGGTTGTCCTTATCTTCCGTGTTAGGCGGGTTATTCTCAAGAGGAGTGGACTCCGCTCCTCACTCACGAGAAAATGGCTGGTCACCGGGATGCCCAGTCCCATGCTTTATGCAAACTAAATCAAAATTAATTGCAAACAAAACTCCCCCTGGGACTTGATGTATGTTGGAGGCACTCGTTGTTTCGAGCAAGCCATGGATTGATGCTTGTTGGTGGAGGGGGAGTATAAACTTTACCATTCTGTTTGGGAACCGCCTATAATGTGTTTAGCATGGAAGATATCGCCATCTCTTAGTTTCTACATTGACAATGAAAGTATACCGCTCAAAATACAATTTATCTCTATTTCAAAACTGAGCTCTGGCACCTCTACAAATCCCTGCTTCCCTCTGCGAAGGGCCTATCCATTTACTTTTATGTTGAGTCATCACCCTCTTATTAAAAAGCACTAGCTGGAGAGCACAACTGTCATTTGCATTCATCACTATTAATTTATATTGGGTGTGACTATGATTGGATCTCTTTTACCATGAATTACAATGTCTAGTCAGTCCTTGATCTTTAAAGGTGCTCTGCATTTATGTTTTGCGGTCTTAGAAAGGGCTAGCGAGATACCATCTTGTTATATCATATTATGATTGTTTTGAGAAAGTGTTGTCATCCGAGATTTATTATTATGACTTGCTAGTTGATTATGCTATTGATATGAGTAATTATGAGACCTGAGAATTATTGCAAATGTGGTTAGTTATGATCTATGTTGAAAAGTTGAATGCTGGCTTGACATAGTTACAACAACAAGGGCAAACAGAGTTCGTAAAAGTTTTTCATTCTTTCTTTCAGTTTGTCAACTAAATTGCTTGTGGACAAGCAATGGTTTAAGCTTGGGGGAGTTGATACGTCTCCGTTGTATCTACTTTTCCAAACACTTTTGCCCTTGTTTTGGACTCTAACTTGTATGATTTGAATGGAACTAACCTGGACTGACGCTGTTTTCAGCAGAATTGCCATGATATTGTTTTATGCGCAGAAAACAAATATTCTCGGAATGACCTGAAACTCCATGGAATACCTTACAATAAATAATAAAAAATCCTCGCCAAAGATGAAGACCAGGGGGCCCACACCCTTCTCACGAGGGTGGGGGCGCGCCCCCTACCTCGTGGGCCCCCTGGATGCCCTCCGACGCCAACTCCAACTCTATATATTTGCTTTCGGAGAGAAAAAAAATCAGGGAGAAGAAATCATCGCGTTTTACGATACGGAGCCGCCGCCAAGCCCTAAAACCTCTTGGGAAGGCTGATCTGGAGTCCGTTCGGGGCTCCGAAGAGGGGGATTCGTCGCCGTCGTCATCATCAACCATCCTCCATCGCCAATTTCATGATGCTCACCGCCGTGCGTGAGTAATTCCATTGTAGGCTTGCTGCACAGTGATGGGTTGGACGAGATTTATCATGTAATCGAGTTAGTTTTGTTAGGGTTTGATCCCTAGTATCCATTATGTTCTGAGATTGATGTTGCTATGACTTTGCTAAGCTTAATGCTTGTCACTAGGGCCCGAGTGCCATGATTTTAGATCTAAACCTATTATGTTTTCATGAATATATGTGAGTTCTTGATCCTATCTTGCAAGTCTATAGTCACCTACTATGTGTTATGATCCGGCAACCCCGAAGTGACAATAATCGGGACCACTCCTGGTGATGACCATAGTTTGAGGAGTTCATGTATTCACTATGTGCTAATGCTTTGTTCCGGTTCTCTATTAAAAGGAGGCCTTAATATCCCTTAGTTTCCAATAGGACCCCGCTGCCACGGGAGGGTAGGACAAAAGATGTCATGCAAGTTCTTTTCCATAAGCACGTATGACTATATACGGAATACATGCCTACATTACATTGATGAATTGGAGCTATTTCTGTGTCACCCTATGTTATGACTGTTACATGATGAACCGCATCCGGCATAATTATCCATCATTGATCCGGTGCCTAGGAGTTTTCCATATACTGGTTCTCGCTTATTTACTTTCCCGCTGCTACTGTTACAATTACTACCAAATACCAAAAACATTACTTTTGTTGTCTTTACTTTTGTTGCCGCTACCACCACTATCATATTACTTTGCTACTAAACACATTGCTGCAGATACTAACTTTCCAGGTGTGGTTGAATTGACAACTCAGCTGCTAATACTTGAGAATATTCTTTGGCTCCCCTTGTGTTGGGGATATGACTATTTATGTAAGCCATCCAGGAGGGGCCGGGTTACGCAAATAGAGGTTCATCAGAAGCCCAAGACCAAGGCATGAAGATGGCGGTTCACTAAAAGGCTTAAAGGCCCACAGGAGACTCTGAGGCCCGTAAAGATAAACCGCCATGATGGTATAACTTGTATTGTAAGGTAGAAGTAACTAGTCGCCGAGCCGGACACTGTTTATGAGCTGGCCGGGACTCTGTAGGCCACAGGGCGACCCGTGTATATAAGGGGACGACCTGCCAACGGCTTAGGGAGAGAGGACAACTGATCGAGAGCCAGGCATAGTGTATCTCGCTCCCTGGTCATCAAAACCTCAAGCAATTCCAACCCAACTAGACATAGGCCTTCCTTCACTGTAAGGGGCTGAACTAGTATAAACCTCGCGTGTCCTTGTCCCGATTAACCCCTTTAAGCTTCCTAGTTATGATGGCGCCACGACTAAGTCCTTGCAAAAGGACATCTGCCGTGACAATTCAATGACAGTTGGCGCCCACCGTGGGTCCAGCGCATGGTGGATTTGAGTTCTTGAAGGGCAGCTTCGAAGGGCTCAAGGGATACGCAGTTGGCCGGATGACCAAGACTCGTCGCGGCAAGATCTACATCGACGACGAAGGCTGGGGCCCCGATGCCGGCTCAATTGAGTACGGGTACCGGGTCCCCTTTGGCGGAATCCACGTCTTCATCTGCCGGATTGGTGAGCCGGGCCCTGAGCCGGACAGCTGCACCGACCTCGTCGAGACGGCTCAGCGTGCGAAACCTGCCCGAGCTCAACCCGTCATGAAGCGTGCCTTTGTGGGTTGCATCCACGGAGGTGAACTTTCTGAAGGATCTGAAGGTGATGGTGAGCCGGCCGTCCTCTTTGACGGTGATTCATCCGCCGGCTCAACAGATTCGCTGTATCAAGTTCAAGATGGTGTGCTTGGGGGACGTTCCGCTGGCAGCACTATTTCGGACCCCTCAGAGTCGCCAAACTGGGTAGGAGTCTTCATGGCTGGTACTCAACCCGGCCAAAATTCTACGGCCTCAGTGGCGATAACGTTCGGGTTAGGAGCAGCCGGGGCAGGAGGCCCTGTGCGCTCACCGGCTCAGGTGCTGATGGATCTCATGGATAAACTTACGGCCTTGTTAACTGCTACAGTCGTCCCTGTGAACCAATCTGAGCATGAGGCAGAGGTGGCACAGGTTCGTGATGAGATCGCCCGGGCCAAGGAAACCTTAGCAGCTGAAGATACTAGATTAGCCACAGAGCGGGCGGCTTTGGACGTACGGGCGCAGCAACTTCAGGCAGAGGCCTTTCAGCTCACGTTGAGCTTGAACGCATCTAATGAGGTAATGAGGAGGAGACATCAGAAAACTCAGTCCCGTTTACCTCAGATTTATGATCCTCGGAATCTCTTTGCTACACCCGGGGCCGGCCCAAGTAACCCGCCAGGTGCAAATCAGTTTATGACATCCGGAGCGGGAGGCCCAGTCCAGCCTCAGGTGACGGCGCCTCTTCACGGCAATATGGCACCGCCCCATTACGTACCAATCCAGAGGGTCACTTCTCCAACCCCATGGAGAACTTAATCGCAGCATCAGCACGTTTGGCGGCTCTCCTAGTAGATGGTGATGATCCGACAGCGGTGGAAACCCGGAGGATCAGGGAACTTGTCCAAACAGCCCTGGCTCAGCAAGAGACCTACTCCTATAGCCGGGACAGGATTCACTCAACTCCTCCGCCCTGGTTAGCTCCGCCTCATCAAAACCGGAGCCCGAGTTACAGTAGACACATGGAGAGAGAGGCCTTGTCAAGTAGCGCTTAGCGCCGGAACTAGCTCGGCGGGTATAACCCGGTTCAGGATCGGATACGTCAGGAGGACGAGCGGCCGGCTCAGCTAGCGGCTCAGCTAGCAGCCCAACAGGACTCGCCGGCTTACCCGACGACTTCCGTTGAGGCGGGTGTTGCTACTAGAACCGGAGGAGTCCCTTGTCTGGTACCGGCTCTACGTAATGTACGTCTGCCCAAGGATTTCAAGGGACCTCGAAAGGTGCCGAATTATACGGCCAATTTATAGCTTGGGGCGTGGATTGAAAGTTACAAGATGGCCATGGAGCTGCTGGAGGTTAGTGATGAAGCGATGGCTAAATACTTCACCATGATGTTGGACGGAACGGCCCGTTCTTGGTTAAAGGGTTTGCCACCCAATTCCATTAGGTCATGGGCGGAGCTAAAGGCCCGTTTCATCCAGAACTTCAAGGACACTTGCAAGCAGTCTATGTCAATTGTGGACCTGACAAATTGTAAGCAGGAGGAAGGTGAATCTACGACTCATTGGGTGCGCCGGGTCAAAGACATAATACATTCGTCAGACAACATGGATGTCAGCTCAGCAGTTCTCATGCCGGAGAAGAATTGCCGCTTTGAGCCTCTGAGACAGAAACTGGGGCGCCTTAAGCATGATTGCAACGATATGGGGACGCTAATGGCGGCTTTAGTCAAGTATGCCGATTCTGATAGTACCAAGGATCCCGCGTCTGATGAGGAAAAGACAGGGAAGGGAAAGAAGAACGGTAATGGAAAGGGTCAGCAGCATAACCCGGCGAGTCAAGGAGGCAATAAGTGTAAGGCGGACGGTAACCCAGAATTTGTGGCCAATGCACAGGGTAACAATCATAAGTGCAAAGGAAAGCCACCCCCTCGGTTTGGTGGGTCAGGTCCGTCTCTTGAGCAACTACTCAATGAGCCCTGCCCGAAACACGGCACCTGGGAATGACCAGCGACTCATTTATGGAAGGATTGCGCAATCATGAAGGCTTTCAAGAATTCTAATACGTTTGATGGAAATCAAGGCCCAGGCGGCGGCTCAGGAGTTGGCGGCTTTCATGGCCCAGGCGGCGGTTCAGGATCCGGTTTTCAGGGAAGCCAGGGTGGTTATAATCAATAGCAGTCTGGTCAAGGAGGTCAGCAGCAGCAGCAGTCGGGTTATCAGAGTCATCCAAAACAGCTAAACAGTGGGCAGTATCACGTGTTCACCACAAGTTTGTGTAAACGTGATTAGAAAGTTCATAAGAGGGCTGTGAATTCTGTTGAGCCGGCAGTCCCTCGTTACTTGAGGTGGTCGGAACAACCTGTTGTCTGGAGCAGGGAGGATCACCCTCCCCGGGTTGATAATCCGGGTCAACTGGCCCTGGTGGTGGCACCGCAGGTTGGTGGTTATAAATTTACTAAGGTGCTCATGGATGGAGGGAGCAGCATCAACATCCTCTATTATGAGACCTTTCGGCGCATGGGCTTAACTGACAAGAATTTAAAGACTTCCAACACCGTCTTCCATGGAGTGGTGCCTGGTAAGTCGGCGTATCCTGTGGGTAAGATTGAACTAGAGGTGGCTTTTGGAGACGAGCATGATTCTAGGGTGGAAAGGTTAACTTTTGAAGTGGTCAAAATCAAGAGTCCATATCACGCTTTGTTCGGGCGGCCAGCTTATGCCAAGTTCATGGCGTGGTCGTGTTATGTTTATTTACAGCTCAAGATGCCGGGTTACAAGGGTACCATCACTGTGCATGGAAGCCGAAAGGTGGCCCTGGAGTGTGAAGAAGGTGATGCGGATTATGCCGAGTCTGTCTGTGCAGCAGAGGAGCTCAAATTTTATCAAGATAACATTGACCCGGCGGATATGACCTCCCTCAAGAAGCCGACTACGGAGCATGACCTGGCCGTGAAGTTTAAATCGGCTGCAGAGACTAAGCTTGTTGATTTTACTCCGGGCGATTCGTCTAAGCAATTCAGCATCAGTGCCAACTTGGATCCTAAATAGGAAAGTGCGCTCATCGAGTTCATCCGTGAGAACCGGGACATCTTTGCATGGAAGCCTTCTGACATGTCGGGTGTACCGAGAGGACTCGCTGAGCACACACTTAATATTGATCCGAAGTATAAGCCGGTCAGGCAGTTTCTGCGGTGATTCAATGAGAAACGACGAAAAGCTATAGGAGAAGAGGTCGCCCAGCTCTTGGCGGCTGGGTTCATTGTCGAAGTTTTTCACCCGGAGTGGTTGGCTAACCCGGTGCTCGTGCTCAAGAAAAACGGCACCTGGCGGATGTGTGTGGATTACACGGACTTAAATAAGGCTTGTCCGGCTGATCCTTTCGCTCTCCCCCGTATTGATCAAATCATTGATGCTACGGCGAGTTGTGCGCGTTTGAGCTTTTTGGATGCTTACTCTAGTTATCATCAGATCAAGATGGCAGTTAAGGACCGGGAGAAGACGACTTTCATCACTCTGTTTGGAGCCTTCTGCTATGTGTGTATGCCTTTTGGGATCAAGAGTGCCCAGGCGACTTATCAACGGTGTGTACAGAATTGTCTCCACAATTAGATTGGGCGCAATGTTCATGCTTATGTGGATGACATAGTGGTGAAATTTAGAGAGGCGGAAACCTTGATATCTGATCTCAGAGAAACCTTTGACAATCTCCGGGTTTACAAAATGATGCTTAACCCGGAGAAGTGTGTATTTGGTGTGCCTGTAGGAAAGCTTTTGGGATTCTTGGTCTCAAACAGGGGCATCGAGGCTAATCCGGAGAAGATTAAGGCAATCACTTCTTTGGCTAAACCGGCATGTATCAATGATGTTCAGCAATTGGCGGGTCGTGTTTCCGCTTTAAGCCGGTTCATAAGCCAGTTAGGTGAGAAGGCCCTACCGCTGTACCAACTGATGAAGAAGGCAGACATCTTTCTCTGTAGTAATGCTGCTAATGCTGCTTTTGAGGATTTGAAGAGGCAGTTATCTAAGCCGCCAGTTCTTGCAGCTCCCATTGACAAAGAGCCTTTGCTGTTATATGTGGCTGCTAATTCATGAGCCTTCAGTGTGGCAATTGTGGTAGAGCGCAAGGAGGCTGGTAAGGAACATCCGGTTCAACGGACGGTTTATTATGTCAGTGAGGTACTCATCGAGTCAAAACAAAGATATCCTCATTGGCAGAAACTTGTTTACGGGATGTTCATGGCAAGCCGGAAGCTGAAGCAATACTTCCAAGGTCACCCTATCACTGTAGTAAGTTTTGCCCCCTTGGGAGACATTATTCAGAACAGAGAGGACAACTGATTGAGAGCCAGGCATAGCGTATCTCGCTCCCTGGTCATCGAAACCTCAAGCAATTCCAACCCAACTAGACGTAGACCTTCCTTCACCGTAAGGGGCTGAACTAGTATAAACCTCGCGTGTCCTTGTCCCGATTAACCCCTTTAAGCTTCCTAGTTGCGATGGCTCCACGACTAAGTCCTTGCAAAAGGACATCTGCCGTGACAATTCAACGACAGTTGGCGCCCACCGTGGGCCATCGAGCTCGGGCCTCATGGTCTGAAGTACGTACCACGCACTGCCATTAAGTCTCAAGCTTTGGTGGATTTCATCAATGACTAGACAGAGCTACAGGCACCTGAGGAGAAGCCCGATAACACTTATTGGACTATTCACTTTGATGGGTCCAGACAGTTGGAAGGCTCGGGGGCTGGAGTCATGTTAACTTCCCCTCGAGGTGACAAATTTTGTTATGTGCTCTGGCTTATGTTTCCTTGTACTAACAATGCAGCTGAGTACGAGGCCCTACTCCATGGTCTCCGGATGGCCAAAGAGATGAACTTGAGCCGGGTAAGATGCTTGGGAGACTCAGACCTTGTGGCTCAACAGGTGTCAGGCAAGTGGGACTCTAAAGATCCCCTTATGGCGGCTTACCGTCGTGAAGTCGATGTTGTAGCTGGACATTTCAAGGGTTATGTCGTGGAACACATTGATCGAAGGAAGAATGAGGCGGCTGATGCCTTAAGCCGGCTGGGGTCTCAGCGTAAGCTGGTGCCGCCTAACACCTTTCTTGATGTTTTGCATAATCCTTCTGTTAAGTTACCTACAGAGGAAGATCTGGCAATACCAGACCCGGAGGCACAGCTGGTGGCGGCTCTCCACATTATCCCAGATTGGACAGTGCCTTATTTGGCTTACATGACCCGGGGTGAGTTGCCTGAAGATGAGACCTTGGCAAGACAAATCGCCCGGCGGTCCAAGTCCATGACAATTGTCAATGGCGAGTTACATCACTGTAGCGTCACTGGAGCATTTCAACGTTGCGTGTCACCTACAGAGGGTCAGGAGATCCTTCATGAGATTCATGAAGGCGATTGTGGTCATCACGCCGGCTCAAAATCTCTTGTGGCCAAAGCTTTCCGTCATGGGTTTTATTGGCTGACGGCTCATGCTGATGCAGAAGACCTGGTCAGTAAATGTGACGGATGTCAGAAATTCTCACGACGAGTCCATGTGTCAGCTCAAGAATTGAGGATGATTCCAATTACTTGGCCGTTTGCAGTCTGGGGGCTTGATATGGTCGGGCCTTTCAAAAGGTCTAAGGATAAAAAGACGCACCTCTTGGTGGTGGTTGACAAGTTCACAAAGTGGGTGGAGGCGGAGCCAGTCAGTAAGTGTGATGCAGCCACGGCGGTCCAGTTTATGAAAAAGGTGATTTTTCGCTTTGGTTTTCCACACAGCATTATAACTGATAATGGCACTAACCTCTCCAAAGGAGCTATGGAAGAGTTCGGTCAACGAGAGCATATCCGGCTTGACGTTTCAGCTGTGGCTCACCCTCAATCCAATGGTCAAGTAGAACGAGCTAATCAAGAAATCTTGAGGGGTATCAAGCCCCGGCTCTTGGTCCCCTTGCGGCGGACGCCGGGTTGTTGGGTGAAGGAGTTACCTTTTGTACTTTGGAGCATCAATACTACACTTAACAGATCTACGAGTTACACGCCTTTCTTTATGGTGTATGGAGCAGAGGCGGTCCTGCCAAGTGACATCCGTCATGACTCACCCCGTGTGGCGGCTTATGTTGAGGAAGACAATGAAAAAGCTCGGCAAGACGCACTTGACCTGTTGGATGAAGAGCAAGACTTGGCAATAGCCCTCTTGGCGATTTACCAGCAAGACCTGCGCCGCTACCACAGCCGCCGGGTTAGGTCCAGAACCTTTCAAGAAGGCGACTTAGTGCTCCGACTCATCCAGGATCAATCTGACATGCACAAGCTATCCCCTCCTTGGGAAGGACCCTTTGTGGTCAGCAAGAATCTAAACAACGGATCATACTACCTTCTCGACGTTCGGGAGCACAAAGACTCACGTAAGTCGGAGGAGGAGACCCTTCGGCCGTGGAATATCACTCATCTTCGGCCTTATTATACTTGAGCCATCGGCTCTAATGTGTATATACTTATACTATGTATATTACATAAAGCAATAAAGCAGGACCTCTGTCCTTTTTTCCACTCCCAAAAAAGGTTTATGTGTTTTCTTTGTGAGGTGGTGGAGATAACCAAGGAGAAGCGAATCATATCTGAAACCGGCTTTCCTTTGGTCCGGCTTATGATCATATCTGAATCTAGCCGTGATCACTTGGGGGCTTCCTGTTCAAACATAGGTCGTATTCAAACCAAAGAGAACATAGCTGTCGATACCCACTTGATCGGCATACTGCCAAACCCACTTGGGGGCTTCTTGATCATATTTGAATCATAGCTTAACCCCTTTGGGTCTGACGTGGATCGTATTCGAATCAGCGTCATTAAACAACTCTTATGGTCACTTGGGGGCTTCCTGTTCAAACATAGGTCGTATTCGAACCAAAGAGAACATAGCTGTCGATACCCACTTGATCGGCATACTGCCAAACCCACTTGGGGGATTCTTGATCATATTTGAATCATAGCTTAACCCCTTTGGGTCTGACATGGATCGTATTCGAATCAGCATCATTAAACAACTCTTATGGTCACTTGGGGGCTTCCTGTTCAAACATAGGTCGTATTCGAACCAAAGAGAACATAGCTGTCGATACCCACTTGATCGGCATCGCCACAGCCACTGGGGGCTAACAGATCGTATCCGAATCTTAGCTCAACCCCTTTGGAACGGTTCACTGATCGTATTCGAATCAGAAACCCTTGAATTTTGTTCATCATATTTTACAAGTATCAACATTGGATATCTTGCGACCCTCTTGAAAATACAATGGAATACATTGCAATCCTCCAGGATTAATATTGGTTACATCAGGTTGTTAAGTACCAGGTGAGCTTTTATGTGCCAATTTTCAGGAGTTAAACTTACCCTCAGGGGTTGTCTTATATAAGCCGGAAAAGCACCCGTAAGCATCACAGGGCAATGCAAGACATTTCTGCAAAGGACATAACAGATTCATATAAACTACAAAGTGCATAGTGACGGCGGCTTATGCAAGTATTAAGGGCCATAAGCATGCGCAAAGGCATAGCAAAACTCAAAGTATTTTCTACTCTGTTACAAGACTCCCCGAGTCTGAATGATGTGGCATTGTTTTTCTACAATGACATAAGCAGGTGGCGCCTGGCAATCTACTCTTGGGGTTGACTTGAAGCCTCCGGGTTATCCTTCTCCGCCTCTCCACCAGCTGCTTTGTCCTGGAAGGATGATCAGGCCCAGTCAATGCCACTCAAGGCCTCAAACTCAGCTTCATCATCTATTAAACCGGTTGGGTCGACTTCAGGGGCAAAGGTGTGCTTACGGATTGGAGGGATCAAGCTGACATCGTCATAATGCGGCGTGGGGATTCTCCGATTCTCCTTCTCATAACCCGGCTGACACTTGGTGAGGTCAGTGTCGTTTCCAATTTGAGTGGCCAAAGGGCGTATATCCCTCACGCAGGTGGTGAAATCCTTTTCATCAAATGGAGTGCCATCCTCCTTTAAACTTGGATACCCAAGAGCGATGTCGGCTGGGTCTAGCTCTGGTAACCAGGCTTTGGCCCGACTCAAAGCGGCTATTGCTCCGGCTCTTGCTTGGGCCCGTCTCAACTCTTGAATCTGTTGAGGAAGTATAGCAAGTCGTTGTAACACATCTTGCAAGAGGTGGGGCACATCATTTGATAAGGCTACAACGGCCAAGGCACATTGTGACCCGATGTACTGTTGTTCTACTAGAGTATACACCGCCTTCAATTTGATCAGCATATTCTGCTTGAGGTTTGTGCTCCTGGGGCCTGTATTGGTAAGTATAAGGTAAACCTCAGGTAACAATTGAAGGAATATTTACAATATTTAATGCTTGCTTAAGATAACTTACCAAAGATCGCTGAGACCATCCGAGATATCTGGCGTTGTAAGCCGGTCAGTTCGGCTGTTGCGTTTGCCAGCGACGCCTCTGCTGTCTTGGCCCGGGTCACCAGTCCGGCCTTTTCGTCAGTCCAAATTTTCTTCTCCGACTCAAAATTTTTCTTTAGCTTCTCTTGTTCAGAGACGCTGAATTCAAATTTGGAGTTGGCCTTTTGAATTTCAATCTCCTGGGCTGCCAGGCGGTTCTTCAAGTCAGCAATCTCCGATTCAAATTGACTTATGGTGGCCTGCATTGCACCGGATAGTAGTCAAGATTACGGTAAATAATATTAAGTCCCAAGCACTTTGCAAGCAAAGATACTTGACACTTGGGGGCTAATGTATACCGAAGCTTTCTAAATTATTAAGCCGGTCCTGGATATTAAGTCCCAAATACTTTGCAAGCAGAGATACTTGGCACTTGGAGGCTAATGTGTATCGCAAGTTAAAGGTATTGTGTTACATCCGGTTTAAATATTTTTTCTTTAAGCCGGGCAAGCAGCTCTAACAATTTGTCTAAGTCTACAGCATATTTATTCATAAGCAATAGACTTGGGGGCTGGTACAGTAAGTATGATTGAAAGTAAGGAAGCATAAGTCATACCTCAAATTTTTGCTGTATTTGCTTCACCATGTCAATTTCTAGGTCACGGCTGCTTTGCACCTAGTTGATATAGCCCGAGACGATCTCTCCAATACTTAAATGAGTATAGTCGGTGATATCCATCTTGGCCTTACGGCGTTCTAGCAACTCCTCTTTAGCCGAGCATTTGGCAAGGACGGTGGGCCTCGCCGGCTCAACGAATTGAGCCCTGAGAAATTCCACTTCTGGGTCAGCCGTTTTGACTGGGCTAGGTGCCTCCGGGTTAATAGAACCATCAAGAATATCTTGAGCCGGCTCAGGCGATGGTTGATGTGTGGAAGAGTCGGGAGTAGCTATACCCTGTTCCGGTTCAGTCACCACAGGGGTTTGGGCCGGTTTATCCTTCTTGGTTTTCTTCCTGGGCTTAACCTGCACGCTGTGGCAAAGTAGAGAAATGAGTAAAGAAACATGAAGAAAGAAAAGCATAAGGTGAATAAATTGATATTACCCAGGGGCAGTCTTAAAAGCCGGCATGTTTGATTGCATGGACTCGCCGGATGAAGGAGAGGTATCCTGGTAATTGGAGTCAGATGAATTGAGAGGTTGATGGATTAGACCCGTCAAAGGTAAAAAGGGGTATAAGTTGGAGATAACCTCAGTCCGACGCTTCCGGGTTGTGTCAGGCAGGTCGGAAGATAGCTCTGCATCCTTGCTGGTCTGGGTCTGCCTCTGGTTTTCAAATTGCTGTTGCTTCAAAAGAAAGTCAGGATCTTGGTAAGCCAAAGGGTGTGAAAATCTTACTTTCCGGGTTACTCTTCGAATTTTCTGACGCGGCCGAAGCTCGGAGTTGGAGAAGATTATAGCTACCTCTTCCTCAACGGGTTGGCTGTTGCCCGTGTCTTCCTGAAAGAAGGTTAATATCAGTAAGGTAGTGATAAAGGAGAAAGGGGAAATTAAAAAGTTGCCTCTTCCTCATTATCATCAGAATCATCAAGCTGAAACAGCTCAGAAGCGCTTGGCTTCCTTTTCCTTGAAGTGGTGGGCTTGGCAGTTTTCCTTCCGGCTCTCTTGGCCGCCCTGGCTTGCTTGGCCGCCTCATGATCATATTGGATTTTCCAGAAGTTATCATTTGCCTGTAAAAGGTTATAACGGGTTATGCGTAAGAATACGGTATAACATGATAAAAAATAACCGGACGGTTGCAAACTTACTGCAGGGGCCGGGTTCTTCTTGCAAAAAGGTAGTAAGCCGAAAGCGTTACTATTCACTGTGCCCTCTTTCAACAAAGACTGAGTTGTAGCTTCCACTACGTCATCTGGTAAGTCGTCAGGACTATGACGCTAAGGGTCATCTTTCTCGCCTGAATAATCACACATTAAGCCGGGGCGGCGGCTTAACGGAATTATTCTCCAAGCAACCCAGACTCGGACCAGGTCAATGCCATCTAAGCCGTTCCCTAAAAGAGCTTTAATCTTCTTGATCTCGGGGGTGAGTGGCAGACGTTCAATAGCAGTCAACTTATCCGGCAGCGGGTGAGTAGATTCAAGGTGCAATGCACGGAAGCTGGGCAGCGGGTTTTCACTAGCCGGAGAAGTATCTTGGTAGTAGAACCATGTCTGGTTCCAGTCCTTTGGATGACTCGGCAATTCAGCATAAGGGAACAGGCAGTCTCTCCGCCTTTGAATCGATATGCCACCAAGCTCCAGACTGGGGCCGTTGGCCCGCTCATTCTGCCGGTTCAAATAGAACAATTCCCTGAACAAAAGTAGGCTGGGTTCTTCTCCAAGGTAGACCTCATAGAAAACTTGGAAGTTGCAGATATTTGACACGGAATTGGGCCTGATGTCTTGAGGTCTTAAGTCAAAGAAGTGCAAAACGTCTCTAAAGAATTTTGAACCGGGAGGAGCAAATCCCCGACTCATGTGATCGGTAAAAATGATCACCTCCCCTTCCTTGGCTTGAGGTTTCTCCTCAGACGGGTCAGGAGCACGATAAGACATGACATCCTTCTTGGGCAGATGGCCAGACTTTACAAACTCGGACAATTTGCTCTCTGTAACAATGGATGGGACCCAGTTGCAGGTAACCGGAGGTTTAACGGCTTTGGGTGCCATTGGGTAAATTGAAGCCTACAACAAGATAAAGGAAATTTTCCGGTTTATTATAACCCGGAGAATAAGCATTATTGGGTTATTTAAGATGGCGGCTTAAGAAGGGGCCTAATGACATACAGGTAACTATGTGATAATGTTTAACAGTTGCAGGTATTAAAGATGATTAAGGTTTTCTTATGTCGCCAGAAGCAAGCGGTGCTGACAGCCGGTATTATCTTAAACCGGTTACACGGACTACTATGGATGAAACAGAGTCGACAGACACAGTTTTTGGCTAAGTGTGGAGCAAACAGGTTTCACAAATTGCAATTACTATTTTGGATCATACGATGCTCTAGAAAGGAAAAATTTCTAGACCTAAAACAGTACAGGGAAGTTCATATACTCAAGGAGGGCTTCCAAAACAAGGAAATGAGATCTGTTTTCATATAGAATAAGCACACAACATCCTCCGCAGCAGTTCTATGTGGTTTTTACGATCTGAATAAGGTATTAGAGGTAAGAACTAATGGAGGTTGCGTCGGGCGACGATGAACATCAATGAACTCAAGACAGTACTAATGCAGATCTAAGAAAGGGGGGGAAAGAGAACTCACCGATGTGGCAGAACTGCGGAGGGTTGCCGTTGTTCTCTGGTCAAAAAACAGGGTGATGCAGTGGCCTGAGTCGGTGAAGACGAGGTTTCCGATGGTGGCGGCGGCGGAGCTCGAGCGGTAGAAGAGGGAGTGCGAGGAAGAAGACAACCGGAGGAAATGAAAAAGACCTAGGTCGCGCCTATTTATAAGGAGGACCGACTGAGACGGCGAGAGAAACGAGGAGACCAAGACATCATTATCCAGCGGCCCCGGCGCCTCGATTTTCGGGAGGGTCAGTAAAGGCAAAGATCCGTTAAAGATATGGTGAATTAAAATATAAGTTTGATTGAAGATGACGTCACAATGATTTAACCCGGAGTCAGAGGATGACATCACGGCGGGTTACAATTTTCACGCAAGACAGAAGACTAAAGGCCAGTTCATAAGGTTTTCAAAGATTGACATGAACCGGTTCAAATCAATCTGGGGCCTAATGTTGGGGATATGACTATTTGTGTAAGCCATCCAGGAGGGGCCGGGTTACGCAAATAGAGGTTCATCAGAAGCCCAAGACCAAGGCATGAAGATGGCGGTTCACTAAAAGGCTTAAAGGCCCACAGGCGACTCTGAGGCCCGTAAAGATAAACTGCCATGATGGTATAACTTGTACTGTAAGGTAGAAGTAACTAGTCGCCGAGCCGGACACTGTTTATGAGCCGGCCGGGACTCTGTAGGCCGCAGGGCGACCCGTGTATATAAGGGGATGACCCGCCAGCGGCTTAGGGAGAGAGGACAACTGATCGAGAGCCAGGCATAGCGTATCTCGCTCCCTGGTCATCGAAACCTCAAGCAATTTCAACCCAACTAGACATAACCCTTCCTTCACCGTAAGGGGATGAACTAGTATAAACCTCGCGTGTCCTTGTCCCGATTAACCCCTTTAAGCTTCCTAGTTGCGATGGCTCCACGACTAAGTCCTTGCAAAAGGACATCTGCCGTGACAATTCAACGACACCTTGTGTCGAATCAATAAATTTGGGTTGAATACTCTACCCTCGAAAGCTGTTGCGAGCCCCTATACTTGTGGGTTATCAGTGACCGTCGCCCCTCGCCTCTCATCCGAGCCAGCGTCGCGCCTCGCCTCTCGACCGGGTCGCTCGCGCCAAGCCGCCCTGGCCTCGCGCTTGAGCCGTCGGATTCCACCTTCTGCAGGGGCCTCGCGCGCTGTTTCTGCCATGAACGACCCGCGTTGCTCTGCCTTGCCGGGGGACTTCTCATTCGCGGCCGCGACCCGAGCCACCGGGGCTGAAGCCGCTTCAAACCAGCACTTCCTTAAGTCACCAGGGCCATGCGACTCGCCTCGTATCTTCTGTTGCGGTTGCGGCCGCGCGCTGAGCTGGCTGTATATGACCGTCTGCAACTCTGCCTCCGAGCGACTGCTAAGGCGCGCCTCCATCCTGTAAGCCGCCCCGGTGGCCTCACTTCTACCTTGGCATCCTGAGCCGCCCGCTTATTGGCATCTCTCCAACCTGCCTCTGCCTCGGCCTTTCTCAAACTCTGACCTGTCATCGCAGCCACCGAGCGGATGCCTTTGTCGCTGCTATGCTCACCAGCGTGAGCCGCCGCCACCGCTACAGTATCACTGCGGCGCGCCCGTCCCGCGCTGAGGCCGCCACTACCTCTACTCGGAACCGCCGCTCGGGCGCCACTGTCCGCCACTGAGCTGTCCCGGCCATGAGCCGTCTACGCGTGACCCACCGCTTTAAGTCGTTGGCATGTTGAGCCGCCGCTTCGCGCTTGTCCGAGCTGCCGCGGGCTTGCTTCGCCTCCACTGTAGGTCGCCGCTGCCTCAAACACAGCAGCGCCAAGCCGCCGTCCGCCTCAAGTCGCCGATGCCCCTCTGACTTGGCTGCTGGGCTGCTGTTGGTGCTAGTGACCCCTGCGCCTCAAGTACCGCAGCAGAGCCGGTGCCTCATCAACCGTATCGCCGGGTCGACACTGTTGCGGTCATGGCTGCGCCACAAGCCGCCTCGGATGCCTAGCCTCGTGTCCGCCGGTTCCACAAAACCGCCCGTTGCCCTTCACCGCACCTTGCGCCGTCGTTGAGTTGCCTTCGCTGGGTGGCCCTGCCTCCGTGTACTTTTTCCTCACTAACCAAGGCCAAGTAATATTATTACTACTACGTTTTGTTTCTCACACAGCAGGAAATCTGACCGAAGCCTGCGAATCAACACATTAAAATAAAAGGGAGTCAGCGGAGTGCCAGCACTGTTAAAGCCATGCCTGATCGGCACCAGAATCAGTCCCGAGGCCGTGGTCTGCGTTTTCTGTTTTTTCATTCCGCTACACATGCATGTGAAGACAAAGACAACAGCAGAGACAGAAACAAGTTGCTCCTGCCACTGTTGATGTGAAAGGTTTCACGGTCCTACAGAATTACTTGGTTGTAGGCGGGACAAAAGAAATAGGTGATTTGAAAGACTACACGTCAGATTTTTTGATCTTCAATCACTGCCTGCAACCTAGACATATTGTTAGAACATCGATGTAAGGCTCCGGTATGCAAATGATGGAGCGAGTCGACGGGAATAAAGAAAATAAGGAAGAGTTTGACCCGGTGGATAAAGAGATAGGCCTCAGGTCTCTTAAAAAATGGGGTTAATAATGACCCGGAGGGTCCTTTCTGAGCGGCCCAGCTCCGTTCTGTTGCGGTTGCATTTTGAACTATTGCCTCCGCCAATCGCCGCCTCGCATTTGCCGGTTTCGATCGTACGATCGTCTTTGAGTCGTTTCACCTTTTTTATCAAGCAACCGGAGAAGAGAATACTATAGGTTGTTCGTAAAAGTCCTTTTGCAAGGGCAGGAGGGAGGGGGCTCAAGACCAACTCCCAAGGCGACCTGGGCCCTGACGAATTTGTCGCAGTTGCTCAATGCCAGGGTCATGTGATTGTGCGGCCTCGAGTGACCTATTGCATAATGCCAGGCTGCAAAAAGGTTTAATGGATCAATTACCGCTATGGGAAAAAAGAAATCAGCGGCAAACGGGCGACGCTGACATGGGATGCTCGTACGGTGAAGGAGTAAACTACTACATGCGTACTGTTGTTTGACCCCGACTAAATTTTAGCCTGCGCACAGGTCATCTGTCGTCCGAATATATCAGGTGATACCCGTCCAGTCTATTTTAAAGAGAACATATTTAGTTTCTTTGAGAACAGTTACTCTGGCTGGTAATATTTTTGCGCAGGACAATGATTCATTATAAGGGTGGTGCCATGTTGTGTTTATGGAGTGTGCATTAGCATCATCATGCACCGGCGTCCGCGCCCACTTGTTACTGAAGAGGTGTACGCAAGCAGCCGCCCGTGTAGCTCGATCTACATCAACTCACTAAAACCACGCCTGGGATTGACTCGCCGACCGCGCGGCTTGCTGCTGCTGCAATTGATTCACCCGTCCGCACCGGCTTAGAACGCCGCGGCCGGCTCAAACATCTGCTCCCGTGGCCAACTTGCCCGAGATTGATTTCAGCTTCACCATGGTGATCATCAACCTCATGGTGGATAATTTCTGGCTTTAACATATTAGGTGAAATCCATCTAGTATATTTTGTATATATTGCTTTTCTTTAAAAGAGCAATTACTCCAGCTTGCAAGTTCTCCAAATGCAGGACAAGTTATATCACTGAGCTGTTGACTGACTCATACCGGTTTATATCAAAGTCAAATATGGAGAATCTCAAGACAACTCCTTGAGTCTCCTTGAGACTCGAGGGCTACGATGACATGAATCAGTAAATAATTGCCAGTTTAAAGCAGATTCAAGAACTCCGGGTCATCAGAGGGAATGATAACCCGGTTCCGGAGGACACCGCCATATTGATGAAAACTTAAAGGCCATCGGAAAATTGTTGGTTCAAAATAAAGATTCCGGTTTAAAATCCGGTTCAAGAGACATCTCTCTCCCGCAAAGCTTTGAAGCTCTCAAATCCGGTTCAAACATCCAGCTCAAGGTAAATTTGTCTCTTACAAAACTTTTAAGCTCTCAAATCCGGTTCAAACATCCGGCTCAAGGACAATCTGTCTCCCACAAAGTTTTGAAGCTTTCAAATCCGGTTTAAAGTTCCGGTTCAAAAAGAATTAATCTCTCGCAAGATTCGAGTTCTCAAAAAAATTAAAGGTTTCCTAAGAGAACTTGCTGCCATGATGCGTGGTTCAAACATGGGTATCCTACCTTACGGCCTACCTTATTATGGTCACTTGGGGGCTTCCTGCTCATCGAGCATAGCTGTCGGTACCCTCTTGATCGACGCGATGCCAAAATTTATATGGTCACTTGGGGGCTTCCTGTTCAAACATAGGTCGTATTCGAACCAAAGAGAACATAGCTGTTGGTACCCTCTTGATCGGCACACTACCAAACTCACTAGGGGCTTCTTGATCGTATTCGAATCATAGCTTAACCCCTTTGGAGTCCGACTTGGATCGTGTTCGAATCAGGGTCGTTAAAAACCTCTCAAGGTCATCTAGGGGCTTCCTGTTCAAACATAGGTCGTATTCGAACCAAAGAGAACATAGCTGTCGGTACCCTCTTGATCGGTGCAACGCCAAAGCCACTGGGAGCTACATGATCATATTTGAATCCTAGCTTAACCCTTTTGGAACGGTTTACTGATCGTATTCGAATCAGAAACCTCAATTTTTATTTGGTTTAAGTTTTTGCAAACAATCTTTGGTTTTGTCTTGAGACTTTTTGTTCAGATCTAAGTATAAGTGTGGTTTCGTTTAAACCCGGCTTGGCTTTGGACGATAAGTCGCCAGCATGTGACAATCATCATATATTTGGAAGTATTGGCTTCTAAGGATTGGGTTATCACCCTTACTGCACAGGTCATGTAAACCGGCAGTACAAATTCAATATCACAATGGTTATATGTGGGATATTATGACCCGCCCTATGGTAAACCGCCAAGTGATCTTGTGATCTACTTGTGTGCAGGATAAGACTACATTTGGGTGGTTACCCGCCCTGGCTTTTGACGTTAAGTCGCCAGGGCATATGCTGTTTAAACTCTATGCAGGATTTACAGAGCTATGACTTACATAAATGATTAAGTTGTAGCCCATCGTCAAAGATTGAAATTGGTGTCTCAAAAGGGTTATCTATTCTTGATTTTCTCAAAGGCTATAAGCCGCCGGGTTATAAAAATTCTGGTTTACAATGGAGGCGTATTAAATCTTCATCGGCCAAGAGCCGCCAGGTATTTAAACTCCGGGCTTACTTATCAGTAGATGAGGTTTTCAAAGTCGCTTTAGCGCAATGGCTATTATATTATCAATGGATATGATTTATTCTACAATTGAAGGAATAGTACCAAGTCGCTGCAGGCTTACCACCCGACACTTGGGGGCTACATTATTCAAGTTGAGGTTATATCAAATATGCAAGTCTCATGTCGCTGCAAGCATGCACCATGACACTTGGGGGCTAATGCAAAGTCATTTTTACTAGCCTTCTTGAGGATCCGACTCATCACATCATAATGAGCCAGCCCTTGGGGGCTACCAATTGCTACTGTCAACAATTCAAGGTACAGAATCTTCAGCCCATTATATTGAAAGATCCACTATGCAGTTGGTAGATTACAAAGCTCTTAACCTTGTGGACGTGGGTTCAAGCCCCATGGTGGAGATCATATTATATGATGTTATTATCAATAAATTATATACAAAGTCCTGGCTCAGTATTATCTTACTAAGCCGACCCTTGGAGGCTACACGTTGTTGTTCAAGTTTACATGGTTATATCTACAAAGTCCCTGTTCATTGTTGCATAATGATCCGGCCCTTGGGGGCTACACTGGTTGAAGTTTTCATGAGCATAAGGCAATTACAAGTCCCAGGTTGCTGCAAGCATGACAACCCGGCACTTGGGGTCTACAGGTGATATGCATATAAGAAAAAAAAACTTCAAATTCTCAGTTTGGAGTAGACCAGATTAACCCGGTGTCTGCAACAATCATGACCCGGCATCATTTATTTATAACTCGGCAATTTTGGCAATCATAAATCGGCAGGATCTACATCTTTAAGCCGGTTGAATATCAGTTGAATATTTCAAAACCAATATTTTTGTCAAGTCAGAGCATTGAAGGCCGACTCAAACGGATTATTCCTTATAATATTTCTCTACAAGAGCCAGTGTCAGCAAATTGGTTATGAAGCTTGCCTATTGACCCAGATTTTTTAGAAGAAGTGCCTGGATTTTTGCATTGGCAAGGTTTGGACATATCTGTTAAAAGAGATTTGCTATATGATCTTGAGTATGCATCCAGGAGGAAATGACAAGGACTTAAAGATGATCAGGTGCCGGTTCAGGAAATTTTTTAACCCGGAGCACAACCTATCAAGTGTGTTCTTCTGTTTATTTTATAGGATTAGTTTAACATGGATAAATCCAAATTAAACTGGGGGCTAATGTCGGGGATATACCCCGCAGTATGAACCGGCCGGAAGTATGACCCGATCTGGCTTGGCGTTTTCATTGATAACCCGTCGGAGTGGCGACTCACGAGCCTGGCGACTCACGGATGGCCCTAACGGTGGGTTAGATAGAAGACTAGGCCCAAGGCCCAGAAGGCCGGCTCATGTTATGGTGGGCCGGTTTACGAGGAATGGCATAAGGAATATTCTCCTACCAAGGAAGCAAGACTAGGACTCCACTTGTAATAGACCAATCCTAATCCTACCAGGACTAGTCATGTAACCTGCCCCTTCAACATATATAAGGAGGGGCAGGGCTCCCCAAAGAGGGACAGGGCAACAAGAAATAATCTCTAGGGCTAGACACAAAGGGGGAGCCGGCTTATGCGGCGACTCTCTCATGAGCATAATAAGATCTAGCCACAAACAGCATGTAGGGCTATTACCGGATGATATTTCCCGGGGCCCGAAGCTGTCTAAATCCTTGTCTTGTGTTGCGTCTCTCAATTCCGCTCAACCCCTCTCAAGCTACTACAAAGATGCGTTGGCCTCACGACTAAGTCCTCACACTAGGACATCTGCCGTGACAATTCCACGACACTTTTGATGTTCTCAAACTTTTTCAATCTTCACACAATACATGAGCGTGAGCCATGGATATAGCACTATAGGTGGAATAGAATGGTGGTTGTGGAGAAGACAAAAAGGAGAAGATAGTCTCACATCAACTAGGCGTATCGACGGGCTATGGAGATGCCCATCAATAGATATCAATGTGAGTGAGTAGGGATTGCCATGCAACTGATGCACTAGAGCTATAAGTGTATGAAAGCTCAATAAAAGAAACTAAGTGGGTGTGCATCCAACTCTCTTGCTCACGAAGACCTAGGGCATTTTGAGGAAGCCCATCTTTGGAATATATAAGCCAAGTTCTATAATGAAAGATTCCCACTAGTATATGAAAGTGACAACATAGGAGACTCTCTATCATGAAGATCATGGTGCTACTTTGAAACACAAGTGTGGTAAAAGGATAGTAGCATTGTCCCTTCTCTCTTTTTCTCTCATTTTTTTTTGTTTTTTGGGGCCTTCTTTTTTTATGGCCTCTTTTTTTCCGTGCGGAGTCTCATCCCGACTTGTGGGGGAATCATAGTCTCCATCATCCTTTCCTCACATGGGACAATGCTCTAATAATGATGACCATCACACTTTTATTTACTTACAACTCAAGAATTACAACTCGATACTTAGAACAAAATATGACTCCATATGAATGCCTCCAGCAGTGTACCGATATGTGCAATGACTCATGAGTGACATGTATGAAATAATTATGAACGGTGGCTTTGCCACAAATACGATGTCAACTACATAATCATGCAAAGCAATATGACAATGATGAAGCGTGTCATAACAAACGGAACGGTGGTAAGTTGCATGGCAATATATCTCGGAATGGATATGGAAATGCCATAATAGGTAGGTATGGTGGCTGTTTTGAGGAAGGTATATGGTGGGTTTAAGGTACCGGCGAAAGTTGCGCGGTACTAGAGAGGCTAGAAATGGTGGAAGGGTGAGAGTGCATATAATCCATGGACTCAACATTAGTCATAAAGAACTCACATACTTATTGCAAAAATTTATTAGTTATCGAAACAAAGTACTACACGCATGCTCCTAGCGCTAGATTGGTAGGAAAAGACCATCGCTCGTCCCCGACCGCCACTCATAAGGAAGACAATCAATAAATAAATCATGCTCCGACTTCATCACATAATGGTTCACCATACGCGCATGCTACGGGAATCACAAAGTTTAACACAAGTATCTCTCAAATTTACAACTACTCAACTAGCATGACTCTAATATCACCATCTTCATATCTCAAAACAATCATCAACTATCAAACTTCTCATACTATTCAATGCACTTATATGAAAGTTTTTATTATACCCATCTTGGATGCCCATCATATTAGGACTAAATTCATAACCAAAGAAAATTACCATGCTATTCTAAAGACTCCCAAAATGATATAAGTGAAGCATGAGATTTCAATAATTTCTTCAAAATAAAACCACCGTCGTGCTCTAAAAAGATATAAGTGAAGCACTAGAGCAAATGACAAACTATTCCAAAAGATATAAGTGAAGATCAATGAGTAGTCGAATAATTATGCAACTAGGTGAAGACTCTCTAACATTTAAGAATTTCATATCTTGGTATTTTATTCAAACAGCAAGCAAAACAAAATAAAATGACGCTCCAAGCAAAACACATATCATGTGGCGAATAAAAATATAGCTCCAAGTAAAGTTACCGTTGAACGAAGACGAAAGAGGGGATGCCATCCGGGGCATCCCCAAGCTTAGGCTATTGGTTGTCCTTGAATATTAACTTGGGGTGCCTTGGTTATCCCCAAGCTTAGGCTCTTTCCACTCCTTATTCAATAGTCCATCGAATCTTTACCCAAAACTTGAAAACTTCACAACACAAAACTTAACAGAAAACTCGTAAACTCCGTTAGTATAAGAAAATAAATCACCACTTAGGTACTGTTGTGAACTCATTCCAAATTCATATTGGTGTAATATGGTTCATACCCTCCGATACTACTCATAGATTCATCAAAATAAGCAAACAACACATAGAAAACAGAATCTGTCAAAAACAGAACAGTCTGTAGAAATCTGGATCAAACGTATACTTCTGGAACTCATAAAATTCTCAAATAAATTGGTGGACCTGAGGAATTTGTCTATTAATCATATTAAAAAAGAATAAACCTAATCGCACTATCCAGTAAAAAAATGGCAGCTAATCTCGTCAGCGCTAAAGTTTCTGTTTTTTACAGCAAGATTGCAAAGACTTCACCCAAGTCTTCCCAAAGGTTCTACTAGGCACAAACACTAATTAAAACATAAAACCACATCTAAACATAGGCTATATGAATTATTTATTACTAAACAGGAGCAAAAAGCAAAGAACAAAAATAAAATTGGGTTGCCTCCCAACAAGCGCTATCGTTTAACGCCCCTAGCTAGGCATGATGATTTCAATGATGCTCACATAAAAGATAAGAATTGTAACATAAAGAGAGCATCATGAAGAATATGACTAGCACATTTAAGTCTAACCCACTTCCTATGCATAGGGATTTTGTGAGAAAACAACCTGTGGGAACCATAATCAACTAGCATAGAAAGGTGAAACAAGCATAACTTTAGAACTTTAAGCACATAGAGAGGAAACTTGAGACTATTGCAATTCCTACAAGCATATGTTCCTCCCTCATAATAATTTTCAGTAGCATCATGAATGAATTCAACAATATAACCATCACATAAGGCATTCTTTTCATGATCTACAAGCATAGAAAATTTACTACTCTCCACATAGGCAAAATTCTTCTCATTCGGAATAGTGGGAGCATCATAAGAAACTTGAATAATATAAATTGTTTCCACATTAAAGGAGAAATGTTCAAAAAAAGGGTAATCATAATCATGACAAGCTTTATAAATATAATCATCTCTACTTTTTATAGCATAAGTATCATCACAATAATTATCATAAGTAGCAACTTTGTTCTCATCATAATCAATTGAAACCTCTTCCAAGATAGTGGAATCATTACTAAATAAAGTCATGACCTCTCCAAATCCACTTTCATAATTATCACAATAAGATTCAACACCCTTCGAAATAGTGGGATCATTACTTCCTAAAGTTGTCACTCTTCCAAACTCACTTTCATCAATATAATCATCATAAGTAGGAGGCATGCTATCATCATAACAAATTTTCATATCAAAACTTGGGAGGCTAGAAATATCATCTTCATTAATCATAGCATCCCATGCTTGGGACAAACATTAATTGCAGCAAATATATTCTCAAACATGTCATTCTCATAAAACATAGCATCCCCAAGCTTGGGCCTTTTCATATCATAAGCATAATCACTCTCATCATTAATAGTATGGATAGCACCAATAGTATAGCAATTATCATCATCACAATGATCAATAGGAGCAACATCATTTGGGAGGGATACATTTTTACCTTTGCTTCTTCGTCTTTTCTTTTTCTTCTTCACATTACGTGTGGGTTCAATCCTCTTTTTGGAGCTCCTTATTGATGAGATTGGTTGATTCGAAGGCTCCTCCTCATTACCTGATTCATCATAAGAAATAATAGGAGGATATTGGGAAGCCTCTTCCCTTTCATTAGTATTCTCTTCATCCTCTATTTGTTTTTGTTTTCTTTATGTGATTGGCAATATAAGGATTTTCAATGCAATTCACCGCACAATACATAAAAATTTCTTCTAGATCAATATCGAGGAATTTCTCAAGGTTATATTCTGGAATATGCTTAGTTATACGTTTCATTTCTTCATAACCCAAAAGCAAACTAAGTTCATTATGATGTGCAAGGGAAATCAAATCATCACAACTTTTGGACACGATACGATCGTGAAACAATTTGCATTTCAGATTTAAATGACCATGTTCATTGCAAAGTTCACAAGTATGGTGAAGAAATTTTAGATTTTCAGCACAAACATCTAGCCTTTCTTGCAACCATTTAGTTTCTAAATACTTATGCCTCTTGCAAAATCTATCTTCCCTATTTGGTGTGTACTTGCAAACTCTATGCACTCCACAAAAGTTGACATGCTTATAAGAGACATTTTCATCATGACTGGTGCAATCATCATTAGTACTATGGATATTCAAGGAGTTCATACTAACAACATTGCAATCATGCTCATCATTCAAAGATTTAGTGCCAAACATTTTAGAGACTTCTTATTATAGCATTTGAGCACAATTTTCCTTTCCATCATTCTCACGAAAGATATTAAAAAGATGAAGTGTATGAGGCAAACTCAATTCAATTTTTTTGTAGTTTTCTTTTATAAACTAAACTAGTGCTAAAACAAGAAACAAAAATATTCGATTGCAAGATCTAAAGAGATACCTTCAAGCGCTAACTGAAGGAAATATTCCCTAGAGGCAATAATAAAGTTGTTATTTATTTCCTTATATCATGATAAATGTTTATTATTCATGCTAGAATTGTATTAACCGGAAACATGATACATGTGTGAATACATAGACAAACAGAGTGTCACTAGTATGCCTCTACTTGACTAGCTCGTTTATCAAAGATGGTTATGTTTCCTAACCATAGACATGAGTTGTCATTTGATTAACGGGATCACATCATTAGGAGAATGATTTGATTGACTTCACCCATTCCGTTAGCTTAGCACTTGATCGTTTAGTATGTTGCTATTTATTTCTTCATGACTTATACATGTTCCTATGACTATGAGATTATGCAACTCCCATTTACCAGAGGAACACTTTGTGTGCTACCAAACGTCACAACATAACTGGGTGATTATAAAGGTGATCTACAGGTGTCTCCGAAGGTACTTGTTGAGTTGGCGTATTTCGAGATTAGGATTTGTCACTCTGATTGTCGGAGAGGTATCTCTGGGCGCACTCGGTAATGCACATCACTATAAGACTTGCAAGCATTGAAACTAATGAGTTAGTTGCGGGATGATGTATTACGGAACGAGTAAAGAGACTTGCCGGTAATGAGATTGAACTAGGTATTGAGATACCGACGATCGAATCTCGGGCAAGTAACATACCAATGACAAAGGGAACAATGTATGTTGTTATGCGGTTTGACCGATAAAGATCTTCGTAGAATATGTAGGAGCCAATATGAGCATCCAGGTTCTGCTATTGGTTATTGACCGGAGACGTGTCTCGGTCATGTCTACATAGTTCTTGAACCCGTAGGGTCCGCACGCTTAAAGTTTGATGAAGATCGGTATTATGAGTTTTGTATTTTGATGTACCGAAGGTAGTTCAGAGTCCCGGATATGATCAAGGACATGACCAGGAGTCTCAAAATGGTCGAGACATAAAGATCGATATATTGGATAACTATATTTGGATACCGTAATGGTTCCGGGTGAGATCGGGAATATACCGGAGCACCGAGAAGTTATTAGAACCCCCCGGGAGGTATATGGGCCTTATTGGGCTTTAGCGGAAAGGAGGGGAAAGGAGCAAGGGAGGTGGCGCCCCCCCAAGCCCAATCCAAATTGGGAGGGGGGTCCGGCCCCCCTTTCCTTCCTCCCTCCTTCCTCTTCCTTCCCTCTCCTACTCCAAGTTGGAAAGGGACTCCCCTTGGCACGCCTCTCCCTGGCCGGCCGCCTCCTCCCCCTTGCTCCTTTATATACGGGGGTAGGGGGCACCCCATGGACACACAATTGATCATTGATCCCTTAGCCGTGTGCGGTGCCCCCCTCCACCATAATCCACCTCGATCATATCGTAGCGGTGCTTAGGCGAAGCCCTGCGTTAGTAGCATCATCATCACCATCACCACGTCGTCGTGCTGACAAAACTCTCCTGTGAAGCTTTGCTGGATCGGAGCTCACGGGAAGTCATCGAGTTGAACGTGTGCAGAACTCGGAGGTGCCGTGCGTTCGGTACTTGGATCGGTCGGATCGTGAAGACGTACGACTACATCAACCGCGTTGTGCTAACACTTCCACTTTCGGTCTACGAGGGTACGTGGACACACTCTCCCCTCTTGTTTCTATGCATCACCATGATCCTGCGTGTGCATAGGAATTTATTTGAAATTACTACGTTCCCCAACAGTGGCATCCGAGCCTGGTTTTATGCGTAGATGTTATATGCACGAGTAGAACACAAGTGAGTTGTGGGTGATACAAGTCATACTGCTTACCAGCATGTCATACTTTGGTTCTGCGGTATTGTTGGATGAAGCGGCCCGGACCGACATTACGTGTACACTTACGCGAGACTGGTTCTACCGACGTGCTTTGCACACAGGTGGCTGGCGGGTGTCAGTTTCTCCAACTTTAGTTGAACCAAGTGTGGCTATGCCCGGTCCTTGTGAAGGTTAAAACAACACTAACTTGACGAACTATCATTGTGGTTTTGATGTGTAGGTAAGAACAGTTCTTTCTCAGCCCATAGCAGCCACGTAAAACTCGCAACAACAAAGTAGAGGATGTCTAACTTGTTTTTGCAGGGCATGTTGTGATGTGATATGGTCAAGACATGATGCTATATTTTGTTGTATGATATGATCATGTTTTGTAACCGAGTTATCTGCAACTGGTAGGAGCCATATGGTTGTCGCTTTATTGTATGTAATGCAATCGCCCTGTAATTGCTTTACTTTATCACTAAGCGGTAGCGGTAGTCGTAGAAGCAATAGTTGGCGAGACGACAACGATGCTACGATGGAGATCAAGGTGTCGCGCCGGTGACGATGGTGATCATGACGGTACTTCGGAGATAGAGATCACAAGCACAAGATGATGATGGCCATATCATATCACTTATATTGATTGCATGTGATGTTTATCCTTTATGCATCTTATTCTGCTTTGTTTGATGGTAGCATTATAAGATGATCTCTCACTAATTTCAAGGTAAAAGTGTTCTCCCTGAGTATGCACCGTTGCCAAAGTTCGTCGTGCCGAGACACCACGTGATGATCGGGTGTGATAAGCTCTACGTTCATCTACAACAGGTGCAAGCCAGTTTTGCACACGCAGAATACTCAGGTTAAACTTGACGAGCCTAGCATGCAGATATGGCCTCGGAACACTGAGACCGAAAGGTCTAGCATGGATCATATAGTAGATATGATCAACATAGTGATGTTCACCATTGAAAACTACTCCATCTCACGTGATGATCGGACATGGTTTAGTTGATTTGGATCATGAGATCACTTAGATGATCAGAGGGATGTCTATCTATGTGGGAGTTCTTAAGTAATATGATTAATTAAACTTAAATTTATCATAAACTTAGTACCTGATAGTATTTTGCTTATCTATGTTGATTGTATAAAGATGGCCCGTGCTTTTGTTCCGTTGAATTTTAATGCGTTCCTTGAGAAAGCAAAGTTGAAAGATGATGGTAGCAATTACACGGACTTGGTCCGTAACTTGAGGATTATCCTCATTGCTGCACAGAAGAATTACATCCTGGAAGCACCGTTGGGTGCCAGGCCTGCTGCAGATGCTGCTGATGACATTAAGAACGTCTGGCAGAGTAAAGCTGTTGACTACTCGATAGATCAGTGTGCCATGCTTTATGACTTAGAAACGGGACTTCAACGACGTTTTGAATGTCATGGAGCATATGAGATGTTCTAGGAGTTGAAGTTAATATTTCAAGCAAATGCCCAGATTGAGAGATATGAAGTCTCCAATAAGTTCTATAGCATGAACAATCAAAAATTATAGATATGTTCGAGACGTATCACATGTCACTCATGAGTCATTGCACATCCCGGTACACCGCCGGAGGCATTCATATAGAGTCATATCTTGTTCTAGTATCGAGTTGTAATCATTGAGTTGTAAATAAATAGAAGTGTGATGATCATTAGTAATAGAGCATTGTCCCATTAAAAAAAGAAAAAAAGAAAGGCCAAATAATAAAAAAGGCCCCAAAAAATAAAAAAAAGGGGGCAATGCTACTATCCTTTTTTCCACACTTGTGCTTCAAAGTAGCACCATGATCTTTATGATAGAGAGTCTCTTGTTTTGTCATTTTCATATACTAGTGGGAATTTTTCATTATAGAACTAGGCTTGTATATTCCAACAATGGGCCTCCTCAAGTGCCCTAGGTCTTCGTGAGCAAGCAAGTTGGATGCACACCCACTTAGTTTTTTTGTTGAGCTTTCATACATTTTATAGCTCTAGTGCATCCGTTGCATGGCAATCCCTACTCCTTGCATTGACATCAATTGATGGGCATCTCCCTAGCCCATTGATTAGCCGCGTCGATGTGAGACTTTCTCCTTTTTTGTCTTCTCCACATAACCCCCTTCATTATATTCTATTCCACCCATAGTGCTATATCCATGGCTCACGCTCATGTATTGCGTGAAAGTTGAATTTTTTTTGACATTACTAAAGTATGAAACAATTGCTTGGCTTGTCATCGGGATTGTGCATGATGAGAGCATTCTTGTGTGATGAAAATGGAGCATGACCAAACTATATGATATTTTAGGGATGAACTTTCTTTGACCATGTTATTTTGAGAAGACATGATTGCTTAGTTAGTATGCTTGAAGTATTATTATTTTTATGTCAATATTAAACTTTTATCTTGAATCTTTCAGATCTGAACATTCATGCCACAATAAAGAAAATTACTTTGAGAAATATGTTAGGAAGCATTCCACATCAAAAATTCTATTTTTATCATTTACCTACTCGAGGACGAGCAGGAATTAAGCTTGGGGATGCTTGATACGTCTCTGAAAGTGCAACTATCCCTAGGTGGTTTTGGTAATTCATAACAACATATAGCTCATTGAGCTAATGCTATTCCAAGATGACTATTTCAGGAAAGCTCAATGATTGGCATGGCATGGATGTGAAAGTGGAACCCTCAAAATGCTAAGGACAAAGGATTGGCTCAAGCTCAAAAGCTCAAGACTCTTCATTTTATATTTTAGTGACCCAAGATCACATTGAGTCTTTAGGAAAAGCCAATACTATCAAGGAGGGATGAGGTGTTGCTTAATGAGCCTCTTGCTTCATGTGCTTAATGATATGCTCCAAAATCCTCAGCTACTTTCCCACTTCCACATATGACCTAAACCCTAAGCCAAACTCGGTCCTACCGATTCTTTCTATCCGGCACCACCGAGTTTCACTTGTCATAAGCCACTGCCAAACCCTAGCAATTCGGTTCTACCGATAGGGATCTCGGTCTCACCGAGATGGGATTGCAAACTCTCTGTTTCCCTTTCGTAACTTTTCGGTCTCACCGAAAGAGCGAATCGGTCCCACCGAGATTGCAATGTAAACTCTATGTTTCCTTTTTGTAACTTTTCGGTCTCACCGAAAGAGAAAATCGGTCCCACCGAGTTTACCTGACCAATTCTCTTGTTAGCTTATTACCAAACTCGGTCTCACCGAGTTTGTGTAATCGGTCTCACCGAGATTACGTTATGCCCAAACCCTAACCATATCGGTCCTACCGAGTTGCATGTCAGTCCCACCGAAAATCTCTAACGGTCACTAGGTTTACCTTTTCGGTCCGACCGAGTTTGTTGATTCGGTCCCACCGAGATTGGAAAACTGTGTGTAACGGTTGGATTTTGTGTGGAGGCTATATATACCCCTCCACCTCCTCTTCATTCGTGGAGAGAGCCATCAGAACACATACACAATTCCAACTCATATGTTCTGAGAGAGAACCACCTACTCATGTGTTGAGACCAAGATATTCCATTCCTACCATATGAATCTTGATCTCTAGCCTTCCCCAAGTTGCTTTCCACTCAAATCTTCTTTCCACAAAATCCAAATCCTATGAGAGAGAGTTGAGTGTTGGGGAGACTATCATTTGAAGCACAAGAGCAAGGAGTTCATTACCTACACACCATTTGTTACTTCTTGGAGAGTGGTGTCTCCTAGATTGGCTAGGTGTTACTTGGGAGCCTCCGACAAGATTGTGGAGTTGAACCAAGGAGTTTGTAAGGGCAAGGAGATCGCCTACTTCGTGAAGATCAACCGCTAGTGAGGCAAGTCCTTCGTGGGCGATGGCCATGGTGGGATAGACAAGGTTGCTTCTTCGTGGACCCTTCGTGGGTGGTTGCTTCTTCGTGGACCCTTCGTGGGTGGAGCCCTCCGTGGACTCGCGCAACCATTACCCTTCGTGGGTGGAGCCCTCCGTGGACTCGCGCAACCGTTACCCTTTGTGGGTTGAAGTCTCCATCAACGTGGATGTAGGATAGCACCACCTATCCGAACCACGGGAAAAACATCTGTGTCTCCAATTGTGTTTGAATTCTCCAAACCCTTCCCTTTACATTCTTGCAAGTTGCATGCTTTACTTTCCGCTGCCAATATACTCTTTGCATGCTTGCTTGAATTGTGTGATGATTGCTTGACTTGTCCTACAATAGCTAAAATCTTCCAAGAACTAAAATTGGGAAAAGGTTAAGTTTTTATTTGGTCAAGTAGTCTAATGACCCCCCCTCTAGACATACTTTCGATCCTACAAGTGGTATCAGAGCTTTGGTCTCCATTTGCTTTGATCTCCATAGCTTTTGGTGGTCATAGCCTTGGTTTCACAACCTAGGAGAGTATGGCGTCTAGCGAGGGAAATTATCACCGTAGAGGTCCTTAATTTGATGGTACTAATTTTGCTAGTTGGAAGCATAAAATGAAAATGCATATTCTTGGACATAACCCCGCCGTTTGGGCTATTGTGTGTGTTGGTTTGCAAGGTGACTTCTTTGATGGGAAAGAACCAAACCGTGAAGCTACCGCGGATGAGTTGAAGATGTTGCAATACAATGCTCAAGCTTGTGATATTCTCTTCAACGGATTGTGCCCCAAAGAATTCAACAAAATCAGCCATCTTGAGAATGCAAAGGAAATTTGGGACACTTTGATTGATATGCACGAAGGTACCGACTCCGTCAAGGAATCCAAGTTGGATGTGCTTCAAAGTCAACTTGACAAGTTCAAAATGAAGGATGGTGAAGGTGTCGCTGAAATGTACTCTAAGCTTGCTCTCATCACAAATGAGATTGCCAGCTTAGGAAGTGAAGAGATGACCGATAGATTCATCATCAAGAAGATTCTAAGAGCCTTGGATGGAAAATATGATACCGTGTGCACATTGATCCAAATGATGCCCAATTACAAAGATCTCAAGCCAACGGAGGTGATTGGAAGAATTGTTGCTCATGAGATGTCACTTAAGGATAAAGAGGAACTTCACAACAAATCAAGTGGTGCCTACAAAGCCTCATGTGAAGCCCCTACATCATCAAGTGAGAAACAAAACTTCAATGAAGAATTGAGCTTAATGGTGAAGAACTTCAACAAGTTCTACAAGAGTAGAAGCAAAGATAGAAGCTTCAAGTCAAGGTCCTACAATGACAAAAGATCTTCCAGTCGAGAGCGAAACTGCTACAGTTGTGGAAGACCCGGACACTATTCCAATGAGTGTACGGCTCCCTACAAGAGAAGAGAAGATTCTCCAAAAAGAAGAAGCAAAGAATCACCACCAAGAGAGAGAAGGAGTAGAGATGATCGTTATGAACGAAGATACTCACGGAGAAGCAAGGAATTAGAAAGGAAGGAAAAATCATCAAGCAGCTACACAAAACGAAGACATCAAGCTCATGTTGGTGAATGGGTATCCGGCTCCGACTCCGACAGCCACTCCGAGAGAAGTTATCACTCCGACTCCGAAGATACTCAAGATGAAGGTGTTGCCGGTCTAGCACTTGTGTCAACCAACTCCTACGACATATTTGACTCACCAAATGAAGGAATTGGAAGATGCTTCATGGCCAAAGGTCCTAAGGTAACACACCCCGAGTATGTTGATTTCAATAGTGATGAAGATGACTTGTTAGGTGATGATTTGCTTGTTGACAACTCTAGTGATGAATACTATGATGAAACGTCAATTAATCATGCTAATCAAGATAAAACGAATGACAATGATAAGGAGAAGATTGAGGCTCTAACTAAAGAACTAAACACTCTTAAGTTAGCTCATGAAACTATCTTCGAAGATCATCGAGAACTTTTAAGAGCTCATGAGAAATTACGCTTTGAAAAGCTCAATCTTGAGCAAGAGCATGAGTTCTTAAAAGCAATCAATGATGATCTCCGCAAGAAAAGTTCTTCTTGCATTGCCAAGCGTTACTCTTATCCACTTACATGCCTCAAGTCAAGTCTAGTAACAAGAACAAGAAAGATTCTTCCTCTAGCAGTAACAATGATCATGCTAAATCCAATATTGTTGCTTCTAGTAGTTCTCTTGATTCCACTAATGATTCTCTTAGCCAAGTTACACTTGAGCAAGAAAATAGCTTATTGAAGGGAATTATAGAGAAAGGAGTGTACAAAAGCCTTGCCGGGAGTAAGCAATTCGAGGAAATTGTGCGCAAGCAAGGAATGCACCGGAAGAATCAAGGTGTTGGTTTTGAACGAAAGTTCAATGCCAATGGAGTTGAGTGGGAAGAAGATAAATACCCCAAGACAAAGTTTGTTCCTCAACAAGAGAAGTATGATACTTCTTTCAAGGGGACACAAGCTCAAGATGATCTTCCACCACAAGACTACAAGCAAAAAGGCAAGAACAAGCTTCAAGAGGAAATTGATGCATTTGAAGAAGCTCCTAAGACCTTAGTCAAGTGGATTCCCAAGACTACTTCAAGTTCCACTTCATCAAGTACGACTACAACTCCAAGGATTCCCATCAAGATGGTGTGGATCCAAAAGAAGAAGAACTAGAGAGTTCTTGAGGGTGACTCCGCCAACATACTTCACTCTTATCATTTTGGCAAGAACAAGTGCAATCAACTTCCACATCTTGCACTAGTTCAAGGAGTCACAAACCCTCTTGTTGGTAAGACAAGGAACAAGGTAACCTAAAAGTTTTCATGGACATCATCTTGTGTGTGCATCACTCTATGTCTATGGATATCCTTGTTTGTTCCTTGTGGGACTAACCCATGTAGGTATTGAAAGTGCAATTCACTCAAATGGATAGCTCCAAGTGATCTACATCAACATTTAGCATCCACATCTTCAACATCTACATGAAGTCATCATCGACAAAACCCGAGGTTAGTTCATCCCTCTAAGGGGGGATATCACATCTAGGGGGAGCTTTACTCTAAGACTTGAGCTAAAGCAACTCTAAAGATGTGAACACAACAATGCTTTATGTAAAAGTGGTAACCCCACTTGAGCTTAAACGATGAGTATGACCTATGATCAAGTGTTCTCACTTGACTCCTAAGTCAATATACTCATATATAGATGACCTTGTCATCGCAAATTGCTTGATAGATGCTAGAATTGGTTGTGCATGCCTTGTCACATATTTCATTTGCCATCTTATCGTGTGAGCATGCTGGTTGCATATTTTACTCATTCAAGGACATCCACTTCTTTTGATTGTTTGGTTTTATTTCCTTTTGCCAAGTGGATGGACAAGAATGCCTAAGAACCTCCTCTAGCTATCTATGCTTTTCTCGTCTCAAACTCTATTCATGCTACATCACAAAATTTGATCAAGTCAGATTCGAACCACTCTGTGTGAGGAGCGCTCGGAGTCCCCGATTCGTCATAGACTTAAACTTCCAAAACCTCTTTATGATTCTCGGTCTGACCGATACCCCACTTTCGGTCCTACCGAGATCATTAAGTTGATCTAGGTTTTCGATCTCGGTGCCACCGATTTGAACCATTCGGTCACACCGAGTTGCAACAACTGTATATAGTTTTGCATCTCGGTGCCACCAAGTTGTTCCACTCGGTCACACCGACAGGGTCGGGCTATATACAGTCACGGGCAAAAATTTGGAAATTTCTCCGAACCCCTTTGCCCGCGCGATAGCCTGCTCTGCCAACTTGGTATCCGGATCGTCTCCTCGCCGCCAGCTGCCTCCAGTCGCTGGTCTCCGTCGCCGTCAACGGAAATTCAACCCCGCCGTTGCCGCCGTAGCGAGTCTCCGCCGAACTAGGGTATGGACTCGATCTTTGTGCTATTCCCCAATCCGATTCTTAGCACATTGTGATCATCATGATTCTTGCCACATTTGTTAAACTTCTATCCAGTCAATGAACTCGTAGATTAGGTTTAGTTCGAAAATTTTAGGGTTAGGTTTCCGCCGAAACCATCTCGGACCCACCGAGTTGAAAAACTCGGTCCCACCGATTTGGCTTATGCCATTGCACAAGTGAGACTCGGTCTGACCGAGAATTACTTATGGGTGTGACCGATTTTGGAACTCTGTGAAACCCTAGCAGTCTTGGTGCCACCGAACTGTGACTCGGTCTGACCGAGTTCACTAGTTTAGGTGCCAAAACTGCTTCGGTATCACCGAGTTTAAAAATCGGTAGATCCGAGATGATTTCAGTGGGAAACTAAAACTAAGATTTTTAATCATTCTTTTGCAAAAATCTCTGCATTTTGTGATGCTCATCCACTCTACCTCATCTATAAACTATTCACAGGGTCAGCAGTCAGCTTGTTCATCATGTCAGACCAAAGTGATAGCCAGAACATGTCAGAACAGCCAGTGCAGATGAGTGAGGGCACTAGTCCCTCAAGTTCTTCAGATGAAGGCAGCAGGAGCACCCCTAGCAATCTGCCAAAAGCTGCCACAAGACAAAGGAAGAAGAGAACCTCAGAATCAGAGGATGAGGACTATGTGGCAGAAGAGGAAGCAACTTCAAAGAGAGTAGTGCTCGAGAAGGAACATGGCTCAGCTCAAGGCACAAAGCCGGGATTGAAAATCAAAAGGCCAGCAGGTAGGCAGCCTATGCCAAAGGCCAGAGCCTCAACTCAGATTCCTGAAAAGCCTGCAACCATAGAGCCAGTTGCTGCTGAAGGAAAGAAAAGGAAGGAAAGGGTCAAGAAGACCGTAGCCAGAGTGCTTGGAAAGGCTTCCATCATGGAAGAAGAGGAAGAAGAAGAGGTTGCTGCACCAGCACCTAAGGCACCCAAGCTAATGGGTGATGCTATCAAATCAGGGGCTACTGCATCTAAGCCCAAGGAAGCACCCAAGGCTGCATCAAAGGTCAAGACAGCTCCAAAGAGAAATACGAGGAGCATACCTGCAACTGAAAAGAACAAGGCCCCAGTGCCTGAAGCTGCTGAAGAAGATGATGAAGAGCATGTTCTGAGAAAGCTCAAGCCCAAGATCCCAGACCACAATGATGCTCATCCTGTGGCTGAGGACATGAAGCTCAGAAGAGACTCAGGGCTGAGGAAGTGGAGAGAAGCAGATCCGTATGCTTCAAGGAGAAGAACTGCTGTTGATTACAGGTTTCACACTAAGGAACAGCAGGACTTCTATGAGACAGTTTTGTTGGACAAGAAGCCCATAGTTTGTGACATGAGATGGGTTGATTGGGAGTACATCAAGGACAATGAAGAGCACTATCCTGGAGTGCAAGACAGCTTCAATGCTTGTGGAGTAGCAGACTTTGTTGGGCAAAAGCTCACAAAGTGGAACAAGGAACTTATTATGCAATTCTACTCCACGGTACACTTCTATCCAGATGGTAGGATAACTTGGATGTCTGAAGGTACGAGGTACCAATCTACAATTGCTGAATGGGCTCAGCTGATCAATGCCCCAGAAGAGCAGGAAGATGACTTGGATGTATATGCCAAGAAGAAGATGGACCACAACTCTATGTCCAATATGTACAAGGAAATTCCAAATGAAGCTCTTGAAACTTTCAAATTTGGCTCAGTGCATTATCTTCTGTCAGGGCTGCCAACTATTAATTGGATTTTGAGGCACACTCTCTTGCCCAAGTCAGGTGATCACAAGATGATCAGAGGCCATGCAATCAATTTGCTTCATGTATTTGATGTACCTCAGAAATTCAAGGTCATGAGCCTCATAGTAGAGACTATCAAGAGGACTGCAGCAGATCAGAAGAGGAGCTGTGGTTATGCCCCTCAGATTCAGGAGTTAATCAACTCGAAGATGGGCACATGCATATACTTGTTGGACAAGGAACACTTGCCTATTCATCCAGACTTTGAGGACAACCAAGTTGTGATGAATGAGAATGAACCATCATCAGTTCAAGCACAAGCAAAGAAGGAGCAGGCGAGGAAGGAGAAAGCTGCCAAGATGCCAACTCAAGAGGAGGCATCTGAGTATTTCTTGAAAACCAAACAAGAGCAGCTTGGTTACTTGATTGCATCCACACTGAGGATTGAGCAAGGACTGGCCACCCTCACTCAGAATCAGCAGAGCTTAGAGAGGATCATGGAACAAAAGTTCTATGACTTGGATGTCAAAGTGACAGAGATTCAGACTGCAGTGGAGCAGCTCCAGGATGACATGCAGGAGAGGAGAGGCAAGACTACAACTGATGCATTTGCCAGAGTGCCAAGAGCTCAGAGATCACATGCAGTGCCAGTTGCTGACACCAGAGCCACCACGTCTGCACCAGCTACAGCTTCAGTTCCACCAGCTCCAGCATCTACTTCAGCCTCGACTCCGACCACGTCTACAGAAGGCTTCGTCCTTGGAGTGCTCCGGACTCCACCACCACCTGAAGATCAAGCCTGAGTGCCGACTTAGCACTATGCATTTTCTAGGAACTTTTTGGTAACTTGTTGCCAAAGGGGGAGAAAATGTATAGATCATAGGCTTCGAGAGAGAGTGTTGCTTTTATTCTCTCTTGTTTTATTTGGTGGTTTTTTCGAACTTTGTTTGCTTTTGTGTGAGATACTATGTCATTGCTCGTGAGACATTGATGATCATGTGTTTGATCATAAGCTACACTTAATGTTTGCTTAATACTATCATCTTATCTATCTTATGTGATCATTCACTATTCTTGGTGATGAGTGCATGTATTTCATTCTTATCATTCTAAGCGCTCCACCAAGATGTATGTGACATGGAAGAGTAACCCATGACTCTAACTCTTTGTGCATTTGCAGTCCAAAGCAAATTTTAAATATGCACAAATTTAGGGGGAGCTCTTACTTGTCACATACTTCTCAAAGCGACGATATATTTCATGCTTATTATCATTTGTCGAAGCTTTGATCTATATGTTGTCATCAATTACCAAAAAGGGGGAGATTGAAAGTGCAACTATCCCTAGGTGGTTTTGGTAATTCATAACAACATATAGCTCATTGAGCTAATGCTATTCCAAGATGACTATTTCAGGAAAGCTCAATGATTGGCATGGCATGGATGTGAAAGTGGAACCCTCAAAATGCTAAGGACAAAGGATTGGCTCAAGCTCAAAAGCTCAAGACTCTTCATTTTATATTTTAGTGATCCAAGATCACATTGAGTCTTTAGGAAAAGCCAATACTATCAAGGAGGGATGAGGTGTTGCTTAATGAGCCTCTTGCTTCATGTGCTTAATGATATGCTCCAAAATCCTCAGCTACTTTCCCACTTCCACATATGACCTAAACCCTAAGCCAAACTCGGTCCTACCGATTCTTTCTATCCGGCACCACCGAGTTTCACTTGTCATAAGCCACTGCCAAACCCTAGCAATTCGGTTCTACCGATAGGGATCTCGGTCTCACCGAGATGGGATTGCAAACTCTCTGTTTCCCTTTCGTAACTTTTCGGTCTCACCGAAAGAGCGAATCGGTCCCACCGAGATTGCAATGTAAACTCTATGTTTCCTTTTTGTAACTTTTCGGTCTCACCGAAAGAGAAAATCGGTCCCACCGAGTTTACCTGACCAATTCTCTTGTTAGCTTATTACCAAACTCGGTCTCACCGAGTTTGTGTAATCGGTCTCACCGAGATTACGTTATGCCCAAACCCTAACCATATCGGTCCTACCGAGTTGCATGTCAGTCCCACCGAAAATCTCTAACGGTCACTAGGTTTACCTTTTCGGTCCGACCGAGTTTGTTGATTCGGTCCCACCGAGATTGGAAAACTGTGTGTAACGGTTGGATTTTGTGTGGAGGCTATATATACCCCTCCACCTCCTCTTCATTCGTGGAGAGAGCCATCAGAACACATACACAATTCCAACTCATATGTTCTGAGAGAGAACCACCTACTCATGTGTTGAGACCAAGATATTCCATTCCTACCATATGAATCTTGATCTCTAGCCTTCCCCAAGTTGCTTTCCACTCAAATCTTCTTTCCACAAAATCCAAATCCTATGAGAGAGAGTTGAGTGTTGGGGAGACTATCATTTGAAGCACAAGAGCAAGGAGTTCATTACCTACACACCATTTGTTACTTCTTGGAGAGTGGTGTCTCCTAGATTGGCTAGGTGTTACTTGGGAGCCTCCGACAAGATTGTGGAGTTGAACCAAGGAGTTTGTAAGGGCAAGGAGATCGCCTACTTCGTGAAGATCAACCGCTAGTGAGGCAAGTCCTTCGTGGGCGATGGCCATGGTGGGATAGACAAGGTTGCTTCTTCGTGGACCCTTCGTGGGTGGTTGCTTCTTCGTGGACCCTTCGTGGGTGGAGCCCTCCATGGACTCGCGCAACCATTACCCTTCGTGGGTGGAGCCCTCCGTGGACTCGCGCAACCGTTACCCTTTGTGGGTTGAAGTCTCCATCAACGTGGATGTAGGATAGCACCACCTATCCGAACCACGGGAAAAACATCTGTGTCTCCAATTGCGTTTGAATTCTCCAAACCCTTCCCTTTACATTCTTGCAAGTTGCATGCTTTACTTTCCGCTGCCAATATACTCTTTGCATGCTTGCTTGAATTGTGTGATGATTGCTTGACTTGTCCTACAATAGCTAAAATCTGCCAAGAACTAAAATTGGGAAAAGGTTAAGTTTTTATTTGGTCAAGTAGTCTAATCACCCCCCCTCTAGACATACTTTTGATCCTACAGTCTCCAATGTATCTATAATTTTTTGATTGTTCCATGCTATTATATTGTCTGTTTTGGATGTTTGTAGGCTTTATTATACACTTTTATATTATTTTTGGGACTAACCTATTAACCGGAGGCCCAGCCCAAATTGCTGTTTTCTTGCCTATTTCAGTGTTTCGAAGAAAAGGAATATCAAACGGAGTCCAAACGGAATGAAACCTTCGGGAGAGTTATTTTTGGAACGGATGCAATCTAGGAGACTTGGAGTAGACGTCGGGGAAGCTTCGAGGTGGCCACGAGGCAGGGAGGCGCTTGCCCCCTGGGCGCGCCCCCAACCCTCATAAGCTTCGAGGTGGCCACGAGGCAGGGAGGCGCTTGCCCCCCTGGGCGCGCCCCAACCCTCATGGGACCCCTCGTGGATCCCCTGACCGACTTCTTTCGCCAATATATGTCCATATACCCTAGAAACATCGGGGGAAAGAATAGATCAGGAGTTCTGCCACCAGACACCTCAGTAGCCATCGAAAACCAATCTAGACCCATTCCGGCACCCTGCTGGAGGAGTGAATCCCTCTCTGGTGGCCATCTTCATCATCCCTTCACTCTCCATGATGAGGAGGGAGCAGTCCACCCTCGGGGCTGAGGGTATGTACCAGTAGCTATGTGTTTGATCTCTCTCTCTCTCATGTTCTTGAGGTGGTATGATCTTGACATATCGTGAGCTTTGCTATTATATTTGGATCTTATGATGTTTCTCCCCCTCTACTCTCTTGTGATGGGTTGAGTTTTCCCTTTGAAGTTATCTTATCGGATAGAGTCTTTCAGGATTTGAGAACACTTGATGTATGTCTTACATTTGCTTATCTGTGGTGACAATGGGATATCACGTGATCCACTTGATGTATGTTTTGGTGATCAACTTGCGAGTTCCGTGACCTCGTGAACTTATGCATAGGGGTTGGCACACGTTTTCGTCTTGACTCTCTGATAGAATCTTTGGGGAACTCTTTGAAGTTCTTTGTGTTGGTTGAATAGATGAATCTGAGATTGTGTGATGCAAATCGTATAATCATACCCATGAATACTTGAGGTGACATTGGAGTATCTAGGTGACATTAGGGTTTTGGTTGATTTGTGTCTTAAGGTGTTATTCTAGTACAAACTCTTGAATAGATCGATCGAAAAGAATAACTTTGAGGTGGTTTCGTACCCTACCATAATCTCTCCGTTTGTTCTCCGCTATTAGTGACTTTGGAGTGACTCTTTGTTGCATGTTGAGGGATAGTTATATGATCCAATTATGTTATTATTGTTGAGAGAACTTGCACTAGTGAAAGTATGAACCCTAGGCCTTGTTTCCTAGCATTGCAATACCGTTTACGCTCACTTTTATCATTAGTTACCTTGCTGTTTTTTATATTTTCAGATTACAAAAACCTTTATCTACCATCCATATTGCACTTGTATCACCATCTCTTCGCCGAACTAGTGCACCTATACAATTTACCATTGTATTGGGTGTGTTGGGGACACAAGAGACTCTTTGTTATTTGGTTGCAGGGTTGCTTGAGAGAGACCATCTTCATCCTACGCCTCCCACGGATTGATAAACCTTAGTTCATCCACTTGAGGGAAATTTGCTACTGTCCTACAAACATCTGCACTTGGAGGTCCAACAACGTCTACAAGAAGATGGTTGTGTAGTAGACATCAGATTCCTAGTAGGACTGCACACTTTAGGCGCGCCCTATGAGGGCCATCCTCCTCCTCCCTCCATCTTTTATATACGTGGCCAGGGGCACCCCATAGATACACAAGTTGATCAATTGATCTTTTAGCCATGTGCGGTGCCCCCCTCCACCATAATCCACCTCGGTTATATTGTAGCGGTGCTTAGGTGAAGCCCTGTTCTGGTAGCAACATCATCACCGTCATCACGCCGTCGTGCTGACGAAACTCTCCCACGAAGCTCTATTGGATCGTGAGTTCGTGGGACGTCATCGAGCTGAACATGTGCAGATCGCGGAGGTGTCGTACGTTCGGTACTAGGATCGGTCGATCGTGAAGACATATGACTACATCAATTGCGTTGTCATAACGCTTCCGCTTACGGTCTACGAGGGTACATGGACAACACTCTTCCCTTCTCGTTGCTATGCATCACCATGATAGATCTTGCGTGTGTGTAGGCAAATTTTTGAAATTACTGCGTTCCCCAACAGTGGTATCAAAGCCAGGTTTATGCGTAGATGTTATAAGCACGAGTAGAACACAAAGGAGTTGTGGGTGTGGGTATATACATATTGCTTGTCGTCACTAGTTGTTTCTTGATTCAGCGGTATTGTTGGATGAAGCAGCCCAGACCGATGTTACGCGTACACTTACGCAAGACTGGTCCTACCGACATGCTTCGCACACAGGTGGCTGGTGGGTGTCAGTTTCTCCAAATTTAGTTGAATCGGATTCAATGAACAGGGTTCTTTCTGAAGATCAAAAAGCAATCACTATACCGCGTTGTGGTTTTTGATGCGTAGGTAAGAACGGTTCTTGCTCAGCCCGTAGCAGCCACGTAAAACTTGCAACAACAAAGTAGAGGACGTCTAACTTGTTTTTGCAGGGCTTGTTATGATGTGATATGGTCAAGACGTGATGAGATATAAGTTGTTGTATGAGATGATCATGTTTTGTTGAAGTTATCGGCAACTGGCAGAAGCCTTATGGTTGTCTCTTTATTGCATAAGATGCAAGCGCCAAATAATTGCTTTACATTATCGCTATGTGATAGCAATAGTTGGCGAGACAACCATGTGACGGCACGTTGATAGAGATCAAGATGATGGAGATCATGGTATCATGCCGGTGAAGATAGAGATCATGACGGTACTTTGGAGATGGAGATCAAAGGCGCAATATGACCATGGCCATATCATGTCACATATTTTGATTGCATGTGATGTTTATCCTTTATGCATCTTATTTTGCTTAGTTCGGCGGTAGCATTATAAGATGATCTCTCTCTAAATTTCAAGGTATAAGTGTTCTCCCTGAGTATGCACCGTTGCGACAGTTCATCGTGCCGAGACACCACGTGATGATCGGGTGTGATAAGCTCTACGTTCACATACAACGGGTGCAAGCTAGTTTTGCACACGCGGAATACTCGGGTTAAACTTGACGAGCCTAGCATATGCTAATATGGCCTCGGAACACTGGAGACCGAAAGTTCGAGCGTGAATCATATAGTAGATATGATCAACATAGTGATGTTCACCATTGAAAACTACTCCATCTTACGTGATGATCGGACATGGTTTAGTTGATTTGGATCACGTGATCATTTAGATGACTAGAGGGATGTCTATCTAAGTGGGAGTTCTTAAGTAATATGATTAATTGAACTTTAATTTATCATGAACTTAGTCTCGATAGTATTTGCATATCTATGTTGTAGATCAATTGCTCGCGTATAGCTTCCCCGTTTATATTTTGATATGTTCCTAGAGATATACTATGTTGAAAGATGATATTAGCAATGATATGGACTAGGTCTGTGATCTGAGGTTTATCCTCATTGCTGCACAGAAAATTATGTGCACCACTAGGTGACAAAACTATTGCAGGAGCAGATGCAGACGTTATGAATGTTTTGACATGCTCGGTATGATGACTACTTGATAGTTTAGTGCACCATGCTTTACGGCTTAGAACCGGGACTTCAAAAATGTTTTGAACGCCATGGAGCATATGAGATGTTTCAAGAGCTGAAAATGATATTTTAGACTCAGGCCCGTGTTAGAGGTATGAGACCTCTGACAAGTACTTTGCCTACAAGATGGAGGAGCATAGCTCAACGAATGAGCATGTGCTCAGAATGTCTGAGTACTACAATCACTTGAATCAAGTGGGAGTTAATCTTCCCGATAAGATAGTGATTGACAGAGTTCTCTAGTCACTATCACCAAGTTACTAGAACTTCATGATGAACTATAATATGCAAGGGATAACGGAAACAATTCCCAAAGCTCTTCCGATGCTGAAATCGGCGAAGGTAGAAATCAAGAAAAAGCATCAAGTGTTGATGGCTGACAAGACCACTAGTTTCAAGTAAAAGGGCAAGGGAAGGAAAGGGAAGTTTAAGAATAATGGCAAGAAAGTTGCCACTCCCATGAAGAAGCCCAAAGCTAGACCCAAGCCTGACACTGAGTGCTTCTACTGCAAAGGAAATGGTCACTGGAAGTGGAACTACCCTAGATACTTGGCGGATAAGAAGGATGGCAAAGTGAACAAAGGTATATTTGATATACATGTTATTGATGTGTACTTTACTAGTGTTTATAGCAAACCCCTCGGTATTTGATACTAGTTCAGTTGCTAAGAGTAGTAACTCGAAACGGGAGTTGCAAAATCAAAAAAAGACTAGTTGGGGACGAGGTGACGATGTGTGTTGGAAATGATTCCAAGGTTGATAAGATCACCATCGCACACTCCCTTTACCTTCGGGATTAGTGTTGAACCTAAAGTAAATGTTATTTGGTGTTTGCGTTGAGCATAATATGATTGGGTCATGTTTATTGCAATACGGTTATTCATTTAAGTCAAAGAATAATTGTTATTCTATTTACATGAATAAAACCTTCTGTGGTCATACACCCAAGGTGAATGGTTTATTGAATCTCGATCGTAGTGATACACATATTCATAATATTGAAGCCAAAAGATGCAAAGTTAATAATGATAGTGCAACCTATTTGTGGCACTGCCGTTTAGGTCATATTGGTGTAAAGCGCATGAAGAAACTCCATGCTGATGGGATTTTGGAATCACTTGATTATGAATCACTTGATGCTTGTGAACCATGAGTCATGGGAAAGATTACTAAGACTCCGTTCTCTGGAACAATGGAGCGAGCAACTGACTTATTGGAAATAATAGATACTGATGTATGTGATTCGATAAGTGTTGAGGCTCACGGCGGGTATCGTTATTTTCTGACCTTCACAGATGATTTGAGAAGATATGGGTATATCTACTTGATGAAACATAAGTCTGAAACATTTGAAAAGTTCAAAGAATTTCAGAGTAAAGTGGAAAATCATCGTAAAAAAGAAAATAAAGTTTCTACAATCTGATCACGGAGACGAATATTTGAGTTACGAGTTTGGTCTTCATTTGAAACAATGCGGAATAGTTTCGCAACTCACGCCACCCGGAACACCACAGCGTAATGGTGTGTCCGAACGTCGTAATCGTACTTTATTAGATATGGTGCGATCTATGATGTCTCTTACTGATTTACCACTATAGTTTTGGGGTTATGCATTAGAGACAGCTGCATTCACGTTAAAAAGGGCACCATCTAAATCCATTGAGACGACACCGTATGAATTGTGGTTTAGCAAGAAACCTAAGATGTCGTTTCTTAAAGTTTGGAGTTGCGATGCTTATGTGAAAAAGTTTCATCCTGATAAGCTCAAACCAAAATCGGAGAAGTACATCTTCATAGGATACCCAAAAGTAACTATTGGGTACACCTTCTATCACAGATCCGAAGGCAAGATATTCGTTGCTAAGAATGGATCCTTTCTAGAGAAGGAGTTTCTCTCGAAAGAAGTGAGTGGGAGGAAAGTAGAACTTGATAAGGTAATTGTACCTTCTCCCTTCTTGGAAAGTAGTTCATCACAGAAATCAATTCTAGTGATTCCTACACCAACTAGTGAGGAAGCTAATGATGATGATCATGAAACTTCAGATCAAATTACTACCGAACCTCTTAGGTCAACCAAAGTACCGCACTAGAGTGGTATGGTAATCCTGTTCAGGAAGTCATGTTACTAGACCATGACGAACCTACGAACTATGAGGAAGCGATGATGAGCCCAGATTATGCAAAATGGCTTGAGGCCATGAAATCTGAGATGGGATCCATGTATGAGAACAAAGTATGGACTTTGATTCACTTGCCCGATGATCGGTGAGTCATTGAGAATAAATGGATCTTCAAGAGGAATACGGGCGCTGATAGTAGTGTTACTATCTACAAAGCTCGAATTGTCACAAAAATGTTTTCGACAAGTTCAAGGTGTTGACTACGATGAGATTTTGTCACTCGTATCAATGCTTAAAAGTCTGTTCGAATCATGTTAGGAGTTGCTGCATTTTATGAGATCTGGCAAATGGATGTCAAAACTGCATTCCTTAATGGATTTCTTAAAGAAGAGTTGTATATGATGCAACCAGAAGGTTTTGTCGATCCTAAAGGTGCTAACAAAGTGAGCAAGCTCCAGCGATCCATCTATGGACTGGTGCAAGCATCTCGGAGTTGGAATATATGCTTTGATAAAGTGATCAAAGCATATGGTTTTATACAGACTTCCGGTGAAGCCTGTATTTACAAGAAAGTGAGTAGGAGCACTACAACATTTCTGATAAGTATATGTGAATGACATATTGTTGATCGGAAATAATGTAAAATTTTCTGGAAAGCATGAAGGAATGTTTGAAAGGAGTTTTTCAAAGAAATACCTCGATGAAGCTACTTACATATTGAGCATCAAGATCTATAGAGATAGATCAAGGCGCTTGATATATTTACAATGAGTACATACTTTGACAAGATTTTGAAGTAGTTCAAAATGGAATAGTCAAAGAAGGAGTTCTTGCATGTGTTACAAGGTGTGAAGTTGAGTAAAGACTCAAAACCTGACCACGATAGAAAATAGAAAGAAAATGAAATGTCATTCCCAATGCCTCAGTCATAGGTTCTACAAAGTATGCTATGTGGTGTACCAGACTTATTGTGTACCTCACAATAAGTTTGGCAAGAGGGTCCAATAGTGACCCAGGAGTGGATCACTGGACAACGGTCAAAAATATCCTTAGTGGAATAAGGAAATGTTTCTCGGTTATGGAGGTGACAAAGAGTTCGTCGTAAAGAGTTACGTCGATGCATGCTTTGACACCGATCTGGATGACTCTAAATATCGATCTAGATACATATTGAAAGTGGGAGAAATTGGCTAGAGTAGCTCCGTGCAAAGCATTGTAGACATAGAAAATTTGCAAAATACATACGGCTCTGAATGTGGCAGACCCGTTGACTAAATTTCTCTCACAAGCAAAACATGATCACTCTTTGGGTGTTAATCACATAGCGATGTGAACTAGATTACTGACTCTAGTAAAACCTTTGAGTGTTAGTCACATGGAGATGTGAACTAATCACATAAACATGTGAACTATTGGTGTTAAATCACATGACGATGTGAACTAGATTATTGACTCTAGTGCAAGTGGGATACTGAAGGAAATATGCCCTAGAGGCAATAATAAAGTTGTTATTTATATTTCCTTATATCATGATAAATGTTTATTATTCATGCTAGAATTGTATTAACCGGAAACTTAGTACATGTGTGAATACATAGAAAAACAGAGTGTCCCTAGTATTCCTCTACTTGACTAGCTCGTTAATCAAAGAAGGTTAAGTTTCCTAGCCATGGACATGTGTTGTCATTTGATGAACGAGATCACATCATTAGAGAATGATGTGATGGACAAGACCCGTCCGTTAGCTTAGCATAATGATCATTCAGTTTTATTGTTACTCCTTTCTTCATGACTTATACATGTTCCTCTGACTATGAGATTATGCAACTCCCGAATACTGGAGGAACACCTTGTGTGCTATCAAATGTCACAACGTAACTGGGTGATCATAAAGATGCTCTACAGGTGTCTCCGATGGTGTTTGTTGAGTTGGCATAGATCGAGATTAGGATTTGTCACTCTGTCTATCGGAGAGGTATCTCTGGACCCTCTCGGTAATGTACATCACTATGAGCCTTGCAAGCAATGTGACTAATGAGTTAGTTGCGGGATGATGCATTACGGAACGAGTAAAGAGACTTGCCGGTAACGAGATTGAACTAGGTATTGAGATACCGGCGATCGAATCTCGGGCAAGTAACATACCGATGACAAAAGGAACAACGTATGTTGTTATGCGGTTTGACCGATAAAGATCTTCCTAGAATTGTAGGAACCAATATGAGCATCCAGGTTCTGCTATTGGTTATTGACCGGAGATGAGTCTCGGTCATGTCTACATAGTTCTCGAACCCGTAGGGTGCGCACGCTTAACGTTCTGTGACAATTTGTATTATGAGTTATGTGATTTGATGACCGAAGTTTCTTCGGAGTCCCGGATGAGATCGGGGACATGACGAGGAGTCTCGAAATGGTCGAGACATAAAAATTGATATAATGGTAGGCTATATTCGGACATCGGAAAGGTTCCGAGTGATTCGGGTATTTTTCGGAGTACCGGAGAGTTACGGGAATTCGTATTGGGTCTTAATGGGCCATATGGGAAAGGAGAGAAAGGCCTCAAGGGTGGCCGCGCCCCTTCCCCATGGACTGGTCCGAATTGGACTAGGGAAAGGGGGCGCCCCCTTCCTTCCCTCTCCTTCTCCCTTTCCTTTTTCCTATTCCATGTGGGAGGTGGAATCCTACTAGGACTAGGGAGTCCTAGTAGGACTCCACACTTTGGGCGCGCCCTATGAGGGCCGGCCTCCTCCTCCCTCCATCCTTTATATACGTGGCCAGGGGCACCCCATAGATACACAAGTTGATCAGTTGATCTTTTAACCGTGTGCGGTGCCCCCCTCCATCATAATCCACCTCGGTTATATCGTAGCGGTGCTTAGGCGAAGCCCTGTTCTGGTAGCAACATCATCACCGTCATCACGCCGTCGTGCTGATGAAACTCTCCCACGAAGCTCTACTGGATTGTGAGTTCGCGGGACGTCACCGAGCTGAACGTGTGCAGATCGCGGAGGTGCCGTACATTTGGTACTAGGATCGGTCGATCGTGAAGACGTACGACTACATCAACCGCGTTGTCATAACGCTTCCGCTTACGGTCTAAGAGGGTATGTGGACAACACTCTTCCCTTCTCGTTGCTATGCATCACCATGATAGATCTTGCGTGTGCGTAGGAATTTTTTTGAAATTATTGCGTTCCCCAACACCAACTGCATGTGGAGATGCGGACACGGCTCCTCGGCAACTCGAAAAATCGTCCGCCTAGCCAGCCATCTGATCTGGCACTATAGACATCCAATCTAGCATGGCAATAGGAGCCGTTGGGTGATATCCAGAGCAACGTCAAGCATAGCCCCGACAAACAGCCACCGGAGAGCTCCATTGCAACCCTCGGCGGTGAGACGAAGTTGCAATGCAGCACCGCCGGCACCGGTGAAGCTCCATTGCAGCACCAGCGGAGCTCTATTGCAGCCTAATGACCCCGATGGTGTGCCAGTGAAGCTCCATTGCAGCGTCGGAAAATGCTCCATTGCATCCCCACGCGGGGCAGCATGACGAAGCTCCAACACACTACCAGCGGCATCCCGACGAAGCTCCAATAAAGTACTAGGCGTCGGATTTGTAGCAGTAGAAGCCATGGGGAAGCTCCATTGAAATGCCGGTTTGCAGCAGCAGTAGCAATGGTGGCGGCAGAGCCTTTTCATCTTGTGTACGGAGCGGGATGCAACGTCGGAGATTGTTGCGTCCAAGCACCGGCGGTTGTGAACAAGTTGCTGCGATCCAGCACCGACGGTAGTCGACGAGCGCCACATCTCATCGTCGGCAGCGCCGACCAGCGGCCGCCTACCCCCTTGCGTGTTGCATCGCATGAGTGCGATGAGCGTCGCCTTGCGGGGTTGCAACATGGCATTGGTGGCACGACGAGATGCAGCAGCTTGTGGGTGTCGTCGCCTCTCCTTGGGTCGCAACAGCGTGGGTGGCTACTCAGCATCGCCATGGAAACCGGAAATGGGTAAAGGGGAAAAACAAAAGTGAGGAGCCGTGTGGAGGAGAGGGGGCCGTGCAAAGATATAAGGTGGGCCGGAGGGGCAAGCGGTGGCTTGGCCTAGAGGGGCATGTGTCGAGCAACGCGGGAGGCTTGCGTTGCGTTGTTTTCAACCGGTTTAAAACAAACATTTTCTTTCATCTCGCATCACTTCCATTATGTGAAACATATATTGAAATTAAACACGAATATGTCATAAGGTATATGCATAGAAAGAAAAATATTTATGTTGAAACAAAATTAATTAAAATTCTATAATAGCTCATATTTATACACACATCAAGACAAGATGTGATGCTGACTCGGCATCTCAGATATGCTCATAGGGGTAGACTATGTATGCGTACGTTCAAAGAGATGAATATATATATTTGTGTACATGGGCATGTGCGACTGTATTGTGTTGGAAAAAGTTTTTTTAACTATTGTTGTGCTTATATCTAGACATACTGTATTGTTTTTTTTGTGAGAAAATTTTTGATCTATTCATTTTCAATCATGATTGTACAACGAATACCAGAAATAATAAAAATTACATCCAGATCCGTAGACCACCTAGCGACGACTACAAACACTGAAGCGAGCTGAAAGCGCGCCGCTGTCATCGCCCCTCCATCGCCGGAGTCGACACAACTTGTTGTAGTAGACAGTTGGAAAGTCGTCGTGCTAAGACCCCGTAGGACCAGCACACCAGAACAACAATCGCCGTAGATGACTATAACACAAATGCATAATGAATATTGTTTTCCCCATCTTGTTAGGATCACGTCCTCTCGCCATCAGACGACATTCACTAGTGTAGAATGGTGTGATTAATACACAGCTATCACACACGTTACAAAAGTAATGTGTGATAACATCGCACAGTATAAGAAAAAAATGTGTGTGATGTATAATATTACAAATAGTTTAAAAACACAATTTGTGCGATATCGTGCACAAGTCTTCACAAAAGCTGTGTGGGTGATGTAGCCCATGAATGCACGCAGTTTTTAAAAACAAAAGTTGTGTGAAAAATTATATGTGCGATGTAGCATACCATTGCACACGGTTTAAAAAATGCAACCGTATGTGATACGACTTCTATAAAAGATGTCTGTGTGATGTACCTTATCACCGCACATGGTTTTAGAAACACAACCATGTGTGACACCATGCAACATAGTTTTTCCAATAATAATAATAATAATAATGTGAGTGTGTAATGTAGCTTATCATTGCACACAATTTACAAAATGTGTGATGTCTTGCACGTGTTTTTTTGAAATATGTGCACAATTTTATAAACACAACCATGTGTGATTCCTTGCTAAGTTTTTCTGAGAAAAAATAGTTTTTGCGATAGGTTTGAAGTGAATCGACATTTGCTTCATAGTTTGACCTTGAATTATTTTTTCATCAAAGATAGACCATAACATTCTCTTGTTAAATTTGGTATTTTTCTGAGTTTATTTGTTATATTTATGTCATGTATCTTTAGTTTAGTGGATATAATCAATTTAAACTACGAGTAAATGAAATAGTGAACAAAATGGTTTCAAAAATCATATTTAGGGTATCGAGTATATTTGTATGGCTTGTACAAGAAATGAAAAGGAATTTCTAAGATCTTTATGGCAACAATGAACCAAAAACATGGAGTTTGTTGGGTTTTTAATTCTAGAAAATATAAAAAACATGAAACTTGACATGGTGTCATGATATGACCTCACTATGACGTGGGAAAATTTGGAGAAGGTTTCACAAAAGTTTTGATGTACACTCTTTAGAAACCCCATTCTGAAGGAATAATCATCGTTTCGAGAGGGATTGCATCAGGTTTGAAGCTGAATTGACATTTTTTTCATCGTTTGACCTTCTTTTTCTACACCCAAGAGAGGATGATTGAGACGACTCATAAAATTTTGAACTATAAGCACATGAAAATATGTAGAAAATAATTTGGAAAAACATATTTAGGGCGTTGAGTATACTTGTATGTATTATACAAGAAAGAAGAGGAATTTCAAAGATCTCTATGGCAAGAGTCAACCACAAGCAAGAAAGAAGAGGAATTTCAAAGATCTTTATGGCAACAATCAACCAGAAACATGGAGTTTGTTGGTTTTTTAATTCTAGAAAATATAAAAATATATAAAAAACATGAAACTTGACATGGTGTCACGATATGACCTCACTATAACGTGGGGAAATTTGGAGAAGGTTTCACAAAAGTTTTGATGTACACTCTTTAGAAACCCCATTCTGAAGGAAGAATCATTGTTTCGAGAGGGATTGCATCAGGTTTGAAGCTGAATTGACATTTTCTTCATCGTTTGACCTTCTTTTGCTACACCCAAGATAGACCATAGCATCCCCCTGTTCAAATTTGGTACTTTTCTAGGTTCATTTGCTATATTTGAGTCATTAGGTGTATTTCTAGATGTTTAATAGATAAACTAAATTTTTGAACTATAAGCACATGAAAAATGGGTAGAAAATAATTCGGAAAAACATATTTAGGGCGTTGAGTATACTTGTATGTCTTATACAAGAAAGAAGATATTTTTCAAAGATCTCTATGGCAAGAGTCAACCACAAGCACGAAGTTCATTGGTTTTTAAATTCTAGAAAATTTAAATGAAGTATGAAAATAGGAAACTTGACATGGTGTCATGATATGAGCTTGTGATATTGTGGTGAAAATTTGTGAAGGTTTCACAAATGTTTTGGTGTACGCTCTTTAGAAATTGAACCATCCCCGAACAAGAATCATGTTTTCAAGAGGGAACGCGTCAGGTTTAAAGGTGAAACGATCTACTTCATATTTTGACCTTCATTGTTTGCACCCAACACATGCCATAGCATTCTCTGAGTTCAAATTTGGCATTTTTCGGGGTTCATTTGTAGTATGTGAGTTTAAAGTGCATTTCAAGGCATCGATGGATATAATTCAAATTTGAATTACGAGTACGTGAAATAGTGCAAAAATGGTTTAAAAACCATAACTATGATGTTGAGTATATTTATATATCTTATGCAATAAATGAAAAGGAATTTCAAACATCTCTATAGAAAGAGTCAACCACAAATATGGAGTTTATTGGTTTTGTAAATGAAGTCTGAAAAAATATAAAACTTAACACGGTATCATGACATGAGATCATTATGCCGAGAAGGTTTCACAAAAAGTTTTGGCGCGCACTCTTTAGAAATCGAACCATCTCCGAAGAAAAATCGTGGTTTCGAGAGGGAATGTGTGAGATTTAACGACGAATTAACATCTACTTCATTGTTTGACCTTGATTTTTTTCTATGATCAACATAGACCATAGCATCCTCCACGTTCAAATTTGGCACTTTTCTAGGTTGATTTGATATATTTGAGTCATTAAGTGCATGCAATGGTTATTTCTTTGACATGAAACCCATTAACGGTGGCGCAAAGGGCGCACCCTCGCCTATGCCACGTTCATGATTTTTACTGTCGCAGGATCTACCCCAGGATAACACCTCCCCAAGGTAAATACGTCCCACCTCTATCTCATCTTCTGAAAAAAAATCTCTCTCTCGTCTTCTCCTCGAGTGGCGGCTAGGGTTCCGCCTCCTTCTCCAATTCCCTTCTCTCTCTTGTCGCCTCCTCCCACCAGCCGCCGCCTCTTCCGCCACACTCGTCTCCTCCTCGCCATGTGTGCCACCTCCACCCACCTATAACACCCACAATGCGGCTATATCTCCCACGTGTCGGGGCACGACTTAGAGGCATAGCCGCATGGTAGGCCTGTCGCAAGAGGGGTAATCTTTACACATCCCATGTACTGAATAAGAAAGGGATAAAGAGTCGGCTTACAATCGCCACTTCACACAATACATAAATAATCCGTATTCAAAGTACAATCAAAGGTCCGACTACGGAACCAAAATAAAGAAAGACAACCCCAAATGCTAGATCCCCGATCGCCCCAACTGGGCTCCACTACTGATCATCAGGAAAGGAAACATAATAGCGACCCAAGTCTTCATCGAAATCCCACTTGAGTTCGGTAGCATCGCCTGCACTGGTATCGTCGGCACCTGCAACTATTTGGAAGTATCTGTGAGTCACGGGGACTCAGCAATCTCACACCCACGAGATCAAGACTATTTAAGCTTAAGGGTAGGAAAGGGTAGTGAGGTGGAGCTGCAGCAAGCACTAGCTTATATGGTGGCTAACATACGCAAATAAGAGCGAGAAGATAAGCAATGCACGGTCGAGAAGCTATAAGTGATCAAGAAGTGATCCTGAAACTACTTACGTTCAAACATAACACAAGGCCGTGTTCTCTTCATAGACTCCACCGAAAAGAGACCATCACGGCTACACACGCGGTTGATTCATTTTAATTAAGTTAAGTGTCATGTTCTCTACAACCGGATATTAACAAATTCCCATCTGCCACATAACCGCGGGCACGGCTCTCAAAAGTTTATACCCTGCAGGGGTGTCCCAACTTAACCCATCACAAGCTCTCACGGTCAACGAAGGATATTCCTTCTCCCGCCAAGACCCGATCAGTCTCGGAATCCTGGTTACAAGACATTTTGGCAATGGTAAAACAAGACCAGCAAAGCCACCCAATGTACCGACAAATCCCGATAGGATTCGCATGTATCTCATTCTCAGGGCAACACCGGATGAGACTAGCTACAAGTAAAACCAACGCTCAAGTTTCCTGGAGGTGGCCCCACAGGCAGCTCGGTGTGGACCAACACTCAGAGGAACACTGGCCCGGGGGGTTTAAAATAAAGATGACCCTTGAGTCTGCAGAACCAAAGGGAAAGGTATATGGTGGTAGGTCCGCAAATGGTAAAACCAAGGTTGGGCCTTGCTGGAGGAGTTTTATTTAAAGCGAACTGTCAAGGGGTTCCCATAACACCCAACCGCGTAAGGAACACAAAATCAAGGAGCACAACACCGGTATGACGGAAACTAGGGCCGCAAGAGTGGAACAAAACACCAGGCATAAGGCCGAGCCTTCCACCCTTTACCAAGTATATAGATGCATTAAAATAAATAAGATATAATAATGATATCCCAACAATATCCATGTTCCAATATGGAACAAACTTCATCTTCACCTGCAACTAGCAACGCTATAAGAGGGGCTGAGCAAAGCGGTGACATAGCCAAACAATGGTTTGCTAGGAAAGGTGGGTTAGAGGCTTGACATGGCAATATGGGAGGCATGATATAGCAAGTGGTAGGTAGCGCGGCATAGCAATAGAGCAAGCAACTAGCAAGCAAAGATAGAAGTGATTTCGAGGGTATGGTCATCTTGCCTGCAAAATTCTCGGAGTTGTCAAAAGCTTGATCCTCGTGCGGCGGAGCAGGGAGGTGGCGGACGGAGCGCGCTGGAGGTGGTGCGCGAGGGCGGCGGTGGTGGTGCGTGAGGGCGGCGGCGGCGAGGCACGACGCGCGGCACGCTCGACGGAGCAGGGCGGCCGGTGGCGAGCGGCGCGGTGGCACGAAGGAGGCGGCGGCGGGGCACTTGGGCATAAGGCGCAGCCCGGTGGCGGAGAGATGGGCCCCGCGGGCCAGATCTGGGCTCGCGGGCCCGGCGGTGAAGTGGGGCGCGGTGGAGACGACGTGGCGCCCCGCGGTTGGCTCGGGCGGCGGTGGAGCTTACGTGGCACTCCCTGATTCGTCAGGGTGACGCGGCCAGTGGATGTGTCCGATGCGGGCGGACGTGTCCGGCGCGGAGGGAGAGGGCGGATCTACGGTTTCGCCTGAAATTTCGGAGGAGCATGCCTTTTATAGGTAGGAGGAGGTAGGAGTGTCCAAATGAGGTGTAGTTTTCGCCCACACGATCGTGATCCGACGACGGAGGACATGGAAGTGGTTTAGATGGGTTATTGGGCCGTTTTGGAGAGGTGTTGGGCTGCAACACAAAAGAGGCTTTAGCGGTTCCCCGGTTAACCATTGGAGCATCAAACGACCTCCAAATGGGACGAAATTTGACAGGCGGTCTACCGCTGGTGTATCAAGGCCACTTGGCAAATCTCGGTCCATTACAAGAACATTTAACACCCGCTCACGAAAAGAGACAAAAGGGGTATGCCGGTGCATGTGGGAGTGTCAGATTGCGAAACGGAAAACGGGGAAATGCTCAGATGCATGAGACGAACACGTATGTAAATGAGATGCACATTATGACATGAACAAAATGCATGACATGAACAAAATGCAAAAACAAAGGCAAAACCCAACCACGAAGGGAAATCTCATATCGCATCTCCGAAAAGGGAAGAGTCGGAGTTACAAATATGCAAAGTTGTATCCGGGGTGTTACAACACTCCACCACTACAAGAGGATCTCGTCCCGAGATCTAGGATGGCATCGGAAGAAATGAAAGAAGATAGATCATTAGAATGAAAGAATGGAGAAGAAAATGCCAACTTCTGCCACAAAAGAGCTTGGAAAGCATGCTTCCAAGAAGGTTATAACGGAGTTGTTGGAAAAACCAACAACGAAACGAATAAACTTGTAGTGGGCTTATGGAAACCTTCTCAAAATTGAGGCAGAATACTGCCACTACGGAAACAAAAAAATTTGGATTGATATCAACAAGAAGACGCGAAGCTTATTTCACTGGGAGGATAAATGAAGAACTTGGGTCATTTACAAGCACCACTAACAGCTACAATCCTTAGGGAAAGCTTCGGTGAATTATAACCCAAGATAACTACAATGAAGAGACTGAAGGGTTGCAATGGATCTCATGGACGAATTGAAAATGATGGGTTTAACCTATTTCATTTCGGCCGACTTGTGAATCATGAAACAAGAAGGGAGTCGTCAAAATGACATAACACCACCTCAAAAGATAAGGTAGAAAGAATGCACTTTGGCATGCAAGATGAAGAACACTTGAGCTCCTTTGAAAAGAATCTCGATGAACACTTCGAGAAGGAATTAAATCTTTCATGAGCCATCACGTAGAGCCTCCATGAAGAACTCCGGTAGTAAAAAATAACGAAAGAAAGAGAAGTTGAAAACACAAGGTGAAGCCTTGCGATGATTTAGATGGAGCTTCACAACGACATAATGCGGAAAACCTGGAACTCTGGAAAAGAAAGATGAACAAATGAAATCAAGAATTTTGATGAACCTCCGGAATAAGGAATTAATTACTTGGATGAAACAAGAATAAGAATTACATTATGCTTATCCTTCATCAATTTAGATTGATGACTGATACGTCTCCAACGTATCTATAATTTTTTTATTGTTCCATGCTATATTATATTCTGTTTTGGACATTATTGGGCTTTATTATACACTTTTATATTATTTTTGGGACTAACCTATTAACCGGAGGCCCAGCCCAGAATTGCTGTTTTTTGCCTATTTTAGGGTTTCGTAGAAAAAGAATATCAAACGGAGTCCAAACGGAATGAAACCTTCGGGAACGTGATTTTTGGAACGAACATGATCCAGAGGACTTGGACCCTACGTCAAGCAATCAACGAGGAATGCACGAGGTAGGGGGGCGCCTACCCCCCCCCCCCCCAGGCGTGCCCTCCACCCTTGTGGGCCCCCTGTTGCTCCACCGACGTACTCCTTCCTCCTATATATACCTACGTACCCCCAAAATACCAGATACGGAGCCAAAACCCTAATTCCACCGTCGTAACTTTCTGTATCCACGAGATCCCATCTTGGGGCCTTCTCTGAAACTCCGCCGGAGGGGGCATCGATCACGGAGGGCTTCTACATCAACACCATAGCCCCTCCGATGAAGTGTGAGTAGTTTACCTCAGACCTTCGGGTCCATAGTTATTAGCTAGATGGCTTTTTCTCTCTTTTTGGATCTCAATACAAAGTTCTCCCCCTCTCTTGTGGAGATCTATTCGATGTAATCTTCTTTTGCGGTGTGTTTGTTGAGATCGATGAATTGTGGGTTTATGATCAAGTTTATCTATGAACAATATTTGAATCTTCTCTGAATTCTTTTATGTATGATTGGTTATATTTGCAAGTCTCTTCGAATTATCAGTTTGGTTTGGCCTACTAGATTGATCTTTCTTGCAATGGGAGAAGTGCTAAGCTTTGGGTTCAATCTTGTGGTGTCCTTTCCCAGTGACAGTAGGGGCAGCAAGGCACGTATTGCATTGTTGCCATCAAGGATAACAAGATGGGGTTTATATCATATTGCATGAGTTTATCCCTCTACATCATGTCATCTTGCTTAAAGGGTTACTCTGTTCTCTTGAACTTAATAATCTAGATGCATGCTGGATAGAGGTCGATGTGTGGAGTAATAGTAGTAGATGCAGGCAGGAGTCGGTCTACTTGTCTCGGACATGATGCCTATATACATGATCATACCTAGATATTCTCATAACTATGCTCAATTCTGTCAATTGCTCAACAGTAATTTGTTCACCCACCGTAAATACTTATGCTCTTGGGAGAAGCCACTAGTGAAACCTATGGCCCCCGGGTCTATCTTCCATCATATTAATCTTCCAATACTTAGTTATTTCCTTTGCCATTTATTTTACTTTGCATCTTTATCATAAAAATACCAAAAATATTATCTTATCATATCTATCAGATCTCACTCTCGTAAGTGACCATGTAGGGATTGACAACCCCTTATCGCGTTGGTTGCGAGGATTTATTTGTTTGTGTAGGTGCGAGGGACTTGTGCGCGGCCTCCTACTGGATTGATACCTTGGTTCTAAAAAACTGAGGGAAATACTTACGCTACTTTGCTCCTAGATAATATTATGGTTAATTATTCTCAATGGCACACTAAAAGATCTACTAATAAGAAAGTGCATGCGATAGAAGAAATTAATGTTTTGAGTGGAAAGATGGATGAACTTATGAAATTATTTGCTAATAAAAGTGTTTCTTCTGATCCTAATGATATGCCTTTGTCTACTTTTATTAATAATGATAATGAATCTATGGATGTGAATTTTGTTGGAAGGAATAATTTTGGTAACAACGCGTATAGGGGAAACTTTAATCCTAGGCCGTATCCTAGTAATTCCTCTAATAATTATGGTAATTCCTACAACAATTCTTATGGAAATTATAATAAGATGCCCTCTGATTTTGAATCTAATATTAAAGAATTTATTACTTTGCAAAAGAATTTCAATGCTTTGATTGAAGAAAAATTTCTTAAGATTGATGAGTTGGCTAGGACCGTTGATATAATTTCTCTTGATGTTGATTCTTTGAAACTTAGATCTATCCCACCTAAGAATGATATCAATGAGTCTCTCAAAGCCATGAGAATTTCCATTGATGAGTGCAAAGAAAGAACCGCTAGGATGCGTGCTAAGAAAGATTGCTTTATAAAAGTGTGTTCTTCTTGTCGTGGAATTGTCACGGCAGATGTCCTAGCAAAAGGACTTAGTCGTAGGGCCATCGCAACTAGGAAGCTTAAAGGGGTTAATCGGGAGAAACGACACGAGAGGTTGATACTAGTTCGGCCCCTTATGATGAAGGTAAAAGCCTACGTCTAGTTGTGTTGGAATTGCTGGGGTTTCGATGACCAAGGAGCTAATCCGCTAGCTTGGCTATCGATCTCTTGTTTCTTGTCCTAAGCCGCCGCCGGGTCGTCCCCTTATATACATGGGTTGACTCCTGGCGGCCTGCAGAGTCCCGGCCGGCTCATAAAACATGTCCGGCTCGGTGACTTCTTTTATATGCCTTTCTTTACAAGTCTTTCTTTACATACAACGGTTTACAATATTGGGCCTTAAGTCGCCTCTGGGCTTAGGCCTTCTACAAGTCTTAATAAACTATCACCTTGAATATTACTGGGCTTCTTTTGTGACCCGCCATTGGGGTTGACCCAGCCCCTCCTGGGCGGGTCTTACCTGGTAGCTATATTCCCAACATTAGGCCCCAGGTTGACTTGAACTTTGTTCTTTGTCAATCTTCAATACTTAAACGAAATCCATCTTCCTCTCTCTGTAAAAACTCTGTAACCCGCCATGACGTCATCTTCTGAAAACTAGAAAGCTTGCTATGATGTCATCTTCAACAAATCTTTATCCTTAAATGTCTTCCGAGAATCGAGGCATCCATTTAGTTGGATAATCATTATTTGGGTCTTCCTCGATTTTTGCGCCTGCCTGTTCGCTTATCCCCTTATAAAGGGGCACGACCCGGTCTTTTCTCATTCTTCCCTCTCTTCGTCTTCTTCCTCCCGCAACCCTACTGCTGCCCGAGCTCCGCCGCCGTCGTAGAGCACCTCGTCTTCGTCGACCTTGGCCGCTACATCAACCTGAATCGGTCCAGAGAACAGCGGCAACCCTCCGCAGAAGATCCGTGGCTGTAAGTGTTTTAGCTTCCTGCTCCTCAGATCCGCATTAGGGTTTCTAGGTTTCTGCGTGTTCTTCATAGTTCATCACAGTTTCTTTGTAGTTCTTCCACTGCAGCTTCTTCTTGATCCAAAAAGAACATATACTCGTGTGGTAGTTGTTTTGTACCCATTCTTGATACTAGTAGATCCCGTTTTTTGGTACAAAAACCTCATTAGAACTCACGAACTCATCTGTGCTAGATTTTAGGTCTAGAATATTTTCCATTTTGAACGGCCATTTGATCCAGAATAATATCAAGAAATTAGGAAACTTGTTTGCCTCAACACTTGGCCAATTCTGTTCCTGGCATTTCTCAAATATCTGTAATCATGGCGGCTTATTACGCCGGCTCACTTTTCCCTTACATGACATTAGCCCTTACTTAAGCCGCCATTACTCATTTGCACCATCATCATTTAACTTCACCATTGAATTGAACCGGCACATTACTTTCTTTTCAGTTCGTCCTTTGGTCATCATGCCGTCAAAAGCATCGACTGTCTGCAACTGGGTCCCTTCCGCAGTCACTGAAGATACCTTGAAGGAATTCTTCACCATAGGATTTTGCCAGGGAAAAATGTTATGTCTTATCGTGCACCTGACCTGGACGAGGAATGGCCTAATCCCAAAGACGGTGAAGTTATTGTATTCTCTGACAACATGAGTCGGGGTTTTACACCACCCGGCTCAAAGTTCTTCAGAGACGTTCTTCATTTTTTCAAACTTCACCCTCAAGATATTGGACCCAATTCCATATCCAACATCTACAATTTTCAAGTTCTCTGTGAGGTGTATCTTCAAGAAGAGCCGACTGTGGAACTCTTCAGAGAGCACTTCTATCTGAACCGCCAGAATGATTGTACCAATGGCCCTAGCTTGGAACTTGGTGGAATATCAATTCAGCACCGACAAGGCGTCGTCTTTCCCCTAATAGTCTTACCGAGTCATCCCAAAGATTGGAATTAGACCTGGTTCTATTGCCAAGATACGTCTCCAGCCAATGAAAAACCACTGCCGGGTTACCGCGCGGAGCGTCTGGACTCCAAGTTTGTGCTCCCTGATAAGCTTACTGCCGCTGAACACAAGAAGCTTATTCCATCTATTAAAAAGGATCAATGCCTTACTGGGGAATGGCTTAACCGGCGTTGACTTGATCCGTTGATGGATCTCGTGGCGGGTCATTCCTCTAAGCCGCCGATCCAAATTGATGCATGAATATGGCGGAGGCCCAGATGAATCTCTGCGTTACAACTCTGTACAACTAATTGAAGAAGATATTGTTTCAATGTCAACCATCCTTGTGAACGACAAGTATGAGGACTGCAGTAAAGTTGGGTTAAACCCCTTCTGTAAACTTAACCCGGCACTAGAGGTGAGAAACCCCTGACCTCCTCTTTTTGTGTTTTTCCTCAATAGTTTTAAATACTTGCATGACCTTTTATCCTGTTTATTTGTTTACGGGCCAAATCCGACTTCTGGAAAGCCAAGTATGACCATGAAGCTGCCAAGAAGGCTAGAGCCGCCGCCATAACCGCCAGGAAGACGACCCGGAGGTCCAAGAAGAAAAGGAGCACTACTTCGGACCTGTTAAAGCTTGACAATGATTCTGAGTCGGAGGTACCCTTGACTCCCTTGGCCAGTTTTTTAATAACCTTATTGACACTGACTATTGCTAGGACGACAAGGGGGCCAGTCAGGCGATAGAAGAAGAGGTAACTATTTCCTCCGACTCCGCCCATTTGCCAAGACAGAAACTTCAACTCGTAACCCGAAAAGTAAGGTTTTCGCACCCTTTGGCTTATTTGGACCCTCATTTTCTTTTGAAAAAACAGCAACATGAGAGCCGCCGTCAGGCCCGGAATAATGACGACGATGAACCGCCTTCCGTTTTACAACAAACTCCTCGAAAGCGCCAGAATGAGGTTTCTTTCATCTTCATTTGTTGCTTTCATTAACGAATCTATTCCCTTGTCTCACTGACTTTATTTTACCTTTTGCAGGAGGTTTCTCGCTCTTCTGGCGACTCATCTCAGACTCAGTTTCCGGCTTTCAAAACTGCTCCTGGGTAAGGAAAAATCAGTTTTCCTCTGTATCTTTAAAACTACATCATTGTACTAACTATCTCATAAAATCTTTCTTAGTGGTTAAGCCAAGTCCAAGAAGGACAAGGTGATTAAACCAGCGGAAGACCCGTCAGTTCTTGCACCTGAACCGGCCATGCCAACTTCTCCCCCTCGAACTGAAGCACCAGAAGACTCGGCTGTTGATACTCAATTGGACCCTCCTGAGCCGTCAGCTGATGATACCATTGTTAATCCCTCTACCACTAGACCATCCAGTTCAGCTAACCCGCCAACATCTTCTGATCATGACATTCTGATCACTGGCAGCAGATTTGTTGCGCCGGGTAATCCAACTGTGCTAGCCAAGCATTTTGCCAAACAGGATGCCTTAGAAAGGCAGAAAGTACAGTTTGATATCTCTCGCTATACTCATCTGAATGCTAGTGACATACTGTCCGGCTATCTCAGTTATGTGCATTCCAGCCGTGAGTCAGAAATTGAGATGGTCAAGCAATTGCAGCTAAAATATGAGGTATGTTTTCCGGCTTATTTATACTCTGTCAGCCCCCAAGTCTTCAGATGATGATCCTGAATGATCTGTAGACTTTATGATATAGGTTGAAACTTTGCCTCTGAAAGTCCAATAGAGTAGCATAAACTTGACCTGTAGTCCCCAAGGGCCGGCTCAATTTATCATAAATGAACCAGTACTTAACTTTATAACTGTCTTTTACTAGTCCCAATAAGTACTGCAATTCAACTCGGTCTTGAAAAACTTTCTGAATATCATGCATTAGCCCCCCAAGTGCCAAGTGTTGTTACTTTGTAAAACACTTGGGACTTGAAACATATAAGAGTCATAAAAAATTTCTTTGGCGGACATTAGCCCCCAAGTGTCAAGTGGTATTCCGGTGCAAAGTACTTGAGACTTGAACCCTTATAACTTTTAGTTTAAGCCTTGACATATCTGTGTATGTTTTGTAGAACGCCCTATCTGAATTGGGCTCCCAATTAACTGAAGCAAAAACCCGGCTGGCGGATCAAGAGGCAGAAATCAAAACTGCTGACTCTAAATTCCAATTGAGTCTTTCTGAGACAGAAAAATTAAAGACCAGCTTAACTGCAAAGTAGAAATCATGGGCCGAAGAAAATACGTTGCTGGTTCAACGTGCCGAAACAGCTGAGGCGGCTCTTGAAGAGGTTACCTCAGAGCTCACTGGCTTAAAGAACCGTGTCTCTCAAATGGTCTCCGCCATCTTCGGTAAGTCATTTGTATTAATCACTTATACCTTATTGTGACCAGGAATATAAACCACCTGCTGAACCTTTGTTGAAAATAACTCGTATGTCCACGAAGCCAAAATCTGAGCCAAGATAGTGTGACCAAACTGAAGGCGGTTTATACCTTAGTGGAGCAGTTGTATACTGGTACTCAACGAGCACTTGCTACTATCTCCCCTGCTAACCAAGGACCCAACTGGCTGAGTGACTTTTTGAAGAAATTATCGATCTTACCTGCCAGGTTTCAAGAGGTCAAACGATCATGTGCCAGAGCCGGAGCCTTGACTGCCCTGAGCCGCTCCAAAGCCTGGGTGCCAGATCTAGACCTGGCGGATGTAGCTAAGGGGTACCCTACCGTGAAGGAAGACGGGACTCTATTTGAGCAAGATGACTTCATTGCCAGCGTGAGGGGAGTTCGACCTCAAGCTATCGTCCTTGGAGATGAGACCAACATCGATAAATATCTGCCGGGTTTTGATATGGAAAATAAGAAGATGGTGACTCCCTCTTATAAAGTGACAGATCTTATCCCGTCGGTTCGCCCACATACATTTGCCCTAGAGATTGACCCGGCCAGCTTCATTGATGATGAGGCTGAATTCATTGCTCTGAATGGCTTTGATTGGTCCAATCCCGGCTTTCAACCAGTGGAGGGAGGTGAACCAGCCAAGGGGAGTCATAACCATCTGAACAATCCAGCTTTTAGCTTAGGACTTGTATTAAGAGAGAGAAATAGTAACCTTTTGGGCTCTTAATGCCTTGTAATAGGTTAGTTTAAAAAATTGCATATTTTGCCTATGCCATCGTGCATAAGATGCCGTGTGTGACTCTTTGCTCCTGATGTTAATATATGCATCACATCTATGGTTACATCTGTAATATTTCAACTGTTCCTGTAGAAAAGGAAAAAACTGGCTTGGCGGTTTAGCACCGAACGGGTCAGAACACTCGGTACAGGACCAATGATTTTATCATAGTAGAAAAAACAGAACCAGATGTGAAATAAACAAGGGACAACCTTTGATTAATGAAAAGACACAGAAAAATTTGTTCATGAATAACACAGTCATACCTGTGTTCTTTGCATCTGGACTACCAGTCTATATGAACCGGGTGATGAGGTTGATGACCCAGTTTTTTTTTGAGAAGTCAATGCTTCTATATGCCTGATGACTATCATGCCTTGGTGGTTCATTGTCAAATAGTCAAGCCGGTGAAAAAACCATGCCGATCGTTTAGATTTGAGACAACAAAGACCAGTAAAACAAAATAGCATATTTCAAACAACATAAATTAACTTTTAACTGAAATTTGGGGGTTTCTGATTCGAATACGATCAGTAAACCGGGCCAAAGGGGTTAAGCTAAGATTCGAATACGATCATATAGCCCCCAGTGGCTTTGGCGTTGCGCCGATCAAGAGGGTACCAACAGCTATGTTCTCTTTGGTTCGAATACGACCTATGTTTGAACAGGAAGCCCCCAAATGACCTTGAGAGATTTTTAACGACCCTGATTCGAATACGATCCAAGTCGGACCCAGAAGGGGTTAAGCTATGATTCGGATACGATCAAGAAGCCCCCTAGTGAGTTTGGCTTTGAGCCGATCAAGAGGGTTATGACAGCTATGTTCTCTTTGGTTCGAATACGACCTATGTTTGAACAGGAAGCCCCCAAGTGATCATGAGATTTACAGCTAGATTCAAATATGCTCATAAGCCGGATCGGAAAGGTTAAGCTAGATTCAGATATGATCACCTCCTTAATAGTCATGAAAATAGTAAAGATATATGATCTTTGAAGAGGAAAAAGGCAGAGGTCCTGCTTTATTACTTATCACAATATACACAACGTCAAGGTATGTACATGACGAGAGCCGGTAGCTCAGGTGTAGTATGGCCAAAGCTGAGCAATGTTCCACGGCCGGCGGGTCTCCTCCTCCGACTTACGTGAGTCTTTGTGCTCTGGAATGTCAATGAGGTAATATGAACCGTTGTTTAAATTCTTACTGACCACAAAAGGTCCTTCCCAAGACGGGGATAGTTTGTGTGCATCCGACAGATCCTGAATGAGCCGGAGCACCAGGTCACCTTCTTGAAAGGTCCTCGACTTAACCCGGCGGCTGTGATAACGGCGCAAGTCCTATTGATAAATTGCTGATCGAGCCGCCGCCAAGTCTCTCTCCTCATCTAACAAGTCAAGTGCATCCTGTCGGGCTTGTTCATTATTAGCTTCAACGTAAGCCCCCACATGAGGCGAGTCATGACGGATGTCACTGGGCAGCACCGCTTCTGCTCCATAAACCATGAAGAAAGGTGTATAACCTGTAGACTTGTTAGGAGTGGTGTTGATACTCCACAGCACCGAGGGTAATTCCTCTACCCAACAACCCGGCGTCCGTTGTAAGGGAACCATAAGACGGGGCTTGAGACCTTTTAAGATTTCCTGATTTGCTCTCTCAGCCTGACCATTAGATTGAGGGTGAGCTACGGAAGAAACATCAAGCCGGATATGCTCACGTTGACGAAACTCCTCCATAGCACCTTGGGACAAATTAGTGCCATTATCAGTGATAATGCTGTGTGGAAAACCAAAGCGAAAAATCACCTTTTTCATGAACTGAACCGCCGTGGTTGCATCACACTTACTTACTGGCTCTGCCTCAACCCATTTTGTGAATTTGTCAACTGCCACTAAAAGATGTGTCTTTTTATCCTTAGATCTTTTGAAAGGTCCAACCATGTCAAGCCCCCAAAATGCAAATGGCCAAGTGATTGGAATCATCCGCAACTCTTGAGCCGGCACATGCGCTCGTCGTGCAAATTTTTGACATCCATCACACCTACTGACCAGATCCTCTGCATCAGCGTGAGCCGTTAACCAGTAAAAACCATGACGAAAAGCTTTGGCCACAAGAGACTTTGACCCGGCGTGATGACCACAATCCCCTTCATGGATCTCACGAAGTATTTCTTGACCTTCTTCAGGAGAAACACAACGCTGAAACGCTCCAGTGACGCTGCGATGATACAACTCACCGTCCGAAATTGTCATTGACTTGGACCACTGGGTTATCTGTTGGGCCAGGGTCTTGTCCTCTGGAAACTCTCCCCGGGTCATGTAAGCCAGGAACGGTGCTGTCCAATCTGGAATAACATGAGTATCCGCCACTAACTGTGCCTCCGGGTCAGGAATGGCCAAATCTTCCTCTGTAGGTAACTTAACAGACGGGTTATGTAGAACATCCAAAAAGGTGTTAGGGGGTACCGGCTTACGCTGAGATCCCAACCGGCTTAAGGCATCGGCCGCTTCGTTCTTTCTGTGGTCAATGTGTTCCACTTGATAACCCTTAAAATGCCCTGCAACAGTGTCGACCTCACAGCGATAAGCCGCCATGAGAGGATCCTTGGAATCCCACTTGCCTGACACCTGTTGAGCCACCAAATCTGAATCGCCAAGGCACCGGACCCGGCTCAGCCTCATCTCTTTAGCCATTCGAAGACCATGGAGCAAGGCTTCATATTCTGCTGTGTTGTTAGTACAAGGAAACTTCAATCGCAATACATAACAAAACTTGTCCCCTCGAGGTGAAGTTAAAACAACTCCAGCCCCCGAGCCTTCCAACTGTCTGGACCCATCAAAATGAATTGTCCAATATGTGTTGTCTGGTTTCTCCTCTGGCATCTGCAACTTTTTCCAGTCGTTAATGAAGTCAACTAGCGCTTGAGATTTGATCACAGTACATGGCATATACTTCAAACCATGAGACCCAAGTTCAATAGCCCACTTGGCGACTCGTCCTATGGCTTCTCTATTTTGAATGATGTCTCCTAGAGGAGCAGAGCTAACCACAGTGATTGGGTGACCCTGAAAGTAATGTTTGAGCTTTCGGCTTGCCATGAACACCCCATAAACGAGCTTCTGCCAATGTGGATATCTTTGTTTAGATTCAATCAGCACCTCACTAACGTAGTAAACCGGCCCTTGGACCGGATGTTCTTTGCCAGCCTCCTTGCGCTCCAGAACAATGGCCACAGTGACAACACGTGAGTTAGCAGCTACATATAATAACAACGGCTCTTTCTCAACCAGAGTAGCAAGAACCGGCGGCTCAGCAAGCTGCTTCTTCAGATCCTCAAAAGCAAAGTTAGTAGCATCACTCCAGACAAAGTCATCCGCCTTTTTCATCATTTGATACAAATGCATCGCCTTCTCCCCTAACCGTCTTATGAACCGGCTTAAGGCAGCGACGTGACCCGCCAAACGCTGAACGTCATTGATGCACACCGGTTTGGCCAGAGATGTAATTGCCTTAATTTTCTCCGGATTAGCCTCAATACCTCTATTATACACCAAAAAACCCAAAAGTTTGCCAGCTGGGACTCCAAAAACACATTTGGCCGGGTTAAGCATCATCTTGTAGACCCGGAGGTTATCAAAGGTCTCCTTTAGATCAGTTACCAAGGTTTCCTTCTCTCTGGATTTCGCCACTATGTCATCCACATAAGCATGAATGTTACGCCCAATCTGACTGTGAAGACAATTATGTACACATCGTTGATAAGTCGCCTGGGCACTTTTCAGTCCAAAAGGCATAGACACATAGCAGAAGGCTCCAAACGGAGTGATGAAGTCGTCTTCTCCTAGTCCTTAATTGCCATCTTGATCTGATGATAACCTGAATATGCAGTAAAAAAACTCAAACGCTCACAACCCACCGTATGATCAATGATCTGATCAATATGAGGAGAGCAAAAGGGTCGGCCGGACAAGCCTTGTTCAAATCTGTGTAATCCACACACATACGCCAGGTGCCATTCTTCTTGAGTACAAGCACCGGGTTAGCCAACCATTCTGGGTGAAAAACTTCAACAATGAACTCGACCGCCAAGAGTCGGGCCACCTCTTCTCCAATGGCCTTGCGCCTTTCCTCGTTAAACCATCGAAGAAACTGCCTGACCGGCTTGAACTTCGGATCAATATTAAGAGTATGCTCAGCGAGTTCTCGCGGGACACCTGGCATGTCAGAAGGTTTCCATGCAAAGATGTCCCGGTTCTCACGGATTAACTCGATGAGCGCGCTTTCCTATTTTGGATCCAAGTTGGCACTAATGATGAACTATTTGGATGAGTCATCAGGCACAAAATCAACCATCTTGGTGTCATCAGCTGACTTAAATTGCATCACCAGTTCATGCTCCGTAGTTGGCTTCTTCAAAGATGTCATGTCTGTCGGGTCAAGATTATCATTATAAAACTTTAACTCCTTTGTCGCACAAACAAACTCAGCATAAGCGGCATCACATTCTTCACATTCCAGGGCTATTTTCCGGCTTCCATGTACTGTGATGGTGCCTTTATAACCCGGCATCTTGAGCTGTAGATACACATAACACAGCCGAGCCATGAACTTGGCATAAGCCGGCCGTCCAAAAAGAGCATGATATGGGCTTTTGATCTTAACCACCTCAAAAGTTAACTTCTCAGCCCTGGAATCATATTCATCCCCAAAGGCCACTTCCAGTTCAATCTTACCAACTGGATATGCCGACTTACCAGGCACAACACCATGAAAAACAATCATTGATTGTTTAAGACTCGTATCAGTCAACCCCATCCGACGAAACGTCTCATAATAGAGGAAGTTGATGCTACTACCTCCATCCATGAGCACCTTAGTGAATTTATATCCACCAACCTGAGGTGCCACCACCAAGGCCAAGTGACCCGGATTATCAACCCGGGGAGGGTGATCTTCCCTGCTCCACACAATAGGTTGTTCTGACCACCTCAAATAACGTGGAATTGTCAGCTCAATGGCATTGATAGCCCTCTTATGAAGCTTCTAGTCCCTCTTGCATAAACTAGTGGTAAATACATGGTACTGCCCACTATTCAACTATTTTGGGTTGCTTTGATACCCGGACTATTGCTGCTGTTGCTGCTGATTACTTTGGTCGGGTTGCTGATTATAACCACCCTGGTTACCCGGATGGCCCTTACCGTGAAAACCGCCTCCGCCTGAACTGGCGCCCGGGCCATGAAAGCCGCCTCCGCCTAAACCGCTGCCACGTCTGTGGCTACAATCAAACATGTTGGAATTTTTAAATGCCTTCATGATCGTACAGTCCTTCCACAGATGGGTAGCTGGCTTCTCCCGGGTGCCATGTCTTGGACAAGGTTCATTCAGTAGTTGCTCGAGGGTGGGACCTGACCCACCTGACCGAGGTGGCCTACCCTTGCGTCGTTGGTTGTTGCCTTGTGTATTGGTGTTAGCCACAAACTCGTCAGCCTTACGTTTATTACCTCCTTGATTTGCCGGGTTATGCTGGTGACCCTTGCCGTTACCGTTCTTCTTTCCCTTCCTTGTTTTTTCTTCATCAGACACGGAATCCTTGGTACTGTCAGAATCAGCATATTTGACCAGGGCAGCCATCAACTGACCCATGTCATTACAGTCATGCTTGAGTCGCCCCAGCTTCTGCTTCAGAGGTTCAAAACGGCATTTTTTCTCCAACATTAAGACTGCAGAGCCTGCATCCATCTTATCAGATGAATGTATTATCTCCTTGACCCGGCGCACCCAATGGGTCGTGGACTCACCTTCCTCTTGCCTACAATTAGTCAGGTTGTAACATCCCAAAATTCTAAATTTTGGAATGTTATAATAAATAGATAGATTGATTGATTGTTTGATTGATTGTCTGAAAGTGAGTGAATTCGAAACTTTTGAAAGTTAAATGAGAGGGAATAAAAGGACTTTCCCAAACTTTCATATTTGCTTTCTGATCTCCATGAATTCAAATTCTTTTCAAATACAAAACCCTTGAGCGAAGATGATATGACTTCTTCCATTTAAATTAAATGAAAGGGTATTTGAAAATAATTAGATTTCATTTGGAAATATTTCAATTCATAAACTTCATGCAGCTCAATGATTTTCATGAGAGAAGATAAAAGGACTTCTTCAAATTATATGAAATATGAGTTGGGAGTTTCAAAGAATTAAATTCAAAGTTCTTTTGAATTTATTTTCAATTTGGAGTTATTTGAGTTTTACTCAAATTATTTTTCTCCAAAAATAAAATATATGGAAATTAGGGTAACATGATTCCCTACAACAGAAAATTGGAGAGAAATAAATTTGAAATCATTTTGGTATTTTAAAAATGATTTTTGTTGGATTTTAATAGACTAGTAGCACTCTTTGATTTATCTGAATTTGTGTGGATTTTATTTGAAGTTATAAAAATGTTCAGCGTGTAGGAAATCTTTTTCTGAAATTTTTTGATATATTATATGCCTATATAAGTTTTTATTATTATTGTCTCTGTTTGTCTGAAAAAAAATGTTAAAAAAAAGATCTCTGTACCGACCGGACCGGGCCGGCCCAGCTCGCCAGGCCATGGCCCAGCTGGCCCAAAGCCGCGCGCGCCTTGTCCCCGAGCTTGGGACAGAGTCCCGAGCAACCACGCGTCGCTGCCGACCTCGACGGCCGTGACCGCCCCGGCCTCTCCTTGGCCCCTTCCCCAAGGCCGTCGCCACCTCCTCGCCCCCCTCTTAAATAGGCCGGCCCCGAGCCCCGGGCCCCCGACGCCGTCTTGCCGCCGCTCGCCCACGCGCAGATCGCCGCCGCCGCTGCAAAGCCGCCGCCGCCGCCGACGCCGCTTGCTACGCGCTCCGCCGTCGCCGCACCGAGCCGCGCCGCTGCCTGCTCGCTTCGCCGCTGCCGTGCTGCTCGCCCACGCCGCCACACTTCCCTCGTCGGAGCCGTGCCGCCCTCGCCGGAGTCCGTTGCTAACCGCCGCCACCGGTTTTCGAAGAAAAACTGCCCGAACCGGTACAAACCGACCCGGTTTTGTTTTAGGTTTTCTTTTAGCTCGGTTTTCTTTGTTTTGATCGGTTTATTTGTTAGGTTTAGTTAGTTAGTGGATGTTCGTCCGTTAGTACTCAGTAGCGAACGGTTTTCGTCTTATAGGCTTCTGCAGTGAACGTTCTCTATTTAGTCTTTTCTTTTATTCAGTTTTCGGCCAGGGACCCGTTTGTGAATAACTTATTTGCAGAATAGCCCCTGATCTTCAAAACACCGTAACTTCTTACTCGTTTATCCAAATCCAACGAAACCAACGCTCACGTCCTCGTTATGATCTTCTCTATCCATTAATCCAACTCAAACATGTTTTTGAAAAGTTTAAAATTTGAATTAGATCAGATTTGAATTCAAACTTCATTTGATCATAACTTGAGTTCCGTAGCTCCGTTTGAGTTGATTCTTTTTGCAAATCGAAGCTCTTGACCTAAACATTCTAATAAGGCCAAATTCACATAATTTTGGTACTGTTAGAAATTGTTTTATGTCTCGATCATCCGTCTTCTCAAACACCATGTAGTGCGAGAAACCAAACGGAGGCGATCGAGTCTTGTGGGGAAAAGTGCGCAAACCTCTACAGAGTGTATAAACTAATCATGGTTAGCCGTGTCCCCGGTTATGGACATCTTGAGTATCTAGTACCTGGATTATCAAGTGAATCTCAAAATGTTACTCTAAAGTAAATTTTGTTGGGTTTAATGATGTTACTTTAATTGGGATTGAGAATGCTGTCAACCATTCTCAATGTTTAACAACCACCATGATAGTAATTAAATTTATTCCTTTACAGTAGGGAAAAATTGGCTTTTCGCAAAAACATATAACCATAGAGCTTTTCCACCAGCCATATATGCATGTAGTGATAGCCATTGTTCATCATTCTCTATGGTGTGAATTTGCCAGTACATTCAATGTACTGACCCGTTTCGGGCTGCAACGTCTCATGTTGCAGGATATCTAACGGCGAGTAAGTGATACGTTAGGGTTACAATTTCTACACTCAACTTTGCCGTTGGTGTTGATGGGAATCCACAACCTTGTTACTTCCGCTATATTTGGATTGAGGTAATGGTATTTACGTTACTTTTACATGTGATTTACCTCTGCTATAAATCCTCGAGTACTGTGTGTGTCAGCATACCGATCCAGGAATGGCACTTAAGCACAGAGACTTGATCCATTCGGTTCAGGTCGCTACAAGATGGTATCAGAGCATATGTTGACTGTAGGACGTGACCCTAGAAACCGGCAAGCCCATAGCAAAGATTTTTCTCTACAACTTTCCCTTTCAAAAAGATCTTTTACCTCTCTTCTCTTCCGAGCTTATTCTAAAATTTCCTTTTAGTGAGACTATACCCCTTTCCCCTTTTTGACCACATGAAGATTCGACTGATGAGACCACTCCAAGAAGTACAAGATATCAGACAACTAAGACCACTTCGGAATGAAGAGTATTTTCCGTGCATCTGAATAATGGAAACTACAACGGTTGAAGACCGAAGACAAGTAGGATTTGAAGGCTTTGAAGAATTTCCAGATTTGTATGACCTAGGAAGGCTACCCTTTTGGAACTTGGCAGACTATGAAAGTTGTCAATACCCGAGATCAAGGTGTGTTGGAGAAAGACTGGAACATGGAGCATAGGACTTAAAGTTCTGTCAAGGAAAACCCTAAGGCATGCGATATCAACTATGGAATGATAGCTCGTGGGAATGACAAGAGCAGAAACATGGTTATCCGTGATGTCATCGCCCGCTGATGCTATTGTCACCGTGCTGAGTTAAGGATGCATTTCTTCAGAATGGATTTGATGGAAGAAGGCTGATGGAGCATCTATCAGCAAGAGGTGAAGTTTTAACCTTAGCTAAGTGTATCACCAGGATCTGGAGTGTTACATCAAGAAGTTTAAGGTGCAGCTCCATGAAGCCGTATTTTGACAAGGAAGCTTTTCGTGAAGAACTTAGGTCCAAGAAGCTGAAGTAGCAAGCTGGAGGAGTAAAACTCGAGAAACCGGAGATTCGTCAGGAACTAGACCATGGTTCATGCCAAGGATGTTGAAACCTAGAAGTTTGAAATACAACTCCAGAATATTAAAGGATGTCACGAGAGATTTCACGTCAACATAGATGATCTGGCAAAAGAACTTGAGAAGACAAGCATGATCGGAAGAAGCCATTGGAGGCATGAACAAGACTCGTAGAGTTAGACGACCTTGAAGATTTATTGACCTTTAGAAGACCAAACCCCTGTACCTATGTTAGATGCGACGATTGTGAGCTGTCATTTGTTTGATGTTTTTTCGACAGCCACAACAAAAATCTGTCTTTTCAAAACTTTTGTTTGTATTGTGTGTATCCCTCTCTATCTCTCTTATCTCACCCCAAACCCATGGACCCAATAGAGGATGAATGAAGATGAGCTTGTATTTTTTCGGACCGATGAGTCAGTTGGAGACGGACCGATGGATTCAGAACATGGAGGATCGCATGGAGAATAACCCTATAGTCGGAAAGGATACGACCCAGCATGCTCTTCAGTGCTTTGAAAGAGGTGCTGCTACATGGTGGAGGATATACCAAACCATGAATGGATGGCAAGGATTAACCACTTGGAGAGAATTAAAGTTGACTCTGCAAAGATCTCGGCTTGTGTCCCAGAAGTTGAAGCCTTATGGAAAGGATATGAAGAAACCTTGTGCATGCAAGATTTGTGGAGAAATAGGACACACACATAAAGGACACAAGGATGAATGCCCTAATTGTGAAGGAAGTCACCCAGTTGAAGAATGCCCAACTAGGCCGATTACTTGTTTCTTGTGTGAAGGGACTACCCACTATCCTGCTCAGTGTCACATTTACCCCATGGTACAACGAACCATCCAGCAGAAGAAAGAAGTAATGAAAGGAGCCCTTATGGGAATTTTAGAAGAAACTGTGATGAAGGAAGAGGTGGAGGACACACCCAAAGAATACCCGAGTAAACCCTGCACTAAGTCTTGCTATTCATGTGGAGAAGAAGGACACATCTCCCAAAATTGTTTGAATGGGGATCTAGTAGAATTCCCGACAGAGGAAGTAGAATATGACCCACAAGAAATAGAATCCATGATTGGAATGGAAAAGTCCAGGAAGAGAAGCAGATTTGATTCCAGGAAGGACCTGAGTCATATCACCTGTTACAGGTGCAAAGAGTCAGGGCACTACCTCAACAGTTGCCCAAAAAGGAAACCTCGATACTTGTCAGAAGTAATATGTTTTAGTTGTAATGGAGCAGGGCACTTTGCGAGAGAATGCCCCAAGGAGAAGGAAACTTATGCTAGATAGTTGAGTTTGCAACAAAGAAATGGAGTAGTAGAAGTCAGAACATTTTATTTTATATTGAGGTGTTGAGTTGAGACATGTAATGGAAAAGCAAGAGATTGTAATCATTGGAGAATCAATAAAGTTAGCATCATTGGTAAAGATTTGGGTTTTATGAGTTGTTACTCTATGAAGAAGGATTTTGACCATTTTGAGGATATGAGAAATATGGTCTATGGAAGATTTGTGCATTTTAAGGGTGGTAGTACCTTGTAAGAACCCTTGACCCCCGGAAAAGATAAGGATACTCCACTGAGTGGATTTCGGACAAAATGAATATGAGTTTTGTCTCGATATGTGTGATACCCCAAGAGTATGTGGGATGAAGTTGGAGACCGACAGTTGTTTGGACCAAAGGTGATCAAAGGAGTCAGAAGAGAATGTTAAGTTGATTCGAGATAGACTGAAGGTAGCTCAGTCCAGGCAGAAGAGTTATGTAGACTCAAAAACTCAAGGAGGTAGTCTATGGAATTGGAGACAGAGCATGTCTTCATGTGTTCCCTCTGCGAGGAGTTAAACGAATTGGAGTTAAGGTAAAGTTAGCCCCGAGATTTGTAGGACCATACCGAGTTTTGGAGCATAGGGAGAAGTGGCCAACAAGTTGGAGTCACCCGAAGGACTGTCAGGAGTTCATGATGTGTTTTACGTTTCCCAGTTGAAGAAGTGCCATGCAGAGATGGCCAATATTCCCCTGTAAGAACGCTTGACCCTGGAAAGGATAATGATGTTCCACGAAGTGGAATATGGACTTCATGAGTATAAATTTTATCTCGATATGTGGGATATCCCATGAGGATGAAGAGATGAGTTACCATTGGATACAAAGGAGGTATGATGTTGGAAATATGGATCAATGGAAATTCCATGATGAGTCTGAGTAATCATGTCCTAGTTTGGTGCCAATAGAAGGAAGGAAGACAATACAATTGGATGGATTTAAGAATACTAGGAAGTTGGAAGTTGGAATAATGATCAGTTGCCCGATGATAAGTTCAAGGACAACAAGTGATAAGATGGGCCATAACCCACAGGCCCCAGGACCTGCCAAGAAGCAAGCACATTTTGCTGAAGGAAAAAAAACCTGGAAGGAGTTACGACTTATCAACCGACGATTTTATAGGAGTTTACGCAAAACCTGAGAGTGGTGAAGGAACGATAGATGTTTGTTTGGCTTGCAGAATCAATGGACTATTCCGAACGTAGTTCGTGGACAAGAGAAATTCTGCAATGCTTGTGAGGATGACCGAGTGCTACAATGCGAGATTCGCTAAACCGTATACAAGGTAATGATTTGGGTGCGGGATGGATTGATCACCATACCGACTTACTCTTATTATTCGCCTTGCTATATGGGATGGTAAATCTGAGTGACTTGCCTATAGTAGAGAGACGACGATATTAAACCTTGTTTGAACCTTAGAATGGTATAAGTATTTTTCCCTTGTACATGGCAGTTTTGCCAACCGTAGGTTATACGGTGAGAATCAACCAGACCCATTTCCTGCAGGAGAAACCATAAATTGTTGACCACCATGAGATATCGATTAGTTGTTTAGTACTGGCGCCAGACCCGTCAGCTAAGAAGACCCAGTCTTGGAATAACCTTACCAGGATGAAAGTACAGAAGAATTGAGGAAAAAGGTTATGCCACCACCGGAAGAGCCCGGATAAGGAACTATCCTGAAGATCTAAGAAGACCGACACTGTTAACACTATGGATGAAGTATATGAGTATTGATGGAACAGTAACCATGCTTCTAAGGGTGGTAGCACCCCAGACCCCGTGTGATGATCCATGGATTTTGAGGAGACCCCCAAACCCTAACCTATTGCTTGCTAGCCTCTCCGAATCTCGAGGACGAGATTCCTTTTAAGGGTGGTAGGTTTGTAACATCCCAAAATTCTAAATTTTGGAATGTTATAATAAATAGATAGATTGATTGATTGTTTGATTGATTGTCTGAAAGTGAGTGAATTCGAAACTTTTGAAAGTTAAATGAGAGGGAATAAAAGGACTTTCCCAAACTTTCATATTTGCTTTCTGATCTCCATGAATTCAAATTCTTTTCAAATACAAAACCCTTGAGCGAAGATGATATGACTTCTTCCATTTAAATTAAATGAAAGGGTATTTGAAAATAATTGGATTTCATTTGGGAATATTTCAATTCATAAACTTCATGCAGCTCAATGATTTTCATGAGAGAAGTTAAAAGGACTTCTTCAAATTATATGAAATATGAGTTGGGAGTTTCAAAGAATTAAATTCAAAGTTCTTTTGAATTTATTTTCAATTTGGAGTTATTTGAGTTTTATTCAAATTATTTTTCTCCAAAAATAAATATATGGAAATTAGGGTAACATGATTCCCTACAACAAAAAATTGGAGAGAAATAAATTTGAAATCATTTTGGTATTTTTAAAATGATTTTTGTTGGATTTTAATAGACCAGTAGCACTCTTTGATTTATCTGAATTTGTGTGGATTTTATTTGAAGTTATAAAAATGTTCAGCGTGTAGGATATCTTTTTATGAAAATTTTGATATATTATATGCCTATATAAGTTTTTTTTATTATTGTCTCTGTTTGTCTGAAAAAAATGTTAAAAAAAAGATCTCTGTACCGATCGGACCGGGCCGGCCCAGCTGGCCCAAAGCCGCGTGCGCCTCGCCCGAGCTCGGGACAGAGTCCCGAGCCGGCACGCGCCGCCGCCGACCTCAACGGCCGTGACCGCCCCGGCCTCTCCTTGGCCCCTTCCCCAAGGCCGTCGCCACCTCCTCGCCCCCCTCTTAAATAGGCCGGCCCCGAGCCCCGGGCCTCCGACGCCGTCTTGCCACCGCTCGCCGACGTGCAGATCGCCACCGCCGCTGCAAAGCCGCCGCCGCCGACACCGCTTGCTACGCGCTCCGCCGTCGCCGCACCGAGCCGCGCCGCTGCCTGCTCGCCTCGCCGCTGCCGCGCTGCTCGCCCACGCCGCCGCACTTCCCTCGTCGGAGCCGCGCCGCCCCCGCCGGAGTCCGTCGCTAACCGCCGCCACCGGTTTTCGAAGAAAAACCGCCCGAACCGGTACAAACCGACCCGGTTTTGTTTTAGGTTTTCTTTTAGCTCGGTTTTCTTTGTTTTGATCGGTTTATTTGTTAGGTTTAGTTAGTTAGTGGATGTTCGTCTGTTAGTACTCAGTAGCGAACGGTTTTCGTCTTATAGGCTTCTGCAGCGAACGTTCGCTATTTAGTATTTTCTTTTATTCAGTTTTCGGCCAGGGACCCGTTTGTGAATAACTTATTTGCAGAATAGCCCCTGATCTTCAAAACACCGTAACTTCTTACTCGTTTATCCAAATCCAACGAAACCAACGCTCACGTCCTCGTTATGATCTCCTCTATCCATTAATCCAACTCAAACATGTTTTTGAAAAGTTTAAAATTTGAATTAGATCAGATTTGAATTCAAACTTCGTTTGATCATAACTTGAGTTCCGTAGCTCCGTTTGAGTTGATTCTTTTTGCAAATCGAAGCTCTTGACCTAAACATTCTAATAAGGCCAAATTCACATAATTTTGGTACTGTTAGAAATTGTTTTATGTTGCAAGAGTTATTTGCTTGGTTGTGAAGTTTTCCGGATCGTTTTCTTCGTTCTTTCTGATCTTTGAGTGATTGCTTATGTGTGGTTACTATTGCTTGCTTACGATAGATTGACCGGAGCATGACGAGTAGAACTATAAAGAGTTTTGAGTGTGAATCATCTTCATCAACATTGCAGGCAAGTTCACACTTTGATCATATCCTCTTTCATACCCAGTTTTTATTGCATTAGATCAAACCTCAAACATTGCATGATTAGGATCTAATTAAATTGTGGGTATTGGGAAGTAGTTGATGAGGTAGGAACCTATTGCCCTGCATTCAAACCTTGGGAGTTACTTTTACATTATGCTTACATGGCCATGCTATGCTCGTAGACGTGGATTGGGTTTTGAGAGTATCCATGACAGATGTGAGATTGTTAATTAATGGTTTACTTAAGGTGGCAACTTAAACATACATCTAGGTGGATTGAGGCACCTGGTTATTCTAGGATTGCCTGTCTAGGCACCTGGGTAATCCAGGACTTGCCTGTTTTCTTTTGGACCGCCACCCAGGCTCAAAGGGATCATGAGACTATTCATACTAGAAACTTCCGTGTGCAGCCACAAGCTATTATGGGCTCTAGCATAGTTGACTAAGTCGTGCGAACTCTTACAGTGGTAGACTAGCAGATGTAGGGGATGTAGTTGGTACGGTCTACCCGATCGTAAGGTGCTAGTGCTTCTGAAAGACTATGTCTCGATCATCCGTCTTCTCAAACACCATGTAGTGCGAGAAACCAAACGGAGGCGATCGAGTCTTGTGGGGAAAAGTGCGCAAACCTCTGCAGAGTGTATAAACTAATCATGGTTAGCCGTGTCCCCGGTTATGGACATCTTGAGTATCTAGTACCTGGATTATCAAGTGAATCTCAACATGTTACTCTAAAGTAAATTTTGTTGGGTTTAATGATGTTACTTTAGTTGGGATTGAGAATGCTGTCAACCATTCTCAATGTTTAACAACCACCATGATAGTAATTAAATTTATTCCTTTACAGTAGGGAAAAATTGGCTTTTCGCAAAAACATATAACCATAGAGCTTTTCCACCAGCCATATATGCATGTAGTGATAGCCATTGTTCATCATTCTCTATGGTGTGAATTTGCCAGTACATTCAATGTACTGACCCGTTTCGGGCTGCAACGTCTCATGTTGCAGGATATCTAACGGCGAGTAAGTGATACGTTAGGGTTACGATTTCTACTCTCAACTTTGCCGTTGGTGTTGATGGGAATCCACAACCTTGTTACTTCCGCTATATTTGGATTGAGGTAATGGTATTTACGTTACTTTTACATGTGATTTACCTCTGCTATAAATCCTCGAGTACTGTGTGTGTCAGCATACCGATCCAGGGATGGCACTTAAGCACAGAGACTTGATCCATTCGGGTCAGGTCGCTACACAGGTCCACGATTGACATAGGTTGTTTACATGTGTCCTTGAAGTTCTGAATGAACCGGGCATTTAACTCCGCCCATGAGCCGATGGAATTGGGTGGCAACCCTTTCAACCAAGTGCGAGCCATTCCGTCCAACATCATAGTGAAATACTTAGCCATTGCTGCATCGCTGACCTCCAACAGCTCCATTGCCATCTCATAACTTTCAATCCATGCCCCAGGCTGCAAGTCGGCCGTGTAATTAGGCACTTTACGAGGCCCCTTAAAGTCTTTTGGCAAGCGCTCATTCCGTATAGCCGGCACCAGGCAAGGGACACCTCCTGTTCTTGTGGCTACTCCTGCCTCAACAGAGGTTGCCGGATAAACCGGAAAAGCCTGATGAGCCGCCTGCTCAGCTGCCAGTTGAGCAGCCCGCTCAGCCTCTTGACGGATTCTCTGCTGATCCGCCAAGTTAAGGGCTCCACCCTGCGCCGGCTCATGCATACGCGGTTCGTTACGGCGTTGAGCGTTGCTCGACATAGCGGCTAAGTCCATATGACTGCTATAGCTCGGGCTCCGGCTTGGGCGAGGGGTTGAATGGATTCTGTCTCAACTGTAAGAGTACGCATCCTGCTGCGCCAGAGCCGTCTGAAGAAGTTCTCTCACCCTTTGTGTTTCAATTGTTGTCGGAGAGTCGCCTTCCATCGGGAGAGCCGCCAAATGAGCCGATGCAGCAATGAGATTCTCCAAAGGGTTAGAAAAGTGACCCGGTGGTATTGGTGTGTAATGAGGCAGAGCGGTATTCATACGAGGTGGTTCCATGGCCCGCGGTTGAACCGGCGCCCCAGCCCCGGGTGTCGTGATCCGGTATGCCTCTGGTGGGTTACTTGGACCAGCCCGGGGTGTGTGGAAAAGGTTCCTAGTATCGTACATCAGAGGCAGACGTGACTGACTTTTCTGGTGCCTTCTCCTCATGACCTCGTTTGATGCGTTCAGATCCACCAAGAGCCGAAAAGTCTCCGCTTGAAGCTGCTGAGCACGAGCATCCAAAGTCGCCCGCTCCGCGGCCATCCTGACCTCTTCTGCTGCTAAATTTTCCTTGGCCAGTGCCATCTCTTCGCGTAGCTGTGCCACCTCCGCGTCATGCTGAGCCTTATCCGCCGGCTCCACCACAGCAGTCAACAGAGCCGTCAACATATCCATGAGGTCCATTAACATCTGAGTCGGGGGGGCATGCGGGGTCTCCTGATTCGGCCGCTGCCGACCTGGTGGTTATTGCTGCTGCAGCCGTGGAGTTCTGCCCGGGTTGAGTGCCAGCCATGAAGACTCCTGTTCGATTCGGCGGCTCAAAGGGGTCCGGAATACTGTTGATGACGTAGCGTCGGAACAGATGGTCGTCTCACCACCATCCACTGATCCTTCAGAGAATTCACCTCCATGGATGCAACCCACGAAGGCATGCCTCATGGCAGGTTGAGCCCGGGCAGATCTCGCGTGTTGAGCCGTCTAAGGTTGGTGTAGATGTCCGGCTCAAGGTCTGACTCGCCGATCTGGCCGATGAAGACATGGATTCCGCTAAAGGGGACCCGGTACCCGTACTCAATTGAGCCGGCCTCGGGGCCCCAGCCTTCGTCGTCGATGTAGAGCTTGCCGCGACGACTCTTGGTCATCCGGCCCACAACGCATCCCTTTAGCCCTTCGAAGTTTCCCTTCAAGAACTCAAATCTACCGTGCGCTGGCCCTACAGTGGGCGCCAACTATCGTGGAATTGTCACGGCAGATGTCCTAGCAAAAGGACTTAGTCGTAGGTCCATCGCAACTAGGAAGCTTAAAGGGGTTAATCAGGACAAACGACACGAGATGTTTATACTAGTTCAGCCCCTTACAATGAAGGTAAAAGCCTACGTCTAGTTGTGTTGGAATTGCTGGGGTTTCGATGACCAAGGAGCTAATCCGCTAGCTTGGCTATCGATCTCTTGTTTCTGGTCCTAAGCCGCCGCCGGGTCGTCCCCTTATATACATGGGTTGACGCCTGGCGGCCTACAGAGTCCCGACCGGCTCATAAAACGTGTCCGGCTCGGTGACTTCTTTTATATGCCTTTCTTTACAAGTCTTTCTTTACATATGGCGGTTTACAATATTGGGCCTTAATCCGCCTCTGGGCTTAGGCCTTCTACAAGTCTTAATAAACTATCACCTTGAATATTACTGGGCTTCTTTTGTAACCCGCCATTGGGGTTGACCCGGCCCCTCCTGGGCGGGTCTTACCTGGTAGCTATATTCCCAACACTTCTAGTTTACATGATAATAAAGATGAAGATATAAAAGTTATTGATGTGTCCCCTATTAAATATTTGTTTTGCAATATGAATCTTGATAATGATAGGACTGAATATGATCCACATTTACCTAGACGACGTTCCAAAAATTCTGAGTCTTTAGATCTTGATGCTAGAATTATTAAAAGTGGGATTGAAGAAGTCAAAACTTTAAATATTAATGAACCCACTATTTTGGATTATAGGGAATTTAATTATGATAATTGCTCTTTGATATATTGTATTTCCTTGTTGCAATCCGTGCTAAATTCTCCTCATCCTTATAGTCAAAATAAAGCTTTTACTAAACATATCGTTGATGCTTTGATGCAATCTTATGAAGAAAAACTTGAGTTGGAAGTTTATATCCCTAGAAAACTTTATGATGAGTGGGAAACTACTATTAAAATTAAAATTAAAGATCATGAATGCTATGCATTGTGTGATTTGGGTGCTAGTGTTTCCACGATTCCAAAGCTTTATGTGATTTGCTAGGTTTCCGTGATTTTGATGATTGCTCTTTAAACTTGCACCTTGCGGATTCCACTATTAATAAACCTATGGGAAGAATTAATGATGTTCTAATTGTTGCAAATAGGAATTATGTGCCCGTAGATTTTATTGTTCTTGACATAGATTGCAATCCTTCATGTCCTATTATTCTTGGTAGACCTTTCCTTAGAATGATTGGTACAATTATTGATATGAAGGAAGGGAATATTAGATTCCAATTTCCGTTGAAGAAAGGCATGGAACACTTCCCTAGAAATAAAATTAAATTATCTTATGAATCTATTATGAGAGCCACTTATGGATTGCCTACCAAAGATGGCAATACCTAGATCTATCCTTGCTTTTATGCCTAGCTAGGGGCGTTAAACGATAGCGCTTGTTGGGAAGCAACCCAATTTTATTTTTATTCCTTGTTTTTTGCTCCTGTTTAGTAATAAATAAGTTATCTAGCCTCTGTTTTGTCTGTGTTTTTTGTGTTTGATTAGTGTTTGTGCCAGGTAGAACCATTGGGAAGACTTGGGGAAAGTCTTTTTAATCTTGCTGTAAAAAAACAGAAACTTTAGCGCTCACGAGAATTGCTTCCATTTTTATTTGGAAACTGCTATTTAGTTAATTATTTTTGCAGATGTTTAATAGATAAATTCCTCACGTCCAGTAATTTATTTTAGAATTTTTGGGGTTCCATATCTTGCGTTAGCTACAGATTACTACAGACTGTTCTGTTTTTGACAGATTCTGTTTTTCATGTGTTGTTTGCTTATTTTGATGAATCTATGGCTAGTAAAATAGTTTATAAACCATAGAGAAGTTGGAATACAGTAGATTTAACACCAATATAAATAAAGAAGGAGTTCATTACAGTACCTTGAAGAGGTTTTTTGTTTTATTTCACTAACGGAGCTCACGAGATTTTCTACTTTCAGTTTTGTGTTGTGAAGTTTTCAAGTTTTGGGTGAAAGATTTGATGGATTATGGAACAAGGAGTGGAAAGAGCCTAAGCTTTGGCATGCCCATGGCACCCCAAGATAATCTAAAGACACCTAAAAGCCAAATCTTGGGGATGCCCCGGAAGGCATCCCCTCTTTCGTCTACTTCCATCGGTATCTGTACTTGGAGCTATATTTTTATTTACCACATGATATATGTTTTGCTTGGAGAGTCTTGTATTATTTGAGTCTTTATTTGTTAGTTTTACACAATAATCCTTGCTGTACACACCTTTTGAGAGAGAGACACATGATTCGGAAATTTTTAGACCACTCTATGTGCTTCACTTATATCTTTTGAGTTATATAGTTTTTGCTCTAATGCTTCACTTATATCTTTTAGAGCACGTTGGTGGATTTGTTTTATAGAAACTATTATTCTCTCATGCTTCACTTAGATTATTTTGAGAGTCCTACAAAACAGCATGGTAATTTTCTTGAATTATGTTAGGCATTCAAGATTAATAAAAAATTTCTTATGAGTGTATTGAATACTATGAGAAGTTTGATACTTGATAATTGTTTCGAGATATGGAGATGGTGATATTAGAGTCATGCTAGTTGAGTAATTGTGAATTTGGGAAATACTTGTGTTAAAGTTTGTGATTCCCGTAGCATGCACGTATGGTGAACCGTTATGTGATGAAATCGGAGCATGATTTATTTATTGATTGTCTTCCTTATGAGTGGCGGTCGGGGACGAGCGATGGTCTTTTCCTACCAATCTATCCCCCTAGGAGCATGCGCGTAATACTCTGCTTTGATAACTTGTAGATTTTTGCAATAAGTATATGAGTTCTTTATGACTAAGGTTGAGTCCATGGATCATACGCACTTTTCTTCCTTCCACCGTTGCTAGCCTCTCTAATACCGCGCACCATTCGCCGGTATCATACACCCACCATATACCTTCCTCAAAACAGACACCATACCTACCTATCATGGCATTTCCATAGCCATTCCGAGATATATTGCCATGCAACTTTCCACCGTTCCGTTTACTATGACACGCTCCATCATTGTCATATTGCTTTGCATGATCATGTAGTTGACATTGTATTTGTGGCAAAGCCACCGTTCATAATTCTTTCATACATGTCACTCTTGATTCATTGCATATTCCGGTACACCGCCGGAGGCATTCACATAGAGTCATATTTTGTTCTAAGTATTGAGTTGTAATTGTTGAGTTGTAAGTAAATAAAAGTGTGATGATACTCTTTTTAGAGCATTGTCCCAAGTGAGGAAAGGATGATGGAGACTATGATTCCCCCACAAGTCGGGATGAGACTCCGGGCGAAAAATAAAATAAAATAAAAAGTGGCCAAAAAAAGAAAAGGACCAAATAAAAAAATATGAGAGAAAAAGAGAGAAGGGACAATGCTACTATCCTTTTACCACACTTGTGCTTCAAAGTAGCACCATGATCTTCATGATAGAGAGTCTCCTATGTTATCACTTTCATATACTACTGGGAATTTTTCATTATAGAACTTGGCTTGTATATTCCAATGATGGGCTTCCTCAAAATGCCCTAGGTCTTCGTGAGCAAGCGAGTTGGATGCACACCCACTTAGTTCCTTTTGTTGAGCTTTCATATACTTATAGCTCTAGTGCATCCGTTGCATGGAAATCCCTACACACTCACATTGATATCTATTGATGGGCATCTACAAAGCCCATTGATAAGCCTAGTTGATGTGATACTATATTCCCTCTTTTTTGTCTTCTCCACAACCACCATTCTATTCCACCTAAAGTGCTATGTCCATGGCTCACACTCATGTATTGCGTGAAGATTGAAAAAGTTTGAGAACACCAAAAGTATGAAACAATTGCTTGGCTTGTCATCGGGGTTGTGCATGATTTAACTACTTTGTGTGGTGAAGATAGAGCATAGCCAGACTATATGATTTTGTAGGGATAACTTTCTTTGGCCATGTTATTTTGAAGAAACATAATTGCTTAGTTAGTATGCTTGAAGTATTATTATTTCTATGTCAATATTGAACTTTTGTCCTAAATTTTCGGATCTGAATATTCATACCACAATTAAGAAGAATTACATTGAAATTATACCAAGTAGCGTTCCACATCAAAAATTCTGTTTTTATCATTTACCTACTTGAGGACGAGCAGGAATTAAGCTTGAGGATGCTTGATACATCTCCAACGTATCTATAATTTTTGATTGTTCCATGCTATATTATATTCTGTTTTGGACATTGTTGGGCTTTATTATACACTTTTATATTATTTTTGGGACTAACCTATTAACCGGAGGCCCAGCCCAGAATTGTTGTTTCTTTTTGCCTATTTTAGGGTTTCGCCGAAAAAGAATATCAAACGGAGTCCAAACGGAATGAAACCTTCGGGAACGTGATTTTCGGAGCGAACATGATCGAGAGGACTTGGACCCTACGCCAAGCAATCAACGAGGACGGCACGAGGTAGGGGGCGCACCTACCCCCCCCCCCCCCAGGCGCGCCCTCCACCCTCGTGAGCCCCCTGTTGCTCCATCGACGTACTCCTTCCTCCTATATATACCTACGTACCCCCAAACTACCAGATACGGAGCCAAAACCCTAATTCCACTGCCGTAACTTTCTGTATCCACGAGATCCCATCTTGGGGCCTTCTCCGGAGCTCCACTGGAGGGGGCATCGATCACGGAGGGCTTCTACATCAACACCATAGCCCCTCAGATGAAGTGTGAGTAGTTTACCTCAGACCTTCGGGTCCATAGTTATTAGCTAGATGGCTTCTTCTCTTTTTTTGGATCTCAATACAAAGTTCTCCCCCTCTCTTGTGCAGATCTATTCGATGTAATCTTCTTTTGCAGTGTGTTTGTTGAGATCGACGAATTGTGGGTTTATGATCAAGTTTATCTATGAACAATATTTGAATCTTCTCTGAATTCTTTTATGTATGATTGGTTATCTTTGCAAGTCTCTTCGAATTATCAGTTTGGTTTGGCCTACTAGATTGATCTTTCTTGCAATGGGAGAAGTGCTTAGCTTTGGGTTCAATCTTGCGGTGTCCTTTCCCAGTGACAGTAGGGGCAGCAAGGCACGTATTGCATTGTTGCCATCGAGGATAACAAGATGGGGTTTATATCATATTGCATGAGTTTATCCCTCTACATCATGTCATCTTGCTTAAAGCGTTACTCTGTTCTCTTGAACTTAATACTCTAGATGCATGCTGGATAGCGGTCGATGTGTGGAGTAATAGTAGTAGATGCAGGTAGGAGTCAGTCTACTTGTCTCGGACGTGATGCTTATCTACATGATAATACCTAGATATTCTCATAACTATGCTCAATTATCTCAATTGCTCAACAGTAATTTGTTCACCCACCGTAAATACTTGTGCTCTTGAGAGAAGCCACTAGTGAAACCTATGGCCCCCGGGTCTATCTTCCATCATATTAATCTTCCAATACTTAGTTATTTCCTTTGCCATTTATTTTACTTTGCATCTTTATCATAAAAATACCAAAAATATTATCTTATCATATCTATCAGATCTCACTCTCGTAAGTAACCGTGTAGGGATTGACAACCCCTTATCGCGTTGGTTGTGAGGGTTTATTTGTTTGTGTAGGTGCGAGGGATACCTTGGTTCTCAAAAACTGAGGGAAATACTTACGCTACTTTGCTGCATCACCCTTTCCTCTTCAAGGGAAAACCAACGCAAGTGCTCAAGAGGTAGAAAGAAGGATTTCTGGCGCCGTTTCCGGGGAGGTTCGCGCAAGACAAGTCAAGATTTGACTCCCGACAACGAGTCACTAGTGGCGTCGTTGCAAGTCAAGACATACCAAGTACCCATCACAAACCCTTATCTCCCGCCTTACATTATTTGCCATTTTCCTCTCATTTTCCTCTCCCCCAGTTCACCATTGCCATTTTATTCGCCCTCTCTCTGCATCCTCCCTCTCTTTCTCTATTTGCCTCTTTTTGCCCGTTTCTTGTTTGCTTGTGTGTTGGATTGCTTGCTTGTCACGATGGCTCAAGATAATACTAAATTGTGTGACTTCACCAATACCAACAACAATGATTTCCTTAGCACTCCGATTGCTCCTCTTACCGATACTGAATCTTGTGAAATCAATGCTGCTTTATTGAATCTTGTCATGAAAGATCAATTTGTCGGCCTTCCTAGTGAAGATGCCGCTACCCATATGAATAGCTTCGTTGATTTATGTGATATGCAAAAGAAGAAAGATGTGGATAATGATATTGTTAAATTGAAGCTATTTCCTTTTTCGCTTAGAGATCATGCTAAAGCTTGGTTTTCGTCTTTGCCTAAAAATAGTATTCATTCGTAGAATAAGTGCAAAGATGCTTTTATCTCTAAGTATTTTCCTCCCGCTAAGATCATCTCTCTTAGAAATGATATTATGAATTTTAAGCAAATTGATCATGAACATGTTGCACAAGCTTGGGAGAGGATGAAATTAATGATACGTAATTGCCCTACGCATGGTTTGAATTTGTGGATGATTATACAAAAAATTTATGCCGGATTGAATTTTGCTTCTAGAAATCTTTTAGATTCGGCCGTGGGAGGCACTTATATGGAAATCGCTTTAGGATAAGGTACTAAACTCCTAGATAATATTACGGTTAATTATTCTCAATGGCGCACTGAAAGATCTACTAATAAGAAAGTGCATGCGATAGAAGAAATTAATGTTTTGAGTGGAAAGATGGATGAACTTATGAAATTAATTGCTAATAAAAGTGTTTCTTCTGATCCTAAAGATCTGCCTTTGTCTACTTTGATTAAGAATAATAATGAATCTATGGATGTGAATTTTGTTCGAAGGAATAATTTTGGTAACAACGCGTATAGAGGAAACTTTAATCCTAGGCCGTATCCTAGTAATTCCTCTAATAATTATGGTAATTCCTACAACAATTCTTATGGAAATTATAATAAGATGCCCTCTGATTTTGAATCTAATATTAAAGAATTTATTACTTCGCAAAAGAATTTCAATGCTTTGATTGAAGAAAAATTGCTTAAGATTGATGAGTTGGCTAGGAACGTTGATAGAATTTCTCTTGATGTTGATTCTTTGAAACATATATCTATTCCACCTAAGCATGATATCAATGAGTCTCTCAAAGCCATTAGAATTTCCATTGATGAGTGCAAAGAAAGAACCGCTAGGATGCGTGCTAAGAAAGATTGCTTTATAAAAAGCATGTTCTTCTAGTTTCCATGATAATAAAGATGAAGATCTAAAAGTTATTGATGTGTCCCCTATTAAATATTTGTTTTGCAATATGAATCTTGATAATGATGGGACTGAATATGATCCACCTTTACCTAGACGGCATTCCAAAAAATCAGAATCTTTAGATCTTGATGCTAAAATTATTAAAAGTGGGATTGAAGAAGTCAAAACTTTAAATATTAATGAACCCACTATTTTGGATTTCAAGGAATTTAATTATGATAATTTCTCTTTGATAGATTGTATTTCCTTGTTGCAATCCGTGCTAAATTCTCTTCATGCTTATAGTCAAAATAAAGTTTTACTAAACATATCGTTGATGCTTTGATGCAATCTTATGAAGAAAAACTTGAGTTGGAAGTTTCTATAACTAGAAAACTTTACGATGGGTGGGAACCTACTATTAAAATTAAAATTAAAGATCATGAATGCTATGCTTTTTGTGATTTGGGTGCTAGTGTTTCCACGATTCCAAAGACTTTGTGTGATTTGCTAGGTTTCCGTGATTTTGATGATTGCTCTTTAAACCTGCACCTTGCGGATTCCACTATTAAGAAACCTATGGGAAGAATTAATGATGTTGTTATTGTTGCAAATAGGAATTATGTGCCCGTAGATTTTATTGTTCTTGACATAGATTGCAATCCTTCATGTCCTATTATTCTTGGTAGACCTTTCCTTAGAACGATTGGTACAATTATTGATATGAAGGAAGGGAGTATTAGATTCCAATTTCCGTTGAGGAAAGGCATGGAACACTTCCCTAGAAAGAAAATTAAATTACCTTAATGAATCTATTATGAGAGCCACTTATGGATTGCCTACCAAAGATGGCAACACCTAGATCTATCCTTGCTTTTATGCCTAGCTAGGGGCGTTAAACGATAGCGCTTGTTGGGAGTCAACCCAATTTTATTTTTATTCCTTGATTTTGCTCCTTTTTTTTAATAAATAATTTATCTGGCCTCTGTTTTGGTCGTGTTTTTTGTGTTTAATTAGTGTTTGTGCCAAGTAGAACCGTTGAGAAGACTTGGGGAAAGTCTTTTTAATCTTGCTGTAAAACAAAGAAACTTTAGCGCTCACGAGAATTGCTTCCATTTTTACTTGGTAAGTGATATTTAGTTAATTCTTTTTGCATATGATTAATAGATAAATTAATCACGTCCAGAAATTTATTTTATAATTTTTGGGGTTCCATATCTTGCGTTAGCTACAGATTACTACAGACTCTTCTGTTTTTGACAGATTCTGTTTTTCGTGTGGTGTTTTCTTATTTTGATGAATCTATAGCTAGTAAAATAATTTATAAACCATAGAGAAGTTGTAATACAGTAGTTTTAACACCAATATAAATAAATAATGAGTTCAGTACAGCACCTTGAAGTGGTTTTTTGTTTTATTTTGCTAACGGAGCTCACGAGATTTTCTACTTTAAGTTTTGTGTTGTGAAGTTTTCAAGTTTTGGGTGAAAGATTTGATGGATTATGGAACAAGGAGTGGAAAGAGACTAAGCTTGGGATGCCCATGGCACCCCAAGATAATCTAAGGACACCTAAAAGCCAAAGCTTGGGGAGGCCCCGGAAGGCATCCCCTCTTTCGTCTACTTCCATCGGTAACTGTACTTGGAGGTATATTTTTATTTACCACATGATATGTGTTTTGCTTGGAGCTGTTGGAAATATGCCCTAGAGGCAATAATAAATTTGTTATTATTATATTTCCTTGTTCATGATAATCGTTTATTATCCATGCTAGAATTGTATTGATAGGAAACTCAGATACATGTGTGGATACATAGACAACACCATGTCCCTAGTAAGCCTCTAGTTGACTAGCTCGTTGATCAATAGATGGTTACGGTTTCCTGACCATGGACATTGGATGTCGTTGATAACGGGATCACATCATTAGGAGAATGATGTGATGGACAAGACCCAATCCTAAGCATAGCACTAGATCGTGTAGTTCGTATGCTAAAGCTTTTCTAATGTCAAGTATCATTTCCTTAGACCATGAGATTGTGCAACTCCCGGATACCGTAGGAGTGCTTTGGGTGTGCCAAACGTCACAACGTAACTGGGTGACTATAAAGGTGCACTACGGGTATCTCCAAAAGTGTCTGTTGGGTTGGCACAAATCGAGACTGGGATTTGTCACTCCGTGTAAACGAAGAGGTATCTCTGGGCCCACTCGGTAGGACATCATCATAATGTGCACAATGTGATCAAGGAGTTGATCACGGGATGATGTGTTACGGAACGAGTAAAGAGACTTGCCGGTAACGAGATTGAACAAGGTATAGGGATACCGACGATCGAATCTCGGGCAAGTACAATACCGCTAGACAAAGGGAATTGTATACGGGATTGATTAAGTCCTTGACATCGTGGTTCATCCGATGAGATCATCGTGGAACATGTGGGAGCCAACATGGGTATCCAGATCCCGCTGTTGGTTATTGACTGGAGAGGTGTCTCGGTCATGTCTGCATGGTTCCCGAACCCGTAGGGTCTACACACTTAAGGTTCGATGACGCTAGGGTTATAAAGGAAGTTTGTAAGTGGTTACCGAATGTTGTTCGGAGTCCCGAATGAGATTCCGGACGTCACGAGGAGTTTCGGAATGGTCCGGAGGTAAATATTTATATATGGGAAGTCCTGTTTTGGTCACCGGAAGAGTTTCGGGGTTTATCGGTAACGTACCGGGACCACCGGGAGGGTCCCGGGGTTCCACCAAGTGGGGCCACCAACCCCGGAGGCTTGCGTGGGCTAAGTGTGGGAGGGGACCAGCCCCAGGTGGGCTGGTGCGCCCCCCCACAAGGGCCCAAGGTGCCTAAGAGGTGGAAAGGGGGCAAACCCTAAGGGGATATGGGCCTTAGGGCCCATATTGGTGCGCCTCCCTCTCCTCTCCCCTCTTGGCCGCCTCCCCTTTCCCATCTAGGGCTGCCGCCCCCCCCCCTAGGGGTGGGAACCCTAGAAGGGGCGCACCCTCCTCCCTCTCCCTATATATATGAGGCCTAGGGGCTGCCCAATACACGCGATCTGACCTTTTGCCTTTAGTGCAGCCCTCCCCCTCTCCCAAGTCCTTCTCTCCCGTGGTGCTTGGCGAAGCCCTGCAGGATTGCCACGCTCCTCCACCACCACCACGCCGTTGTGCTGCTGCTGGATGGAGTCTTCCTCAACCTCTCCCTCTCTCCTTGCTGGATCAAGGCATGGGAGACATCACCGGGCTGTACGTGTGTTGAACGCGGAGGTGCCGTCCGTTCGGCACTAGGATCTCCGGTGATTTGGATCACGACGAGTACGACTCCATCAACCCCGTTCTTTTGAACGCTTCCGTTTAGCGATCTACAAGGGTATGTAGATGCACTCTCCTTCCCCTCGTTGCTAGTTTCTCCATAGATAGATCTTGGTGACACGTAGGAAAATTTTGAATTTCTGCTACGTTCCCCTTCAGTGATCAGAGCTAGGTCTATTGCGTAGATTCTATGCACAAGTAGAACACAAAGTAGTTGTGGGCGTTGATTTTGTTCAATATGCTTGCCATTACTAGTCTTATCTTGATTCGGCGGCATCGTGGGATGAAGCGGCCCGGACCAACCTTACACGTACGCTTACGTGAGACCGGTTCCACCGACTGACATGCACTAGTTGCATAAGGTGGCTGGCGGGTGTCTGTCTCTCCCACTTTAATCGGATCGGATTCGATGAAAAGGGTCCTTATGAAGGGTAAATAGCAATTGACATATCACGTTGTGGTTTTGCGTAGGTAAGAAACGTTCTTGCTAGAAACCCATAGCAGCCACGTAAAACATGCAAATAACAATTAGAGGACGTCTAACTTGTTTTTGCAGGGTATGCCATGTGATGTGATATGGCCAAAAGGATGTGATGAATGATATATGTGATGTATGAGATTGATCATGTTCTTGTAATAGGAATCACGACTTGCATGTCGATGAGTATGACAACCGCCGGGAGCCATAGGAGTTGTCTTAATTTATTTATGACCTGCGTGTCAACATAAACGTCATGTAATTACTTTACATTATTGCTAACCGTTAGCTGTAGTAGTAGAACTAATAGTTGGCGAGACAACTTCATAAAGACACGATGATGGAGATCATGATGATGGAGATCATGGTGTCATGCCGGTGACGATGATGATCATGGAGCCCCGAAGATGGAGATCAAGAGGAGCAAAGTGATGATGGCCATATCATGTCACTATTTGATTGCATGTGATGTTTATCATGTTTATGCATCTTATTTGCTTAGAACGACGGTAGTGAATAAGATGATCCCTCATTAAAATTTCAAGAAAGTGTTCCCCCTAACTGTGCACCGTTGCTAAAAGTTCGTAGTTTCGAAGCACCACGTGATGATCGGGTGTGATAGATTCTTACGTTCATATACAACGGGTGTTGACGAGCCTAGCATGTACAGACATGGCCTCGGAACACATGCAAAACACTTAGGTTGACTTGACGAGCCTAGCATGTACAAACATGGCCTCGGAACATAGAAGACCGAAAGGTCGAGCATGAGTCGTATAGAAGATACGATCAACATGAAGATGTTCACCAATGTTGACTAGCCTGTCTCACGTGATGATCGGACATGGCCTAGTTGACTCGGATCATGTAATCACTTAGATGACTAGAGGGATGTCTATCTGAGTGGGAGCTCATAAGATGAACTTAATTATCCTGAACATAGTCAAAAGGTCTTCGCAAATTATGTCGTAGCTCGCGCTTCAGTTCTACTGTTTAGATATGTTCCTAGAGAAAAATTAGTTGAAAGTTGATAGTAGCAATTATGCGGACTAGGTCCGTAAACTGAGGATTGTCCTCATTGCTTCTTAGAAGGCTTATGTCCTTAATGCACCGCTCAGTGTGCTGAACCTCGAACGTTGTCTGTGGATGTTGCGAACATGTGACATACACGTTTTGATAACTACATGATAGTTCAGTTAAACGGTTTAGAGTTGAGGCACCGAAGACGGTTTTGAAACGTCGCGAAACATATGAGATGTTTTGAGGGCTGAAATTGGGATTTCAGGCTCGTGCCCACGTCAAGAGGTATAAGACCTCCGACGATTTTCTTAGCCTGCAAACTAAGGGAGAAAAGCTCAATTGTTAAGCTTGTGCTCAGATTGTCTGAGTACAACAATCGCTTGAATCAAGTGGGAGTTGATCTTCCAGATGAAATAGTGATAGTTCTCCGAAGTCATTACCACCAAGCTGGTAGAGCTTCGTGATGAACTATAACATATCGAGGACATATATGATGATCTTTGAGATATTCGTGATGTTTGACACCACAAAAGTAGAAATCAAGAAGGAGCATCAATTGTTGATGGTTGGTGAAACCACTAGTTTCAAGATGGGCAAGGGCAAGAAGGGATACTTCATGAAACGGCAATTCAGCTGCTGCTCTAGTGAAGAAACCCAAGGTTGAACCCAAACCCGAGACTAAGTGCTTCTGTAATAAGAGGAACAGCCACTGGGGCAGAATTACCCTAGATACTTGGTAGATGAGAAGGCTGTAGAAGTATATTGGATATACATGATAATGTGTACTTTACTAGTACTCCTAGTAGCACCAGGGTATTAGATACTGGTTCAGTTGCTAAGTGTTAGTAACTCGAAATAAAAGCTACGAATTAAACGGAGACTAGCTAAAGGTGAGCTGACGATATGTGTTGGAAGTGTTTCCAATGTTGATATGATCAAGCATCGCACGCTCCCTCTACCATCGAGATTGGTGTTTGCGTTGAGCATAGACATGATTGGATTATGTCTATCGCAATACGATTATTCATTTAAGGAGAATAACAGTTACTCTATTTATTTGAATAATACCTTCAATAGTCTTGCACCTAAAATGAATGGTTCATTGAATCTCGATCATAGTGATACACATGTTCATGCCAAAAGATAGTAATGATAGTACCACCTACTTGTGGCACTGCCACGTAAGTCATATCAGTATAAAACGCATGAAGAAGCTCCATGTTGATGGATCTTTGGGCTCACTCGTTTTTGAAAAGTTTGAGACATGCGAACCATGTGTGTTGGTAGATATGCATGAAGAAACTCTATATAGATGGATCGTTTGGACTCACTTGATTTTGAATCACTTGAGACATGCAAATCATACCACATGGGCAAGATGACTGAAAGCCTCGTTTTTCAGTAAAATGGAACTAGAAAGCAAATTGTTGGAAGTAATACATTTTGATGTGTGCAGTCCAATGGGTGCTGAGGCATGTAGTGGATATCGTTATGTTCTTACTTCACAGATGATTTGAGTAGATGTTGAGTATATTTACTTGATGAATCACGAGTCTGAATTATTGAAAGGTTCAAGTAATTTCAGGGTGAAGTTGAAAGATCATCGTGACAAGAGGATAAAATATCTATGATATGATCATAGAGATGAATATCTGAGTTACGAGTTTGGCACAGAATTAAGACATTGTGGAAATTGTTTCACAACTAATACATCCTGGAACACCATAGTGTGATGGTGTGTCCGAACATCATAACTGCACCCTATTGGATATGATGCATACCATGATGTCTCTTATCGAATTACCACGATAGTTTATGGGTTAGGCATTAGAGATAACCACATTCACTTTAAATAGGGCACCACGTAATTCCGATGATATGACACCGTATGAACTATGGTTTAGAGAAACCTAAGCTGTCATTTCTTAAAAGTTTGGGGCTGCGACGCTTATGTGGAAAAGTTTCAGGCTGATAAACTCGAACCCAAAGAGGATAAATGCATCTTCATAGGACACCCAAAACAGTTGGGTATACCTCCTGTCTCAGATCCGAAAGCAATAAGGGATTGTTTCTAGAATCGGGTCCTTTCTCGAGGAAAAGTTTCTCTCGAAAGAATTGAGTGGGAGGATGGTGGAGACTTGATGAGGTTATTGAACCATCTCTTCAACTAGTGTGTAGCAGGGCACAGGAAGTTGTTCCTGTGGCACCTACACCAATTGAAGTGGAAGCTTATGATAGTGATCATGAAACTTCAGATCAAGTCACTACCAAACCTCGAGGGATGACAGGGATGCGTACTACTTCAGAGTGGTACGTAATCATGTCTTGGAAGTCATGTTGCTAGACAACAATGAACCTACGAGCTATGGAGAAGCAATGGTGGGCCCAGATTCCGATAAATGGCTCGAGGCCATAAAATCCGAGAGAGGATCCATATATGAAAACAAAGTGTAGACTTTGGAAGAACTACTTGATGGTCGTAAGGCTGTTAGTTACATATGGATTTTAAAAGGAAGACGGACAATGATGGTAAGTATCACCATTAAGAAAGCTCGACTTGTCGTTAAGATGTTTTCCGACAAGTTCAAGGAGTTGACTACGATGAGACTTTCTCACTCGTAGCGATGCTAAGAGTCTATTGGAATTATATTAGCAATTACTGCATTATTTGTGAAATCTTGCAAATAGGATGTCAAAACATTGTTTCCTCGACGTTTTTTTGAGGAAAGGTTGTATGTGATACAAACCGGAAGGTCTTGTCAATCCTGAAAGATGCTAATAAGTATGCAAAGCTCCAGCAATCCTTCTAAGGACTGGAGTAAGCATCTCGGAGTTGGAATGTATGCTTTGATAAGATGATCAAAGTTTTGGGTGTATACAAAGTTTATGAGAAACTTGTATTTCCAAAGAAGTGAGTGGGAGCACTATAGAATTTCTGATAAATATATGTTGTTGATCAGAAATAACGTAGAATTTCTGGAAAGCATATAGGGCTATTTGGAAAGTGTTTTTCAATGGAAAGCCTGGATTAAGCTACTTGAGCATTGAGCATCAAGATCTATAAGGATAGATCAAAAAGCTTAATGGTACTTTCAAATGAGCACATACCTTGACATGATCTTGAAAGAGTTCAAGATGGATCAGTCAAAGAAGGAGTTCTTGCCTGAGTTGTAAGGTATGAAGTTAAGACTTAAAGCTCGACCACGGCAGAATAGAGAGAAAGGACGAAGGTCGTCCCCTATGCTTATGACATAGGCTAGACAGTATGTTATGCTGTGTACCGCACCTGAAGTGTGCCTTGCCATGAGTCAGTCAAGGGGTACAAGAGTGATCCAAGAATGGATCACATGACAGCGGTCAAAGTTATCCTTAGTAACTAGTGGACTAAGGAATTTTCTCGATTATGGAGGTGGTAAAAGAGTTCGTCGTAAAGGGTTACGCCGATGCAAACTTTGACACTAATCCAGATTATTCTGAGTAGTAAACTGGATTCGTATAGTAGAACAGTTATTTGGAATAGCTCCAAATAGAGCGTGGTAGCTGCATCTAGGAGATGACGTAGAGATTTGTAAAGCACACACGGATCTGAAAGGTTCAGACCCGTTGACTATAACCTCTCTCACAAGCATAACATAATCAAACCTAGAACTCATCGAGTGTTAATCACATGGTAAATGTGAACTAGATTATTGACTCTAGTAAACTCTTTGGGTGTTAGTCACATGGGGATGTGACCTTGAGTGTTACTCACATATTGATGTGAACTAGATTATTGACTCTAGTGCAAGTGGGAGACTGTTGGAAATATGCCCTAGAGGCAATAATAAATTGGTTATTATTATATTTCCTTGTTCATGATAATCGTTTATTATCCATGCTAGAATTGTATTGATAGGGAACTCAGATACATGTGTGGATACATAGACAACACCATGTCCCTAGTAAGCCTCTAGTTGACTAGCTCGTTGATCAATAGATGGTTACGGTTTCCTGACCATGGACATTGGATGTCGTTGATAATGGGATCACATCATTAGGAGAATGATGTGATGGACAAGACCCAATCCTAAGCATAGCACTAGATCGTGTAGTTCGTATGCTAAAGCTTTTCTAATGTCAAGTATCATTTCCTTAGACCATGAGATTGTGCAACTCCCGGATACCGTAGGAGTGCTTTGGGTGTGCCAAACGTCACAACGTAACTGGGTGACTATAAAGGTGCACTACGGGTATCTCCGAAAGTGTCTGTTGGGTTGGCACAAATCGAGACTGGGATTTGTCACTCTGTGTAAACGGAGAGGTATCTCTGGGCCCACTCGGTAGGACATCATCATAATGTGCACAATGTGATCAAGGAGTTGATCACGGGATGATGTGTTACGGAACGAGTAAAGAGACTTGCCGGTAACGAGATTGAACAAGGTATAGGGATACCGACGATCGAATCTCGGGCAAGTACAATACCGCTAGACAAAGGGAATTGTATACGGGATTGATTAAGTCCTTGACATTGTGGTTCATCTGATGAGATCATCGTGGAACATGTGGGAGCCAACATGGGTATCCAGATCCCGCTGTTGGTTATTGGCCGGAGAGGTGTCTCGGTCATGTCTGCATGGTTCCCGAACCCGTAGGGTCTACACACTTAAGGTTCGATGACGCTAGGGTTATAAAGGAAGTTTGTAAGTGGTTACCAAATGTTGTTCGGAGTTAATGAGATCCCAGACGTAACGAGGAGTTTCGGAATGGTCCGGAGGTAAAGATTTATATATGGGAAGTCTTGTTTTGGTCACCGGAAGAGTTTCGGGGTTTATCGGTAACGTACCGGGACCACCGGGAGGGTCCCGGGGGTCCACCAAGTGGGGCCACCAACCCCGGAGGCTTGCGTGGGCTAAGTGTGGGAGGGGACCAGCCCCAGGTGGGTTGGTGCGCCCCCCACAAGGGCCCAAGGTGCCTAAGAGGTGGAAAGGGGGCAAACCCTAAGGGGATATGGGCCTTAGGGCCCATATTGGTGCGCCTCCCTCTCCTCTCCCCTCTTGGCCGCCTCCCCTTTCCCATCTAGGGCTGCCGCCCCCCCTAGGGGTGGGAACCCTAGAAGGGGCGCACCCTCCTCCCTCTCCCTATATATATGAGGCCTAGGGGCTGCCCAATACACGCGATCTGACCTTTTGCCTTTGGTGCAGCCCTCCCCCTCTCCCAAGTCCTTCTCCTCTCCCGTGGTGCTTGGCGAAGCCCTGCAGGATTGCCACGCTCCTCCACCACCACCACGCCGTTGTGCTGCTGCTGGATGGAGTCTTCCTCAACCTCTCCCTCTCTCCTTGCTGGATCAAGGCATGGGAGACATCACCGGGTTGTACGTGTGTTGAACGCGGAGGTGCCGTCCGTTCGGCACTAGGATCTCCGGTGATTTGGATCACGACGAGTACGACTCCATCAACCCCGTTCTTTTGAACGCTTCCGCTTAGCGATCTACAAGGGTATGTAGATGCACTCTCCTTCCCCTCGTTGCTAGTTTCTCCATAGATAGATCTTGGTGACACGTAGGAAAATTTTGAATTTCTGCTACGTTCCCCTTCAGGAGTGTCTTGTATTATTTGAGTCTTTATTTGTTAGTTTTACACAATAATCCTTTCTGTACACACCTTTTGAGATAGACACACATGATTCAGAAATTGTTAGAACACTCTATGTGCTTCACTTATATCTTTTGAGTTATATAGTTTTTGCTCTAGTGCTTCACTTATATCTTTTAGAGCACGTCGGTGGATTTGTTTTATAGAAAATATTGTTCTCTCATGCTTCACTTAGATTATCTTGAGAGTCCTACAAAACAGCATGGTAATTTGCTTTAATTATGTTAGGCATTCAAGATTAATACTAATTTTCTTATAAGTGTATTGAATACTATGAGAAGTTTGATACTTGATAATTGTTTTGAGATATGCAAATGGTGATATTAGAGTCATGCTAGTTGAGTAATTGTGAATTTTATAAATACTTGTGTTAAATTTTGTGATTCCCGTAGCATGCATGTATGGTGAACCGTTATGTGATGAAGTCGGAGCATGATTTATTTATTGATTGTCTTCCTTATGAGTGGCGGTCGGGGACAAGCGATGGTCTTTTCCTACCAATCTATCCCCCTAGGACCATGCGCGTAATACTTTGCTTTGATAACTTGTAGATTTTTGCAATAAGTATATGAGTTCTTTATGACTAAGGTTGAGTCCATGGATCATACGCACTTTTCTTCCTTCCACCATTGCTAGCCTCTCTAATACCGCGCACCTTACGCCGGTATCATACACCCACCATATACCTTCCTCAAAACAGCCACCATACCTACCTATCATGGCATTTCCATAGCCATTCCGAGATATATTGCCATGCAACTTACCACCGTTCCGTTTACTATGACAGGCTCCATCATTGTCATATTGCTTTGCATGATCATGTAGTTGACATTGTATTTGTGGCAAAGCCACTGTTCATAATTCTTTCATACATGTCACTCTTGATTCATTGCATATCCCGGTACACCGCCAGAGGCATTCACATAGAGTCATATTTTGTTCTATGTATTTAGTTGTAATTGTTGAGTTGTAAGGAAATAAAAGTGTGATGATCATCATTTTTAGAGCATTGTCCCTAGTGAGGAAAGGATGATGGAGACTATGATTCCCACACAAGTCAGGATGAGACTCCGGACGAAAAATAAAATAATAAAAAGAGAGGCCAAAAAAGGACCAAATAAAAAACTATGAGAGAAAAAGAGATAAGGGACAATGCTACTACCCTTTTGCCACACTTGTGCTTCAAAGTAGCACCATGATCTTCATGATAGAGAGTCTCCAATGTTATCACTTTCATATACTAGTGGGAATTTTTCATTATAGAACTTGGCTTGTATATTCCAATGATGGGCTTCCTCAAAATGCCCTAGGTCCTCGTGAGCACGCGAGTTGGATGCACACCCACTTAGTTCCTTTTGTTGAGCTTTCATATACTTATAGCTCTAGTGCATCCATTGCATGGCAATCCCTACTCACTCACATTGATATCTATTGATGGGCATCTCCATAGCCCGTTGATACGCCTAGTTGATGTGAGATTATCTTCCCTCTTTTTTGTCTTCTCCACAACCACCATTCTATTCCACCTAAAGTGCTATGTCCATGGCTCACGCTCATGTATTGCGTGAAGATTGAAAAAGTTTGAGAACACCAAAAGTATGAAACAATTTCTTGGATTTTCATCGGGGTTGTGCATGATTTAAATACTTTGTGTGGTGAAGATAGAGCATAGCCGGACTATATGATTTTGTAGGGATAACTTTCTTTGGCCATGTTATTTTGAAGAAACATAATTGCTTAGTTAGTATGCTTGAAGTATTATTATTTCTATGTCAATATTGAACTTTTGTCTTGAATCTTTCGGATCTGAATATTCATACCACAATTAAGAAGAATTACATTGAAATTATGCCAAGTAGCATTCCACATCAAAAATTCTGTTTTTATCATATACCTACTTGAGGACGAGCAGGAATTAAGCTTGAGGATGCTTGATACGTCTCCAATGTATCTATAATTTTTGATTGTTCCATGCTATATTATATTCTGTTTTGGACATTATTGGGCTTTAATATACACTTTTATATTATTTTTGGGACTAACCTATTAACCGGAGGCCCAGCCCAGAATAGATGTTTTTGCCTATTTTAGGGTTTCACAGAAAAAGAATATCAAACGGAGTCCAAACGGAATGAAACCTTCGGGAACGTCATTTTCGGAACGAACATGATCCAGAGGACTTGGACCCTACGTCAAGCAATCAACGAGGAAGGCACGAGGTAGGGGCGCGCCTACCCCCCTCCCCCCCCAGGCGCGCCCTCCACCCTTGTGGGCCCCCTGTTGCTCCACCGACGTACTCCTTCCTCCTATATATACCTACGTACCCTGAAACTACCAGATACGGAGCCAAAACCCTAATTCCACCGCCGTAACTTTCTATATCCACGAGATCCCATCTTGGGGCCTTTTCCGGAGCTCCGCTGGAGGGGGCATCGATCACGGAGGGCTTCTACATCAACACCATAGCCCCTCCGATGAAGTGTGAGTAGTTTACCATAGACCTTCGGGTCCATAGTTATTAGCTAGATGGCTTCTTCTCTCTTTTTGGATCTCAATACAAGTTCTCCCCCTCTCTTGTGGAAATCTATTCGATGTAATCTTATTTTCCGGTGTGTTTGTTGAGATCGATGAATTGTGGGTTTATGATCAAGTTTATCTATGAACAATATTTGAATCTTCTCTGAATTCTTTTATGTATGATTGGTTATCTTTGCAAGTCTCTTCGAATTATCAGTTTGGTTTGGCCTACTAGATTGATCTTTCTTGCAATGGGAGAAGTGCTTAGCTTTGGGTTCAATCTTGCGGTGTCCTTTCCCAGTGACAGTAGGGGAAGCAAGGCACGTATTGCATTGTTGTCGTCGAGGATAACAAGATGGGGTTTATATCATATTGCATGAGTTTATCCCTCTACATCATGTCATCTTGCTTAAAGTGTTACTCTGTTCTCTTGAACTTAATACTCTAGATGCATGCTGGATAGCGGTCGATGTGTGGAATAATAGTAGTAGATGTAGGCAGGAGTCGGTCTACTTGTCTTGGACGTGATGAATATCTACATGATCATACCTAGATATTCTCATAACTATGCTCAATTCTGTCAATTGCTCAGTAGTAATTTTTTCACCCACATTAAATACTTATGCTCTTGAGAGAAGCCACTAGTGAAACCTATGGCCCCCGGGTCTATCTTCCATCATATTAATCTTCCAATACTTAGTTATTTCCTTTGCCATTTATTTTACTTTGCATCTTTATCATAAAAATACCAAAAATATTATCTTATCATATCTATCAGATCTCACTCTCGTAAGTAACCGTGTAGGGATTGACAACCCCTTATCGCGTTGGTTGTGAGGGTTTATTTGTTTGTGTAGGTGCGAGGGACTTGTTCGCGGCCTCCTGCTGGATTGATACCTTGGTTCTCAAAAACTGAGGGAAATACTTACGCTACTTTGCTGCATCACCCTTTCCTCTTCAAGGGAAAACCAACGCAAGTGCTCAAGAGGTAGAAAGAAGGATTTCTGGCGCCGTTTCCGGGGAGGTTCGCGCAAGACAAGTCAAGATTTGACTCCCGACAACGATTCACTAGTGGCGCCGTTGCAAGTCAAGACATACCAAGTACCCATCACAAACCCTTATCTCCCGCCTTACATTATTTGCCATTTTCCTCTCATTTTCCTCTCCCCCAGTTCACCATTGCCATTTTATTCGCCCTCTCTCTGCATCCTCCCTCTCTTTCTCTATTTGCCTCTTTTTGCCCATTTCTTGTTTGCTTGTGTGTTGGATTGCTTGCTTGTCACGATGGCTCAAGATAATACTAAATTGTGTGACTTCACCAATACCAACAACAATGATTTCCTTAGCACTCCGATTGCTCCTCTTACCGATACTGAATCTTGTGAAATCAATGCTGCTTTGTTGAATCTTGTCATGAAAGATCAATTCACCGGCCTTCCTAGTGAAGATGCCGCTACCCATATGAATAGCTTCGTTGATTTATGTGATATGCAAAAGAAGAAAGATGTGGATAATGATATTGTTAAATTGAAGCTATTTCCTTTTTCGCTTAGAGATCATGCTAAAGCTTGGTTTTCGTCTTTGCCTAAAAATAGTATTGGTTCGTAGAATAAGTGCAAAGATGCTTTTATCTCTAAGTATTTTCCTCCCGTTAAGATCATCTCTCTTAGAAATGATATTATGAATTTTAAGCAACTTGATCATGAACATGTTGCACAAGCTTGGGAGAGGATGAAATTAATGATACGTAACTGCCCTACGCATGGTTTGAATTTGTGGATGATTATACAAAAAATTTATGCCGGATTGAATTTTGCTTCTAGAAATCTTTTAGATTCAGCCGTGGGAGGCACTTCTATGGAAATCACTTTAGGATAAGCTACTAAACTCCTAGATAATATTACGGTTAATTATTCTCAATGGCACACTGAAAGATCTACTAATAAGAAAGTGCATGCGATAGAAGAGATTAATGTTTTGAGTGGAAAGATGGATGAACTTATGAAATTAATTGCTAATAAAAGTGTTTCTTCTGATCCTAAAGATCTGCCTTTGTCTACTTTGATTAAGAATAATAATGAATCTATGGATGTGAATTTTGTTCGAAGGAATAATTTTGGTAACAACGCGTATAGAGGAAACTTTAATCCTAGGCCGTATCCTAGTAATTCCTCTAATAATTATGGTAATTCCTACAACAATTCTTATGGAAATTATAATAAGATGCCCTCTGATTTTGAATCTAATATTAAAGAATTTATTACTTCGCAAAAGAATTTCAATGCTTTGATTGAAGAAAAATTGCTTAAGATTGATGACTTGGCTAGGAACGTTGATAGAATTTCTCTTGATGTTGATTCTTTGAAACATAGATCTATTCCACCTAAGCATGATATCAATGAGTCTCTCAAAGCCATTAGAATTTCCATTGATGAGTGCAAAGAAAGAACCGCTAGGATGCGTGCTAAGAAAGATTGCTTTATAAAAGCATGTTCTTCTAGTTTCCATGATAATAAAGATTAAGATCTAAAAGTTATTGATGTGTCCCCTATTAAATCTTTGTTTTGCAATATGAATCTCGTTAATGATGGGACTGAATATGATCCACCTTTACCTAGACGACGTTCCAAAAAATCAGAGTCTTTAGATCTTGATGCTAAAATTATTAAAAGTGGGATTGAAGAAGTCAAAACTTTAAATATTAATGAACCCACTATTTTGGATTTCAAGGAATTTAATTATGATAATTTCTATTTGATAGATTGTATTTCCTTGTTGCAATCCGTGCTAAATTCTCCTCATGCTTATAGTCAAAATAAAGTTTTACTAAACATATCGTTGATGCTTTGATGCAATCTTATGAAGAAAAACTTGAGTTGGAAGTTTCTATAACTAGAAAACTTTATGATGGGTGGGAACCTACTATTAAAATTAAAATTAAAGATCATGAATGCTATGATTTTTGTGATTTGGGTGCTAGTGTTTCCATGATTCCAAAGACTTTGTGTGATTTGCTAGGTTTCCGTGATTTTGATGATTGCTCTTTAAACTTGCACCTTGCGGATTCCACTATTAAGAAACCTATGGGAAGAATTAATGATGTTGTTATTGTTGCAAATAGGAATTATGTGCCCGTAGATTTTATTGTTCTTGACATAGATTGCAATCCTTCATGTCCTATTATTCTTGGTAGACCTTTCCTTAGAACGATTGGTACAATTATTGATATGAAGGAAGGGAGTATTAGATTCCAATTTCCGTTAAGGAAAGGCATGGAACACTTCCCTAGAAAGAAAATTAAATTACCTTATGAATCTATTATGAGATCCACTTATGGATTGCCTACCAAAGATGGCAACACCTAGATCTATCCTTGCTTTTATGCCTAGCTAGGGGCGTTAAACGATAGCGCTTGTTGGGAGTCAACCCAATTTTATTTTTATTCCTTGATTTTGCTCCTTTTTTTTAATAAATAATTTATCTGGCCTCTGTTTTGGTCGTGTTTTTTGTGTTTAATTAGTGTTTGTGCCAAGTAGAACCGTTGAGAAGACTTGGGGAAAGTCTTTTTAATCTTGCTGTAAAACAAAGAAACTTTAGCGCTCACGAGAATTGCTTCCATTTTTACTTGGTAAGTGATATTTAGTTAATTCTTTTTGCATATGATTAATAGATAAATTAATCACGTCCAGAAATTTATTTTATAATTTTTGGGGTTCCATATCTTGCGTTAGCTACAGATTACTACAGACTCTTCTGTTTTTGACAGATTCTGTTTTTCGTGTGGTGTTTTCTTATTTTGATGAATCTATAGCTAGTAAAATAATTTATAAACCATAGAGAAGTTGTAATACAGTAGTTTTAACACAAATATAAATAAATAATGAGTTCATTACAGTACCTTGAAGTGGTTCTTTGTTTTCTTTCGCTAATGGAGCTCACGAGATTTTCTACTTTAAGTTTTGTGTTGTGAAGTTTTCAAGTTTTGGGTGAAAGATTTGATGGATTATGGAACAAGGAGTGGAAAGAGCCTAAGCTTGGGGATTCCCATGGCACCCCAATATAATCTAAGGACACCTAAAAGCCAAATCTTGGGGATGCCCCGGAAGGCATCCCCTCTTTCGTCTACTTCCATCGGTAACTGTACATGGAGCTATATTTTTATTTACCACATGATATGTGTTTTGCTTGGAGCGTCTTGTATTATTTGAGTCTTTATTTGTTAGTTTTACACAATCATCCTTGCTTTACACACCTTTTGAGAGAGACACACATGATTCGGAAATTGTTAGAACACTCTATGTGCTTCACTTATATCTTTTGAGTTATATAGTTTTTGCTCTAGTGCTTCACTTATATCTTTTAGAGCACGTCGATGGATTTGTTTTATAGAAACTATTGTTCTCTCATGCTTCACTTAGATTATTTTGAGAGTCCTACAAAACAGCATGGTAATTTTCTTTAATTATGTTAGGCATTCAAGATTAATAAAAAATTTCTTATGAGTGTATTGAATACTATGAAAGTTTGATACTTGATAATTGTTTTGAGATATGGAGATGGTGCTATTAGAGTCATACTAGTTGAGTAATTGTGAATTTGAGAAATACTTGTGTTAAAGTTTGTGATTCCCGTAGCATGCGCGTACGGTGAACCGTTATGTGATGAAGTCGAAGCATGATTTATTTGTTGATTGTCTTCCTTATTAGTGGCGGTCGGGGACGAGCGATGGTATTTTCCTACCAATCTATCCCCCTAGGAGCATGCGCATAATACTTTGCTTTGATAACTTGTAGATTTTTGCAATAAGTATATGAGTTCTTTATGACTAAGGTTGAGTCCATGGATCATACACACTTTTCTTCCTTCCACCATTGCTAGCCTCTCTAATACCGCGCACCTTTCGCCGGTATCATACACCCACCATATACCTTCCTCAAAACAGCCACCATACCTACCTATCATGGCATTTCCATAGCCATTCCGAGATATATTGCCATGCAACTTTCCACCGTTCCGTTTACTATGACACGCTCCATGATTGTCATATTGCTTTGCATGATCATGTAGTTAACATTGTATTTGTGGCAAAGCCACCATTCATAATTCTTTCATACATGTCACTCTTGATTCATTGCATATCCTGGTACACCGTCGGAGGCATTCACATAGAGTCATATTTTTTTATAAGTATTGAGTTGTAAGTAAATAAAAGTGTGATGATCATCATTTTTAGAGCATTGTCCCAAGTAAGGAAAGGATGATGGAGACTATGATTCCCCCGCAAGTCGGGATGAGACTCCGGGAGAAAAATAAAATAAAAAAAGAGGCCAAAAAAAGAAAATGACCAAATAAAAAAATATAAGAGAAAAAGAGAGAAGGGACAATGCTACTATCTTTTTTACCACACTTGTGCTTCAAAGTAGGACCATGATCTTCATGATAGAGAGTCTCCTATGTTATCACTTTCATATACTAGTGGGAATTTTTCATTATAGAACTTGGCTTGTATATTCCAATGATGGGCTTCCTCAAAATGCCCTAGGTCTTCGTGAGCAAGCGAGTTGGATGCACACCCACTTAGTTCCTTTTGTTGAGCTTTCATATACTTTTAGCTCTAGTGCATCCGTTGCATGGCAATCCCTACTCACTCACATTGATATCTATTGATGGGCATCTCCATAGCCCGTTGATACGCCTAGTTGATGTGAGACTATCTTCCCTCTTTTTGTCTTCTCCACAACCACCATTCTATTCCACCTAAAGTGCTATGTCCATGGCTCACGCTCATGTATTGCGTGAAGATTGAAAAAGTTTGAGAACACCACAATTAAGAAGAATTACATTGAAATTATGCCAAGTAGCATTCCACATCAAAAATTCTGTTTTTATCATTTACCTACTTGAGGACGAGCAGGAATTAAGCTTGAGGATGCTTGATACGTCTCCAACGTATCTATAATTTTTGATTGTTCCATGCTATATTATATTCTGTTTTGGATATTATTGGGCTTTATTACACACTTTTATATTATTTTTGGGACTAACCTATTACCGGAGGCCCAGCCCGGAATTGCTGTTTTTTGCCTATTTTAGGGTTTCACAGAAAAAGAATACCAAACGGAGTCCAAACAGAATGAAACCTTCGGGAACGTCATTTTCGGAACGAACATGATCCAGAGGACTTGGACCCTACGTCAAGCAATCAACGAGGAAGGCACGAGGTAGGGGGGTGCGCCTACCCCCCCCCTCCCCAGGCGCGCCCTCCACCCTCGTGGGCCCCCTGTTGCTCCACCGACATACTCCTTCCTCGTATATATACCTACGTACCCCCAAACTACCAGATACGGAGCCAAAACCCTAATTCCACTGTCATAACTTTCTATATCCACGAGATCCCATCTTGGGGCCTTTTCCGGAGCTCCGCCGGAGGGGGCATCGATCACGGAGGGCTTCTACATCAACACCATAGCCCCTTCGATGAAGTGTGAGTAGTTTACCTCAGTCCTTTGGGTCCATAGTTATTAGCTAGATGGCTTCTTCTCTCTTTTTGCATCTCAATACAAAGTTCTCCCCCTCTCTTGTGGAGATCCATTCGATGTAATCTTACTTTGCAGTGTGTTTGTTGAGATCGATGAATTGTGGGTTTATGATCAAGTTTATCTATGAACAATATTTGAATCTTCTCTAAATTCTTTTATGTATGATTGGTTATCTTTGCAAGTCTCTTCGAATTATCAGTTTGGTTTGGCCTACTAGATTGATCTTTCTTGCAATGGGAGAAGTGCTTAGCTTTGGGTTCAATCTTGCGGTGTCCTTTCCCAGTGACAATAGGGGCAGCAAGGCACGTATTGCATTGTTGCCATCGAGGATAACAAGATGGGGTTTATATCATATTGCATGAGTTTATCCCTCTACATCATGTCATCTTGCTTAAAGTGTTACTCTGTTATCTTGAACTTAATACTCTAGATGCATTCTGGATAGCGGTCGATGTGTGGAGTAATAGTAGTAGATGCAGGCAGGAGTCGGTCTACTTGTCTCGGACATGATGCCTATCTACATGATCATACCTAGATATTTTCATAACTATGCTCAATTCTGTCAATTGCTCAACAGTAATTTGTTCATCCACCGTAAATACTTATGCTCTTGAGAGAAGCCACTAGTGAAACCTATGGCCCTCGGGTCTATCTTCCATCATATTAATCTTACAATACTTAGTTATTTCCTTTGCCATTTATTTTACTTTGAATCTTTATCATAAAAATACCAAAAATATTATCTTATCATATCTATCAGATCTCACTCTCATAAGTGATCGTGTAGGGATTGACAACCCCTTATCGCGTTGGTTGTGAGGGTTTATTTGTTTGTGTAGGTGCGAGGGACTTGTGCGCGGCCTCCTACTAGATTGATACCTTGGTTCTCAAAAACTGAGGGAAATATTTACGCTACTTTGCTGCATCACCCTTTCCTCTTCAAGGGAAAACCAACACAAGTGCTCAAGAGGTAGCAAGAAGGATTTCTGGCGCCGTTGCTGGGGAGGTTCGCGCAAGACAAGTCAAGCTTTGACTCCCGACAACGAGTCACGTGTACATGTGTGAATACATAGACAAATAGAGTGTCCCTAGTATGCCTCTACTTGACTAGCTCGTTAATCAAAGATGGTTAAGTTTGCTAGCCATGGACATGTGTTGTCATTTGATGAATGAGATCTCATCATTAGAGAATGATGTGATGGACAAGACCCATCCGTTAGCTTAGCATAATGATCGTTCAGTTTTATTGTTACTGGTCTCTTCATGACTTATACATGTTCCTCTGACTATGACATTATGCCACTCCCGAATACCGGAGGAATACCTTGTGTGCTATCAAACGTCACAACATAACTGGGTGATCATAAAGATTCTCTACAGGTGTCTCCGATGGTGTTTGTTGAGTTGGCATAGATCGAGATTAGGATTTGTCACTCCGTCTATCGGAGAGGTATCTCTAGACCCTGTCGGTAATGTACATCACTATGAGCCTTGCAAGAAATGTGACTAATGAGTTAGTTGCGGGATGATGCATTACGGAACGAGTAAAGAGACTTGCCGGTAACGAGATTGAACTAGGTATTGAGATACCGGTGATCGAATCTCGGGCAAGTAACATACCGATGACAAAACGAACAACGTATGTTGTTATGCGGTTTGACCGATAAAGATCTTCGTAGAATATGTACGAACCAATATGAGCATCCAGGTTTTGTTATTGGTTATTGATCGGAGATGAGTCTCGTCATGTCTACATAGTTCTCGAACCCGTAGGGTGCGCACGCTTAATGTTCTGTGACAATTTGTATTATGAGTTATGTGATTTGATGACCGAAGTTTCTTCGGAGTCCCGGATGAGATCGGGGACATGACAAGGAGTCTCAAAATGGTCGAGATGTAAAGATCGATATATTGGAAGGCTATATTCGGACATCGGAAAGGTTCCGAGTGATTCGGGTATTTTTCGGAGTACCGGAGAGTTACGGGAATTCGTATTGGGCCTTAATGGGCCATACGGGAAAGGAGAGAAAGGCCTCAAGGGTGGCTGCGCCCCTTCCCCATGGACTGGTCCGAATTGGACTAGGGAAAGGGGGCGCCCCCTTCCTTCCTTCTCCTTCTCCCTTTCCTTTTTCCTATTCTATGTGGGAGGTGGAATCCTACTAGGACTAGGGAGTCCTAGTAGGACTCCACACTTTGGGCGCACCCTATGAGGGCCGGCATCCTCCTCCCTCCATACTTTATATATGTGGCCAGGGGGCACCCCATAGATACACAAGTTGATCAGTTGATCAGTTGATCTTTTAACCGTGTGCGGTGCCCCCCTCCATCATAATCCACCTCGGTTATATCATAGCGGTGCTTAGGCGAAGCCCTGTTCCGGTAGCAACATCATCACCGTCATCACGCCATCGTGCTGATGAAACTCTCCCACGAAGCTCAACTAGATCGTGAGTTCGCGAGATGTCACCGAGCTGAACGTGTGCAGATCGCGGAGGTGTCGTATGTTCGGTACTAGGATCGGTCGATCGTGAAGACGTACGACTACATCAACCGCGTTTTCATAACGCTTCTGCTTACAGTCTACAAGGGTACGTGGACAACACTCTTCCCTTCTCGTTGCTATGCATCACCATGATAGATCTTGCGTGTGCGTAGGAATTTTTTTGAAATTACTGCGTTCCCCAACACCAACTGCACGCGGAGATGTGGACACGACTCCTCGGCAACTCGAGAAATCATCCGCCTCGCCAGCCATCTGATCTGGTGCTGTGGACGTCGAATCTAGCGTGGCAATAGGAGCCCTCGAGTGATATCTAGAGCAACGACAAGCATAGCCCGGACAAACAGCCCCCGGGGAGCTCCATTGCAACCCTCGGCGGCGAGACGAAGTTGCAATGCAGCACTGCCGGCGCCGGTGAAGCTCCATTGCAGCACCAGCGGAGCTCTATTGCAGCCTAATGACCCCGATGATGTTCCGGTGAAGCTCCATTGCAGCGTTGGACAACGCTCCATTGCATCCCCACGCGGGGCAGCATGACGAAGCTCCAACACACCACCAGCGGCATCCTGACGAAGCTCCAATAAAGTACTAGGCATCGGATTTGTAGCAATAGAAGCCATGGGGAAGCTCCGTTGAAACGCCGGTTTGAAGCAGCAGTAGCAATGGTGGCGGTGGAGCCTTTTCATCTAGTGTACGGAGTGGGATGCAACGTCAGAGATTGTTGCGTCCAAGACCGGCAGTTGTGAACGAGTTGCTGCGATCCAGCACCGACGATAGTCGACGAGCGCCACATCTCATCGTCGGCAGCGCCTACCCCCTTGCGTGTTGCATCGCATGAGTGCGACGAGCGTTGCCTTGCGGGGTTGCAACATGGCATTGGTGGCATGACGAGATGCAGCAGCTTGTGGGTGTCGTCGCCTCTCCTTGGGTCGCAACAGCGTGGGTGGCTACTCAGCATCGCCATGGAAAACGGAAATGGGTAAAGGGGAAAAACAGAAGTGAGGAGCCGTGTGGAGGAGAGGGGGGCGTGCAAATATATAAGGCGGGCCGGAGGGGCAAGCGGTGGCTTGGCCTAGAGGGGCATGTGTCGAGCAACGCGGGAGGCTTGCGTTGCGTTGTTTTGAACCGGTGTAAAACAAACATTTTCTTTCATCTCGCGTCACTTCCATTATGTGAAACATATATTGAAATTAAACATGAATATGTCATATGGTATATGCATAGAAAGAAAAATATTTATGTTGAAACAAAATTAATTAAAATTCTATAATATCTCATATTTATACACACATCAAGACAAGATGTGATGCTGACTTGGCATCTCAGATATGCTCATAGGGGTAGACTATGTATGCGTACGTTCAAAGAGATGAATATATATATTTGTGTACATGGGCATGTGCGATTGTATTGTGTTGGAAATAGTTTTTTTAACTATTGTTGTGCTTATATCTAGACATAATGTATTGTTTTTTTTGCGAGAAATTTTTTGATCTTTTCATTTTCAATCATGATAGTACAATGAATACTAGAAATAATAAAAAATTACATTCAGATTCGTAGACCACCTAGCGACGAATACAAGCACTGAAGCGAGCCGAAGGCGTGCCGCTGTCATCGCCCCTCCATCGCCGGAGTCGACACAACTTGTTGTAGTAGACAGTTGGGAAGTCGTCGTGCTAAGACTCTGTAGGACCAGCACACCAGAACAACAACCACCGTAGATGACTATAACACAAATGCATAATGAATATTGTTTTCCCCATCTTGTTAGGATCACGTCCTCTCACCGTCAGACGGCATTCACTAGTGTAGAATGGTGTGATTAATACACAGTTATCACACACGTCACAAAAGTAATGTGTGATAACATCGCACACAGTATAAGAAAAATGTGTGTGATGTATAATATTACAAATAGTTTAAAAACACAATTTGTGCGATATCATGCACAAGTCTTCGCAAAAGCTGTGTGGGTGATGTAGCCCATGAATGCACGCAGATTTTAAAAACAAAAGTTGTGTGAAAAAATATATGTGCGACGTAGCATACCATTGCACACGGTTTAAAAAATGCAACCTTATGTGATACGACTTCTATAAAAGATGTCTGTGCGATGTACCTTATCACCGCACATGGTTTTAGAAACACAACCATGTGTGACACCATGCAACATAGTTTGTTCAATAATAATAATAATAATAATAAAATAATGTGAGTGTGTAATGTAGCTTATCATTGCACACAATTTACAAATGTCTGATGCCTTGCATGTGTTTTTTTTGAAATATGTGCACAGTTTTATAAACGCAGCCATGTGTGATTCCTTGCTAAGTTTTTTTGAGAAAAATAGTTTTTTGCGATAGGTTTGAAGTGAATCGACATTTGCTTCGTAGTTTTACCTTGAATTATTTTTTCATCAAAGATAGACCATAACATTCTCTTGTTAAAATTTGGTATTTTTACGAGTTTATTTGTTATATTTAAGTCATGTATCTTTAGCTTAGTGGATATAATCAATTTAAACTACGAGTAAATGAAATAGTGAACAAAATGGTTTCAAAAATCATATTTAGGGTATCGAGTATATTTGTATGGCTTGTACAAGAAATGGAAAGGAATTTCTAAGATCTTTATGGCAACAATCAACCAGAAACATGGAGTTTGTTGGTTTTTTAATTCTAGAAAATATAAAAAACATGAAACTTGACATGGTGTCATGATATGACCTCACTATGACGTGGGAAAATTTGGAGAAGGTTTCACAAAATTTTTGATGTACACTCTTTAGAAACCCCATTCTGAAGGAAGAATCATCGTTTCGAGAGGGATTGCATTAGGTTTGAAGCTGAATTGACATTTTTTTCATCGTTTGACCTTCTTTTTCTACACCCAAGAGAGGATGACCGAGACGACTCGTAAAATTTTGAACTATAAGCACATGAAAATGTGTAGAAAATAATTTGGAAAAACATATTTAGGGCGTTGAGTATACTTGTATGTCTTATACAAGAAAGAAGAGGAATTTCAAAGATCTCTATGGCAAGAGTCAACCACAAGCAAGAAAGAAGAGGAATTTCAAAGATCTTTATGGCAACAATCAACCAGAAACATGGAGTTTGTTGGTTTTTTAATTCTAGAAAATATAAAAATATATAAAAAACATGAAACTTGACATGGTGTCACGATATGACCTCACTATGACGTGGGGAAATTTGGAGAAGGTTTCACAAATTTTTTGATATACACTCTTTAGAAACCCCATTCTGAAGGAAGAATCATTGTTTCGAGAGGGATTGCATCAGGTTTGAAGCTGAATTGACATTTTATTCATCGTTTGACCTTCTTTTTCTACACCCAAGATACACCATAGCATCCCCCTGTTCAAATTTGGCACTTTTCTGGGTTCATTTGCTATATTTGAGTCATTAAGTGTATTTCTAGACGTTTAATAGATAAACTAAAATTTCGAACTATAAGCACATGAAAAATGTGTAGAAAATAATTTGGGAAAACATATTTAGGGTGTTGAGTATACTTGTATGTCTTATACTAGAAAGAAGAGGAATTTCAAAGATCTCTATGGCAAGAGTCAACCACAAGCATGAAGTTCATTGGGTTTTAAATTCTAGAAAATGTAAATGAAGTATGAAAATAGGAAACTTGACATGGTGTCATGATATGAGCTTGTGATATTGTGGTGAAAATTTTTGAAGGTTTCACAAATGTTTTGGTGTACGCTCTTTAGAAATTGAACCATCCCCGAACAAGAATCATGTTTTCAAGAGGGAACACGTGAGGTTTAAAGGTGAAACGATCTACTTCATATTTTGACCTTCATTTTTTGCACCCAACACATACCATAGCATTCTCTCAGTTCAAATTTGGCAATTTTCGGGGTTCATTTGCAATATGTGAGTTTTAAGTGCATTTCAAGGCATCGATGGATATAATTCAAATTTGAATTACGAGTACGTGAAATATTGCAAAAATGGTTTAAAACCCATAACTATGATGTTGAGTATATTTATATATCTTATGCAATAAATGAAAAGGAATTTCAAACATCTCTATGGCAAGAGTCAACCACAAATATGGAGTTTATTGGTATTGTAAATGAAGTCTGAAAAAAATATAAAACTTAACATGGTATCATGACATCAGAACATTATGCCGAGAAGGTTTCACAAAAAGTTTTGGCGTGCACTCTTTAGAAATCGAACCATCTCCGAAGAAAAATCGTGGTTTCGAGAGGGAATGCGTGAGATTTAACGACGAATTAAAATCTACTTCATTGTTTGACCTTGATTTTTTTTCTATGATCAACATAGACCATAGCATCCTCCACGTTCAAATTTGGCACTTCTCTAGGTTAATTTGATATATTTGAGTCATTAAGTGCATGCAATGGTTATTTCTTTGACATGAAGCCCATTAACGGTGGCGCAAAGGGCGCACCCTCGCCTATGCCATGTTCACGATTTTTACTATCGCAGGATTTACCCCAGGATAACACCTCCCCAATGTAAATACGTCCCACCTCTCTCTCACCTTTTGAAAAAAAATCTCTCTCTCGTCTTCTCCTCGAGTGGCGGTAGGGTTCTGCCTCCTTCTCCAATTCCCTTCTCTCTCTTGTCGCCTCCTCCCACCAGCCGCCGCCTCTTCCGCCACACCCGTCTCCTCCTCGCCATGTGTGCCACCTCCACCCACCTATAACACCCACAATGCGGCTATATCTCCCACGTGTCGGGGCACGACTTAGAGGCATAGCCGCATGGTAGGTCTGTCGCAAGAGGGGTAATCTTTACACATCTCATGTACTGAATAAGAAAGGGATAAAGAGTCGGCTTACAATCGCCACTTCACACAATACATAAATAATCCATACATCATTCAAAGTACAATCAAAGGTCCGACTACGAACCAAAATAAAGAAAGACAACCCCAAATGCTAGATCCCCGATAGCCCCAACTGGGCTCCACTACTAATCATCAGGAAAGGAAACATAATAGCGACCCAAGTCTTCATCGAAATCCCACTTGAGTTCGGTAGCATCGCCTGCACTGGTATCGTCGGCACCTACAACTGTTTGGAAGTATCTGTGAGTCACGGGGACTCAGCAATCTCACACCCGCGAGATCATGACTATTTAAGCTTAAGGGTAGGAAAGGGTAGTGAGGTGGAGCTGCAGCAAGCACTAGCTTATATGGTGGCTAACATACGCAAATAAGAGCGAGAAGATAAGCAATGCATGGTCGAGAAGCTATAAGTGATCAAGAAGTGATCCTGAAACTACTTACGTTCAAACATAACACAAGGTCGTGTTCTCTTCACAGACTCCGCCAAAAAGAGATAATCAAGGCTACACACGCGGTTTATTCATTTTAATTAAGTTAAGCATCAAGTTCTCTACAACCGGATATTAACAAATTCCCATCTGCCACATAACCGCGGGCATGGCTCTCGAAAGTTTATACCCTGCAGGGGTGTCCCAACTTAACCCATCACAAGCTCTCATGGTCAACGAAGGATATTCCTTCTCCCGGGAAGACCCGATAAGTCTCGGAATCCCGGTTACAAGACATTTCGGCAATGGTAAAACAAGACCAGTAAAGCCACCCGATGTGCCGACAAATCCCGATAGGAGTCGCACGTATCTCGTTCTCAGGGCAACACCGGATGAGACTAGCTACGAGTAAAACCAACCCTCAAGTTTCCCCGAGGTGGCCCCGCAGGTAGCTCGGTTTGGACCGACACTCAGAGGAGCACTAGCCCGGGGGTGTTTAAAATAAAGATGACCCTTGAGTCTGCAGAACCCAAGGGAAAGGTATATGGTGGTAGGTACGCAAATGGTAAAACCAAGGTTGGGCCTTGCTGGAGGAGTTTTATTCAAAGCGAACTGTCAAGGGGTTCCCATAACACCTGTCGGGGCCACGATTCTAAGTCACACCGATCTAGCATGTAACACCTCATATCACTTTGCGGCCTCACGCATGGCATTCCCACGGGTGTCGCCTTACCATGGCCCGGGACCGTTTGCGCCTTTTGGCTCACGTATATGATAGTGTCGCTAGCATCCATATGACAGAGAACCCAGGCCGACATGACTAGTCGTGAACCCAAAGTGGAACTAACTTACAGGGACAGGCATACATGAAACAACATCGAGCATGTCGGTCAGCAGCGTGTGAATCCGGGTTGTAGCAACTGGGCTAACAGGACTCCGGGAACCCGGGCTGTAGCAGGCTAGGCAGGACTCTGGATGTCACCGCGTGACATTTCCCCGAAGGGACAGACACAGGAACGATGTGAATCACATGCCGGCCAGTCTAGGTGTTCCGGAGCAGTAGTGCTGGGCTAGTAGGACTCCGGTGAACCGGGCTATAGTAGACTACCATGGCTCAGTGGAAGCACTAGACTACATTTCCCCATAAGAGAGGCTACCAAGGATAAAAAACTAGGTTGTCGGATCCCACACATAGCAATACACGTCACACGTACGCATAACATGTAAGTATGTGTTGTACAACATGGCATCACAACATAACTCAAACTCATATAGATAAAGGCCCAGAAGAGCCACATAGCAATAATACAAACAGAGGTCTCATGACCCATCATTCAGAGCATACAAGCAACGGAAGCATTACATTTATGAGTACAGACAAGTACAAAAGAAAAAGGTTGAGAAGCCTAACTATCTACAAGTCCCTCCCAAGGGTACAAGATCGTAGCTGAGGTAACAAGCTACTCGTCGAAGTCCAAGCGGTACTACTAGTGAGACAGATGTCTCACCTGCAAAACATAAATAAAGCAAACGTGAGTACCAAGGTACTCAACAAGACTTACATCAGATCCTATCATACATGCATTTGTATCAAGAAGGTAATGTGGGGTCTAGTTGCAGCAAGCCAGCTTTGACTCAGTGGCTATCCTGTTCTACGACTACGAGAAACTTCTTTGAGGTAAGAAAGCACACATGAGTCCACTAATCACCACATCAATACACTACTATGGATTCATCCCCGTCTCTCTACGAGAAGGCCATCCATAGCACTCACACTTGTCCTGAGCATTTTAGAGTATCCACTTTAAGTTGTCTATGTACCACGTAAGCATCCAAGAAGTCCATAACCGCGGACCCGGCTATTCGAATAGATCATGTTAACCCTGCAGGGGTGTACTTCTTCACACACGCTCTTGCCACTTACCGCCATGTACACTCATGTATCTCGGCAACCTTCAAGCGGAAGCCTGGCGAGGGTGTCGGCCATGACCTGACTAACCATACAAGAATCTAGTACAGGTTTATTGCCTATTCGGGTTCCATCCGCAAGGAGATCCGGCTGGGGTGTCGCTCACGGGCCCAAACGATGTGAGCAGGGTTCCCAAGCCCACCATCCGGGTGCCACTTGGTACACCGTGCCACTGTGCCTGGTCTGTCCCAAGTCCACCCTGCCGGGTGCCACTCAGTAGAAAAATAGCACTACCTACAAACACCAGAAACTAGTTGCGACTCCTGGACAGAGATCAAGTCGGTTAATAAGTCGAGAGAGTCAATTAAGGATCCCAATGTGTGGTAGTATCGAGTCATTGGAAAACATACATAGAACTCAGTGCTTAAGGACGGTTCCAGTGAGACAACCCACCATGTACTCCTACATGGCCTCTCACCGCTACCTTTACCAAATCGTGTTCACACACTTCACTCTCAGCATCAGAACATCGAACATTGCACTCCAATTCATTCCCAATGAATCAGACCTGACACACTCTAAGCAATAGTAAGCAAGGCATGGTAGGAACACAACAATGGCTTCAATCAACTCCTACACATGCTAGTGGGTTTCAACTATTTACTGTGGCAATGACAGGTCATGCAGAGGAATGGGTTCAACTACCGTAGCACAAAGTAGCAATTGAATTGTTGTTGTCCTAATGCAATAACAGAGAGCAGTTGCGAGAGAGTAGGATTGTATCGGAATGAACAAGGGGTTTGCTTGCGTGGTAGATCAACAGAGGGGGCACTGCTCCTCAGACAGGTACTCTGGAACGGTCTCCGGAGCAAGACCTATCGAGAAGGAACGGTGTCGACAATCAAACACAAGCATATGCCACAATATGATGCATGAATATGGCATGAATATGTGATGTGTTTTGAGCTAATGCATTTAGCATTCAACTTGGAAGAGGTCCATTTGAACCAAAGGTTCAAATGCAACTCTAATTTAAGTCCCTTTAAATGCCATAAGTGTGTTTTCATATATACAGCATGCATAGGTTAGTTTGTCATGCATGAAAATGGTACAGATGGATAGATTGAATTTTTCTGATAATTTTTCATATATAACTTATTTCAATCTGAGCTACGGTTGAATTTCTATGAATTTTTGAAGTATAGCTAATTTTCTGGAATTTCCTGATTTAATTTAAAACCAGAAAAGAATTAATTGCGTCAGCATGACATCTGAGTGACATCAGTAGGTCAACGGGTCGGTCCGGGTCAAACCTGACCAGTGGGACCCATATGTCAGTGTCTAATTAACTAACTTAAGTTAATTAGCACTAATCTAATCCTAATCTAGCTTAGTTAAGGTCCTGGGCCCACATGTCAGTATCAGCAGGCTAATTAGGTTTAATTAACACTTAACTAAAATTAGCAGGGGCCTGGGCCCACTTGTCAGCGATCCAGGGGTGGTCAAACCCCTGGTCAGCAGGGTCAAACCCGCCGGCGACTCGACGCCGGCGAGGCTAGACGTGGCGGAGGGCCTCGAATTTGGTCCTCTGGTGACCAAATGGGCCGCGGATACCATCTCCGAGGAGCTGGTGCTCACGCGCATCTAGGGGAGCAGACGGGAGGCTGCGGGGGCGGCGGAGCTCGCCGGAGCTAAGCTCGCGGCGGCAGCCGGAGCTCGGCTCGAGCGAGCGCAGCGCTGCGGTGCACAGGGAGGCAGGGAGAAGGGGGAACCGACACGAGGTTCACAGTGCACCGGAAGAGCAGCTCAGCGGGCTTGGGGACGCGCTGACGGCGGCGAGCGATGACGGAGATCCACGGTGGCCTGAGGTGAAGAAGGCAACAGCGATGGCTCCACGGGGCGTCCGGTGATGCACAGCTTGGCGGAGAGGTAGCGGACGAGTTGGCGGAGCTTCTGGGCATGACGGGGGGGGCGAGGGGACGGCGGGGAGCGCGGGGGCAGCGATCGGCGGCGACCGGCTCATTCGGTCCAGCGAGAGAGAGAGAAGAGGAGGCAGGGAAGGGGGGATGAGAGTGAGAGGGGTTCCGGGGCGGCGCGTGGCGTCGCGCGGAACTTCCAGCGGCGAGGGGGAGCCAGGAAGGTAGGCAGCTCCCGTGGCGCGCGGAGCGCACGCGCGCGCCGGGCACGCGCCTTGCCTACTGGCGTGAGGTGGGGGACGGTGCGGTGGCCAGTTGGGCTGTGCCAGAGCGGCAGCAGGCCAGGTAAATCGGCCCAGGTAAAGTCCAAGTAGGTTTTTCCCATTTTGTTTCTTTTCTATTTTTTCTGACATTTGTTTTGATTTAATAATAATACTAAATCATTTTATTTACTTCTGTAAATATTTGTAGGAACTAGTTGGATTGCTCCAAAACTCCTCACCAATTAACATAATTTTTGGACATATATTATATATATAGCAAATATATATATCCAAAGCAATTAATTACTGGATTAATTCCAAATGCCCAAAATAAATACTTATGAGCTCTTAAAAATATTGGGTTGATTTTTATCTCTCTCCAATATTTTCAGAGAGCAACATGAGCATTTTCTTGGACCTTTTTAGAGCAATTTTTTATTTGGGTCATTTCCAGAAATGATTCTGAGGGTTTCACAAATCCTCATTTCAAATTTAAATGGAATTTAAACATGATGCACAAAATTACTAGCTAGTCTAGGTCATACCAGAACTAGGGATGTGACAACACCCAACCGCGTAAGGAACGCAAAATCAAGGAACATAACACCGGTATGACGGAAACTAGGGCCGCAAGAGTGGAACAAAACACCAGGCATAAGGCCAAGCCTTCCACCCTTTACCAAGTATATAGATGCATTAAAGTAAATAAGATATACTAATGATATCCCAACAATATCCATGTTCCAGCATGGAACAAACTTCATCTTCACCTGCAACTAGCAACACTATAAGAGGGGCTGAGCAAAGTGGTGACATAGCCAAACAACGGTTTGCTAGGAAAGGTGGGTTAGAGGCTTGACATGGCAATATGGGAGGCATGATATAGCAAGTGGTAGGTAGCGCGGCATAGCAATAGAGCGAGCAACTAGCAAGCAAAGATAGAAGTGATTTCGAGGGTATGGTCATCTTGCCTGCAAAGTTCTCAGAGTTGTCGAAATCTTGATCCTCATTAGCGTACTCAACAGGTTCCTTGATCACGTACTCGTCTCCCAGCTCTACCCAAGGCAAGAACACAAGCAAAGGACCAACAATCAATCACGGTGCAATGCACAAGCAACATGATGCAAAACATGGCATGATATGCAAGACATGATATGCAATGCATATGCATGCTTCGTAAGGGAAAGAAAGATCAAGGCATTAACTTGGCAAAGCAAGTGTGCCTCTGGAAAGATGAGATGATTTCGGGTGAAAACGACATAAAGATCACCGGAAATGGATGCACAGTTTGCAAAAGGCAAGCAAAACAAGAATGGCACAATTCTGCATTTAACAGCACGATGCTACTTAGCATGCAACAAGAAACTAAGCTACTGCACTCCAACATAACAACAAAGCATATGGCAGTGATGGACACAAGATGCTTGATAAAACATGAACACTGAGCTACGGCTAAATAACAAAAGAGCAGGTTCAAGCAAGCATGGCAAAAGTCCAAAAGATAACAGCTTCACAGACTTGGTGAAAATACTAACATGTCAAAAATAACATCAGGAAGCACTATTTAGAGCAAGCAAACAACATGCTACAGGAACATATCATAGTAAAACAAGGCATGGCATGATTCTACTAAATGAATGGAACAAAAGTCCCTTACTGATCACAAGCCAAAAAGGCACAGAAGATATGATGGCACCCATGTAAACATAGCAAGTTTTATTAACAGATTCAAACTTAGCAGAAAACAGAGCATGGCATAAACAAAATTATGAAGGCATCTTTGCGAGCTCAAACTACTCATCACAAAGCCTTGCATGACAAAACAAGCATACCAACAGCAAGATGACATGCGCATGAAGCTAACCATGGCAAGAGCAATTCCATAGCATGCATGGATCACTAGCAACAACCATGGCAAAATTGATTAACATGTAAACATTCTGCCAGGAACATTTTATAGCAAAAGTAGAGCAAGAATAGGACATGCTAGGGAACTCCATAATTTCAAACAGGGGCATGGATGGATAGATCATAACCACTTGTTCAAAGCATCCTTACTGAAGTATCTCAAAACAAGCATGGATATCACTGTAGCATCAAGTTTACATGGCACAAAAATAAGAACAGGAAAAGACTTAGCAAAATCCTAAGTCTGTGAAAACAACAATATCACGAAGCCTAGTTTTCATGCTTGTTCTAGTCACCACATTGATCACAAAAATGCAAGACAAGCACCTCTGTAAATATGGCATGTTGTAGACCAAAACACATGTAGAGCTCATGCTCATCTGAAGCACACATCAAATGTGACAAAAATGACAAATCACCATGATATGATAAGTAACATCAGTTAACATTTTATAGCACTCTTGCATCAATGATTAGGGCATCAACTGAACTCAAACAAGCATGCCACAATGGAATGGAATGAAGATCATCTCACAATGAACATTTTGATATATCATATGCATGATTTGGATCAACGAGCATGGGGATATAACTTGTTGAAGTGGGTATGAAAATTAGTGAGATTCCCGGGACTTAGTCGTTTTGGGAAAAAAAACAGGCGGGCGCTAAATGCTAAAGTGTGCACCGGGCGAAGAATAGAGGGGGTTCGCTCACCAGATGGGCTCGGCCCAGAGAGGAGGAAGCAGGTGGGCCTGACGGGCCGGATGCGGGGCGGGGCCCACTTGGAGGTCGTCCTCCTCCAGAACCCGCCTAGATCGGGGAGATAGGAGGCGACGAACGGCGGCGGGCGGCGCTTGCCGGCGATGGGACAAGGGCGCCGGCGGGATCTGGTGGAGATGGGGCGGCACGGGCAGTTGCCGGCGTGCGGCAGAGCAGGCAGGCGGCGGACGGAGCGCGCTAGAGGTGGTGCGCGAGGGCGGCGGTGGTGGTGCGTGAGGGCGGCGGCGGCGAGGCACGACGCGCAGCACAGTCGACGGAGCAGGGCCGCCGGCGGTGAGCGGTGCGGTGGTGCGAAGGAGGCGGCGGCGGGGCACTCGGGCGCGAGGCGCAGCCCAGTGGCAGAGAGATGGGCCCCGTGGGCCAGATCTAGGCTCGCGGTCCCGGTGGCGAAGTGGGACGCGGTCGAGGCGACGTGGCGCCCCGCGGTTGGCTCGGGCGGCAGTGGAGCTTACATGGCGCTCCCTGATTCGTCGGGGTGACACGGCGAGTGGACGCGTCCGGCGCGGTCGGACGTGTCCGGCGCAGAGGGAGAGGGCGGATCTAGGGTTTCGCCCGAAATTTCGGAGGAGGAGGCCTTTTGTAGGTAGGAGGAGGTAGGAGTGTCCAAATGAGGTGTAGTTTTCGCTCACACGATCGTGATCCGACGACGGAGGACATAGAAGTGGTTTAGATGGGTTATTGGGCCGTTTTGGAGAGGTATTGGGCTGCAACACAAAAGAGGCTTTAGCGGTTCCGCGGTTAACCGTTGGAGGCTTGGAGCATCAAACGACCTCCAAATGGGACGAAATTTGACAGGCGGTCTACCGATGGTGTACCAAGGCCACTTGGCAAATCTCGGTCCATTCCGAGAACGTTTAACACCCGCTCACGAAAAGAGACAAAAGGGGTACGCCGGTGCATGTGGGGGTGTCGGATTGCGAAACGGACAACGGGGAAAATGCTCGGATGCATGAGATGAACACATATGCAAATGAGATGCACATGATGACATGATATGAAATGCACGACATGAACAAAATGCAAAAACGAAGACAAAACCCAACCACGATGGGAAATCTCATATCGCATCTCCGGAAAAGGCAAGAGTCAGAGTTACAAATATGGAAAGTTGTATCCGGGGTGTTACAACACTCCACCACTACAAGAGGATCTCGTCTCGAGATCTAGGATGGCACCGGAGAGAAAACAGAAGAGGAAGAGAAGAGGTAAAACTAAGTTGGTTCTTTTGACAAACGAGTGAGACCAAAGAACCTTGAGAGGTTAAGCCATTGAAAGAAGAATACAATGGAGATGAACGAGATTGCGAACACTCCGTTAGATAAGAGAAACATGGGACACGATGAGAACCAAGAAGTTGAGTGACAGATAGATATTGAAACCACTCTGGTTAAATGGGTAAGCAAAGGAAAAAAACATGATCTTCACAACTTGAGATGATGAGAGAAGATAGCAACATCACAATGCCTCCGGAAGAAATGAAATAAGATAGATCATTAGAATGAAAGAATGGAGAAGAAAATGCCAACTTCTGCCACAAAAGAGCTTGGAAAGCATCCTTCCAAGAAGGTTATAACGGAGTTGTTGGAAAAACCAACAACGAAACGAATAAACTTGTAGTGGGCTTATGGAAAACTTCTCAAAATTGAGGCGGAATACTGCCACTACGGAAACAAAAAAATTGGATTGATATCAACAAGAACACGAGAAGTTTATTTCACTCGGAAGATAAATGAAGAACTTGGGTCATTTACAAGCACTACTAATAGCTACAATCCTTAGGCAAAGCTTCGGTGAATTATAACCCAAGATAACTGCAATGAAGAGACTGAAGGGTTGCAAGGGATCTCATGGAGGAATTGAAAATGATGGGTTTAACCTATGTCATTTCGGCCGACTTGTGAATCATGAAACAAGAAGGGAGCCGTCAAAATGACATAACACCACCTCAAAAGATAAGGTAGAATGAATGCACTTCGGCATGCAAGATGAAGAACACTTGAGCTCCTTTGAAAAGAATCTCGATGAACACTTTGAGAAGGAATTAAATATTTGATGAGCCATCACGTAGAGCCTCCATGAAGAACTCCAGTAATAAAAAACGAAAGAAAGAGAAGTTGAAAACACAAGGTGAAGCCTTGCGATGATTTAGATGGAGCTTTGCGATGACATAATGCGGAAAACCTAGAACTCCGGAAAAGAAAGATGAACAAATGAAATCAAGAATTTTGATGAACCTCAGGAATAAGGAATTAATTACTTGGATGAAACAAGAATAAGAATTACATTATGCTTATCCTTCATCAATTTACATTTATGACTAATACGTCTCCAATGTATCTATAATTTTTGATTGTTCCATGCTATATTATATTCTGTTTTGGACATTATTGGGCTTTATTATACACTTTTATATTATTTTTGGGACTAACCTATTAACCGGAGGCCCAGCCCAGAATTATTGTTTTTTGCCTATTTTAGGGTTTCGCAGAAAAAGAATATCAAATGGAATCCAAACGGAATGAAACCTTCGGGAACATGATTTTCGGAACGAACATGATCCAGAGGACTTGGACCCTACGTCAAGCAATCAATGAGGAATGCATGAGGTAGGGGGCGCCTACCCCCCCCAGGCGCGCCCTCCACCCTCGTGGGCCCCCTGTTGCTCCACCGACGTACTCCTTCCTCCTATATATACCTACGTACCCCCAAACTACCAGATACGGAGCCAAAACCCTAATTCCACCTACGTAACTTTCTGTATCCACGAGATCCCATCTTGGGGCCTTTTCCGAAGCTCCGCCGGAGGGGGCATCGATCACGGAGGGCTTCTACAGCAACACCATAGCCCCTCTGATGAAGTGTGAGTAGTTTACCTCAGACCTTCAGGTCCATAGTTATTAGCTAGATGGCTTCTTCTCTCTTTTTGGATCTCAATACAAAGTTCTCCCCCTCTCTTGTGGAGATCTATTCGATGTAATCTTCTTTTGTTGTGTGTTTGTTGAGATCGATGAATTGTGGGTTTATGATCAAGTTTATCTATGAACAATATTTGAATCTTCTCTGAATTCTTTTATGTATGATTGGTTATCTTTGCAAGTCTCTTCAAATTATCAGTTTGGTTTGGCCTACTAGATTGATCTTTCTTGCAATGGGAGAAGTGCTTAGCTTTGGGTTCAATCTTGCGGTGTCCTTTCCTAGTGACAGTAGGGGCAGGAAGGCACGTATTGCATTGTTTCCATCAAGGATAACAAGATGGGGTTTATATCATATTGCATGAGTTTATCCCTCTACATCATGTCATCTTGCTTAAAGCGTTACTCTGTTCTCTTGAACTTAATAGTCTAGATGCATGCTGGATAGCGGTCGATGTGTGGAGTAATAGTAGTAGATGCATGCAGGAGTCGGTCTACTTGTCTCGGACATGATGCCTATATACATGATCTGTAACGCCCTCGATGCGGCTATATCTCCCACGTGTCGAAGCACGACTTAGAGGCATAACTGCATTGAAAGCAATGTCGCAAGTGAGGTAATCTTCACGCAACCCATGTAATACATAAGGGAAAGAGATAAATAGTTGGCTTACAATCGCCACTTCGCACAATACATGAATGAAGCATTACATCATCCAGATACAATCAAGGTCCGACTACGGAACCATAATAAAAGAAGACTACCCCAAATGCTACACAGATCCCCGATCGTCCCAACTGGGCTCCACTACTGATCAACTGGAAACGAAACAACATAGCGAACATAATCTTCATTGAGCTCCTCCTTGAGCTTGGTTGCGTCGCCTGCATGGTTCAACGACACCTGCAAGCTGGTTTTTGAAGTAAACTGTGAGTCACGGGGACTCAGCAATCTCACACCCTCGCGATCAAGACTATTTAAGCTTATGGGTAGCTAAAAGGTATGGGAGGTGGAGCTGCGGCAAGCACTAGCATATATGGTGGCTAACATACGCAAAAGAGAGCGAGAAGAGAAGGCAGAGCACGGTCGAGAAAACTATGATCAAGAAGTGATCCAAGAGAAACCTACATCAAGCATAACACCAACACCGTGTTCACTTCCCGGACTCCGCCGGAAAGAGACCATCACGGCTACACACGCGGTTGATGAATTTTAGTTAAGTTAAGTTTCAGGTTTTCTACAACCGGACATTAACAAATTCCCATCTGCCCATAACCGCGGGCACGGCTTTCGAAAGTTCAAAACCCTGCAGGGGTGTCCCAACTTAGCCCATCACAAGCTCTCACAGTCAACGAAGGATATTCCGTCTCCCAAGACAATCCAATCAGACTCGGCATCCCGGTTACAAGACATCCTCGACAATGGTAAAACAAGTCCAGCAACACCGCCTGAATGTGCCAACAAATCCCGATAGGAGCTGCACATATCTCGTTCTTAGGGCACACTCAGATGAGACATCCTACGAGTAAAACCAACCCTCCAGTTGCCCGGAGGTGGCCCCGCAGTCTACTCGGTCGGACCAACACTCAGAGGCGCACTGGCCCAGGGGGGTTTAATAAAGATGACCCTTGAGTCTGCAGAACCCAAGGGAAAGAAAAGGCTAGGTGGCGAATGGTAAAACCAATGTTGGGCATTGCTAGAGGAGTTTTATTCAAGGCGAACTATCAAGGGGTTCCCATTATAACCCAACCGTGTAAGGAACGCAAAATCCGGGAACATAACACCGATATGACGGAAACTAGGGCGGCAACAGTGGAACAAAACACCAGGCATAAGGCCTAGCCTTCCACCCTTTACCAAGTATATAGATGCATTAATTAAATAAGAGATATTGTGATATCCCAACAAATATCCATGTTCCAACAAGGAACAAACTCCAATCTTCACCTGCAACTAACAACGCTATAAGAGGCGCTGAGCAAAGCGGTAACATAGCCAAACAACGGTTTGCTAGGACAAGGTGGGTTAGAGGCTTGACATGGCAATATGGGAGGCATGATAAGCAAGTGGTAGGTATCGCAGCATAGGCATAGCAAAAGAGCAGGCATCTAGCAAGCAAAGATAGAAGTGATTTCGAGGGTATGGTCATCTTGCCTGAGATCCCGCAAGGAAGAAGAACGAGTCCATGAAGAAGACAAATGGACGAAGTCGAACGAATCCTCACAAACGCAACGTTATCGGAACCAACCCGAAGAAGCATCACCGGAAAGAGAGCAAACAACATAGTAAACAACCACCACATAATCATGGCACGAAGCGCAAACAAGTATGATGCATGTCCGGTTTAATGAAGCATGGCATGCCAAAGTGCACAAACAATCCTACAAATTAAGTGGAGCTCAACATGCAATTCCGTTGCATATTGACGAAACACCACATTCAAGTTATTTAGTTCGATCTCGTTTATGTACCCAACAATATTAAATGTTGTTAAACATGGCAAGAGGGTGAAGCAAAGTAAAACTACCTATCTAGTCAAGTTTAAATGAGGCCGGAAACAACGAACAACAATTCCGGTAAATCCACATATGCATATTTTAGGTTTGGTACTATTCTGCCCTAAGCCATATTTTAGAGTTGTTAAACATGCAAAGCAAGTACACCATGTTAAACTAGGCATTTTTCTACCCCATTTACATATAAAGTTTGTTAGGATTGGAGCTACGATTATTTAACTATGAATTAAATCATTTTAACATGACATAGGGGCAAATTTAACCAAACAGCATTTTAAACATTTTTAAACATAGATGAAAGTGACATATTATGAAACTAGACAATATTATAAGCATGTTTCATATATAATGTTTTAACATATGATGCACGGTTGTTGAGTTATTATATGCATGAAACAGGAGGGTTTTTCTATAAAAACTGTTGTCTCTGGAAAAATAGGAAAAAACGTTATATGAAAAAAACAAGAAACGGGCCGTCTCTGTTGGCCCAACAGTGCACAGAGGGTTTGGGGGTGGCTGCTCACATGGGCCACGGCCCAGTTCAGTGGAGGAGGCAGGCCGCGAAGGACATGCCGGCCTGGAGGCGCGGTCAACGCGGGCGGGACGAGGCGCGCTGCTCTCGTCCTGGAAGCAGAGGACGCAGGCGGCGGAGGACCTGGCGCTGGCGTCTCCTGGCGACGAGGATGGGGCGGATCCGGGTGGAGGCGACCAGGAACAGGGTGCAGATGCGGATCCGACGGCGGGGGTTCCATTCTCAACGCCGGAATGGAGGCGGGATGCATCGGCAGGAGAGCTTGGAGCTTCGAGTGGTTCGGGCGCGATGCACATGCAGAGGAGGTTGGCTCCGAGGCGGATGGGCGCGGGTTAACAGGACACGGAGGAGGTCCCTGGCGGCGGGGCTTGGAGAGCTCGGCGTCGAGGAAGGAGCTCCACTCCGGCGAACTCCCATGGCGGCGGTGGTTCCTGTAGGGCGGCGTCACTGGTGAGGAGCAGAGAGAGAGAGGGAGAAATGGAGGGAGAAGAAACAGGCGAGGAAGGGGAGCGACGGGGAGCGCTTGACCTGGCGGGGGGATTGGCAAGGCTCGTCGGCGGTGAGAGCTTCGGTGGCCGGGGCTCCTCTCCTGTTGGGCTCGAGCGAGGCAACGAGGAGGAGGCAGGTGCGAGGGGAGCAGCGGCTTCGGTTGCTGCTGCTGTGATTTGGGCGGCGCTGAAAAACAGGGAGGGGTTGGAGAGTATTTGGATCGGGAGGAGTGCGGCTCTGGTTGGCTGGGCGATGGGATCGAGGGAGATTGAGTGAGGGGATCCCCAGAGGATTAGTGGCGGCGGCCGAGAGGGATGGATGGGACAACTCCCCTAGAAATTAGGATTGACTGTTTATATAGGTAGGTTGGTTAGGTTAGGGGCTACTCGGTCCATCCGATCGTAATCGGATGATCACAAATAAATATGTTAGGAAGCCCAATTAACAAAACGGAGACGTTTTGTAGATGTTTGGGGATGATCCGGACACAACGGTGACGACTGTTCGGGTCGGGTCCGGGACAACTTTTCGGACGCGCGCGCGAGGAGGGCCGCGGGCTGACAAGAGAGGTTAGGTTGGGCCTGGCGGTAGGTAGTGGACTGTGCGAAAGGCCTCAGGCTGAGAAAAGAGAAGAGAGAAGAGAGAGGCCCACCGACTGTTTCCGGAGACCGAAAACGTCTCATGACAGAGCGGCTATACTAGCGCTATAGTTTAACGGTTAGGCTTTCAAACGAACTCCGAATGCGATGAAACTTGACAGGCGGTCTATCTACACTATACTAAGACCAAACACCAACTTTCAACCAAATCCGAGAACATTTTCTGGCCACTTATAAAATAGTATTTCAGACATGTCGCGGGCGTGTGCAAGTGTGTCTGGGCTCAGAACGGACAACGGACGGAATGAGGAGACCGGGACGTATGCAAGTTTCGAAAACATGATGATGCAATGCGGATGATGAAATGGAAAGATGCAACATGCAAGCAAAAGACAAGGCAACAACCGCGAACAACTGGAAGACAACTGGCATATCGGTCTCGGGGGGTCACAACACTCCACCACTACGAGAGGATCTCGACCCGAGATCCTAGGGATGGCACCCGAGGGAAAAGGAAGAGGAAGAGGTGAGGTGAAACTAAGTTGCTTCTTTGACAAACAATTGAAACCACGAACCTTGAGAGGTTGAACAGATTGAAAGAAAGAATGCAACGAGAATGAACGAAGTTGAAAGCACTCCGTTAGGAAAAGGAACAAGGAAGAACAAATTCGAACAACACTCCGGTTGGAAAGATATGCAAGGCTTGATAAAAATGAAAGAACTTGAGCAGCGGGCACACACTCCGGTTAAAAGGATAAGCATGAAAAGAACAAGGTCTTAGACAAAACGAGATGACGGTTTAAAAGAACAACATCGCAATGCCTCCGGAACGAAAGAATAGAAGATAGATAATTGAAATAGGAGAATTGAGAAGAAAATGCCAACTTCTGCCACAAAAGAGCTTGAGAAGGCATCCATAGGAGAAGGGTCAAACGGAGTTGTTGGAACACCAACAACGAAAAGAATAAACTTGATATGGTCTTATGGAATACATCTAAAATTATGAGGTGACAACCAGCCACTTACGGGAAAAGAATTGGGTTGATATGAACGAGGAGACGAGAAACTTATTTCACCGGAAGGGTAGATGAAGAACTTGGATCATATATGAGCACCATAAATAGCAACGATCCTTAGGGAAGGTTTTAGGTGAAATATAACCCAAGATAACTCCAATGACGAGATTGATGTATTTAAAATAACTCATTCTTGATAACTTGTGAAACATGAACCGCGGAGGGAAAATCATCAAGAATGACATAACACCATCTCAAATGATACGGTAGAAAGAATTGCACCCCAGATATAAGATGAAGAATGCTTGACCTCCTCTGAAAAGAATCTTGATGATCACTTCGAGAAGGAATTAAATCATTGGTGAACCATCATGTAGAACCTTCATGAAGAACTCCGGTAGTAAAAGAATGATCAAGCGAGAGGAAAGAAAAGTTGAAAAACACAAGGTGAAGACTTGCAATGATTAGGTGGATCTCCGTGGTGAAATAATTGAAAAAAGTTGGACCTCCGGGAAAAAGAGAAGATGAAACAATTGAAATCAGGAATTTGATGAGCCTCCGGAATAGAGAATTGAGTTCACTCGATGAAACAAGAATAAGAATTACATTATGCTTATCCTTCACCAATTAAATTGATGACAAACAACGGATTTAACATATTAATTATTCTCGTAGAGAAAATTAAGAGAGATATAACATGAACTTGAGAATGTCTTCCACGAACCCCCGTTAGGATTTGGAAGAACGAATGAATTGATATGATAACCAAGGAAGAGAGATCTTGAACGAACCACCGTAAGAATTGAAAAAGAACGAAGTAAAGGGAAGAATCACCGGGTAAGAATTGTGAAATGAACGAAGATACTTGAGACAATCTAGGTACATGAGAACGAAGGGATCACGAACTGATTAGAGATCACTTGAACGATGCACCGGTAAGATTGGAGAATGATAACTGAAAGCTGAGAATGAATCACTCTGAGATGATGGGCTCCGGAGAATCAAACTGAAAAGACTCCTGACTTGCTCCGGAAGGATGAAAAGAATTGTCAAATTGAAAAACAATTATGAGAGGATGGCAGCAATCTAGAACCATGAATCTTGAAGAGAACGGATAAGATATGGAGGTAAAACTCTTATTCGATCTTCAAAATCTGAGAATGACGATGAGAAATACCAACAAATTGTTGAGATACTCCGGGATGAAAATTAGAAAGGTTGAACCAATGATTAAAAGAAATGAAAGATCTTGGAGAAAGGCATTTTGACTGATGACAATTCATTCTTACGTCCAACTTCGAAAAGAATTTTAAGGATAGCTCCGGGAGAATTAGAAGAGTCAGTTAAGATCCTGGAAAAAGACCTGTGGGTTAGGGCCCACTCAAAAGAAAACACCGTTGAAAAGATTACTTGAAGAGGAGAATCCACCGGTTGAAATAAATGGCCAGAATGAGATAACCATCTCGAAAGAGCTTGAACGAATGCAGAGTGGAAACACGAATCTTCGAGATATCATCAGCACTCCAGAACAAATGAATAGCGAGAGGTGAATGAATATGAGGTGCACCGGCATGAGAAGGTATTTGAAACGAGTAAAAAAAGATCAACAAAGCATGAATTGGATCCACCAGAGAAGAAAATGAGTGAAGAGTGACGAACTTGAAGCTCCGTTAGAATCTTCATGAGAATCACCAGGTAAGAACATGAAGGAAAAGAATGGAGAGACTTCACATGAATAAAAGGATAGTTGATTAAGAAATCCGAGTCCTTGAAGAAACAAGGGTGGGAGGGTGGGAAAACAAAGGCAACTTGGGGCGAATGAAACAAACGTTGTTGAGAAGAACTGATAATTGATCTTACGGATGGGGAGAATGATGGGATCATCTCGAAGAGAAGCACGCCGGTTGGAAAGAATTGACAAGGCAATTTCGATGATCAAAAAGGATTAGTATTCACATAGGAATATGAGAACACCACTTAGGGAAGGTATGGAATCAACACTTGACATTGAAGCAACCCGAATACCACAACTGAAAACAAAACAAAGGATTGGCTTGCAAAATAAGCTGGAACAAACATATGATAGAGATTTCGTCCGAAGTTTTCGTGGTGGGGCCCACACGGGCTCGATCGTACAGCACCATCATGTACAAGGCAGTGCACATGACATACGAAGCGTCCGCGAGTCAGCATAGCCAAGGACTCTTTAAGATGCAACGAGACCACTGTAAAACCAACCGTGGATAGGCGGACCACTAGACGTCGAACCCCAATTTCATATCATACATCTCTCGGAGAAATATCCTAAGAGCTACTTGAATTCCCACTTATAAACTCCCGAACCTTTCCGGTTATGCAATCAGGTGTTGGGGATACAAGGGAAGCATAATATCTCACCCAAAGCTAGCAAATCCTACATCCAGCTGTATCCATCCTTCAACACATAACCAAGAAACCATCGGAAATCGTTTACCTCAACCTTCGAAAAGCATCCGTTATACGAGTTATGACAGTACTCCCGAACTCCCGCCCCAGTACTGGGTGCCGTCGAGGTTATCTCACCAACAACTGCATAAAAGAGATTTTTGATGTCGGCGAAAGTCGGGTATTCCATAACTGCAACGATAAAATTGTGATGACAACACCTCGGAGCTCAACTCCCCGGGACACTGCCACAACCCCTAAATGTCAGGAGGCACCAAGAACAATGTTCTCGTCACAAAACCATCGGAACGATTCCAAGATACCCGCGTGATCCTAAAAAAAATTAGTGAAATTTGAGAAGAGAATAGTCAAAACTCTACGCCAGGATGCCTCACCAGGGCGACGAAGGGACTGAGGAGTAAAAAGAAGTCCTACTCTCCGATATATATAATCCTAAATGACTCAAAACATTTTTCTAGACTCAACAACGCCAACGATTCGATCAAGCAGGGGGCTCCTAAGGTCGGGGAAGGCTCTGATACCAACTTGTAACGCCCTCGATGTGGCTATATCTCCCACGTGTCGAAGCACGACTTAGAGGCATAACCGCATTGAAAGCAATGTCGCAAGTGAGGCAATCTTCATGCAACCCATGTAATACATAAGGGAAAGAGATACCTAGTTGGCTTACAATCGCCACTTCACACAATACATGAATGAAGCATTACATCATCCAGATACAATCAAGATCCGACTACGGAACCAAAATAAAAGAAGACAACCCCAAATGCTACACAGATCCCCGATCGTCCCAACTGGGCTCCACTACTGATCAACTGGAAACGAAACAACATAGCGAACGTAATATTCATCGAGCTCCTCCTTGAGCTTGGTTGCTTCACCTGCATGGTTCAACGGCACCTGCAAGCTGGTTTTGGAAGTAAACTGTGAGTCACGGGGACTCAGCAATCTCACACCTTCGCGATTAAGACTATTTAAGCTTATGGGTAGGTAAAAGGTATGTGAGGTGGAGCTGCAGCAAGCACTAGCATATGTGGTGGCTAACATACGCAAAAGAGAGCGAGAAGAGAAGGCAAAGCACGGCCGAGAAAACTATGATCAAGAAGTGATCCTAGAGCAACCTACGTCAAGCATAACACCAACACCGTGTTCACTTCCCGGATGATGCATTTTAATTAAGTTAAGTTTCAGGTTTTCTACAACCGGACATTAACAAATACCCATTTGCCCATAACCGTGGGCACGGCTTTCGAAAGTTCAAAACCCTGCAGGGGTGTCCCAACTTAGCCCATCACAAGCTCTCACGGTCAACGAAGGATATTCCTTCTCTCAAAACAATCCGATCAGACTCGGCATCCCGGTTACAAGACATCCTCGACAATGGTAAAACAAATCCAGCAACACCGCCCGAATGTGCCGACAAATCCCGATAGGAGCTGCACATATCTCGTTCTTAGGGCACACTCAGATGAGACATCCTACGAGTAAAACCAACCCTCAAGTTACCCCGAGGTGGCCCCGCAGTCTACTCGGTCGGACCAACACTCAGAGGAGCACTGGCCCAGGGGGGTTTAATAAAGATGACCCTTGAGTCTGCAGAACCCAAGGGAAAGAAAAGGCTAGGTGGCGAATGGTAAAACCAATGTTGGGCATTGCTGGAGGAGTTTTATTCAAGGTGAACTGTCAAGGGGTTCCCATTATAACCCAACCGTGTAAGGAACGCAAAATCCGGGAACATAACACCGATATGACGGAAACTAGGGCGGAAAGAGTGGAACAAAACACCAGGCATAAGGCCGAGCCTTCCACCCTTTACCAAGTATATAGATGCATTAATTAAATAAGAGATATTGTGATATCCCAACAAATATCCATGTTCCAACAAGGAACAAACTCCAATCTTCACCTGCAACTAACAACGCTATAAGAGGGGCTGAGCAAAGCGGTAACATAGCCAAACAACGGTTTGCTAGGACAAGGTGGGTTAGAGGCTTGACATGGCAATATGGGAGGCATGATATGTTGGAAATATGCCCTAGAGGCAATAATAAAAGCATTATTATTATATTTCTTTGTTCATGATAATTGTCTTTATTCATGCTATAACTGTATTATCCGGAAATCGTAATACACGTGTGAATACATAGACCATAATATGTCCCTAGTAAGCCTCTAGTTGACTAGCTCGTTGATCAACAGATAGTCATGATTTCCTGGCTATGGACATTGGATGTCATTGATAACGGGATCACATCATTAGGAGAATGATGTGATGGACAAGACCCAATCCTAAGCATAGTACAAAGATCGTGTAGTTCGTTTGCTAGAGCTTTTCCAATGTCAAGTATCTTTTCCTTTGACCATGAGATCGTGTAACTCCCGGATACCGTAGGAGTGCTTTGGGTGTATCAAACGTCACAACGTAACTGGGTGACTATAAAGGTGCATTACAGGTATCTCCGAAAGTGTCTGTTGGGTTGACACGGATCGAGACTGGGATTTGTCACTCCATATAACGGAGAGGTATCACTGGGCCCACTCGGTAATGCATCATCATTATGATCTCAAGGTGACCAAGTGGTTGATCACAGGATCATGCATTACGGTACGAGTAAAGTGACTTGCCGGTAACGAGATTGAACAAGGTATTGGGATACCGACGATCGAGTCTCGGGCAAGTAACATACCGATTGACAAAGGGAATTGTATACGGGGTTGATTAATCCTCGACATCGTGGTTCATCCGATGAGATCATCGTGGAGCATGTGGGAGCCATCATGGGTATCCAGATCCCGCTGTTGGTTATTGACCGGAGAGTCGTCTCGGTCATGTCTGCTTGTCTCCCGAACCCGTAGGGTCTACACACTTAAGGTTCGGTGACGCTAGGGTTGTGAAGATATGTATATGCAGTAATCCGAATGTTGTTCGGAGTCCCGGATGAGATCCCGGACGTCACGAGGAGTTCCGGAATGGTCCGGAGGTAAAGAATTATATATAGGAAGTGCTGTTTCGGCCATCGGGACAAGTTTCGGGGTTATCGGTATTGTACCGGGACCACCGGAGGGGTCCCGGGGGCCCACCGGGTGGGGCCACCTGTCCCGGGGGGCCACATGGGCTGTAGGGGGTGCGCCTTGGCCTATATGGGCCAAGGGCACCAGCCCTACTAGGCCCATGCGCCTAGGGTTTCCACCACGGAGGAGTCCAAGTGGTGGAAGGCACCCCGAGGTGCCTTGGGGGGGAGGGAAACCTCCCCTTGGCAGCCGCACCTAGGAGATTGGATCTCCTAGGCTGCGCACCACCCCCCCTTGGCCATCCTATATATAGTAGGGGAGAGGAGGGATTTCATACCTCAGCCTTTGGTGCTTCCTCTCTCCCCGTTACGTCTCTCTCTCGCAGTATAGGCGAAGCCCTGCTACTGTGACGCCCTGCATCCACCACCACGCCGTCGTGCTGCTGGATCTTCATCAACCTCTCTTCCCCCCTTGCTGGATCAAGAAAGGAGGAGACGTCATCCGTTCCGTACGTGTGTTGAACGCGGAGGCACCGTCCGTTCGGTGCTAAGATCATCGGTGATTTGAATCACGTCGTGTTCGACTACATCATCCCCGTTCTTTGAACGCTTCTGCTCGCGATCTACAAGGTACGTAGATGCATCTAATCACTCGTTGCTAGATGAACTCCTAGATGGATCTTGGTGAGACCGTAGGAAAATTTTTGTTTTCTGCAACATTCCCCAACAGTGGCATCATGAGCTAGGTCTATGCGTAGTTCTCTTGCACGAGTAGAACACAAAGTAGTTGTGGGCGTTGATTTTGTTCAATATACTTGCCGTTACTAGTCTTATCTTGATTCGGCGGCATCGTGGGATGAAGCGGCCCGGACCGACCTTACACGTATTCTTACATGAGACAGGTTCCACCGACTGACATGCACTAGTTGCATAAGGTGGCCAGCGGGTGTCTGTCTCTCCTACTTTAGTCGGATCGGATTCGATGAAAAGGGTCCTTATGAAGGGTAAATAGCAATTGGCATATCACGTTGTGGTCTTTGCGTAGGTAAGAAACGTTCTTGCTAGAAACCCATACCAGCCACGTAAAACATGCAAACAACAATTAGAGGACGTCTAACTTGTTTTTGCAGGGTATGCTATGTGATGTGATATGGCCAAAAGGATGTGATGAATGATATATGTGATGTATGAGATTGATCATGTTCTTGTACAAGGAATCACGACTTACATGTCGATGAGTATGACGATCTACAAGGATGATCATGGAGCCCCAAGATGGAGATCAAAGGAGCTATGTGATATTGGCCATATCATGTCACTATTATTATTTGATTACATGTGATGTTTATCATGTTTTGCATCTTGTTTACTTAAAACGACGGTAGTAAATAAGATGATCCCTTACAACAATTTCAAGAAGTGTTCTCCCCTAACTGTGCACCGTTGCTACAGTTCGTCGCTTCGAAGCACCACGTGTTAATCGGGTGTGATAGATCCTTTCGTTCACATACAACGGGTGTAAGAAGTTTTACACATGCAAAAACACTTAGGGTTAACTTGACGAGCCTAAGCATGTGAAGACATGGCCTCGGAACACAGAGACCGAAAGGTCGAACACGAGTCGTATGGAAGATACGATCAACATGGAGATGTTCACCGACGATGACTAGTCCGTCTCACGTGTTAATCGGACACGGATTAGTTGACTTGGATCGTGTAACACTTAGATGACTAGAGGGATGTCTAATCTGAGTGGGAGTTCATTAATAATTTGATTAGATGAACTTAATTATCATGAACTTAGTCTAAAATCTTTACAATATGTCCTGTAGATCAAATGGCCAACGTTGTATTCAATTTCAATGCGTTCCTAGAGAAAACCAAGCTGAAAGACGATGGCAGCAACTATACGGACTGGGTCCGGAACCTGAGGATCATCCTCATAGCTGCCAAGAAAGATTATGTCCTACAAGCACCGCTAGGTGATCCACCCGTCCCACAGAACCAAGACGCTATGAACGCTTGGCAGACACGTACTGATGACTACTCCCTCGTTCAGTGCGGCATGCTTTATAGCTTAGAGCCGGGGCTCCAAAAGCGTTTTGAGAGACATGGAGCATATGAGATGTTCGAAGAGCTAAAAATGGTTTTTCAAGCTCATGCCCGGATCGAGAGATACGAAGTCTCCGATAAATTCTTCAGCTGTAAGATGGAGGAAAATAGTTCTGTCAGTGAGCACATACTCACTATGTCTGGGTTGCATAACCGCTTGACTCAGTTGGGAGTTAATCTCCCGGATGACGCGGTCATTGACAGAATCCTCCAGTCGCTTCCACCAAGCTACAAGAGCTTTGTGATGAACTTCAATATGCAGGGGATGGTAAAGACCATTCCTGAAGTATTTGCTATGCTGAAATCAGCAGAGGTAGAAGTCAAGAAGGAACATCAAGTGTTGATGATGAATAAAACCACTAAGTTCAAGAAGGGCAAGGGTAAAAAGAACTTCAAGAAGGACGGCAAGGAAGTTGCTGCGCCCGGCAAGCAAGCTGTCGGGGAGAAGTCAATGAATGGACCCAAGCCTGAGACAGAGTGCTTTTATTGCAAAGGGAAGGGTCACTGGAAGCGGAACTGCCCTAAATACTTAGCGGATAAGAAGGCCGGCAACACCAAAGGTATATTTGATATACATGTGATTGATGTGTACCTTACCAGTACTCGTAGTAACTCCTGGGTATTTGATACCGGTGTCGTTACTCATATTTTTAACTCACCACAGGAGCTGCGGAATAAACGGAAGCTGGAGAAGGATGAGGTGACGATGCGCGTCGGGAATGGTTCCAAGGTCGATGTGATCGCCGTCGGCACGCTACCTCTACATTTACCTACGGGATTAGTTATAAACCTCAATAATTGTTATTTAGTGCCATGTCTGAGCATGAACATTGTATCAGGATCTCGTTTAATACGAGATGGCTACTCATTTAAATCCGAGAATAATGGTTGTTCTATTTATATGAGAGATATGTTTTATGGTCATGCTCCGATAGTCAATGGTTTATTCTTAATGAATCTCGAGCGTATTACTACACATATTCATAGTGTGAATACCAAAAGATGTAAAGTTGATAATGATAGTCCCACATACTTGTGGCACTGCCGCCTTGGTCACATAGGTGTCAAACGCATGAAGAAGCTCCATGCAGATGGACTTTTAGAATCTCTTGGTTATGAATCATTTGACACGTGCGAACCATGCCTCATGGGAAAAATGACCAAGACTCCGTTCTCAGGAACAATGGAGCGAGCAACCAACTTATTGGAAATCATACATACTGATGTGTGCGGTCCAATGAGTGTTGAGGCTCGCGGTGGCTATCGTTATGTTCTCACCCTCACTGATGACTTAAGTAGATATGGGTATGTCTACTTAATGAAACACAAGTCTGAAACCTTTGAAAAGTTCAAGGAATTTCAGAGTGAAGTTGAGAATCAACGTGACAGGAAAATCAAGTTTCTACAATCAGATCGTGGAGGAGAATACTTGAGTCACGAATTTGGCACACACTTAAGAAAATGTGGAATAGTTTCACAACTAACGCCGCCTGGAACACCTCAGCGTAATGGTGTGTCCGAACGTCGTAATCGCACTTTATTAGATATGGTGCGATCTATGATGTCTCTTGCCGATTTACCGTTATCTTTTTGGGGCTATGCTTTAGAGACTGCCGCATTCACTTTAAATAGGGCTCCGTCGAAATCCGTTGAGACGACACCGTATGAATTATGGTTTGGGAAGAAACCTAAGCTGTCGTTTCTAAAAGTTTGGGGATGCGATGCTTATGTCAAGAAACTTCAACCTGAAAAGCTCGAACCCAAGTCGAAAAAATGCGTCTTCATAGGATACCCTAAAGAAACTTATGGGTATACCTTCTACCTCAGATCCGAAGGCAAGATCTTTGTTGCCAGGAATGGATTCTTTCTAGAGAAAGAGTTTCTCTCGAAAGAAGTAAGTGGGAGGAAAGTAGAACTTGATGAAGTATTGCCTCTTGAACCGGTAAATGGCGCAACTCAAGAAAATGTTCCTGAGGTGCCTGCACCGACTAGAGAGGAAGTTATTAATGATGATCAAGATACTTCTGATCAAGCTCCTACTGAAATTCGAAGGTCCACAAGGACACGTTCCGCACCAGAGTGGTACGGCAACCCTGTCTTGGAAATCATGTTGTTAGACAACGGTGAACCTTCGAACTATGAAGAAGCGATGGCGGGACCGGATTTCGACAAATGGCTAGAAGCCATGAAATCCGAGATAGGATCCATGTATGAAAACGAAGTATGGACTTTGACTGACTTGCCCGTTGAACGGCGAGCCATAGAAAATAAATGGATCTTTAAGAAGAAGACAGACGCGGATGGTAATGTGACCATCTATAAAGCTAGGCTTGTCGCTAAGGGTTATCGACAAGTTCAAGGAATTGACTACGATGAGACTTTCTCACCGGTAGCGAAGCTAAAGTCCGTCCGAATCATGTTAGCAATTGCCGCATTCTACGATTATGAGATATGGCAAATGGACGTCAAAACGGCATTCCTTAATGGTTTCCTTAAGGAAGAGTTGTATATGATGCAGCCGGAAGGTTTTGTCGATCCTAAGAATGCTGACAAGGTGTGCAAGCTCCAACGCTCGATTTATGGGCTGGTGCAAGCATCTCGAAGTTGGAACATTCGCTTTGATGAGATGATCAAAGCGTTTGGGTTTACGCAGACTTATGGAGAAGCCTGCGTTTGCAAGAAAGTGAGTGGGAGCTCTGTAGCATTTCTCATACTATATGTAGATGACATACTTTTGATGGGAAATGATATAGAACTCTTGGACAGCATCAAGGCCTACTTGAATAAAAGTTTTTCCATGAAGGACCTTGGAGAAGCTGCTTATATATTAGGCATCAAGATCTACAGAGATAGATCAAGACGCCTCATAGGTCTTTCACAAAGCACATACCTTGATAAGATTTTGAAGAAGTTCAAAATGGATCAGTCCAAGAAAGGGTTCTTGCCTGTTTTGCAAGGTATGAAATTGAGCTCAGCTCCCGACCACGGCAGAAGAGATAGAAGAGATGAGTGTCATCCCCTATGCCTCAGCCATAGGTTCTATTATGTATGCCATGCTGTGTACCAGACCTGATGTAAACCTTGCCGTAAGTTTGGTAGGAAGGTACCAAAGTAATCCCGGCAAGGAACACTGGACAGCAGTCAAGAATATCCTGAAGTACCTGAAAAGGACTAGGGAAATGTTTCTCGTTTATGCAGGTGACGAAGAGCTCGTCGTAAAGGGTTACGTCGACGCTGGCTTCGACACAGATCTGGATGACTCTAAGTCACAAACCGGATACGTGTATATGTTGAATGGTGGAGCAGTGAGCTGGTGCAGCTGCAAACAAAGCGTCGTGGCGGGATCCACATGTGAAGCGGAGTACATGGCAGCCTCGGAGGCAGCACATGAAGCTATATGGGTGAAGGAGTTCATCACCGACCTAGGAGTCATACCCAATGCGTCGGGGCCAATCAAAATCTTTTGTGACAACACTGGAGCTATTGCACTTGCCAAGGAGCCCAGGTTTCACAGGAAGACAAGGCACATCAAGCGTCGCTTCAACTCCAGTCGTGAAAATGTTCAAGATGGAGACATAGAAATTTGTAAAGTACATACGGACCTGAATATAGCAGATCCGTTGACTAAACCTCTCCCTAGGGCAAAACATGATCAACACCAGAATTCCATGGGTGTTCGATTCATCACAATGTAACTAGATTATTGACTCTAGTGCAAGTGGGAGACTGTTGGAAATATGCCCTAGAGGCAATAATAAAAGCATTATTATTATATTTCTTTGTTCATGATAATTGTCTTTATTCATGCTATAACTGTATTATCCGGAAATCGTAATACACGTGTGAATACATAGACCATAATATGTCCCTAGTAAGCCTCTAGTTGACTAGCTCGTTGATCAACAGATAGTCATGATTTCCTGGCTATGGACATTGGATGTCATTGATAACGGGATCACATCATTAGGAGAATGATGTGATGGACAAGACCCAATCCTAAGCATAGTACAAAGATCGTGTAGTTCGTTTGCTAGAGCTTTTCCAATGTCAAGTATCTTTTCCTTTGACCATGAGATCGTGTAACTCCCGGATACCGTAGGAGTGCTTTGGGTGTATCAAACGTCACAACGTAACTGGGTGACTATAAAGGTGCATTACAGGTATCTCCGAAAGTGTCTGTTGGGTTGACACGGATCGAGACTGGGATTTGTCACTCCATATAACGGAGAGGTATCACTGGGCCCACTCGGTATTGCATCATCATTATGAGCTCAAGGTGACCAAGTGGTTGATCACGGGATCATGCATTACGGTACGAGTAAAGTGACTTGCCGGTAACGAGATTGAACAAGGTATTGGGATACCACGATCGAGTCTCGGGCAAGTAACATACCGATTGACAAAGGGAATTGTATACGGGGTTGATTAATCCTCGACATCGTGGTTCATCCGATGAGATCATCGTGGAGCATGTGGGAGCCATCATGGGTATCCAGATCCCGCTGTTGGTTATTGACCGGAGAGTCGTCTCGGTCATGTCTGCTTGTCTCCCGAACCCGTAGGGTCTACACACTTAAGGTTCGGTGACGCTAGGGTTGTGAAGATATGTATATGCAGTAATCCGAATGTTGTTCGGAGTCCCGGATGAGATCCCGGACGTCACGAGGAGTTCCGGAATGGTCCGGAGGTAAAGAATTATATATAGGAAGTGCTGTTTCGGCCATCGGGACAAGTTTCGGGGTTATCGGTATTGTACCGGGACCACCGGAGGGGTCCCGGGGGCCCACCGGGTGGGGCCACCTGTCCCGGGGGGCCACATGGGCTGTAGGGGGTGCGCCTTGGCCTATATGGGCCAAGGGCACCAGCCCTACTAGGCCCATGCGCCTAGGGTTTCCACCACGGAGGAGTCCAAGTGGTGGAAGGCACCCCGAGGTGCCTTGGGGGGGAGGGAAACCTCCCCTTGGCAGCCGCACCTAGGAGATTGGATCTCCTAGGCTGCGCACCACCCCCCCTTGGCCATCCTATATATAGTAGGGGAGAGGAGGGATTTCATACCTCAGCCTTTGGTGCTTCCTCTCTCCCCGTTACGTCTCTCTCTCGCAGTATAGGCGAAGCCCTGCTACTGTGACGCCCTGCATCCACCACCACGCCGTCGTGCTGCTGGATCTTCATCAACCTCTCTTCCCCCCTTGCTGGATCAAGAAAGGAGGAGACGTCATCCGTTCCGTACGTGTGTTGAACGCGGAGGCACCGTCCGTTCGGTGCTAAGATCATCGGTGATTTGAATCACGTCGTGTTCGACTACATCATCCCCGTTCTTTGAACGCTTCCGCTCGCGATCTACAAGGTACGTAGATGCATCTAATCACTCGTTGCTAGATGAACTCCTAGATGGATCTTGGTGAGACCGTAGGAAAATTTTTGTTTTCTGCAACGTTCCCCAACATGATAAGCAAGTGGTAGGTATCGCAGCATAGGCATAGCAAAAGAGCGGGCATCTAGCAAGCAAAGATAGAAGTGATTTCGAGAGTATGGTCATCTTGCCTGAGATCCCGCAAGGAAGAAGAACGAGTCCATGAAGAAGACAAATGGACGAATTCGAACGAATCCTCACAAACGCAACATTATCGGAACCAACCCGAAGAAGCAACATCGGAAAGCGAGCAAACAACATAGTAAACAACCACCACATAATCATGGCACGAAGCGCAAACAAGTATGAGCATGTCCGGTTTAATGAAGCATGGCATGTCAAAGTGCACAAACAATCCTACAAATTAAGTGGAGCTCAACATGCAACTCCGTTGCATATTGACGAAACACCACATTCAAGTTATTAAGTTCGATCTCGTTTATGTACCCAACAATATTAAATGTTGTTAAACATGGCAAGAGGGTGAAGCAAAGTAAAACTACCTATCTAGTCAAGTTTAAATGAGGCCGGAAACAACGAACAACAATTCCGATAAATCCACATATGCATATTTTAGGTTTGGTACTGTTCTGCCCTAAACCATATTTTAGAGTTGTTAAACATGAAAGCAAGTACACCATGTTAAACTAGGCATTTTTCTACCCCATTTACATATAAAGTTTGTTAGGTTTGGAGCTACGGTTATTTAACTATGAATTAAATCATTTTAACATGACATAGGGGAAAATTTAACCAAGCCGCATTTTAAACATTTTTAAACATAGATGAAAGTGACATATTATGAAACTAGAGAAAATTCTAAGCATGTTTCATATATAATGTTTTAACATATGATGCACGGTTGTTGAGTTATTATATGCATGAAACAGGATGGTTTTTCTATAAAACTGTTGTCTCTGGAAAAATAGGAAAAACGTTATACGAAAAAAACAAGAAACAGGCCGTCTTTGTTGGCCCAACAGAGCGTAGAGGGTTTGGGCGTGGCTGCTGACATGGGCCACGGTCCAGTTCAGTGGAGGAGGCAGGCCGCGAAGGACATGCCGGCCTGGAGGCGCGGTCAACGCGGGCGGGACGAGGCGCGCTGCTCTCGTTTTGGAAGCAGAGGACGCAGGCGGCGGAGGACCTGGCGCTGGTGTCTCCCGGCGACGAGGATGGGGCGGATCCAGGTGGAGGCGACTAGGAACAGGGCGCAGGCGCGGATCCGACGGCGGGGGTTCCATTCTCAGCGCCGGAATGGAGGCGGGATGCACCGGCAGGAGAGCTTGGAGCTTCGAGTGGTTCGGGCACAATGCAGATGCAGAGGAGGTTGGCTCCGAGGCGGATGGGCGCGGAGGAGGTCCCTGGCGGCGGGGCTTGGAGAGCTTGGCATCGAGGAAGGAGCTCCACTCCAGCGAACTCCCATGGCGGCGGTGGTTCCTGTAGGGCGGCGTCACTGGTGAGGAGCAGATAGAGAGGGAGAAATGGATGGAGAAGAAACATGTGAGGAAGAGGAGCAACGGGGAGCGCTTGACCTGGCGGGGGGATTGGCAAGGCTCGTCGACGGTTAGAGCTTTGGTGGCCGGGGCTCCTCTCCTGTTGGGCTCGAGCGAGGCAACGAGGAGGAGGCAGGCGCGAGGGGATCATCGGCTTCGGTTGCTGCTGCTGTGATTTGGGCGGCGCTGAAAAATAGGGAGGGGTTGGAGAGGATTTGGATCGGGAGGAGTGCGGCTCTGGTTGGCTGGGCGATGGATCGAGGGAGATTGAGTGAGGGGATCCCGAGAGGATTAGTGGTGGCGGCCGAGAGGGATGGATGGGACAACTCCCCTAGAAATTAGGGTTGACTATTTATATAGGTAGGTTGGTTAGGTTAGGGGCTACTCGGTCCATCCGATCGTAATCGGACGATCGCCAATAAATATGTTAGGAAGCTCAATTAACAAAACGGAGACGTTTTTTAGATGTTTGGGGATGATCCGGACACAACGGTGACGACTGCTCGGGTCGGGTCCAGGACAACATATCGGACGCGCGCGCGAGGAGGGCCGCGGGCTGACGAGAGAGGTTAGGTTGGGCCTGGCGGTAGGTAGTGGACTGTGCGGAAGGCCTCAGGCTGAGAAAAGAGAAGAGAGAAGAGAGAGGCCCGGCGACTGTTTCCGGAGACCGAAAACGTCCGATGATAGACCGGCTATACTGCCGCTATAGTTTAACGGTTAGGCTATCAAACGAACTCCGAATGCGATGAAACTTGACAGGCGGTCTATCTACACTATACTAAGACCACACGCCAACTTTCAACCCAATCTGAGAACATTTTCCGGCCACTTATAAAATACTATTTCGGACATGCCGCGGGCGCGTGCAAGTGTGTCTGGGCTCAGAACGGACAACGAACGGAACGAGGAGACCGGGACGGATGCAAGTTTTGAAAACATGATGATGCAATGCGGATGATGACATGGCAAGATGCAACACGCAAGCAAAAGACAAGGCAACAACAGCGAATAACTAGAAGACACCTGGCATATCGGTCTCGGGGCGTCACATGATCATACCTAGATATTCTCATAACTATGCTCAATTCTGTCAATTGCTCAACAGTAATTTGTTCACCCATCGTAAATACTTATGCTCTTGAGAGAAGCCACTAGTGAAACCTATGGCCCCCGGGTCTATCTTCCATCATATTAATCTTCCAATACTTAGTTATTTCCTTTGCCATTTATTTTACTTTGCATCTTTATCATAAAAATACCAAAAATATTATCTTATCATATCTATCAGATCTCACTCTCGTAAGTGACCGTGTAGGGATTGACAACCCCTTATCGCATTGGTTGCAAGGATTTATTTGTTTGTGTAGGTGTGAGGGACTTGTGCGCGGCCTCCTACTGGATTGATACCTTGGTTCTCAAAAATTGAGGGAAATACTTACGCTACTTTGCTGCATCACCCTTTCCTCTTCAAGGGAAAACCAACGTAAGTGCTCAAGAGGTAGCAATAACCAGCATAGATTTGGCATACTTCTTATTCTTCTTGAAAAGATTAAGAGAGAGAGATAGCGCAAACTCAATGAACCACCGGTAGGTTTAAAAGAACGAGCGAAGAAAACGAACGCATCACCAGGAAGAATTGGAAAATGAATGAAGATACTTGAGGGAAATTAAATCCATGAGAACGAAGAGATCATGAACCGATTAGAGGATATTTGAACGATGCACCTGTCGGTAGAATTGGGGAATGAGAGCTGAATGTTGAGAATGAATAAATCATCTAAAATGATGGCCTCCGGAGAATCAAACTGAAAATACTCCTAAATTGCTCCGGATGGGTGAAAAGAATTCTCACAATCGAAAACAATTATGAGAGGATGGCATGAAGCTAGAACCATGAATCTTCACGAGAACATATAGGATTGAAGAGAAACTCTTCCTCGAACTTCAAAATCCGAGGATGACGACGGGAAACACCATCAAGAATTGTTGATACACTCCGGAATGAAAATTAGAAAGGTTGAACCAATGATGAAAAGAATTTGAAAGATATTGGAGAAAACATATGACTGATGACAATTCATTCTTACGTCAAACTTTGAGAGAATTTGAGAATAACTCCGGGAAAATAAGGAGAGTCGGGTAAGATCCTGGGAAAAGACCTGTGGGTTAGGGCCCACTCCAAAGAAACACCGTTGAAGAGATTGCTTGAAAAGAGATATTGCACTGGTTGGATTAAATGGCTTGAATAAGGTAACATCTTCAAAAGAACTTGAGCGAATTGAGAATGGAAACTTGAATCTTCTGAGATATCTTCCGCACTTCGGATATGAATAGAGAGAGATGAATGATTAAGAGGAGCACCGGCATGGGAAAACATTTGAAACGAGGAAAAGATATGATCGACAAAGCTTGACTTGAATCCACCGGAGAAGAAAACGAGGGAAGAGTGATGAACTTGAGGCTTCCTTAGTATCTTCCTGAGAATCACCGGATAAGCATATTGACGGAAAAGAATGGAGAGACTTCCCATCAATAAGATGGATATTTGATTAAGAAATATGAGTCCTCGAAGAAAAAGGGGTGGGTGGGCGGGAAAACAAAGGCAACTTGGGGACAGATGAAACGAACAACATTGGGAAAAACCGAGAGGTGATCTTGCGGATGTTGACATGATCGGATCCACTTGAAGAGAAAAACATCGGTTGGGAAAGAATTGGCATGACCACCTTGATGATCCAGAAGGATTAGTACTCTCATAGAAATATGAGAGCATCGCTTAGGAAAGGTATGGAATCAACACTTGACATCGAAGCAACTCGAATACCACAAATAAAAGAAAACAAAGGATTGGCTTGCAAAATAAGCCGGAAACAAACATATGATAGATCCCTATCGTATCATGTGTCTGTTGGAAAGACATTCTAGGAGCTACTTGAATTCCCACTTATAAACTCCCGAAACTTTCTGGTTATGCAACCAGGTGTTGGGGATACAGGGGAAGCATAATATCTCACCCAAACTAACAATTCCTACATCCAGTTGTATCCATCCTTCAACACATAACCAAGAAACCTTCGGAAATCATGTACCTCAACCTTCGAAAAGCATCCGTTATACGAGTTATGGCAATACTCCCGAACTCCCGCCCCAGTACTGGGTGGCGTCGAGGTTATCTCACCAACAACTGCATAAAAGAGATTTTCGATGTGGATGAACTCAGGTATTACAGAACTGCAACGATAAAATTGTGACGACAACACCTCGGAGCTCAACTCCCCGGGACACTGCCACAACCCCTAAATGTCAGGAGGCACCAAGAACAATGTTCTCATCACAAGACTATCGGAACAATTCCAAGATACCCGCGTGATCCTAAAAAAATCATGAAATTTGAGAAGAGAAGAGTCAAAACTTCTGCGTCAGGAGGCCTCACCAGAGTGACGAAGGGACTGAGAAGTAAAAAGAATCCTACTCTCTGATATATATAATCCTAAGACTCAAAACATTTTGTTCTAGACTCAACAACGTCAGCGATTCGATCAAGCAGGTGGCTCCTAAGTCGGGGATGGCTCTGATTACCAACTTGTAACACCCACAATGCGGCTATATCTCCCACGTGTCGGGGCACGAATTAGAGGCATAGCCGCATGGTAGGTCTGTCGCAAGAGGGGTAATCTTTACACATCCCATGTACTGAATAATAAAGGGATAAAGAGTCGGCTTACAATCAAGTAATCCATACATCATTCAAAGTACAATCAAAGGTCTAACGACGGAACCAAAATAAAGAAAGACAACCCCAAATGCTAGATCCCCGTTCGCCCCAACTGGGCTCCACTACTGATCATCAGGAAAGGAAACATAATAGCGACCCAAATCTTCATCGAAATCCCACTTGAGTTCGGTAGCATCGCCTGCACTGCTATCGTCGGCACCTCCAACTGTTTGGAAGTATCTGTGAGTCACGGGGACTCAGCAATCTCACACCCGCGAGATCGAGACTATTTAAGCTTAAGGGTAGTAAAGGGTAGTGAGGTGGAGCTGCAGCAAGCACTAGCTTATATGGTGGCCAACATACGCAAATAAGAGCGAGAAGAGAAGCAACGCATGGTCGAGAAGCTATAAGTGATCAAGAAGTGATCCTGAAACTACTTACGTTCAAACATAACACAAGGCCGTGTTCTCTTCCCGGACTCCACCGAAAAGAGACCATCACAGCTACACACACGGTTGATTCATTTTAATTAAGTTAAGTGTCAAGTTCTCTACAACTGGATATTAACAAATACCCATCTGCCACATAACCGCGGGCACGGCTCTTGAAAGTTTATACCCTGCAGGGGTGTCCCAACTTAGCCCATCACAAGCTCTCACGGTCAACGAAGGATATTCCTTCTCCCGGGAAGACCCGATCAGTCTCGGAATCCCGGTTACAAGACATTTCGACAATGGTAAAACAAGAACAGCAAAGCCACCCGATGTGCAGACAAATCCCGATAGGAGTCGCACATATCTCGTTCTCAGGGCAACACCGGATGAGACTAGCTACGAGTAAAACCAACCCTCAAGTTTCCCCGAGGTGGCCCCGCAGGCAGCTTGGTTCGGACCAACACTCAGAGGAGCACTAGCCCGGGGGGGTTTAAAATAAAGATGACCCTTGAGTCTGCAGAACCCAAGGGAAAGGTATATGGTGGTAGGTAGGAAAATGGTAAAACCAAGGTTGGGCCTTGCTGGAGGAGTTTTATTCAAAGCGAACTGTCAAGGGGTTCCCATAACACCCAACCGCGTAAGGAACGCAAAATCAAGGAACATAACACCGGTATGACGGAAACTAGGGCAGAAAGAGTGGAACAAAACACCAGGCATAAGGCCAAGCCTTCCACCCTTTACCAAGTATATAGATGCATAAAAGTAAATAAGATATAATAATGATATCCCAACAATATCCATGTTCCAACATGGAACAAACTTCATCTTCACCTGCAACTAGCAACGCTATAAGAGGGGCTGAGCAAAGCGGTGACATAGCCAAACAACGGTTTGCTAGGAAAGGTGGGTTAGAGGCTTGACATGGCAATATGGGAGGCATGATATAGCAAGTGGCAGGTTGCGTGGCATAGCAATAGAGCGAGCAACTAGCAAGCAAAGATAGAAGTGATTTCGAGGGTATGGTCATCTTGCCTGCAAAGTTCTCAGAGTTGTCGAAAGCTTGATCCTTGTTAGCGTACTTAACAGGTTCCTCGATCACGTACTCGTCTCCTGGCTCTACCCAAGTCAAGAACACAATCAAAGGACCAACAATCAATCACTGTGCAATGCACAAGCAACATGATGCAAAACATGGCATGATATGCAAGATTTGATATGCAATGCATATGCGTGCTTCGGAAGGGAAAGAAAGATCAAGGCATCAACTTGGAAAACCAAGTGTGCCGCTGGAAATATGAGATGATTTTGGGTGAAAACGATATAAAGATCGGCAAGCAAAACGAGAATGGCACAATTCTGCGTTTAACAGCACGATGCTACTTAGCATGCAACAAGAAACTAAGCTATTACACTCCAACATAACAACAAAGCATATGGCAGTGATTTACACAAGATGCTTGACAAAACATGAATATTGAGATACGGCTAAATCACACAAGAGCAGGTTCAAACAAGCATGGCAAAAGTGCAAAAGATAACAGCTTCACAGACTTAGTGAAAATACTAACATGTCAAAAACAACATCAGGAAGCACTATTTAGAGCAAGCAAACAACATGCTACAGGAACATATCATAGTAAAACAAGGCATGGCATGATTCTACTAAATGAATGGAAGAAAAGTCACTTACTGATCATGACCCAAAAAGTCACAAAAGATATGATGAAACCCATGTAAACATAGCAAGTTTTATTAACAGATTCAGACTTGGCAGAAAACAGAGCATGGCATAAACAGAATTACGAAGGCATCTTTGCGAGCTCAAACCACTCATCACAAAGCCTTGCATGACAAAACAAGCATACCAACAGCAAGATGACATGTGCATGAAGCTAACCATGGCAAGAGCAAGTTCATAGCATGCATGGATCACTAGCAACAACCATGGCAAAATTGATTAACATGTAAACATTTTGCCAGGAACATTTTATAGCAAAAGTAGAGCAAGAATAAGACATGCTAGGTTACTCCATAATTGCAAATAGGGGCTCCGATGCATAGAGCATAACCACTTGTTCAAACATCCTTACTGAAGTATCTCAAAACAAGCATGGATATCACTGTAGCATCAAGTTTACATGGCATAAAAATAACAGCAGGAAAAGACTTGGCAAAATCCTAAGTCCCTGAAAATAGCAGTATCACGAAGCCTAGTTTTCATGCTTGTGCTAGTCACCACATTGATCACAAAAATGCAAGACGAGCACCTCTGTAAAGATGGCATGTTGTAGATCAAAACACATGTAGAGCTCATGCTCATTTGAAGCACACATCAAATGTGACAAAAATGACAAATTAGCATGATATGATAAGTAACAACAGTTAACATTTATAGCACTCTTGCATCAATGATTAGGGCATCAAGATGAACTCAAACAAGCATGCCACAATGAAATGAAATGAAGATCATCTCACAATGAACATTTTGATATATCATATGCATGATTTGGATCAACGAGCATCGAGATATGACTTGTTGAAGTGGGTATGAAAATTACTGAGATTCCCGGGACTTCGTCGTTTTGAAAAAAAACAGGTGGGCGCTGAAAGCTAAAGTGTGCATCGGGCGAAGAATAGAGGGGGTTCGCTCACCAGATGGGCTCGACCCAGAGAGGAGGAAGCAGGTGGGCCTGACGGGCCGGATGCGGGGCGGGGCCCACTTGGAGGTCATCCTCCTCCCGAACCCGCCTCGATCGGGGAGACACAAGGCGACAAACAGCGGCGGGTGGCACTCGCCGGCGACGGTGTGAGGGCGCCGGCGGGATCTGGTGGAGATGGGGCGGCGCGGACAGTTGCCGGTGTGCGGCGGAGCAGGGACGCGGCGGACGGAGCGCGCTGGAGGTGGTGCACGAGGGCGGCGGCGGCGGTGCGTGAGGGCGGCGGTGGCGAGGCACAACGCGCCGCGCGGCACGGTCGACGGAGCAGGGCCGCCGGTGGCGAGCGGCGCGGTGGCGCGAAGGAGGCAGCGGCGGAGGGATCCGGCAAAGCGGCGGCGAGGCACTCTGTTGGGGAACGTAGTAATTTCAAAAAAATTCCTACGCACACGCAAGATCATGGTGATGCATAGCAACGAGAGGGGGGAGTGTTGTCTACGTACCCTCGTAGACCGGCAACGGAAGCGTTGACACAACGTAGAGGAAGTAGTCGTACGTCTTCCTAATCCGACCGATCCAAGTACCGAACGTACGGCACCTCCGAGTTCTGCACACGTTCAACTTGGTGACGTCCCTCGAGCTCCGATCCAGCAAAACATTGAGGGAGAGTTTCGTCAGCACGACGGCGTGATGACGGTGATGATGTTCTACCGACGCAGGGCTTCGCCTAAGCACCGCTACGATATGACCGAGGTGGAATATGGTGGAAGGGGGCACCACACACAGCTGAGGAACGATCACGAAGATCAACTTGTGTGTCATGGGGTGCCCCCTTGCCTCCGTATATAAAGGAGGGAGAGGGGGAGGTGCGGCCGGCCCTAGGGGTGCGCCTGGAGGAGTCCTACTCCCACCGGGAGTAGGACTCCCCTCTCTTGCCTTGTTGGAAAAGGGAGGAAGGGAGAAAGAGGAAAGGGGGGAGGGGCGCGCGGCCTGCCCTGGCCGGCCCTCCTCTTCTCCCTTATGGCCCATGTAGGCCCAATAACCCCCGGGGGGGTTCCGGTAACCCCCCGGTACTCCGGTAAAATCCCGATTTCACCCGGAACGTTTCCGATACCCAAATTGTAACACCCTCGATGCGACTATAGCTCCCACGTGTCGAGGCATGACTTAGAGACATAATCGCATTGAAGGCATATGTCGCAAGTTAGGCAATCTTCACAAACATCCCATGTAATATGAATAATAAAGGGGAGATAACATAGTTGGCTTACACTCGCCACGTCAATCAAGTACATAAATAACATTACATCATCCAAACACTCATGGCCCGACTACGGCGCCAAAATAAAAGAGAACCCAACATGCGACACGGTCCCAATCACCCCCAACTGGGCACCACTACTGATCATCGGGAAAGGAAACGTAGTATCGTTGAGAGTCTTCGTCGAACTCCCACTTGAGCTCACATGCGTCTCCTGGAGCGGAATCATCAGGCCCTGCATCTGGTGTAATAGTAATCTGTGAGCCACAGGGACTCAGCAATCTCGCACCCTCGCGATCAAGACTATTTAAGCTTATAGGTAAGGCAAGGAAAAATATGAGTGGAGCTGCAGCAAGCGACTAGCAAGTCTGGTGGCTAACTTATTCGCAAAGGAGAGCGAGAAGAGGAGGCAAAGCACGAGCGAGAAACTAGAGAACAACCTGCGCAAACATTACTCCAACACCGTGTCCACTTCCCGGACTCCGTCGAGAAGAGGCCATCACGGTAACACACTCAGTTGATTCATTTTAATTAAGTTAAGGTTCAAGTTATCTACAACCGGACATTAACAAATTCCCACCTGCCCATAACCGTGGGCACGGCTTTCGAAAGTTCAGTCCCTGCAGGGGAGTCCCAACTTAGCCATTGACAAGCTCTCACGATCAACGAAGGAATAGACCTCCTCCCAAGACGTTCCGATCAGACTCGGTATCTCGGTAATTCAAGACACTACGACAAGTTAAAACAAGACCAGCAACACCGCCCGAATGTGCCGACAAATCCCGATAGGAGCCGCACATATCTCGTTCTCAGGGCACACTCAGATAGGTCAAGCTACGAGTAAAACCAATCCTCAAGTTTCCCCGAGGTAGCCCCGCAGGCTGCCCGGTTCGGACCAACACTCAAAGGGAGCACTGGCCCGGGGGGGTTAAAATAAGATGACCCTTGGGATCCGGAAACCCAAGGGAAAAAGAGGCTAGGTGGCGAATGGTAAAACCAAGGTTGGGCATTGCTGGAAAAGCTTTAATCAAGGCGAACTATCAAGGGGTTCCCATTATAACCCAACCGCGTAAGGAACGCAAAAACCGGGAACATAACACCGATATGACGGAAACTAGGGCGGCAAGAGTGGAACAAAACACTAGGCGAGAGGCCGAGCCTTCCACCCTTTACCAAGTATATAGATGCATTAAGATAACATGGCAATATAATGATATCCCAACAAGTAAATAAGAGATGTTCCAACAAGGAACAGCCTCCAATCTTCACCTGCAACTAGCAACGCTATAAGAGGGGCTGAGCAAAGTGGTAACATAGTCAATCAACAGTTTGCTAGGGCAATGGTGGGTTAGAGGTTTGACATGGCAATTTGGGAGGCTTGCAAGCAAGTGGTAGGCATCGTAGCAATGGCATAGCAAAAGAGCGAGCAAACTAGCATAGCAAAGATAGTAGTGATTTCGAGGGTATGATCATCTTGCCTGCACAGTTGTCAGAATTGACTGGATCCTCAAAAGCAAACTCAACGGGCTCCTTGTTAGTGAACTCGTCTCCCGACTCTACCCAAACAAGACAAACAACCAACAAGGATACAATCAACCACGTGCAAACTTAAACAACACAATGCAAAGATGATATGCTATGCGGGATGCGATGCGGGATGCAAAATGCAATATATGACAGGAAATGCATGAACCTGGCCTCAACTTGGAAAACCAAGTGTGCCACTGGAAAGATGAGATGAAATCTCTTGAAAACGGTATAAAGAACGCCGGAATCGGAGTTACGGTTTGGAAATGGCAAGCGATTCAAAAACGACACCGGTCTGCGATTTACAGCAAGTAGGCATCTAAATGCAATGAGATGAACATGCTACAGCACCCAAACATGACATCAAAATACATGGAAGGGAAGCATTCAAGATGCTTAACAAAAGTCTAGCACTGAGCTACGGCCAAATCATCCATTAACAGGTTCAAACAAGCATGGCAAAAACGCAAATGGTAAAACAGATCTCAGACTTGGTGAAATTAACACTTGTCTGGAATTTCCGATCATATAGCCCTCTTCGGAGCAACAAAACAACATGCTACAGGACCTGAACATGACAAAGAAAGACATGGCATGGAGCTACTCAACAAGCTTAACAAAAGTCCCTTAGTGACCTTGAGCCAAAAGGGATCACAAAATATACTAACAAGCACACGAACATAGCAAAAACATAATCAGTTTCAGACTTAGTGAAAAACTGGGACATGCTGAAACATAACTCACGAAGGCATGTTTACGAGCTCGATGCACTCACTACGGTGCAAGTCATGACAAGACAAGCATACATCCCTTAATAAGGCATAAAATGCAAGCTAGACATGGCAAGAACAAAGGCATAGCATGCACGGATCAACTACAATAACATCGGCAAAATCGCAAACAAGTTGACGATCTGCCCAGATTCGCAACGAAGCAAAAGTAGAGCTCAATTGACTCAAGCTAGGATGCTTCATAATTTCAAACAAAGCCATGGATGGATAGAGCACTACAATATTAACAAAACTCCCTTACTGATCATCCTCAAAATAGGCACGGATCACTAGGAAACAACATGAACATATGGCATCATGAACTAAACAATCCCAGGACTTAGTGAAATTACTAAGTCCCTGAAAACAGAATTAGCAAGTGCACCACTTTGCAAGCTTGCACAAGTCACCACACACATCCTAAAAATACATGGGTTGCACCTTTGGAAAGATGGCAAAACCCTTAACAAAACACATGTAGAACTCACGGGCATAGCATGCACACATTAATCATGGCAAAAATGACAAAAGTGCTAAATGGAGTAGCAGATCTGACAATTAACTCAAGTAGCCCTCTTCTAATAGCATTTCGGGCATCAAGATGAGCTCAAATGAAAATGATGCAATGGAATGAAATGATGTACTCTCTGAGATGAACATTTTGATATGCTATATGCATGAATCGGAGCTACGGAGGCAAAGTTACGGGGCCTCGAACAGGAGCATATGGACTGAAAATCCTGGGACAGAAAAAATGACCTAGGTTTCCAGATCTGGATCTCGCGCACGGAAGTCGAGGACGGCGGGGACGAGGACGGCGGCCGGCGGAGGTGAGGTCGCCGGCGGCCGGGGCGGCGGAGCAGGGCCCCGCGGCGGCCGGAGCTAGGACCGGCCGGAGCTAGGGGCGACTCCGGCGGGCTCCTGCGGCGGCTCGGGCGGTGCCGGACCAGGGCGGCGCGGCGGGCTGCGGCCAGCCGGCGGCGAGCGGCGCGCGGCGGCTCCGGTCGCCTCGGGCGGCCGGGCGCGAAGAGGAGGGCGGCGCGGCTTCGGTAGGCGGCGGCGGGGCGATTCGGGACGGGAGGGCCGGATGCGGGCCGCTCCGGGCCGGCGGCGGAGGGAGTGGCGCAGGCCACGTGGCAGCGTGCTAGTGGCTGGCAGCGGCGGCGCGCAGGTCGGACACGTCCGACCCGGCGCGGACGTTGTCCGGCGGCGCGAAGAGGAGCGGATCTAGGGTTTCGGGGAGGGGGTTCCGGAATTTGGAACGGGGGGTGTATATATAGGCATAGAGGGAGTTAGGAGAGTCCAAATGAGGTGCGGTTTTCGGCCACGCAATCGTGATCGAACGCTCTAGGACATGGAGTAGAGTTAGGTGGGTTTTGGGCCAAATTGGAGGGGTGTTGGGCTGCAACACACACGAGGCCTTTTCCGTCCCTCGGTTAACCGTTGGAGTATCAAACGAAGTCCAAATGGTACGAAACTTGACAGGCGGTCTACCGTTAATAAACCAAGGCCGCTTGGCAAGTCTCGGTCCAATACGGAAATGTTTAATCCCCACACACGAAAGAAAGCTAGAAATGACCACCGGAGGAGAACGAAGCGCCGGAATGCAAAACGGACAACGGGGAAAATGCTCGAATGCATGAGATGAACACGTATGCAAATGCAATGCACATGATGACATGATATGAGATGCATGGCAATGACAACAACACACGGAGGCAAAAATCCGAACCCGAGGAAATAAATATAACTTAACGCTGGAAACGGCAAGAGTTGGAGTACAAAAAGGGAAAGTTACATCCGGGGTGTTACACAAATATAGGCTTCCAATATATCAATCTTTATGTCTCGACCATTTCGAGACTCCTCGTCATGTCCGTGATCACATCCGGGACTCCGAACAACCTTCGGTACATCAAAACACAAAAACCCTAATTACGATCGTCACCGAACTTTAAGCGTGCGGACCCTACGGGTTCGAGAACTATGTAGACATGACCGAGACACGTTTCCGGTCAATAACCAATAGCGGAACCTGGATGCTCATATTAGCTCCTACATATTCTATGAAGATCTTTATCGGCCAGACCGCATAACAACATGCGGTGTTCCCTTTGTCATCGGTATGTTACTTGCCTGAGATTCGATCGTCGGTATCTCAATACCTAGTTCAATCTCGTTACCGGCAAGTCTCTTTACTCGTTCTGTAATACATCATTCCGCAACTAACTTATTAGTTGCAATGCTTGCAAGGCTTAAGTGATGTGCATTACCGAGAGGGCCCAGAGATACCTCTCCGACAATCGGAGTGACAAATCCTAATCTCGAAATACGCCAACCCAACAAGTACCTTTGGAGACACCTGTAGAGCACCTTTATAATCACCCAGTTACGTTGTGACGTTTGGTAGCACACAAAGTGTTCCTCCGGTAAATGGGATTTGCATAATCTCATAGTCATAGGAACATGTATAAGTTATGAAGAAAGCAACAGCAACAAACTAAACGATCAAGTGCTAAGCTAACGGAATGGGTCAAGTCAATCACATCATTCTCCTAATGATGTGATCCCGTTAATCAAATGACAACTCATGTCTATGGTTAGGAAACATAACCATCTTTGATCAACGAGCTAGTCAAGTAGAGGCATACTAGTGAAACTCTGTTTGTCTATGTATTCACACATGTATTATGTTTCCGGTTAATACAATTCTAGCATGAATAATAAACATTTATCATGATATAAGGAAATAAATAATAACTTTATTATTGCCTCTAGGGCATATTTCCTTCAGTCTCCCACTTGCACTAGAGTCAATAATCTAGATTACACAGTAATGATTATAACACCCATGGAGCCTTGGTGCTGATCATGTTTTGCTCGTGGAAGAGGCTTAGTCAGCGGGTCTGCAACATTCAGATCCGTATGTATCTTGCAAATTTCTATGTCTCCCACTTGGAATAAATCCCGAATGGAATTGAAGCGTCTCTTGATGTGCTTGGTTCTCTTGTGAAATCTGGATTCCTTCGCCAAGGCAATTGCACCAGTATTGTCACAAAAGATTTTCATTGGACCCGATGCACTAGGTATGACACCTAGATCGGATATGAACTCCTTCATCCAGACTCCTTCATTTGCTGCTTCCGAAGCAGCTATGTACTCCGCTTCACATGTAGATCCCACCACGACGCTTTGTTTAGAACTGCACCAACTGGCAGCTCCACCGTTCAGTATAAACACGTATCCGGTTTGCGATTTAGAATCGTCCGGATTAGTGTCAAAGCTTGCATCAACGTAACCATTTACGATGAACTCTTTGTCACCTCCATATACGAGAAACATATCCTTAGTCCTTTTCAGGTATTTCAGGATGTTCTTGACCGTTGTCCAGTGATCCACTCCTGGATTACTTTGGTACCTCCCTGCTAGACTTATATCAAGGCACACATCAGGTCTGGTACACAACATTGCATACATGATAGAGCCTATGGCTGAAGCATAGGGAACATCTTTCATTTTCTCTCTATCTTCTGCGGTGGTCGGACATTGAGTCTTACTCAACTTCACACCTTGTAACACAGGCAAGAACCCTTTCTTTGCTTGATCCATTTTGAACTTCTTCAAAACTTTGTCAAGGTATGTGCTTTGTGAAAGTCCAATTAAGCGTCTTGATCTATCTCTATAGATCTTAATGCCCAATATGTAAGTAGCTTCACCAAGGTCTTTCATTGAAAAACTCTTATTCAAGTATCCCTTTATGCTATCCAGAAATTCTATATCATTTCCAATCAATAATATGTCATCCACATATAATATCAGAAATGCTACAGAGCTCCCACTCACTTTCTTGTAAATACAGGCTTCTCCAAAGTCTATACAAAACCAAATGCTTTGATCACACTATCAAAGCGTTTATTCCAACTCCGAGAGGCTTGCACCAGTCCATAAATGGATCGCTGGAGCTTGCACACTTTGTTAGCTCCCTTTGGATCGACAAAACCTTCTGGTTGCATCATATACAACTCTTCTTCCAGAAATCCATTCAGGAATGTAGTTTTGACATCCATTTGCCAAATTTCATAATCATAAAATGCGGCAATTGCTAACATGATTCGGACAGACTTAAGCATCGCTACGGGTGAGAAGGTCTCATCGTAGTCAATCCCTTGAACTTGTCAAAAACCTTTCGCAACAAGTCGAGCTTTGTAGACAGTAACATTACCATCAGCGTCAGTCTTCTTCATGAAGATCCATTTATTCTCAATTGCTTGCCGATCAACGGGCAAGTCAACCAAAGTCCACACTTTGTTCTCATACATGGATCCCATCTCAAATTTCATGGCTTCTAGCCATTTTGCGGAATCTGGGCTCACCATCGCATCTTCATAGTTCGTAGGTTCATCATGATCTAGTAGCATGACTTCCAGAACAGGATTACCATACCACTCTAGTGCGGATCTTACTCTGGTTGATCTACGAGGTTCGCTAGTAACTTGATCTGAAGTTTCATGATCATTATCATTAGCTTCCTCACTAATTGGTGTAGGTGTCACAGGAACCGGTTTCTGTGATGTACTACTTTCCAATAAGGGAGCAGGTACAGTTACCTCATCAAGTTCTACTTTTCTCCCACTCACTTCTTTCGAGAGAAACTCCTTCTCTAGAAAGGATCCATTCTTAGCAACGAAAGTCTTGCCTTCGGATCTGTGATAGAAGGTGTACCCAACAGTTTCCTTTGGGTATCCTATGAAGACACATTTCTCCGATTTGGGTTCGAGCTTATCAGGTTGAAGCTTTTTCACATAAGCATCGCAGCCCCAAACTTTCAGAAATGAAAACTTTGGTTTCTTGCCAAACCACAGTTCATAAGGTGTCGTCTCAACAGATTTCGATGGTGCCCTATTTAACGTGAATGCAGCCGTCTCTAAAGCATAACCCCAAAACGATAGCGGTAAATCTGTAAGAGACATCATAGATCGCACCATATCTAGTAAAGTACGATTACGACGTTCGGACACACCATTACGCTGTGGTGTTCTGGGTGGCGTGAGTTGCGAAACTATTCCGCATTGTTTCAAATGTAGACCAAACTCGTAACTCAAATATTCTCCTCCACGATCAGATCGTAGAAACTTTATTTTCTTGTTACGATGATTTTCAACGTCACTCTGAAATTCTTTGAACTTGTCAAATGTTTCAGACTTATGCTTCATTAAGTAGATATACCCATATCTGCTCAAATCATCTGTGAAGGTGAGAAAATAACGATATCCGCCACGAGCCTCAACATTCATCGAACCACATACATCTGTATGTATGATCTCCAACAAATCTGTTGCTCTCTCCATAGTACCGGAGAACGGCGTTTTAGTCATCTTGCCCATGAGGCATGGTTCGCAAGTACCAAGTGATTCATAATCAAGTGATTCCAAAAGTCCATCAGTATGGAGTTTCTTCATGCGCTTTACACCGATATGACCTAAACGGCAGTGCCACAAATAAGTTGCACTATCATTATCAACTCTGCATCTTTTGGCTTCAATATTATGAATATGTGTATCACTACTATCGAGATTCATTAAAAATAGACCACTCTTCAAGGGTGCATGACCATAAAAGATATTACTCATATAAATAGAACAACCATTATTCTCTAATTTAAATGAATAACCGTCTCGCATCAAACAAGATCCAGATATAATGTTCATGCTCAACGCTGGCACCAAATAACAATTATTTAGGTCTAAAACTAATCCCGAAGGTAGATGTAGAGGTAGCATGCCGACCGCGATCACATCGACTTTGGAACCATTTCCCACGCGCATCGTCACCTCGTCCTTTGCCAGTGTTCGCTTAATCCGTAGTCCCTGTTTCGAGTTGCAAATGTTAGCAACAGAACCAGTATCAAATACCCAGGTGCTATTGCGAGCTCTAGTAAGGTACACATCAATAACATGTATATCACATATACCTTTGTTCACCTTGCCATCCTTCTTATCCGCCAAATACTTGGGGCAGTTCCGCTTCCAGTGTCAAGTCTGCTTGCAGTAGAAGCACTCAGTTTCAGGCTTAGGTCCAGATTTGGGTTTCTTCTCCTGAGCAGTAACTTGCTTAATGTTCTTCTTGAAGTTCCCCTTCTTCTTCCCTTTGCCCTTTTTCTTGAAATTGGCAGTCTTGTTGACCATCAACACTTGATGCTCCTTCTTGATTTCTACCTCCGCAGCCTTTAGCATTGCGAAGAGCTCGGGAATTGTCTTATCCATCCCTTGCATGTTATAGTTCATCACGAAGCTCTTATAGCTTGGTGGTAGTGATTGAAGAACTCTGTCAATGACACTATCAACAAGAAGATTAACTCCCAGTTGAGTCAAGTGATTATGATACCCAGACATTTTGAGTATATGTTCACTAACAGAACTATTCTCCTCCATCTTGCAGCTGTAGAATTTATTGGAGACTTCATATCTCTCAATCCAGGCATTTGCTTGAAATATTAACTTCAACTCCTGGAACATCTCATATGCTCCATGACGTTCAAAACGTTGTTGAAGTCCCGATTCTAAGCCGTAAAGCATGGCACACTGAACTATCGAGTAGTCATCAGCTTTGCTCTGCCAGACGTTCATAACATCTGGTGTTGCTCCAGCAGCAGGCCTAGCACCTAGCGGTGCTTCCAGGACGTAATTCTTCTGTGCAGCAATGAGGATAATCCTCAAGTTACGGACCCAGTCCGTGTAATTGCTACCATCATCTTTCAACTTTGCTTTCTCAAGGAACGCATTAAAATTCAACGAAACAACAGCACGGGCCATCTATCTACAATCAAACATAGACAAGCAAGATACTATCAGGTACTAAGTTCATGATAAATTTAAGTTCAATTAATCATATTACTTAAAAACTCCCACTTAGAAAGACATCCCTCTAATCTTCTAAATGATCACGTGATCCAAATCAACTAAACCATAACCGATCATCACGTGAAATGGAGTAGCTTTCATGTGAACATCAATAGTTGATCATATCAACTATATGATTCACGCTCGACCTTTCGGTCTCAGTGTTCCGAGGCCATATCTGTATATGCTAGGCTCGTCAAGTTTAACCTGAGTATTCTGCGTGTGCAAAAACTGGCTTGCACCCGTTGTAGATGGACGTAGAGCTTATCACACCTGATCATCACGTGGTGTCTGGGCACGACGAACTTTGGCAACGGTGCATACTCAGGGAGAACACTTTTATCTTGAAATTTAGTGAGAGATCATCTTATAATGCTACCGTCAATCGAAGCAAGATAAGATGCATAAAAGATAAACATCACATGCAATCAATATAAGTGATATGATATGGCCATCATCATCTTGTGCTTGTGATCTCCATCTTCGAAGCACCGTCATGATCACCATCGTCACCGGCATGACACCTTGCTCACCATCGTAGCATCGTTGTTGTCTCGCCAACCTTATGCTTCCACGACTATCGCTATCGCTTAGTGATAAAGTAAAGCATTACAGCGCAATTGCATTGCATACAATAAAGCGACAACCATATGGCTCCTGCCAATTGCCGATAACTCGGTTACAAAACATGATCATCTCATACAATAAAATTTAGCATCATGTCTTGACCATATCACATCATAACATGCCCTGCAAAAACAAGTTAGACGTCCTCTACTTTGTTGTTGCAAGTTTTATGTGGCTGCTACGGGCTTTAGCAAGAACCGTTCTTACCTACGCATCAAAACCACAACGATAGTTTGTCAAGTTGGTGTTGTTTTACCCTTCGCAAGGACCGGGCGTAGCCACACTTGGTTCAACTAAAGTTGGAGAAACTGACACCCGCCAGCCACCTGTGTGCAAAGCACGTCGGTAGAACCAGTCTCGCGTAAGCGTACGCGTAATGTCGGTCCGGGCCGCTTCATCCAACAATACCGCCAAACCAAAGTATGACATGCTGGTAAGCAGTATGACTTATATCGCCCACAACTCACTTGTGTTCTACTCGTGCACAACGTCAACGCATAAAACCTAGGCTCGGATGCCACTGTTGCGGAACGTAGTAATTTCAAAAAAATTCCTACGCACACGCAAGATCATGGTGATGCATAGCAACGAGAGGGGAGAGTGTTGTCTACGTACCCTCGTAGACCGGCAACGGAAGCGTTGACACAACGTAGAGGAAGTAGTCGTACGTCTTCCCGATCCGACCGATCCAAGTACCGAACGTACGGCACCTCCGAGTTCAGCACACGTTCAACTCGGTGACGTCCCTCGAGCTCCGATCTAGCAAAACGTTGAGGGAGAGTTTCGTCAGCATGACGGCGTGATGACGGTGATGATGTTCTACCGATGCAGGGCTTCGCCTAAGCACCGCTACGATATGACCGAGGTGGAATATGGTGGAAGGGGGCACCGCACATGGCTGAGGAACGATCACGAAGATCAACTTGTGTGTCATGGGGTGCCCCCTTGCCTCCGTATATAAAGGAGCAAGAGGGGGAGGTGCGGCCGGCCCTAGGGGTGCGCCTGGAGGAGTCCTACTCCCACCGGGAGTAGGACTCCCCTCTCTTGCCTTGTTGGAAAAGGAAGGAGGAATGGATAAAGAGGAAAGGGGGGCGCCGCCCCCCTTCCTTGTCCTATTATTCAGACTAAGGGGGGAGGGGGCGCGCGGCCTGCCCTGGCCGGCCCTCCTCTTCTCCCTTATGGCCCATGTAGGCCCAATAACCCCCGGGGGGGTTCCGGTAACCCCTCGGTACTCCGGTAAAATCCCGATTTCACCCGGAACGTTTCTGATACCCAAATATAGGCTTCCAATATATCAATCTTTATGTCTCGACCATTTCGAGACTCCTCGTCATGTCCGTGATCACATCCGGGACTCCGAACAACCTTCGGTACATCAAAACACAAAAACCCTAATTACGATCGTCACCGAACTTTAAGCGTGCGGACCCTACGGGTTCGAGAACTATGTAGACATGACCGAGACACGTTTCCGGTCAATAACCAATAGCGGAACCTGGATGCTCATATTGGCTCCTACATATTCTATGAAGATCTTTATCGGTCAGACCGCATAACAACATATGTTGTTCCCTTTGTCATCGGTATGTTACTTTCCTAAGATTCGATCGTCGGTATCTCAATACCTAGTTCAATCTTGTTACCGGCAAGTCTCTTTACTCGTTCCATAATACATCATCCCGCAACTAACTTATTAGTTGCAATGCTTGCAAGGCTTAAGTGATGTGCATTACCGAGAGGGCCCAGAGATACCTCTCCAATAATCGGAGTGACAAATCCTAATCTCGAAATACGCCAACCCAACAAGTACCTTTGGAGACACCTATAGAGCACCTTTATAATCACCTAGTTACGTTGTGACGTTTGGTAGCACACAAAGTGTTCCTCCGGTAAACGGGAGTTGCATAATCTCATAGTCATAGGAACATGTATAAGTTATGAAGAAAGCAACAGCAACAAACTAAACGATCAAGTGCTAAGCTAACGGAATGGGTCAAGTCAATCACATCATTCTCCTAATGATGTGATCCCGTTAATCAAATGACAACTCATGTCTATGGTTAGGAAACATAACCATCTTTGATCAACGAGCTAGTCAAGTAGAGGCATACTAGTGACACTCTGTTTGTCTATGTATTCACATATGTATTATGTTTCCGGTTAATACAATTCTAGCATGAATAATAAACATTTATCATGATATAAGGAAATAAATAATAACTTTATTATTGCTTCTAGGGCATATTTCCTTCACACTCGGGCGCGAGGCGCGACCCGGTGGCGGAGAGATTGGCCCCACGGGCCAGATCTGGGCTCGCGGGCCCGACGACGAAGTGGGGCGCGGTGGAGGCGACATGTGACGCCCCGCGGTTGGCTCGGGCAACGGTGGAGCGGACGTGGAGCTCCTTGATTCGTCGGGGTGACGCGGCTGGTGGACGCGTCCAGCGTGGGCGGACGTGTCCGGCGCGGAAGGAAAGGGCGGATCTAGGGTTTCGCCCGAAATTTCGGAGGGGAGGCCTTTTTATAGGTAGGAGGAGGTAGGAGTGTCCAAATGAGGTGTAGTTTTTGCCCACACAATCGTGATCCGATGACGGAGGACATGGAAGTGGTTTGGATGGGTTATTGGGCCATTTTGGAGGGGTGTTGGGCTGCAACACAAAAGAGGCTTTAGCGGTTCCCCGGTTAACCGTTGGAGCATAAAACGGCCTTCAAATGGGACGAAATTTGACAGGCGGTCTACCGGTGGTGTACCAAGGCCACTTGGCAAATCTTGGTCCATTCCGAGAAAGTTTAACACCCGCTCACGAAAAGAGACAAAAGGGGTACGCCAGTGCATGTGGGAGTGTTGGATTGCAAAACGGACAACGGGGAAAATGCTCGGATGCATGAGCGAACACGTATGCAAATGAGATGCACATGATGACATGATATGAAATGCATGACATGAACAAAATGCAAAAACGAAGACAAAACCCAACCACGAAGGGACATCTCATATCGCATCTCCGGAAAAGGCAAGAGTCAGAATTACAAATATGGAAAGTTGTATCCAGGGTGTTACACCACCATCCCTCGCCTTCTCCCCTCTAGTCTCGTCCTTCGATGGTGGCAAATTGAGAACCGGCGATGGTGGTGCTAGCGCGAGGCGGGCGGCGCCGCGAGCTCTCATCCCGAGGAAGTCGCGGGAGGCTCGAGATGGAGATGGTCGCGCCAGCGGTCTTTTGAGCAGCGTCGCCTAACGAGCTCCACGCACGAGGAGGTGTCTCCATGGTCCACGAGCGTGCGCAGCCACGTCCCCTCGCTAACATCGGCCTCGCCGCAAAAGAGGGTTAGCCCGTCCCAGGCTACCGGTCAAGTTACGTCTGGAGGCGAGGAGGGGGAGCAGCCACGCCCAGAGGAGGTCGTTCCCGGCGCTCGCATCCTCGTCGTCGACCTTGCCCAAACGGTAGGTCGCTGCTGCTGGCCGAGGTCGCCCAGGTCATCACCGCCCCCGCCGGCCTGCAGCTCATCCTACCCAAAGGCAGGGTATGTACAGTCGCTTGCTCCCCCTTCCTCCCCTTGTCGATCTCCAGAGGTGTTGATTTGTTTGGGTTGTTCGATTCAGTGCTTCGAGCGAGGATGACTGTGAGTGGTTGGTCATGGGATAGCCTAGCGCCTGTAGATACAGGATAGATTTGTGCTTCACTAATTGTTACACATGCAGCTATGCAATTCCCCAAGTGGAATTAAATTACTTGTAGAATGATAGCCGTAATATTATAGTGCTGGTCCCAGTATCCAGTTATCCTTTGATAAAAAACAATTTGTTGCAAAATTAATAATAAGTATGTGCCCTTTTTTCTCAGATGAATGCAAGACGGCTTGCATAGTTCTCAGACTGGAATATGTGGAATGTGCTATGTGCCCAGCATCTCTATCTACTCCACTGTGATCTAACTCACATGTCAAAGAATCACATAATACATTTGCGTGAAGGAGGTGCAAGAACCTACTTATCTTGCAATAGAAAGTACTGCAAGACATGTTTATCCAGAGAATATTGTGTTGGATGCTTGCTTCAAATTGGCTAATCTAACTCTTCTAATAGATAATTTACTGGCCAATCAGCAGTGTTATGTATTTCGACCAATGTTAGCTAATTTCCAGCTATAAACAGACAAGTATAATTTAATCTTCATTTTCATGGACTTGAATCTGAATATATTTTGGTTTAGTACATTATCTAAACTATTACTTTTGGGGTTTGCTATGAGGCATTGGGTTTTAAATACTTTCTTAAGAGTTGTGTGAAATAGCGTTTATTCCAAGAAATTGCAATGTATATAGTGCTAATTTCTTTTATATTTTTATTTTAAAAATTGTTCCTCGACACTTCAAACTTAGAATTTTCACAATTAACTCTTAAATCGGAAATTAGCTGCCATGGCCTGAATTATCATGGATCGAGTGTGTTTTTTGAAAGATTTTTCTATTGACAATCCTTTTATATGTTTACCTTCTAGGAAGTATGTGCATTCCTTCTTGCAGACAGATATGTTATGTCAATGAACACGAGAAGGAATTGTTGCTTGTATAGCTTTGTTCTACATGGATGATAGTTTTCTCAGGTTGTTGAATGTTGGAAACGTGGATTCTCAGTCACAAAATACATAGCAGACCTTCGGATCCATGGATGTAGCCGGCAAGGGCGCCATCAACCTGGGCTACCTTAGAGCTTAGGCAACCATGCTGTATTTGATGTGAACAGTTCATAACTTCATATCAATAGCTCGATTAACTTGTCTGTGTCTCATGTGTGGTTGAATACTAATTCTAAGTTTCTAACCCTATTGCAGTCGGTGCTACCATTTGATCTAAAAAACTGAACCATGAAAGGTTCGCTGTTAAATCAGTATGCGACATGGTGAAGGTTGCAAGATACTGGAATGTCACAATCATCGTGCCGTACATGGATAAAACTTCATTTTGGGTTGCCTAGTTCAGCATTTCTTTCTGCAGTCAATGCAATTCTTAACATTTCAGTTAAGGACTGCCTTTGTCTTACCCTTTTCTCTTCCTTTCCCTACAGTGAGTTCCGAGATATATTTGATGTATACTACTTCATAGCATCATTGAAAGGTGAGGTCCGGATACTGCAAGAGCTGCCTCCAAGGCTGAAAAGGAGAGTTGAATAGGGCTATCTTTGCTCCTTGCCGCCCTTCAGTTGGTCTGATACATCCTATTACCATAATCATGTTTCTTTGCATCTCTCCATTTCCCGTGATGTATCTAAATCATATGCGTACCCAAATAAATATTGTAAGTAGTAATTTATGGGAAAACATATTTTACCAATGATAAAGAAGTACATGATCCTTCATATGAATAAAACACGTGCACGGCCTGAAAATAATGGGCTACCCATGGAGATTCAGAAACCGAGGTGCCATTTCAATTTTCATGCACTTGGATTTACCCCCTGAAATAGAAGAGTTGGGCAGGTGTGTGGTTCAAATTCTTCGTCGGAATGGACCCTTTTGTGGTTCTCCACTTGCGTTATGAGATGGACATACTTGCCTTCTCCGGGTGTACACATGGTAGCAGGAAAGATAAGGCTGGGGAGGTTAGAAGGATGAGATATTGCAGTTCTGGCAAGTGGATCTGCACAAACGAGTATGTGTTTGACTGTGCAGGTGATAAGGGAGCTGAAGCTGCTGGACAACGGCGATCTTGCAGAGGTCATCACAATCCTTGTTCCGAATAGGTCCGTCGGATTTAGCATCCCTTGCCTTGCTGCACTCTCCTGGAAGGTAATGTTTGTCACTCATTGCGCGCGTGTGTGTGTAGGATACGTCGTGATGAAAATGATATTCTAAAACAACCCTTCATGTTTGGGCACAAGTTGACTCTTCCCACCCGTGTACAGAGATGATTGAATTCTCAAGTCCCGTCAATTGCTTTGCCATGTTTTGTAAGAGAAAATGTATGTGTTAATTACTACTATGTTTTTGGTTAGTTGTTGAACCTGGCAATGTGTGTGTATTACTTGACACTGTACATTCGATGCTTCATGGTGTTCCAATACAACCCCGTCTAGCTAAGCTTGTTGGTAGTATTGGACAAAAACAATAGATATTTCAACTTTGACAAATTAGGATATGTCTGTTTCAAGCGTGTTGTGCTTATGTTTAATTTACTCTTGTGCGTGAGGTTTTCTCATTGTCCCTAGCTCTGTACATTGTTCCTAGGAGTTGTTCCTGTTGTTTAGTAAAGCTTTATAATGATGCACTGGGTTTAGAACCACAACCACAATCTCTTCCTATTTTTTTATCATCTTCTTGTTTAGAACCACAACCTACAATATCTTTCTATTTTTTATCATCTTCTTGTTTAGTACCACAACAGATAAGCATCACTTGAGACTTCTTCTCTAAACAAGTAAGCATCATGGGCAGTGGGTATGAGGACATTGGAAAAATGATATTTGGGGTGGTGATTTCACCAATGCTGCTTGGTTAGATGATATATCTCCTGATAATGCAATGTGTTTTCAATTTTGTGAGTTTGACCTTTTATAGAAAGTTTTTCAATTGCAGGTCTGTCTCTTATGGATGGATGGTCACATGGGAGTAATCAGTTGACTAGCTATGAAGATTGCTGAGATTGACAAAAACGCAAAAATGATCCAGTCGATGGAACTATTATAAAACTCCTGAAGGAGGTAACCCTTTACAAAAGGGTGCAAATGTTACTGTCTCCTGCTATATTTGACAGTAAAAAACCAGTCAACAAGTAGTCAACTATTCTTGATTGAAAGTCTGCAAGTAGTCAAGTGGTCTTACGGAAGGCCATTCTAGAAGATCTTTGCTTGTTGTAGCTATATAGTTTACCTCAATTGTTTGCCAGTAGCTAGCACCGTATTTTAATCTTTGTGACTTTGGCAAGGATTTTTTTGTCCGCTCTTTTTCTTGTACCAAATTAACTCCTTTGACTCTGATGCGATTAAGCTTTGTTATAATAATATGTTGAGAGCAGGCTAGCATTGCTTTTATGCAGTTGGGCATAAATTGCAAACAACAAATAGAAAGGGACGCCTTTCACCTGACACCGCCCCAACTAAAACTTAGGCGGACAACCGAATGTGTGGAAACCTGACACCGCCCCAACTAAAACTTAGGTGGACAGCCGAATGTGCGGAAACAAGATAAGAGCGCACAGGCACACCTCAGGAGGCGCCACCAGGTGGCGCCCCAGCCTTAGTTATGTATAAGGGTGTGTATGGAGGAGCGTTGTATCTATCGAAAGATGTAGATGTGAGTGCACACAAGGAATTAGACAAGTCCATACCCTCGATGGTGGAGGTAATACTCTACTCATGTGTATGTGGTGTTCTTGCTCTTGCATGTAAAGTACACAAGGATGTTCAACCCTCAGCCCAATGTCCCTCGCCGGTCTATATAGAGTGCGGCAAGAGGGGTATCATGACGTGTCAGTATTAATGATGTAGTTAAGGTTCATGAACGATCCACTGTTTCCTAGCTATAACTTAGTTATAACGACCGCAGTTAACTAGATATAATGTCACCGGGAAACGACTGCACTTAATGCTTACTCGAGATTGTGGGCTAAGGCTCCATTACTTGGCTGACTGTTGGCCTGTTAGTAAAACGACTGGAAATCCTTGCCCGGTTAGAGGAAAAGACGCCTGACTGGAAGATGACCCACTCACTAGGCCACATCATGGACTGTAACCTTCGTGGGTTGGTCCTTTAGCTGGTCCTTATGTCGTTGTGGGCCTCCCAGGTGGGCATTCCCTCCTTAGAAGCCCTGAGTTCCCCATGGTCTTGCTGCAGAAATTGAATGTGCCTCAGATAGAAAGGTGCTGAGTGCTGACTGACCGATGAACTCGAGGTGCCATTTTTGTGGGCCATTTGATTGTTCTTATGCTTGAGAAATATAACTTGATACGCATTTGAGACACGCAGACTAATTGCTTATACTGTGTAAATTCATAACTATTACTTCGACAATATTTATCTTGTTCTATTTGGCGACTCTAGTTACAACTTTATCTTGGGGCATTTCCATTAGAAGATTTATCCATGCGTTGTAAAGGTTATATATTTTTTGTGCTATAATGTGCTAGTTGTAGACTTGTGGTAGCTCTTAGGCAGTCGCCATAATTTTTTTATTTTGTATACTACACGTGACATGAATTCCTAAGGTCCAAATATGCAGGGATTGGGATTTGGGAATTTGGGGGGTTTGATGGGATTGGATGGAGGGAAGGGGATCACCAAAGCCCTCCAACCCTTCAAACCTCATATGTGTGAAAAAGACCAATACCAAACAAGGCCTTAGGTGACGGATTTTTATTTGGATGTGTAAAGGCCTTATTTCTGTGGGTGCATGCAATCTGCACTGGTGGTTGAGTCTGCATCCCCTCACCGTCCTTCGAGCTTGAAACATGCTCGGACCAAAGCGTGTGATCCTTCATCGCCGGATGCCCTTGGCTAGGATTTTGTGGGTGGCACGGAAGGTAGGGTTTTGAAGGCTGGAGGTCTCTTTTCAGACTAGGTTTTCATGGCGGCAACTTCAAGCTCCGTGTTAGCGTAGCAGCACTATCTGGAAGCAATGACGAAGGAGTTAGGCCACACTGAGGATGATCGAGACGACTCGTAATTTTAAGGAGGCAAAGTAGAAGGCTGAACAATGTATCGGTTGGCTATAGCTCGAGTTCATACGGATAGAGACTATGCCAAGATCTGGTTGTACAAGACAAGGTTTTAAATTTCGGACATCACCAAAATATGCGAAAATTTGAAAATCATTTCATATTTTGAGTTTCCAATATTCAATAAATTTTAATGCTTTTAACCAAATTTAAATTTTAGCTTGAATTGGGTTCGGAATTTCAGGGTTACAAGTATTTTGGACCCCAACAAAATATGCAAAAATTTATTGAAAATTAGATTTATGGTACACGAATGAGATGGGCCTGGGCACCAAATTCGTGTCCGATAGGAATTAGGAGGAAGGGAGAGTAAAACATGCCGACGATTTGTAGCCTAGAACCAAACCACCCGCGACAGCGAATAGAAAATTGAGAGGGTTAAACCCTCACAGTAACACGCCCCCGCCCCTTAATCCATTCCCTCTACAAAAAAACCCTACATCCCTATCGCTCCCCTTCCACCCTCCACTTCGCCGCCGCCTCCTCTTCACCACCAACCTTGCTTGTCGCGCGCCTCCGCGCCGCCGCCGCCATGGCGACCTCACTCTCATCCCACTCCCAGCTGCGCGCATGCCCCTCCCACGCCCACCGCGCCACCGTGCTCTCCCGCTCCCTCCTCCCCTTCCCGCGCCGTCACCACGGCTCCTCCCGCCGCGGCCTCTCCGCCCGCTCCGCCTCCTCCAACGGCGCCGCGCAGGACACCGCCGTCACCGTACGCCACTTCGCCGCGGAGCCTACCAAGGGCGGCAAGCTCGCCGGCGTCAAGAAGATCATGATTCTCGGCGCGGGGCCTATCGTCATCGGCCAGGCGTGCGAGTTCGACTACTCCGGCACACAGGCTTGCAAGGCGCTCGTCGAGGAGGGATACGAGGTGGTGCTCGTCAACTCCAACCCGGCCACCATCATGACCGACCCCGACCTCGCCCACCGCACTTACATCGGGCCCATGACCCCGCCGCTCGTCGAGGGCATCATCGCCAATGAGCGCCCCGATGCGCTCCTCCCCACCATGGGCGGACAGACGGCGCTCAACCTCGCCGTTTCTCTCGCTGAATCCGGCGCGCTCGATCGCCTCGGTGTGCGCCTCATCGGCGCTTCCCTCCCTGCTATCCGCGCTGCGGAGGACCGCCAGCTCTTCAAGCAGGCCATGGACCGCATCGGACTCAAGACGCCCCCCTCTGGCATCGGCACCACGCTTGAGGAGTGCCTCGCAATCGCCAAGGACATTGGCGAGTTCCCCCTGATTGTCCGGCCTGCTTTCACACTTGGTGGCACTGGGGGAGGCATCGCGTATAACAGGGCCGAGTTTGAGGACATTTGCCGGTCTGGTCTGGCGGCTTCACACACGCAGCAGGTGCTTGTGGAGAAATCCCTGCTCGGGTGGAAGGAGTATGAGCTGGAGGTGATGCGTGACATGGCCGACAATGTGGTCATCATCTGCTCCATTGAGAACATCGACCCCATGGGCGTGCATACAGGTGATTCGATCACGGTAGCGCCTGCTCAGACGCTCACTGACAAGGAGTACCAGAGACTCAGGGACCATTCGGTGGCCATCATCCGGGAGATTGGTGTGGAATGCGGTGGCTCCAATGTGCAGTTCGCGGTTAACCCTGCGGATGGGGAGGTCATGGTGATTGAGATGAACCCCAGGGTGTCAAGGTCATCAGCTCTTGCATCAAAGGCGACTGGTTTCCCGATAGCCAAGATGGCAGCAAAACTCTCAGTAGGTTATACGTTGGACCAGATTCCAAATGATATCACAAAGAAGACGCCTGCTAGCTTTGAGCCCTCCATTGACTATGTTGTCACAAAGGTAGCCATTTTGAATCTCTTTGCAACCTCCTTGGGGCAAATAGTATTTGGTTCATTGTAGAAATTTTGCATCCATCCAACATTAACTTTGTGTTGTGTAGATGGTGTTTGCTGCAACTTCCAACTGTAGTACCGATAGCTTACTCTTTATGTGCTCTGCATGCCATAGAACTTTTCAACTGCTAATGATTGGTTTGGCCAGTATACTCAAGATATTTTAACAGGATGAGTAAAATTTCTTATTCCTTGCTTAAGGGAATTGTCATATGTGCATCGGCATCTCCCTGTCAGAAGTTCAATGGTGCTTCTTTATTCGACTAAAGATAAAGTAGTACTGTTTAGTTATCCTTTATCTCTTGCAGGGTTTACTTCATGTTGCTTCACTAATCATTCTTATCTTCTTGGCTACATTAGTCAATTCAGAATCCAAACATCACAATCAGATGAGTTCCTATTTTGTTCTTTATATTGGAGCTCTGCATCTTTGACTAATCTAATTGCTGTGTTCCTACTTCTAATTGCTAGCCCACCAAATATTAATCTGTAAAGCATAACCTGATATCAAGGAGACTGTCATGTTTGTAAATTTCTTTCTATCTCATAGCTTTTCTTAGATATTATCTCATGTTGTTCTTACTGCAAATAATTTAACATCCGCATGTTGGAATATACTCGAGAAGCAGCAAACAATGATCTTGCTACTTATATTGATTTGCTCATTTGCATGCTCTTTATGTTTTTCATCATTCGGAGGTTGTACTTGTACTGTTAGTTCAGCTCAGCTAATGTATTGTATTTGCTTTGCAGATACCGCGATTTGCGTTTGAGAAATTCCCTGGTTCTGAACCAATATTAACCACACAGATGAAGTCTGTTGGTGAGTCAATGGCATTAGGGCGGACCTTCCAGGAATCTTTCCAGAAAGCTGTTCGTTCATTGGAGACTGGCTTTGCAGGGTGGGGTTGTGCGCCCATCAAGGAACTTGACTGGGACTGGGAAAAGATAAAATATAGCTTACGTGTACCTAATCCAGATCGTATCCATGCTGTTTATGCTGCTTTCAAGAAAGGCATGAGGGTTGAAGACATTCATGAAATTAGTTTTATTGATAAATGGTTCCTTACAGAGCTCAAGGAGCTAGTTGATGTTGAGCAGTTCCTTATTTCAAACAACTTAGACCAGCTCTCAAAAGATGACTTCTATCAAGTGAAGAGGAGGGGTTTTAGTGACAAGCAGATTGCATTTGCGACATCTTCGTCAGAAAGTGATGTGAGAGCGAGGCGTTCTGCATTAGGAGTCACTCCAACATACAAGCGTGTTGATACCTGTGCCGCTGAGTTTGAAGCCAACACCCCGTATATGTACTCTTCATATGAGTATGAATGCGAGTCAGCTCCAACTAATCGGAAGAAAGTCTTAATATTGGGTGGTGGACCCAATAGGATAGGGCAGGGTATTGAGTTTGATTACTGCTGTTGCCATGCCTCATTTGCGCTCCGAGAGGTTTGTTTTTACTTCATTTGATTCCACCTTACTTTTTATGGCCAGTGTTTCATCACGAGTTGAATAGGCAATTACATTCTGGTATAGGCCTCCTTTTTTAAATATAAAATTGTAGCGCTGACGTAATAAATTTCTTTGTCAGGCCGGATATGAGACTATAATGATGAACTCCAATCCGGAGACTGTCTCAACTGACTATGATACCAGCGACCGGCTGTACTTTGAACCATTGACAGTTGAGGATGTAACAAATGTCATTGATTTGGAGCGCCCAGATGGTATAATTGTGCAGTACGGAGGGCAAACTCCTCTAAAGCTCGCCCTTCCGATACAACGCCATCTAGAGGAGAAGAAGCTGCGGTCTGCTTCAGGCACAGGATTTGTGAAGATATGGGGAACGTCACCCGATTCTATTGATGCCGCAGAGGACAGAAAAAGATTTAACGCAATTCTTGAAGAGCTTGGGATTGAGCAACCTAAAGGAGGGATAGCAAGAAGTGAGTCTGATGCGTTGTCAATTGCTTCAGAAGTAGGCTACCCTGTTGTTGTCCGGCCCTCATATGTTCTTGGTGGACGAGCAATGGAGATTGTGTACAATGATGAAAAATTGATAAAGTACCTTGCGACTGCAGTGCAAGTAGATCCAGAACGACCTGTCCTGGTGGATAAATATCTGAATGATGCAATTGAAATTGATATTGATGCATTGGCAGACTCAGTTGGGAATGTTGTGATCGGTGGAATTATGGAGCATATTGAGCAGGCTGGTATACATTCTGGTGATTCTGCATGTTCCCTTCCCACTAGAACGGTCTCAACCAAGTGCTTAGATATTATTCGGTCATGGACCACAAAGCTTGCGAAGCGTCTCAATGTCTGTGGGCTCATGAACTGCCAGTACGCTATCACTCCTACTGGTGAGGTGTACCTTCTTGAGGCAAATCCGCGAGCTTCACGCACAGTCCCTTTTGTCTCAAAAGCAATTGGCCACCCGTTGGCTAAATATGCATCTCTGATCATGTCTGGAGTGACCTTGCCAGAGCTTGGGTTTACGAAAGAAGTGATTCCTAAGCATGTTTCTGTCAAGGAGGCTGTTCTTCCATTTGAGAAATTCCAAGGCTGTGACATTCTTCTTGGACCAGAGATGCGCAGCACTGGAGAGGTTATGGGCATTGACTATGAGTTTTCTGGCGCGTTTGCAAAGGCCCAGATTGCCGCTGGACAGATACTCCCTGTAAGTGGCACTGTGTTTGTTAGCCTAAACGACTTGACGAAACGCCACCTTGCTGAAATTGGGCGTGGGTTCCGTGAACTTGGGTTCAACATCATTGCAACATCTGGAACAGCCAAAGTACTTCAGCTTGAGGGCATTACAGTGGAGCCAGTTCTGAAGATACACGAGGGGCGACCAAATGCCAGAGATATGCTCAAGAATGGTCAGATACAGGTGATGGTGATAACAAGCTCTGGCGATGACCTTGACTCGAGAGATGGCCTCCAGCTGCGTAGGCTAGCTCTGGCCTACAAGGTGCCCATAATCACAACTGTGGATGGTGCACGGGCCACCATGGACGCCATCAAGAGTATGAAGAACAAGTCAATTGAGATTCTTGCATTGCAAGACTATTTCCAGCCTGCTGATGCACCACAGAAGCTGCCCGCCGCACAAGTTGCCCCTTAGGGTCATATACCCTCATCATGCTCGCCCTTTTCCCATCTAATGTCTTTATTCTAATATGAACTAGAATCCTGCGCCATGAAGGATTTTGTTTACCTGCTGCTACGATAGTCACACCTACTGCATGCGCAAAGGCAAGTGTCGAGATCACATTTGGTTGCTGAGTGTTGGGAGTCAAAAATTGATATTGGGGATTTGTATTTTTACCGTGTAAGAGTAGGGTCGGCATCTATCTATCTATAGAATAAGGCCCCCAGTTGCAATCTGATGGTGGTATCATCTCCATACTGGAGCATGTACTTGTATCCCCGTGGCGCAAATTTGTGCAACCTATCTATGTTGTACGGTATTTGTCCCCAAACATTGTGATGATAATTTTTATCTCCCATGCTCCTGGTTACCCATGGTTTTTATCAGGTTCTCTTGCAGTTTGTTTGCATCTCCACATAAAAATCCTGCTGCGCTTGAATTTTGGAGGAGAATTTAATCGTCTCAATGTTTGTTAGTTATGTTTTGTGTCGGCAAATGATCATTCTGTTTGGGTTTTTTTTTGAAGCTAGGCAATCTCTCTTTCGTAGACACGTTGAGATGGTTGATGTGATGTGAGGACGGGGGACAGATAATTCCAGGATAGTTGTCAAACAAGCGAGCTAACCAAAGGGTGTAGGTGGAGTGAGCAGAAGTCTTTGCCGACGGGAGCGGCTCGTGTGAGCTAGTAGCTGCGGATTCACATGCGCGTTGTAAAACGATTCAATGGTCAAACACACACACAATCGGAGATACATATTTGCCTTCGAAAATTAGAAGAAACATGTTTATGGATGTCTCGCTATCGACTGGCATGTCGACTACTGCTAGACATTTTCGCCTCGGTAAGACATGCTGGTACTGGAAGTAGCCAAGCTCGTGTTTCTTACCCCATCCGTTTCACAATATATGCCTTTCATTTATCAAAATATAAATGTATTTAGACATGTTTTAGTATATAGATCATCCATTTTTTAAATAAATGAAAGTCAAATATTTTGAAACGGAGAAAGTACTTCAAAGGATGGATAAGGTCTGGGAGCAATTCCGCCATCCCAATCTACACGAATAGACTTGGAATGAGGGCACTGCGCAGCTGGAATTTGACTTTCACACATGTCATGTCATGCTCCAGTCAAAAGTTCAAAATAGCAGTCAAGCCAGCTCGTCCTCTTGCCACTGTGCTGTTCCGTTCAACGTACGCAAAGCGCCAAGCCAAACGAGGAATGCCAAAGAAACTCGCAGGGCGCTTCTTTTCTCCTCCCGCGACGTTTCCAACTTGTGCGCTTGAATTGACGTGCCTCTTTTCATTGAGGACATTGAATTTTCCTGTTCTTTGCTTTTCCTTCTGAAAAGATCTTGATGCACTTTCATCTTTATGGGTATCAAATTTATACACTTGCAGTTTTTTCTTCTTCTGAACTTGCTGCTTTTTATTTATGAACTTGTAGTTGGGTGTACTTCATTACGTTCTTCGGAAACTGCTATTCTTTTCTACCGCGTATCTAGATGAGAAGTAATTATTGCAATTGAAGATGATGTTAGGCTGGTCGTAATGGTAGTATCATAGCTAGTATCATGCATGCCAACTAGGCAATTCTGATAAGATGTCATAGCATTAAATAAAGAAAAAGAGGATGGAGTATCATATCATGATACCGTATCATAATAAATGCTATGCTACTTTGTATCATGCATGACAATAAATAAAGTACTACATGATACTAATATATGATACTATGCATTAGAGAGGTAGTATCATATACTAGTATCAATACCCCCCATTACAACCAGCCTCATCCATCGTTTGCGGCCTGTTCCCTGTCTTCCCAGCCTTTTTTATCACCGTCGTGATAGTTGTTGTCGGCTTGACGATTTGTCACATAAATGGGCCGGGCGTTGTTTTAGGCATGTCCATTATCTACAAAGTATCACTGCCTGGGCTTTTCCTTTTTCTTCATATGCACAAAATATTACACCAGTCAAACTTCAGTCAATCTAGCATGTTTTCGCAGTGCACACACAAGCATGTGCCTTGCTTGTCAAAATAAAAAAAACCTAGAGGGAACAACATTCCCTCGATGGGGAGGGGGGGGGTTCATCTTAAATTGTTGTTTCTCATGCGATAGGAGAAACTAAGACAAACAAAAATAAAAATAAAATAAAATGAAAAGTCAGTTAAAATCGTGTTGTACTCCTGATAAGGACATTCCTATCACTATTATCCTCATAGCCCATGTACTTATGATGAGGACATTCCTACCACTATTATCCTTATAGCCCCTGTACTCCTGATAAGGACATTCCTACCGGTGTTATTGTAACACACATGATGCGGCTATATCTCCCACGTGTCGAAGCATGACTTAGAGGCATAACCGCATGATGGTTTAGTCGCAAGAGAGGTAATCTTCACACAATCTCATGTACTGAATAAGAAAGAGATAAAAAGTTGCCTTACAATCGCCACTTCACACAATTAACAAGTAAACATACATCATCCAGAGTACAATCAAGGTCCGACTACGGAACCAAAATAAATGAAGACAACCCCAAATGCTAGATCCCCGATCGTCCCAACTGGGCTCCACTACTGATCAACCGGAAAAGGCACAACACAACGATCAAGATCTTTATCGAGCTCCCACTTGAGCTCGGAAGCACCCCCTGCACTGGTATCCTCGGCACCTGCAACTGTTTGGAAGTATCCGTGAGTCACGAGGACTCAGCAATCTCACACCCGCGAGATCAAGACTATTTAACCTTATGGGTAGGAGAAGGTGATGAGGTGGAGCTGCAGTAAGCACTAAGCATATATGGTGGCTAACATACGCAAATAAGAGCGAGAAGAGAAGCAACGCAACGGTCGAGAAGCTAGAAGTGATCAAGAAGTGATCCTGAAACTACTTACGTTCAAGCATAACACAAGACCGTGTCCACTTCTCGGACTCCGCCGAGAAGAAACCATCACAGTTACACACGCGGTTGATGCATTTTAATTAAGTCAAATGTCAAGTTCTCTACAACCGGATATTAACAAATTCCCATCTGCCACATAATCGCGGGCACGACTCTCGAAAGTTTATACCCTGCAGGGATGTCCCAACTTAGCCCATCACAAGCTCTCACGGTCAACGAAGGATATTCCTTCTCCCGGAAAGACCCGATCAGTCTCGGAATCCCGATTACAAGACACTTCGACAATGGTAAAACAAGACCAGCAAGACCACCCGACTGCACCGACAAATCCCGATAGGAGCTGCACATATCTTGTTCTCATGGCACACCGGATAAGCTAAGCATACAAGTACCAACATAACCCAAGTTGCCAAGGGATGGTCCCGCACGGTGCTCTAGTTTGGACCAACACTCAGAGAAGCACTGGCCCGGGGGTTTAAAATAAAGATGACCCTTGAGTCCGCGGAACCCAAGGGAAAAGGCTTAGGTGGCAAATGTTAAAACCAAGGTTGGGCCTTGCTGGAGGAGTTTTATTCAAAGCGAACTGTCAAGGGGTTCCCATAACACCCAACCGCGTAAGAAACGCAAAATCAAGGAACATAACACCGCTATGACGGAAACTAAGGCGAGAAGAGTGGAACAAAACACCAGGCATAAGGACGAGCCTTCAACCCTTTATCAAGTATATAGATGCATTAATTAAATAAGATATATTGTGATATCCCAACATATCCATGTTCCAACATGGAACAAACTTCAACTTCACCTGCAACTAGCAACGCTATAAGAGGGGCTGAGCAAAAGCGGTAACATAGCCAAACAACGGTTTGCTAGAAAGGTGGGTTAGAGGCTTGACATGGCAATATGGGAGGCATGATATAACAAGTGGTAGGTAGCGCGACATAGCGATAGAACGAACAACTAGCAAGCAAAGGTAAAAGTGATTTCGAGGGTATGGTCATCTTGCCTGAGATCCCGCAAGGAAGAAGAACGAGTCCATGAAAAATACAAACGGACGTAGTCGAACGAATCCTCACACACGCGACGTTACCAGAACTCACAAGAAGAAGCAACACCAGAAAGGAGCAAACAACATAGTAAACAACCAAGCATAAACATGGCATGATGCACAATCAAGTATGATGCATGTCCGGTTTAAAGAGCCATGGAAAAGTGCAACAAACAATACTACAAATTAAGTGGAGCTCAATATGCAACGAATTGCATATTGACGAAACACCACATGACTTATTTAGTTCTCTCTCGGTTATGTACTCAACAATATTAAATGTTGTTAAACGTGGCAAGAGGTGAAGCATAAATAAACTAACTATTTAGGCAAGTTTAAATGAGGCTGGAAACAACAACAATAATTCCGGAAAAACCCCATGTGCATTTAGCAATTGATGCAAACAACAATTTTAAACATTTTAAATGTTATTATCATGATGTGGGTGACATGTGCAAGTTTTATGCAATTTTGTTAAAATTTGACATGACCATGATATGAAGCATTTGGTCGCCATGACGGAAAGAAAGGGGTGCCATGGCGGCCATAACGAAAATGATGCCATGACAACATATCGGTTCCGGTAGCTCAACTGAGATACCGGTGCAAAAGAAAGTGTGACGATAGTGTGTCATGCGATGAACGGTGGGATGCTCCCGGTTACCGGGTTCCCACATGTCGGTGGCAAGGCAAAAGAGGGGCGACGTGCACCGTGCTACCTCTTGAGCACTGCGTTGGTTTTCCCCAAAGAGGAAGGGATGATGCAGCAAAGTAGCGTAAGTATTTCCCTCAGTTTTTGAGAACCAAGGTATCAATCTAGTAGGAGGCTACGCGCGAGTCCCTCGTACCTGCACAAAACAAATAAATCCTCGTAACCAACGCGAATAGGGGTTGTCAATCCCTACACGGCCACTTACGAGAATGAGATCTGATAGATATGATAAGATAATATTTTTGGTATTTTTGTGATAAACATGCAAAGTAAAATAAAGGCAAAGTAAAAAAGCAAAGGAAATAACTAAGTAGTAGGAGATTAATATGATAAAGATAGACCCGGTGGCCATAGGTTTCACTAGTGGCTTCTCTCGAGAGCATAAGTATTCTACGGTGGGTGAACAAATTACTGTTGAGCAATTGATAGAATTGAGCATAGTTATGAGAATATCTAGGTATGATCATGTATATAGGCATCACGTCCGAGACAAGTAGACCGACTCCTGCCTGCATCTACTACTATTACTCCACTCATCGACCGCTATCCAGCATGCATCTAGAGTATTAAGTTAAAAACAGAGTAACGCCTTAAGCAAGATGACATGATGTAGAGTGATAAACTCATGCAATATGATAAAAACCCCATCTTTTTATCCTCGATGGCAACAATACAATGCGTGCCTTGCTGCCCCTACTGTCACTAGGAAAGGACACCGCAAGATTGAACCCAAAGCTAAGCACTTCTCCCATTGCAAGAAAGATCAATCTAGTAGGCCAAACCAAACTGATAATTCGAAGAGACTTGCAAAGATAACCAACCATACATAAAAGAATTCAGAGAAGATTCAAATATCGTTCATAGATAGACTTGATCATAAACCCACAATTCATCGGTCTCAACAAACACACCGCAAAAAGAATATTACATCGAATAGTTCTCCACAAGAGAGGGGGAGAACATTGTATTGAGATCCAAAAAGAGAGAAGAAGCCATCTAGCTAATAACTATGGACCCGTAGGTCTGAGGTAAACTACTCACACTTCATCGGAGGGGCTATGGTGTTGATGTAGAAGCCCTCCGTGATCGATGCCCCCTCCGGCGGAGCTCCGGAACAGGCCCCAAGATGGGATCTCGTGGATACAGAAAGTTGCGGCGGTGGAATTAGGTTTTTGGCTCCATATCTAATCGTTTGGGGGGTACATAGGTATATATAGGAGGAAGGAGTACGTTGGTGGAGCAATAGGGGGCCCACGAGGGTGGAGGGCGTGCCTGGGGGGGGGGGGGGGGTAGGCACGCCCCCTACCTCGTGGCCTCCTATTTTGTGTCTTGACTTAGGTTCCAAGTCTCCTAGGTCTTGTTCATTGAGAAAATCACGTTCCCGAAGGTTTCATTCATTTGGACTCCGTTTGATATTCCTTTTATCTTCGAAACCTTAAAACAGGCAAAAACATCAATTCTGGGCTAGGTCTCCGGTTAATAGGTTAGTCCCAAAAATAATATAAATGTGGAAAATAAAGCCCAATAATGTCCAAAACATTGATAATATAGCATGGAGCAATCAAAAATTATAGATACGTTGGAGACGTATCAAGCATCCCCAAGCTTAATTCCTGCTCGTCCTCGAGTAGGTAAATGATAAAAACAGAATTTTTGATGCGGAGTGCTACTTGTCATAATTTTAATGTAATTCTTATTAATTGTGGTATGAATATTCAGATCCGAAAGATTCAATACAAAATTTTAATATTGACATAAAAATAATAATACTTCAAGCATACAAACAAAGCAATTATGTCTTCTCAAAATAGCATGGCCAAAGAAAGTTATCCCTACAAAATCATATAGTCTGTCTATGCTCCATCTTCACCACAAAAATATTTAAATCATGCACAACCCCGATGACAAGCCAAGCAATTGTTTCATACTTTTGGTGTTCTCTAACTTTTTTAATCTTCACGCAATACATGAGCGTGAGCCATGGACATAGCACTTATAGGTGGAATAGAATGGTGGTTGTGGAGAAGACAAAAAGGGAGAAGATAGTCTCACATCAACTAGGCGTATCAACGGGATATGGAGATGCCCATCAATAGATATCAATGTGAGTGAGTAGGGATTGCCATGCAACGGATGCACTAGAGCTATGAGTATATGAAAACTCAACAAAAGAAACTAAGTGGGTGTGCATCCAACTTGCTTGCTCATGAATACCTAGGGCATTTTGAGGAAGCCCATCATTAAAATATACAAGCCAAGTTCTATAATGAAAAATTCCCACTAGTATATGAAAGTGACAACATATGAGACTCTCTATCATGAAGATCATGGTGCTACTTTGAAGCACAAGTGTGGTAAAAGGATAGTAGCATTGCCCCTTCTCTCTTTTTCTCTCATTTTTTTATTTGGGCCTTCTCTTTTTTATGGCCTCTTTTCTCTCCTTTTTTTATTTGGGCTTCTTTGGCCTCTTCTAATTATTTATTTTCGTCCGGAGTCTCATCCCAACTTGTGGGGGAATCATAGTCTCCATCATCCTTTCCTCACTGGGACAATGCTCTAATAATGATGATCATCACACTTTTATTTTTCTTACAACTCAACAATTACAACTCGATACTTAGAGCAAAATATGACTCTATATGAATGCCTCCCGCGGTGTACCGGGATATGCAATGACTCATGAGTGACCTGTATGAAAGAATTATGAACGGTGGTTTTGCCACAAATATGATGTCGACTACATGATCATGCTAAGCAATATGACAATGATGGAGTGTGTCATAATAAACGGAACGGTGGAAAGTCGCATGGCAATATATCTCGGAATGGCTATGAAAATGCCATAATAGGTAGGTATGGTGGCTGTTTTGAGGAAGGTGTATGGTGGGTGTATGATATCGGCGAAAGGTGCGCGGTATTAGAGAGGCTAGCAAAGATGGAAGGGTGAGAAAAGTGCGTATAATCCATGGACTCAACATTAGTCATAAAGAACTCATATACTTATTGCAAAAATCTACAAGTTATCAAAGCAAAGTATTACGCGCATGCTCCTAGGGGGATAGATTGGTAGGAAAATACCATCGCTCATCCTCGACCGCCACTCATAAGGAAGACAATCAAAAAATAAATCATGCTCTGACTTCATCAGATAACGGTTCACCATACGTGCATGCTACGGGAATCACAAACTTTAACTCAAGTATTCTTCAAATTCACAACTACTCAACTAGCACAACTTTAATACCACCATCTTCATATCTCAAAACAATTATCAAGCATCAAACTTCTCATAGTATTCAACACACTCATACGAAAGTTTTATTATTAATCTTGTATACCAAGCATATTAGGATTTTAAGCAAATTACCATGCTATTTAAGACTCTTAAAATAATCTAAGTGAAGCATGAGAGATCAATAGTTTCTATAAAACAAATCCACCACCGTGCTCTAAAAGATATAAGTGAAGTACTAGAGCAAAACTACATAACTCAAAAGATATAAGCTAAGCATATAGAGTATTCTAACAAATTCCAAATCATGTATGGCTCTCTCAAAAGGTTTGTACAGCAAGGATGATTATGGTAAACTAAAAAGTAAAGACTCAAATCATACAAGACGCTCCAAGCAAAACACATATCATGTGGCGAATAAAAATATAGCTCCAAGTAAAGTTACCGATAGAAGTAGACGAAAGAGGGGATGCCTTCCGGGGCATCCCCAAGCTTTGGCTTTTAGGTGTCCTTAGATTATCTTGGGGGTGCCATGGGCATACCCAAGCTTAGGCTCTTGCTGCTCCTTGTTCCATAATCCATCAAATCTTTACCCAAAACTTGAAAACTTCACAACACAAAACTTAAAGTAGAAAATCTCGTGAGCTCCGTCAGCGAAAGAAAACAAAAGACCACTTCAAGGTACTGTAATGAACTCATTATTTATTTATATTAGTGTTATACCTACTGTATTCCAACTTCTCTACGGTTTATAAACTATTTTACTAGCCATAGATTCATCAAAATAAGCAAACAACACACGAAAAACAGAATCTGTCAAAAACAGAACAGTCTGTAGTAATCTGTAGCTAGCGCAAGAACTGGAACCCCAAAAATTCTAAAATAAATTTTTGGACGTGAGTAATTTATCTATTAATCATCTGAAAAAATAATTAACTAAATAGCACTTTCCAAATAAAAATGGCAGTAGTTCTCGTGAGTGCTAAAGTTTCTGTTTTTTACAGCAAGTGTAACAAGACTTTCCCCAAGTCTTCCCAACGGTTCTACTTGGCACAAACACTAATTAAACACAACAAACACAACCAAAACAGAGGTTAGATAAATTATTTATTACTAAACAGGAGCAAAAAGCAAGGAATAAAAATAAAATTGGGTTTCCTCCCAACAAGCGCTATCGTTTAACGCCCATAGCTAGGCATAACAAGCAAGGATAGATCTAGGTATTGCCATCTTTGGTAGGCAATCCATAAGTGGCTCTCATAATAGATTCATAAGGTAATTTAATTTTCTTTCTAGGAAATTGTTCCATGCCTTTCCTTAATGGAAATTGAAATCTGATATTTCCTTCCTTCATATCAATAATTGCACCAATCGTTCTAAGGAAAGGTCTACCAAGAATAATAGGACATGAAGGATTGAAATCTATGTCAAGAACAATAAAATCTACGGGCACATAATTCCTATTTTCAACAATAAGAACATAATTAATTCTTCCCATAGGTTTCTTAATAGTGGAATCCGCAAGGTGCAAGTTTAAAGAGCAATCATCAAAATCACAGAAACCTAACAAATCCCACAAAGTCTTTGGAATCGTGGAAACACTAGCACCCAAATCACATAAAGCATAGCATTCATGATCTTTAATTTTAATTTTAATAGTTGGTTCCCACTCATCATAAAACTTTCTAGGGATAGAAACTTCCAATTCAAGTTTTTCTTCATAAGATTGCATCAAGGCATCAACGATATGTTTAGTAAACGCTTTATTTTGACTATAAGCATGAGGATAATTTAGCACGGATTGCAACAAGTAAATACAATCAATCAAAGAGCAATTTTCATAGTTAAATTCCTTGAAATCCATAATAGTGGGTTTAGCAACATCTAGGGTTTTAATTTCTTCAATCCCACTTTTATCAATTTTAGCATCAAGATCAAAAAATTCCGAATTCTTGGAACGCCTTCTAGGTAAAGGTGGATCATATTCAGTCCCATCATTATCAAGATTCATATTGCAAAACAAAGATTTAATAGGGGACACATCAATAACTTTTAGATCTTCATCATTATTTTCATAGGAACTAGGAGAACACGCTCTTATAAAGGCATCTTTCTTAGCACGCATCCTAGCAGTTCTTTCTTTGCACTCATCAATGGAAATTCTCATGGCTTTGAGAGACTCATTGATATCATGCTTAGGTGGAATAGATCTAAGTTTCAAAGAATCAACATCAAGAGAAATTCTATCAACGTTCCTAGCCAACTCATCAATCTTAAGCAATTTTTCTTCAATCAAAGCATTAAAATTCTTTTGTGAAGTAATCAATTCTTTAATATTAGATTCAAAATTAGAGGGCATCTTATTATAATTTCCATAGGAATCGTTGTAGGAATTACCATAATTATTAGAGAGATTACTAGGATAAGGCCTAGGATTAAAATTTCCTCTATACGCGTTGTTACCAAAATTGTTTCTACCAACAAAATTCACATCCATAGATTCATTATTATTCTCAATCAAAGTAGACAAGAGAATATCATTAGGATTAGAAGGAACACTCTTATTAGCAAATAATTTCATAAGTTCATCCATCTTTCCACTCAAAACATTAATTTCTTCTATCGCATGCACCTTTTTATTAGTAGATCTTTCAGTATGCCATTGAGAATAATTAACCATAATATTATCTAGGAGTTTAGTAGCTTCTCCTAAAGTGATTTCCATAAAAGTGCCTCCCGCGGCCGAATCTAAAAGATTTCTAGAAGCAAAATTCAATCCGGCATAATTTTTTTTGTATAATCATCCACAAATTCATACCATGAGTAGGGCAATTACGTATCATTAATTTCATCCTCTCCCAAGTTTGTGCAACATGTTCATGATCAAGTTGCTTAAAATTCATAATATCATTTCTAAGAGAGATGATCTTAGCGGGAGGAAAATACTTAGAGATAAAAGCATCTTTGCACTTATTCCATGAATCAATACTATTTTTAGGCAAAGACAAAAACCAAGCTTTAGCACGATCTCTAAGTGAAAAAGGAAATACCTTCAATTTAACAATATCATTATCCACATCTTTCTTCTTTTGCATATCACACAAATCAACGAAGCTATTTAGATGGGCAGCGACATCTTCACTAGGAAGGCCGGAAACCGGATTTTTCATGACAAGATTCAGCAAAGCAGTATTAATTTCACAAGATTCAGCATCGGTAAGAGGAGTAATCGAAGTGCTAATAAAATCATTGTTGTTGCTATTGGTGAAGTCACATAATTTAGTATTATCTTGAGCCATCGTGACAAGCAAGTAAACTAACACACAAGCAAACAAAAAATAAGCGGGCAAAAAGAGGCAAATAGAGAAAGAGATGGAGGATAAAGAGAGAGAGGGCGAATAAAACGGCAAGGGTGAAGTGGGGAGAGGAAAACGAGAGGCAAATGGCAAATAATGTAATGCGGGAGATAAGAGTATGTGATGGGTACTTGGTATGTTGACTTTTGTGTAGACCTCCCCGACAACGGCGCCAGAAATCCTTCTTGCTACCTCTTGAGCACTGCGTTGGTTTTCCCCGAAGAGGAAGGGATGATGCAGCAAAGTAGCATAAGTATTTCCCTCAGTTTTTGAGAACCAAGGTATCAATCCAGTAGGAGGCTATGCGCGAGTCCCTCGTACCTGCACAAAACAAATAAATCCTCGCAACCAACGCGAATAGGGGTTGTCAATCCCTACACGGCCGCTTACGAGAGTGAGATCTGATAGATATGATAAGATAATATTTTTGGTATTTTTGTAATAAAGATGCAAAGTAAAATAAAGGCAAAGTAAAAAGCAAAGGAAATAACTAAGTGGTAGGAGATTAATATGATAAAGATAGACCCGGGGGCCATAGGTTTCACTAGTGGCTTCTCTCGAGAGCATAAGTATTCTACGGTGGGTGAACAAATTACTGTTGAGAAATTGACATAATTGAGCATAGTTATGAGAATATCTAGGTATGATCATGTATATAGGCATCACGTCTGAGACAAGTAGACCGACTCCTGCCTGCATCTACTACTATTACTCCACTCATCGACCGCTATCCAGCATGCATCTAGAGTATTAAGTTAAAAACAGAGTAACGCCTTAAGCAAGATGACATGATGTAGAGGGATAAACTCATGCAATATGATGAAAACCCCATCTTGTTATCCTCGATGGCAACAATACAATACGTGCCTTGCTACCCCTACTGTCACTAGGAAAGGACACCGCAAGATTGAACCCAAAGCTAAGCACTTCTCCCATTGCAAGAAAGATCAATCTAGTAGGCCAAACCAAACTGATAATTCGAAGAGACTTGCAAAGATAACCAATCATACATAAAAGAATTCAGAGAAGATTCAAATATTGTTCATAGATAGACTTGATCATAAACCCACAATTCATCGGTCTCAACAAACACACCGCAAAAAGAAGATTACATCGAATAGTTCTCCACAAGAGAGGGGGAGAACATTGTATTGAGATCCAAAAAGAGAGAAGAAGCCATCTAGCTAATAACTATGGACCCGTAGGTCTGAGGTAAACTACTCACACTTCATCGGAGGGGCTATGGTGTTGATGTAGAAGCCCTCCGTGATCGATGCCCCCTCCGGCGGAGCTCCGAAACAGGCCCCAAGATGGGATCTCGTGGATACAGAAAGTTGCGGTGGTGGAATTAGGTTTTTGGCTCCGTATCTGATCGTTTGGGGGTACGTAGGTATATATATATATATAGGAGGAAGGAGTACGTTGGTGGAGCAATAGGGGGCCCACGAGGGTGGAGGGCGCGCCTGGGGGGGGGGGGGTAGGCGCGCCCCCTACCTCGTGGCCTCCTCTTTTGTGTCTTGACGTAGGGTCCAAGTCTCCTGGGTCTTGTTCATTGAGAAAATCACGTTCCCGATGGTTTCATTCCGTTTGGACTCCGTTTGATATTCCTTTTCTTCGAAACCTTAAAACGGACAAAAAAACAGCAATTCCGGGCTGGGCCTCCGATTAATAGGTTTGTCCCAAAAATAATATAAAAGTGGAAAATAAAGCCCAATAATGTCCAAAAAAGTATATAATATAGCATGGATCAATAAAAAATTATAGATACGTTGGAGACGTATCACACCGACAGTTCGAACTCGAGGCAAACAAGGGTGCATCTCATACAACATGCATGTGGAAATTATGGAAGCGTCTCAATCTCCATACATGGAGACTCGCAGTATATATATATATATATATATATATATATATATATATATATATATATGTATTGATTGAGGGGATCGGTACAGGAGATGGCAGCGTCGAGGCTAACCACCAGAGATATTATAGGAGGGTTTTAGGAGATAAGAGAGATAAACATGAAAAAGATAAACCTCCTAACTACTATGTCGTGGACCTCAAGGCCACGCCAACAACCTGCACAATATATGTTTAACACTCCCCCATAATCACAACTATGACAAGTTGAGATTACGTTTAAATTCTTCAAAACTTCTGACTGGCAAAGCTTTAGTGAATCCATCTGCAAGCTGATTTTTGGATGGTATAAATCTGATCTCAAGCTGTTTGTTGGCAACACGTTCTCTCACAAAATGAAAATCTATTTCAATGTGCTTTGTTCTGGCATGAAAAACTGGATTTTCAGACAACTACGTGGCACCAAGGTTATCACACCATAAGAATGATGGCTGAGTCTGAATTACCCCAAGTTCTCTGAGCATGGATTGAACCCAAATGATTTATGCGGTTGCATTTGCTAGTGTTTTATATTCTGCTTCTGTACTTGACCTAGAAATAATGGCTTGCTTTCTTGCACACCATGATATTAAGTTAGATCCATAGAAAATGGCAAAACCACTTGTTGACCTTCTATCATCCAAACAACCAGCCCAGTCTGCATCTGAGAATGCACTAACAAGTGTGGAAGGTGACTTGCTGAATGTGAGACCCAAGTGTATAGTGTTGCTTATATACCTGAGAATTCATTTTGCAGCTGTCTAGTGTGCTGTGGTAGGTGCATGAAGATACTGACACACCTTATTAACTGCAAAAGAGATGTCAGGTCGAGTAAGAGTCAAGTACTGAAGTCCACCAACTAGACTTCTGTAACCAGTGATGTCCTCTTGGTGCAACGGTTCTCCTTCTCAAGGACAAGGGTTCTGAACTAGACAAGGGTGTTGGTGAAGATTTACAATTCTGCATACCAATTCTACTTAGCAATTCAATGGCATACTTTGCTTGAGATAGATGAATACCATTGCTATATTTCTTGACTTCAATACCCAATAAGAAATGCAGATCTCCCAAATCCTTGAGAGCAAACTCAGAGCCTAAATTCTTAAGCAGTGCTATCACGGCTCCATCAGAAGAGCTAGTGACAATGATATCATCAACATATATCAAAACAAATATGGATGTTCTATGCTTGTTATAAATGAACAGAGAGGTGTCAGACTTTGATGGAACAAAGCCAAGTGACTGGAGTTTCATACTTAACCGTGAATACCATGCTCTGGGTGCCTGTTTCAAACCATACAGAGCTTTATCAAGCTTGCAGACATATGATGGTGCACTTTTATCCTCAAACCCAGGAGGCTGTTTCATGTACACTTCCTCTTCCAGAACACCATGAAGGAACGCGTTCTGGACATCTAGCTGTCTCAGACTCCATCCCCTGGACACAGCTATTGATAATACAAGACGGATTGTTGCAGCTTTAACAACAGGACTAAACGTATCCTCATAATCTATGCCATACCTTTGCTTGAATCCCTTTGCTACAAGTCTTGCCTTGTATCTGTCTATGGTACCATCAGATTTTTTCTTGATTTTATAGACCCACTTACAATCAATCAGATTTTTGCCTGGTCGTGGGGGCACTAGGTGCCATGTTTTATTTTTTCGCAATGCCATGATTTCATCTTCCATGGCTGCCTTCCACCTCGGATCATCAAGTGCTGTCATTAAACTGTTAGGCTCACCAGTTGTGCAAGACATACCAATCTTAGAGAAATTTTTATAATTTAAACATGTAGTTAATCCTTTCTGTAGCCTTGTGCGTGGCGCCACAGGAGAAGCCCCAGGAGGCGGAGCCATAGGAGATCCATCGTCTATGTCAGGCGCTGGCGAACCGGATCCCGAGGAGGATTCGGTCGCTGCTGCTGGCGACCACGACCGCAGCAATCCCGAGGGGGATTCTGTCGCACCTGCTGGCGACCGCGACTGAGGCGAGGTGGCGGGCCCAGGCGAGGGCCCGGGCGAGTCTGGCACAAGCGGCCGGTCGGAGGTGGCGGGCCCTGACGAATCCGGCGCGAGCCAATCAGGCGAGCGAGGCCTGACCGCGTGAGTGTCCTCCCGCCACGCGTCATCAGCCGATTGGTGCGGGGCAGCGACGTCGCTTTCGCGACCTGGCGCACGCTCGAGGCCTGAGGTGCGACCAGGTGTTGTCCGCCCTGTCTGCCCGGATCCCGGAGGGGATGTTGCCTCCTGTCGTGAGGATCCCGAGGCAGATCCTCCTCGGTGCGCGTCCGTGTCTCCAGCTGGGGGCACATGAAATCTTGCCCGTTTTGCCTCGGATTTTCACCATTTGAACTGATTTCTGCAGCAGTAATCTCAGGCATAATATGATGATTAGATGCAAGTTGATTAGTACTATTATTCTCTCCCCCATGATCAACGCCAAATAAAGATGAGGGCAAGAGAAGAATTTCTTTGTGAAGCAATGCGCCGGCATTTGGGTGGAGTTTGGCAAAGGGAAAAACCGTTTCATCAAAGACTACATCTCGAGAGATATACACACGTCCCGTGGCTACGTCAAGACACTTGACGCCTTTGTGCTGTGCACTGTAGCCTATAAACACACATTGGGTCGAACGAAACATGAGCTTCTTGTTGTTATAGGGACGGAGATTTGGCCAACATGCGCAACCAAACACTCAAAGATGTGAATAGTTGGTTTTGGTGTGAAGAAGACGTTCAATGGGTGTTTCGTGATTGATGACACGGCTAGGAAAAATATTTATGAGGTGTACTTCTGTGAGAAAAGCCTCATCCCAAAACTTTAGTGGCATAGAGGTGGCAGCAAGAAGGGAGAGGCCAATATCAACAATGTGCATGTGCTTGCGCTCTGCTGAACCGTTTTGTTGGTGAGCGTGAGGGCAAGAAATATGATGAGAGATTCCTATACGTTGGAAGAAGGAGTTGAGTTTTTTGTACTCACCTTCCCAGTCTGACTTCATAGCAAGTATTTTGCAATCAAACTGTCGTTCTACCAAAGCCTGAAAGTTAAGGAAGACTTGAAAAACATCGGAGCATTTTTTAAGAACGTATATCTAGGTATACTTGCTAAAATCATCAATGGAGCTCACGTAATAGGTATGCCGACCAACAGAGGAGGGGACCGGTCCCCAAACATCTGAAAACACAAGTTTCAAGGGTTTTGTGGACACACTTGTGGATATAGGATATGGTAACTGGTGACTTTTTGCTCTTTGGCAAGAGTCACAAATAGTTTCACGATCATGCTCATCAACAAAAGCAAGCTTATTTTTGCTAAGAATCTGATAAACAATGGAAAAAGATGGGTGGCCTAAATGATTATGCCATTGTTCTAAAGACACTTTGAAGACTCCATAGGCTTGCTTATTGATCTTGGAAATTTTGGGGATCAGTGGGTAGAGGCCTTGCACACATCTACCGCGATAAAGCACCCTCCTCGTGACCTGATCCTTGATCAAAAAGAAGAAGGGATGAAACTCGATGAAAACACCATTATCAAGAGTAATGCGATGTACGGACAAAAGATTTTTGGATGCATTGGGAATGTGAAGTACATCATCTACAAGAATATCACGGTGTGGGGTTTGAATAATAGACTCTCCAACATGACTAATCATCATACCTGGACCATTTTCAGCGGTGTGGACATGATCTTGGCCGTGATACTTCTCGTGCATGGTCATCTTTTCAAGTTCAGAGGTGATGTTCTCATTCGAGCCAGAGTCAAGATACTAGTTGGAGTCAACTCCGTATGAGGCATCCGCCGCAGCTGCAACACACCTTTTCCTGGAATTATCCTCTGCATAGCGCCACTTACATTCTTTTGTAATATGGTTAGTTTTCTTGCAGATCTGGCATTTGTTTTCATACTCCTCATACCTGACGAAGCAGCCCCCTTGGTTGTTGTTGTAGTAGTGGCGCGGAGGGCCATTGTTGTTGTAGTAGCCCCCCCCCCCCCCCCCGCCGCCGCCACGGTGGCCGCCGCTGTTGCCATGGTTGTTGTAGCCGCCGCTACCCGTGCCAGGATAGCCACTGCTAGGGTTTTGGCCGCCACCACCAGAGTAGCCGCCGCCGTGACCACCTTGCTTCTGGTTGCGGTAGCCGCCTCTGCCGCCACTCGATCGACCCCGGCAAGCGGCGTTCACTGATGACTTGAAGCCACCAGCGCTGCTGAACATCTCAGCGCGTTGATCGAAGTTTGCCACCATCAAGAAGAGTGCATTGACGGTGATGGGCTCGGTGCAGACGTCGAGTGCAGAGATGATGGGCTGATACTCCATATCAAGCCCGACGACGATGAAAGAGATGAGTTCGTCCTCCCCGATCGGTTTGCCTGCCGCCGCAAGCTTGTCGGGGAGAGCACGCATCTGCCTGAAGAAGGTGGAGGCCGACTGTGACCCCTTCTGGGCGTTTGTGAGGGCCGACCTGATGTTATTGACACGAGACAGAGAGACCGCAGAAAACATGTTTGCTAACCGGTCCAAATCGTATGTGATGATTCAAGCGAGGCTACTTGAACAAGCACCTCCTTGGACAGGTTTCAGAGGAGGTATGCTACGATTTGCTGATCTTGAACGAGCCAAGGATTATGATTAGGGTTGGAAACTACCTGATCTTTGCCATCTTTATCTTTGCTGATGATTGTTCTTGGAGGCTCCTTTGTAGTCCCATCTATATAGCCAAACAAGGCGGCGCCCAATATCTGGGATCGTGCTTGGGCTCGCCAGAGAACATAGTTCGTCCGGCTAAGAGGTTCTGAGGTGTTGTAGTTGAGGCCAGAGGAAGGGACTACAGAGGAGGTGGACATGATTGCGACGTGGTGGTTCTGGGGAGGGAACGGATGGAGGAAGTGAAGGAAATAATAAAGTTATTATTTATTTCCTTATATCATGATAAATGTTTATTATTCATGCTAGAATTGTATTAACCGGAAACATAATACTTGTGTGAATACATAGACAAACAAAGTGTCACTAGTATGCCTCTACCTGACTAGCTCGTTAATCGAAGATGGTTATGTTTCCTAACCATAAACAAAAGAGTTGTTATTTGATTAACGGGATCACATCATTAGGAGAATGATGTGATTGACATGACCCATTCCATTAGCTTAGCACTCGATCGTTTAGTATGTTGCTATTGCTTTCTTCATGACTTATACATGTTCCTATGACTATGAGATTATGTAACTCCCGTGTGCCGGAGGAACACTTTCTGTGCTACCAAACGTCACAATGTAACTGGGTGATTATAAAGGAGATCTACAGGTGTCTCCAAAGGTACATGTTGGGTTGGCGTATTTTGAGATTAGGATTTGTCACTCCGATTGTCGGAGAGGTATCTCTGGGCCCTCTCGGTAATGCACATCACTTAAGCCTTGCAAGCATTGCAACTAATGAGTTAGTTGCAGGATGATGTATTACAGAACGAGTAAAGAGACTTGCCGGTAACGAGATTGAACTAGGTATTGGATACCGACGATCGAATCTCGGGCAAGTAACATACTGATGACAAAGGGAACAACGTATGTTGTTATGCGATCTGACCGATAAAGATCTTCGTAGAATATGTAGGAGCCAATATGGGCATCCAGGTCCCGCTATTGGTTATTGACCGGAGACATGTCTCGGTCATGTCTACATTGTTCTCGAACCCGTAGGGTCCGCACGCTTAAGGTTACGATGACAGTTATATTATGAGTTTATGCATTTTGATGTACCGAAGTTAGTTCGGAGTACCGGATGTGATCACGGACATGACGAGGAGTCTCGAAATGGTCGAGACATAAAGATTGATATATTGGAAGCCTATGTTTGGATATCGGAAGTGTTCCGGGTGAAATCGGGATTTTACCGGAGTACCGGGAGGTTACCGGAACCCCCCGGGAACCATATGGGCCTTGATGGGCCTTAGTGGAAAGGAGAAAGGGGCAGCCCAAGGTGGCCGCGCGCCTCCCCCCTTCCCCTAGTCCTATTAGGACTAGGAGAGGTGGCCGGCCCCCTCTCTCTCTTTCCCCCCGAGGAATCCTATTCCAACTAGGATTGGGGGGGGGGGGGAATCCTACTCCCGGAGGGAGTAGGACTCTCCTTGCGTGCCCCTTGTGGACGGCCAGCCTCCCCCCTTTTGGTCCTTTATATACTGAGGTAGAGGCACCCTAGAACACACAAGTTGATCCACATGATCTATTCCTTAGCCGTGTGCGGTGCCCCCAGCCACCATAATCCTCGATAATACTGTAGCGGAGTTTAGGCGAAGCCCTGCTGCTGTAGTACATCAAGATCGTCACCACGCCGTCGTGCTGACGGAACTCTTCCCCGACACTTTGCTGGATCGGAGTCCGGGGATCGTCATCGAGCTGAACGTGTGCTCGAACTCGGAGGTGCCGTAGTTTCGGTGCTTGATCGGTTGGATCATGAAGACGTACGACTACTTCCTCTACGTTGCGTCAACGCTTCCGCAGTCGGTCTGCGTGGGTACGTAGACAACACTCTCCCCTCTCGTTGCTATGCATCACATGATCTTGCGTGTGCGTAGGAAATTTTTTGAAATTACTACGAAACCCAACAGTGGCATCCGAGCCTAGGTTATTTATGTTGATGTTATATGCACGAGTAGAACACAAGTGAGTTGTGGGCGATATAAGTCATACTGCCTACCAGCATGTCATACTTTGGTTCGGCGGTATTGTTGGACGAGACGACCCGGACCAACATTACGCGTACGCTTACGCGAGACCGGTTCCCCCGACGTGCTTTGCACACAGGTGGCTTGCGGGCGACTGTCTCTCCAACTTTAGCTGAACCGAGTGTGGCTACGCTCGGTCCTTGCGAAGGTTAAAACGGAGTCTATTTGACAAACTATCGTTGTGGTTTTGATGCGTAGGTGAGATTGGTTCTTACTTAAGCCCGTAGCAGCCACGTAAAACTTGCAATAACAAAGTAGAGGACGTCTAACTTGTTTTTGCAGGGCATGTTGTGATGTGACATGGTCAAGACATGATGCTGAATTTTATTGTATGAGATGATCATGTTTTGTAACCGAGTTATCGGCAACTGGCAGGAGCCATATGGTTGTCGCTTTATTGTATGAAATGAAATCACGATGTAATGCTTTACTTTATTACTAAGCGGTAGTGATAGTCATGGAAGCATAAGATTGGCGAGACGACAACGATGCTGCGATGGAGATCAAGGTGTCGCGCCGGTGACGATGGTGATCATGACAGTGCTTCGAAGATGGAGATCACAAGCACAAGATGATGATGGCCATATCATATCACTTATATTGATTGCATGTGATGTTTATCCTTTTATGCATCTTATCTTGCTTTGATTGACGGTAGCATTATAAGATGATCTCTCACTAAATTATCAAGAAGTGTTCTCAGTGAGTATGCACCGTTGACAAAGTTCGTCGTGCCCAGACACCACGTGATGATCGGGTGTGATAAGCTCTACGTCCATCTACAACGGGTGCAAGCCAGTTTTGCACACGCAGAATACTCAGGTTAAACTTGACGAGCCTAGCATATGCAGATATGGCCTCGGAACACGGAGACCGAAAGGTCGAGCGTGAATCATATAGTAGATATGATCAACATAACGATGTTCACCATTGAAAACTACTCCATTTCACGTGATGATCGGTTATGGTTTAGTTGATTTGGACCACGTGATCACTTAGAGGATTAGAGGGATGTCTATCTAAGTGGGAGTTCTTAAGTAATATGATTAATTGAACTTAAATTTATCATGAACTTAGTCCTGGTAGTATTTTGCAAATTATGTTGTAGATCAATAGCTCGCGTTATTGCTTTCATATGTTTATTTTGATATGTTCCTAGAGAAAAATTGTGTTGAAAGATGTTAGTAGCAATGATGCGGATTGGATCCGTGATCTGAGGTTTATCCTCATTGCTGCACAGAAGAATTATGTCCTTGATGCACCGCTAGGTGACGGGCCTATTGCAGGAGCAGATGCAGACGTTATGAACGTTTGGCTAGCTCAATATGATGACTACTTGATAGTTTAGTGCACCATGCTTAACAGCTTAGAATCGGGACTTCAAAGACGTTTTGAACGTCATGGACCATATGAGATGTTCCAGGAGTTGAAGTTTCAAGCAAATACCCGAGTTGAGAGATATGAAGTCTCCAACAAGTTGCTAAAAGATGGAGGAGAATCGCTCAACTAGTGAGCATGTGCTCAGATTGTCTGGGTACTACAATCGCTTGAATCAAGTGGGAGTTAATCTTCCAGATAAGATAGTGATTGACAGAATTCTCTAGTCACCATGACCAAGTTAGTAGAACTTTGTGATGAACTATGATATGCAAGGGATAACAGAAACGATTCCCAAGCTCTTCGTAATGCGGAAATTGACGAAGGTAGAAATCGAGAAAAACATCAAGTGTTGATGGTAGACAAGACCACTAGTTTCAAGAAAAGGGCAGAGGGAAGAAGGGGAACTTCAAGAAGAACAGCAAGCAAGTTGCTGCTCAAGTGAAGAAGCCCAAGTCTGGTCCTAACCCTGAGACTAAGTGTTTCTACTGCAAAGGGACTGGTCACTGGAAGCGGAACTACCCCAAGTGATTGGCAGATAAGAAGGATGGCAAAGTGAACATAAGTATATTTGATATACATGTTATTGATGTGTACTTTACTAGTGTTTATAGCAACCCCTCAGTATTTGATACTAGTTCAGTTGCTAAGATTAGTAACTCGAAACGGGAGTTGCAGAATAAACAGAGACTAGTTAAGGGTGAAGTGACGATGTATGTTGGAAGTGGTTCCAAGATTGATATGATCATCATCGCACACTCCCTATACTTTCGGGATTAGTGTTGAACCTGAATAAGTGTTATTTGGTGTTTGCGTTAAGCATGAATATGATTTGATCATGTTTATTGTAATACGGTTATTCATTTAAGTAAGAGAATAAATTGTTATTATGTTTACATGAATAAAAACCTTATATGGTTACACACCCAATGAAAATAGTTCGTTGGATCTCGATCGTAGTGATACACATAATCATAATATTGAAACCAAAAGATGCAAAGTTAATAATGATAGTGCAACTTATTTGTAGCACTGCCGTTTAGGTCATATTGGTGTAAAGCGCATGAAGAAACTCCATGCTGATGGGATTTTGAAATCACTTGATTATGAATCACTTGGTGCTTGCGAACCATGCCTTATGGGCAAGATGACTAAAGACTCCGTTCTCCGAAACAATGGAGCGAGCAACTGACTTATTGGAAATAATACATACTGATGTATGCGATCCGATGAGTGTTGAAGCTCGCGGCGGGTATCGTTATTTTCTGACCTTCACATATGATTGAGCAGATATGGGTATATCTGCTTGATGAAACATAAGTCTGAAACATTTGAAAAGTTCAAAGAATTTCAGAGTGAAGTGGAAAATCATCGTGACAAGAAAATAAAAGTTTCTACGACATGATCGCAGAGGTAAAACATTTGAGTTACGAGATTGGTCTTCAATTAAAACAATGTGAAATAGTTTCACTACTCACGCCACCTGGAACACCATAGTGTAATGGTGTGTCCGAACGTCATAACCATACTTTATTAGATATAGTGCGGTCTATGATGTCTCTTACCGATCTACCACTATCGTTTTGGGGTTATGCATTAGAGACAGCTGCATTCACGTTAAATAGGGCACCATCTAAGTCCGTTGAGACGACAACAATCTGAACTGTGGTTTGGCAAGAAACCAAAGTTGTCGTTTCTTAAAGTTTGGGGTTGTGATGCTTATATGAAAAAGTTTCATCCTAATAAGCTCAAACCCAAATCGGAGAAATATGTCTTCATAGGATACCCAAAGGAGACTGTTGGGTACACCTTCTATCACAAATCCGAAGGCAAGACTTTTGTTGCTAAATTCGGAGTTTTTCTAGAGAAGGAGTTTCTCTCGAAAGAAGTGAGTGGGAGGAAAGTAGAACTTGATGAGGTAACTGTACCTGCTCCCTTATTGAAAAGTAGTTCATCACAGAAATCTGTTCCTGTGACTACTACACCAATTAGTGAGGAAGCTAATGATGATGATCATGTAACTTCAGATCAAGTTACTACCAAATCTCGTAGGTAAACTAGAGTGAGATCCGCACCAGAGTGGTACGGTAATCCTGTTCTGGAAGTCATGCTACTAGACCATGACGAACTTGCGAACTATGAGGAAGCGATGATGAGCCCAGATTCCGCGAAATGGTTTGAGGCCATGAATTCTGAGATATGATCCATGTATGAGAACAAAGTATGGACTTTGGTTGACTTGCCCGATGATCGGCAAGCCATAGAAAATAAATGGATCTTCAAGAGGAAGACGGACGCTGATAGTAGTGTTACTATCTACAAAGCTAGAATTGTCGCAAAAGGTTTTCGACAAAGTTCAAGGTGTTGACTACGATGAGATTTTCTCACTCGTATCTATGCTTAAGTCTGTCCGAATCATGTTAGCAATTGTCGCATTTTATGAAATCTGGCAAATGGATAAACAAAACTGCATTCCTTAATGGATTTACTAAAGAAGAGTTGTATACGATGCAACTAGAAGGTTTTGTCGATCCTAAAGGTGTTAACTAAATATGCAAGCTCCAGCGATCCATCTATGGACTGGTGCAAGAATCTCGGAGTTGGAATATATGCTTTGATAAGTTGATCAAAGCATATAGTTTTATATAGACTTGCAGTGAAGCCTGTATTTACAAGAAAGTGAGTGGGAGCACTACAACATTTCTGATAAGTATACGTGAACAACATATTGTTGATCGGAAATAATGTATAATTTTCTGGAAAGCATAAAGGAATATTTGAAAGGAGTTTTTCAAAGAAAGACCTTGGTAAAGCTGCTTACATATTGAGCATCAAGATCTATAGAGATAGATCAAGACGCTTGATAAGTTTTTCAATGAGTACATACCTTGACAAGATTTTGAAGTAGTTCAAAATGGAACAGTCAAAGAAAGAGTTCTTGCCTGTGTTGCAAGGTGTGAAATTGAGTAAGACTCAAAGCCCGACCATGACAGAAGATAGAAATAGAATGAAAGTCATTCCCTATGCCTCAGCCATAGGTTCTATAAAGTATGCCATGCTGTGTACCAGATCTATTGTATGCCCTACCACTGAGTTTGGCAAGGGAGTACGATAGTGATCTAGGAGTAGATCACTGGACAGCGGTCAAAATTATCCTTAGTGGAATAAGGATATGTTTCTCGATTAGGGAAATGAAAAAAGGTTCGTCATAAAGGGTTACGCCGATGCAAGTTTTGACACTAATCTAGATGACTCTAAGTCTCGATCTAGATACATATTGAAAGTGGGAGCAATAAGCTAGAGTAGCTCCGTGCAGAGCATTGTTGACATAGAAATTCGCAAAATACTTACGGATCTGAATGTGATAGACCCGTTGACTAAAATTATCTCACAAGCAAAACATGATCACACCTTAGTACTCTTTGGGTGTTAATCACATAGCGATGTGAACTAGATTACAAACTCTAGTAAACCCTTTGGGTGTTGATCACATATCGATGTGAACTATGGGTGTTAATCACATGGTGATGTGAACTATTGCTGTTAAATCACATGGCGATGTGAACTAGATTATTGACTCTAGTGCAAGTGGGAGACTGAAGGAAATATGCCCTAGAGGCAATAATAAAGTTATTATTTATTTCCTTATATCATGATAAATTTTTATTATTCATGCTAGAATTGTATTAACCGGACACATAATACTTGTGTGAATACATAGACAAACAAAGTGTCACTAGTATGCCTCTACTTGACTAGCTCGTTAATCGAAGATGGTTATGTTTCCTAACCATAAACAAAAGAGTTGTTATTTGATTAACGGGATCACATCATTAGGAGAATGATGTGATTGACATGACCCATTCCATTAGCTTAGCACCCGATCGTTTAGTATGTTGCTATTGCTTTCTTCATGACTTATACATGTTCCTATGACTATGAGATTATGTAACTCCCGTGTGCCGGAGGAACACTTTGTGTGCTACCAAACGTCACAACGTAACTAGGTGATTATAAAGGAGCTCTACAGGTGTCTCCAAAGGTACATGTTGGGTTGGCGTATTTCGAGATTAGGATTTGTCACTCCGATTGTCGGAGAGGTATCTTTGGGCCCTCTCGGTAATGCACATCACTTAAGCCTTGCAAGCATTGCAACTAATGAGTTAGTTGCGGGATGATGTATTACAGAACGAGTAAAGAGACTTGCCAGTAACGAGATTGAACTAGGTATTGGATACCGACGATCGAATCTCGGGCAAGTAACATACCGATGACAAAGGGAACAACGTATGTTGTTATGCGGTCTGACCGATAAAGATCTTCGTAGAATATGTAGGAGCCAATATGGGCATCCAGGTCCCGCTATTGGTTATTGACCGGAGACATGTCTCGGTCATGTCTACATTGTTCTCGAACCCGTAGGGTCCGCACGCTTAAGGTTACGATGATAGTTATATTATGAGTTTATGCATTTTGATGTACTGAAGGTTGTTCGGAGTCCCGGATGTGATCACGGACATGACGAGGAGTCTCGAAATGGTCGAGACATAAAGATTGATATATTGGAAGCCTATGTTTGGATATCGGAAGTGTTCCGGGTGAAATCGGGATTTTACCGGAGTACCGGGAGGTTACCGGAACCCCCCGGGAACCATATGGGCCTTGATGGGCCTTAGTGGAAAGGAGAAAGGGGCAGCCCAAGGTGGCCGCGCGCCTCCCCCCTTCCCCTAGTCCTATTAGGACTAGGAGAGGTGGCCGCCCCCCCCTCTCTCTTTCCCCCCCGAGGAATCCTATTCCAACTAGGATTGGGGGGGGATCCTACTCCCGGAGGGAGTAGGACTCTCCTTGCGCGCCCCTTGTGGCCGGCCAGCCTCCCCCCTTTTGGTCCTTTATATACTGAGGTAGAGGCACCCTAGAACACACAAGTTGATCCACGTGATCTATTCCTTAGCCGTGTGCGGTGCCCCCAGCCACCATAATCCTCGATAATACTGTAGCGGAGTTTAGGCGAAGCCCTGCTGCTGTAGTACATCAAGATCGTCACCACGCCGTCGTGCTGACGGAACTCTTCCACGACACTTTGCTGGATCGGAGTCCGGGGATCGTCATCGAGCTGAACGTGTGCTCGAACTCGGAGGTGCCGTAGTTTCGGTGCTTGATCGGTTGGATCGTGAAGACGTACGACTACTTCCTCTATGTTGCCTCAACGCTTCCGCAGTCGGTCTGCGTGGGTACGTAGACAACACTCTCCCCTCTCATTGCTATGCATCACATGATCTTGCGTGTGCGTAGGAAATTTTTTGAAATTACTACGAAACCCAACAAGAAGATGAGCTAGATGTCGTGGAAGAGGCCTGCTCTGATACCATGTGGAAATTATGGAAGCGTCTCAATCTCCATACATGGAGACCTGCAATATATATATTGATTGAGGGGATCGGTACAGGAGATGGCAGCGTCGAGGCTAACCACCAGAGATATTACAGGAGGGTTTTATGAGATAAGAGAGATAAACATGAAAAAGATAAACCTCCTAACTACTATGCCGTGGACCTCAAGGCCATGCCAACAACCTGCACAATATATGTTTAACAATGCATTCATTCGTGGGCGTTGTCTCGGGGTTATACCTTCGAAGCGTGCATTTCCGGGGCGGTTCGAGTTCATCGAGGGAAGTAGAGGAAGTAGTTGTTCTGCGGCGATAATAGAAGTAGTGGTACTATCGGTCCTCGACGGTAGTGGTACATGTTTTCCTGTAGATGTTCGGGTCAACGAGGGGGTACTTGGCGTAACATAGGTCTCCGGGGTCATCGGGTACACGTTCACAAAGTAGTCGTACACGCCGATGGTAGTGGTTCACTCAACGGCCTTCAATGACGGTAGTGGTACATGGCGAGGAACTTGACGTCCACGGTGCCTTCGAGGGTCGAGGGTAGAGGTACTTGTTGCTGTTGGGTTTCGTAGTAATTTCAAAAAAATTCCTATGCGCACGCAAAATCATGGTGATGCATAGCAACGAGAGGGGAGAGTATGATCTACGTACCCTTGTAGATCGACAACGGAAGCATTTGGTTGATGTAGTTGTACGTCTCCACGGCCCAACCGATCAAGCACCGAAACTACGACACCTCCGAGTTCTAGCACACGTTCAGCTCGATGACGATCCCCGGACTCCGATCCAGCAAAGTGTCGGGGAAGAGTTCCGTCAGCACGACGGCGTGGTGACGATCTTGATGTACTACCGTCGCAGGGCTTCGCCTAAGCACCGCTACAATATTATCGAGGACTATGGTGGAAGGGGGCACCGCACACGGCTAAGAATATGATCACGTGGATCAACTTGTCTCTCTAGGGGTGCCCCTGCCTCCGTATATAAAGGTTCAAGGGAGGGGGGCCTGCCGGCCAAGGTGTGGCGCGCCAGGAGGAGTCCTACTCCTTCTGGGAGTAGGACTCCCCCCTTTCCTAGTTGGAATAGGATTCGTGGAGGGGGGGGGAAGAGGAGAGAGAGGAGGAAGGGGGGGTCGGCCCCCTCTCCTTGTCCAATTCGGACCAAGGGGGGGAGGGGCGCGTGGCCCATCTCTGGCCACCTCTCCTCTCTTCCACTAAGGCCCACTAAGGCCCATATACCTCCCGGGGGGTTCCGATAACCTCCCGGTACTCCGGTAAAATCCCGATTTCACCTGGAACACTTACGATATCCAAACATAGGCTTCCAATATATCAATCTTTATGTCTCGACCATTTCGAGACTCCTCGTCATGTCCGTGATCACATCCGGGACTCCGAACAACCTTCAGTACATCAAAATGCATAAACTCATAATATAACTGTCATCGTAACCTTAAGCGTGCGGACCCTACGGGTTCGAGAACAATGTAGACATGACCGAGACACGTCTCCGGTCAATAACCAATAGCGGAACCTGGATGCTCATATTGGCTCCTACATATTCTACGAAGATCTTTTATCGGTCAGACAGCATAACAACATACGTTGTTCCCTTTGTCATCGGTATGTTACTTGCCCGAGATTCGATCGTCGGTATCCTATACCTAGTTCAATCTCGTTACCGGCAAGTCTCTTTACTCGTTCTGTAATACATCATCCTGCAACTAACTCATTAGTTGCAATGCTTGCAAGGCTTAAGTGAAGTGCATTACCGAGAGGGCCCAGAGATACCTCTCCGACAATCGGAGTGACAAATCCTAATCTCGAAATACACCAACCCAACATGTACCTTTGGAGACACCTGTAGAGCTCCTTTATAATCACCCAGTTACGTTGTGACGTTTGGTAGCACACAAAGTGTTCCTCTGGCAAACGGGAGTTGCATAATCTCATAGTCATAGGAACATGTATAAGTCATGAAGAAAGCAATAGAAACATACTAAACGATCGGGTGCTAAGCTAATGGAATGGGTCATGTCAATCAGATCATTCAACTAATGATGTGATCCCGTTAATCAAATAACAACTCTTTGTCCATGGTTAGGAAACATAACCATCTTTGATTAACGAGCTAGTCAAGTAGAGGCATACTAGTGACACTCTGTTTGTCTATGTATTCACACATGTATTATGTTTCCGGTTAATACAATTCTAGCATGAATAATAAACTTTTATCATGATATAAGGAAATAAATAATAACTTTATTATTGCCTCTAGGGCATATTTCCTTCAGTCTCCCACTTGCACTAGAGTCAATAATCTAGATTACATAGTAATGATTCTAACACCCATGGAGCCTTGGTGCTGATCATGTTTTGCTCGTGGAAGAGGCTTAGTCAACGGGTCTGCAACATTCAGATCCGTATGTATCTTGCAAATCTCTATGTCTCCCACCTGGACTAGATCCCGGATGGAATTGAAGCGTCTCTTGATGTGCTTGGTTCTCTTGTGAAATCTGGATTCCTTTGCCAAGGCAATTGCACCAGTATTGTCACAAAAGATTTTCATTGGACCCGATGCCCTAGGTATGACACCTAGATCGGATATGAACTCCTCCATCCAGACTCCTTCATTCGCTGCTTCCGAAGCAGCTATGTATTCCGCTTCACATGTAGATCCCGCCACGACACTCTGTTTAGAACTGCACCAACTGACAGCTCCACCGTTTAATGTAAATACGTATCCGGTTTGCGATTTAGAATCGTACGGATCAGTGTGAAAGCTTGCATCAACGTAACCGTTTACGATGAGCTCTTTGTCACCTCCATATATGAGAAACATATCCTTAGTCCTTTTCAGGTACTTCAGGATGTTCTTGACCGCTGTCCAGTGATCCACTCCTGTATTACTTTGGTACCTCCCTGCTAGACTTATAGCAAGGCACACATCGGGTCTGGTACACAGCATTGCATACATGATAGAGCCTATGGCTGAAGCATACGGAACATCTTTCATCTTCTCTCTATCTTCTGCAGTGGTCGGGCATTGAGTCCGACTCAACTTCACACCTTGTAACACAGGCAAGAACCCTTTCTTTGCTTGATCCATTTTGAACTTCTTCAAAATCTTGTCAAGGTATGTGCTTTGTGAAAGTCCAATTAAACGTCTTGATCTATCTCTATAGATCTTTATGCCTAATATGTAAGCAGCTTCACCGAGGTCTTTCATTGAAAAACTCTTATTCAAGTATCCCTTTATGCTATCCAGAAATTCTATATCATTTCCAATCAGTAATATGTCATCCACATATAATATCAGAAATGCTACAGAGCTCCCACTCACTTTCTTGTAAATACAGGCTTCTCCAAAAGTCTGTATAAAACCAAATGCTTTGATCACACTATCAAAGCATTTATTCCAACTCTGAGAGGCTTGCACCAGTCCATAAATGGATCGCTGGAGCTTGCACACTTTGTTAGCTCCCTTTGGATCGACAAAACCTTCCGGTTGCATCATATACAACTCTTCTTCCAGAAATCCATTCAGGAATGTAGTTTTGACATCCATCTGCCAAATTTCATAATCATAAAATGCGGCAATTGCTAACATGATTCGGACAGACTTAAGCATCGCTACAGGTGAGAAGGTCTCATCGTAGTCAATCCCTTGAACTTGCCGAAACCCTTTTGCGACAAGTCGAGCTTTGTAGACAGTAATATTGCCGTCAGCGTCAGTCTTCTTATTGAAGATCCATTTATTCTCAATTGCTTGCCGATCATTGGGCAAGTCAACCAAAGTCCATACTTTGTTCTCATACATGGATCCCATCTCAGATTTCATGGCTTCAAGCCATTTTGCGGAATCTGGGCTTACCATCGCTTCTTCATAGTTCGTAGGTTCATCATGATCTAGTAGCATGACTTCCAGAACAGGATTACCGTACCACTCTGGTGCGGATCTCACTCTGGTTGATCTACAAGGTTCAGTAGTATCTTGTTCTGAAGTTTCATGATCATTATCATTAGCTTCCTCACTAATTGGTGTAGGTGTCACAGAAACAGTTTTCTGTGATGCACTACTTTCCAATAAGGGAGCAGGTACAGTTACCTCGTCAAGTTCTACTTTCCTCCCACTCACTTCTTTCGAGAGAAACTTCTTCTTCAGAAAGTTTCCGAACTTAGCAACAACAGTCTTGCCTTCGGATCTGTGATAGAAGGTGTATCCAATAGTCTCCTTTGGATATCCTATGAAGACACATTTCTCTGATTTGGGTTCGAGCTTATCAGGTTGAAGCTTTTTCACATAAGCATCGCAGCCCCAAACTTTCAGAAACGACAACTTTGGTTTCTTGCCAAACCATAGTTCATAAGGCGTCGTCTCAACGGATTTTGATGGTGCCCTATTTAACGTGAATGCGGCCGTCTCCAAAGCATAACCCCAAAACGATAGCGGTAAATCAGTAAGAGACATCATAGATCGCACCATATCTAGTAAAGTACGATTACAACGTTCGGACACACCATTACGCTGTGGTGTTCCGGGTGGCGTGAGTTGCGAAACTATTCCGCATTGTTTCAAATGTACACCAAACTCGTAACTCAAATATTCTCCTCCACGATCAGATCGTAGAAACTTTATTTTCTTGTTACGATGATTTTCAACTTCACTCTGAAATTCTTTGAACTTTTCAAACGTTTCAGACTTATGTTTCATTAAGTAGATATACCCATATCTGCTTAAGTCATCTGTGAAGGTGAGAAAATAACGATATCCGCCACGAGCCTCAATATTCATCGGACCACATACATCTGTATGTATGATTTCCAACAAATCTGTTGCTCTCTCCATAGTACCGGAGAACGGCGTTTTAGTCATCTTGCCCATGAGGCACGGTTCGCAAGTACCAAGTGATTCATAATCAAGTGGTTCCAAAAGTCCATCAGTATGGAGTTTTTTCATGCGCTTTACACCGATATGACCTAAACGGCAGTGCCACAAATAAGTTGCACTATCATTATCAACTCTGCATCTTTTGGTTTCAACATTATGAATATGTGTGTTACTACTATCGAGATTCAATAAGAATAAACCACTCTTCAGGGGTGCATGACCATAAAAGATATTACTCATATAAATAGAACAACCATTATTCTCTGATTTAAATGAATAACCGTCTCGCATCAAACAAGATCCAGATATAATGTTCATGCTTAACGCTGGCACCAAATAACAATTATTTAGGTCTAATATTAATCCTGAAGGTAGATGTAGAGGTAGCGTGCCGACCGCGATCACATCGACTTTGGAACCGTTTTCCACGCGCATCGTCACCTCGTCCTTAGCCAATCTTCGCTTAATCCATAGTCCCTGTTTCGAGTTGCAAATATTAGCAACAAAACCAGTATCAAATACCCAAGTGCTACTGCGAGGATTAGTAAGGTACACATCAATAACATGTATATCACATATACCTTTGTTCACCTTGCCATCCTTCTTATCCGCCAAATACTTGGGGCAGTTCCGCTTCCAGTGACCAGTCTGCTTGCAGTAGAAGCACTCAGTTTCAGGCTTAGGTCCAGACTTGGGTTTCTTCTCTTGAGCAGCAACTTGCTTGCTGTTCTTCTTGAAGTTCCCCTTCTTCTTCCCTTTGCCCTTTTTCTTGAAACTAGTGGTCTTGTTGACCATCAACACTTGATGCTCCTTTTTGATTTCTACCTCCGCAGCTTTCAACATTGCGAAGAGCTCGGGAATAGTCTTATTCATCCCTTGCATATTATAGTTCATCACGAAGCTCTTGTAGCTTGGTGGCAGTGATTGGAGAATTCTGTCAATGACGCAATCATCTAGAAAATTAACTCCCATTTGAATCAAGTGATTATTATACCCAGACATTTTGAGTATATGCTCACTGACAGAACTGTTCTCCTCCATTTTGCAGCTATAGAACTTATTGGAGACTTCATATCTCTCAATCCGGGCAATTGCTTGAAATATTAACTTCAACTCCTGGAACATCTCATATGCTCCATGATGTTCAAAATGTCGTTGAAGTCCCGGTCGTAAAGCATGGCACACTGAACTATCGAGTAGTCATCAGCTTTGCTCTGCCAGACGTTCACAACATCTGGTGTTGCTCCAGTAGCAGGCCTGGCACCCAGCGGTGCTTCCAGGACGTAATTCTTCTGTGCAGCAATGAGGATAATCCTCAAGTTACGGACCCAGTCCGTGTAATTGCTACCATCATCTTTCAACTTTGCTTTCTCAAGGAACGCATTAAAATTTAACGGAACAACAGCACGGGCCATTTATCTACAATCATACATAAACAAGCAAGATACTATCAGGTACTAAGTTCATGATAAATTTAGGTTCAGTTAATCATATTACTTAAAGAACTCCCACTTAGATAGACATCCCTCTAATCATCTAAGTGATTACGTGATCCAAATCAACTAAATCATGTCCGATCATCACGTGAGATGGAGTAGTTTCATTGGTGAACATCACTATGTTGATCATATATACTATATGATTCACGCTCGACCTTTCGGTCTCCGTGTTCCGAGGCCATATCTGTATATGCTTGGCTCGTCAAGTATAACCTGAGTATTCCGCGTGTGCAACTGTTTTGCACCCGTTGTATTTGAACGTAGAGCCTATCACACCCGATCATCACGTGGTGTCTCAGCACGAAGAACTTTCGCAACGGTGCATACTCAGGGAGAACACTTCTTGATAATTTAGTGAGAGATCATCTTATAATGCTTACGTCAATCAAAGCAAGATAAGATGCATAAAAGATAAACAGCACATGCAATCAATATAAGTGATATGATATGGCCATCATCATCTTGTGCTTGTGATCTCCATCTCCGAAGCACCGTCATGATCACCATCATCACTGGCGCGACACCTTGATCTCCATCGTAGCATCGTTGTCGTCTCGCCAATCTTATACTTCCACGACTATCACTACCGCTTAGTGATAAAGTAAAGCATTACAGCGCGATTGCATTGCATACAATAAAGCGACAACCATATGGCTCCTGCCAGTTGCCGACAACTCGGTTACAAAACATGATCATCTCATACAATAAAATTTAGCATCATGTCTTGACCATATCACATCACAACATGCCCTGCAAAAACAAGTTAGACGTCCTCTACTTTGTTGTTGCATGTTTTACGTGGCTGCTACGGGCTTAAGTAAGAACCAATCTTACCTACGCATCAAAACCACAACGATAGTTTGTCAAGTTGGTGCTGTTTTAACCTTCGCAAGGACCGGGCGTAGCCACACTCGGTTCAACTAAAGTTGGAGAAACTGTCACCCGCAAGCCACCTATGTGCAAAGCACGTCGGGAGAACCGGTCTCGCGTAAGCATACACGTAATGTTGGTCCGGGCCGCTTCGTCCAACAATACCGCCGAACCAAAGTATGACATGCTGGTAAGCAGTATGACTTATATCGCCCACAACTCACTTGTGTTCTACTCGTGCATATAACATCAACATATAAAACCTAGGCTCGGATGCCACTGTTGGGTTTCGTAGTAATTTCAAAAAAATTCCTACGCGCACGCAAGATCATGGTGATGCATAGCAACGAGAGGGAGAGTATGATCTACGTACCCTTGTAGATCGACAACGGAAGTGTTTGGTTGATGTAGTCGTACGTCTCCACGGCCCGACCGATCAAGCACCGAAACTACGGCACCTCCGAGTTCTAGCACACGTTCAGCTCGATGACGATCCCCGGACTCCGATCCAGCAAAGTGTCAGGGAAGAGTTCCGTCATCACGACGGCGTGGTGACGATCTTGATGTACTACCGTCGCAGGGCTTCGCCTAAGCACCGCTACAATATTATCGAGGACTATGGTGGAAGGGGGCACCGCACACGGCTAAGAATATGATCACGTGGATCAACTTGTCTCTCTAGGGGTGCCCCTGCCTCCGTATATAAAGGTTCAAGGGAGGGGGGCCTGCCGGCCAAGGTGTGGCGCGCCAGGAGGAGTCCTACTCCTTCTGGGAGTAGGACTCCCCCCTTTCCTAGTTGGAATAGGATTCGTGGAGGGGGGGGGGAAAGAGGAGAGAGAGGAGGAAGGGGGGGTCGGCCCCCTCTCCTTGTCCAATTCGGACCAAGGGGGGGAGGGGCGCGCGGCCCATCTCTGGCCACCTCTCCTCTCTTCCACTAAGGCCCACTAAGGCCCATATACCTCCCGGGGGGTTCCGGTAACCTCCCGGTACTCCGGTAAAATCCCGATTTCACCCGGAACACTTACGATATCCAAACATAGCCTCCCAATATATCAATCTTTATGTCTCGACCATTTCGAGACTCCTCGTCATGTCCGTGATCACATCCGGGACTCCGAACAACCTTCGGTACATCAAAATGCATAAACTCATAATATAACTGTCATCGTAACCTCAAGCGTGCGGACCCTACGGGTTCGAGAACAATGTAGACATGACCGAGACACGTCTCCGGTCAATAACCAATAGCGGAACCTGGATGCTCATATTGGCTCCTACATATTCTACGAAGATCTTTTATCGGTCAGTCCGCATAACACCATACGTTGTTCCCTTTGTCATCGGTATGTTACTTGCCCGAGATTCGATCGTCGGTATCCTATACCTAGTTCAATCTCGTTACCGGCAAGTCTCTTTACTCGTTCTGTAATACATCATTCCGCAACTAACTCATTAGTTGCAATGCTTGCAAGGCTTAAGTGAAGTGCATTACCGAGAGGGCCCAGAGATACCTCTCCGACAATCGGAGTGACAAATCCTAATCTCGAAATACACCAACCCAACATGTACCTTTGGAGACACCTGTAGAGCTCCTTTATAATCACCCAGTTACGTTGTGACGTTTGGTAGCACACAAAGTGTTCCTCTGGCAAACGGGAGTTGCATAATCTCATAGTCATAGGAACATGTATAAGTCATGAAGAAAGCAATAGAAACATACTAAACGATCGGGTGCTAAGCTAATGGCATGGGTCATGTCAATCAGATCATTCAACTAATGATGTGATCCCGTTAATCAAATAACAACTCTTTGTCCATGGTTAGGAAACATAACCATCTTTGATTAACGAGCTAGTCAAGTAGAGGCATACTAGTGACACTCTGTTTGTCTATGTATTCACACATGTATTATGTTTCCGGTTAATACAATTCTAGCATGAATAATAAACTTTTATCATGATATAAGGAAATAAATAATAACTTTATTATTGCCTCTAGAGCATATTTCCTTCAGTTGCATCGCCGGGCATAGTCGTACACTTGGTCTTGTCCGTTCATAGTCAAACTTGGCGCATCCGAGTCGTGTACTTGGCAAGTCCGCACATAGAGGTACTTGGAGAAAATCCTGGCGACGATGCGTCCGCGTACAGTTCTTGGCGACATTCTTGCTGGTCCAAAAAGAAGCAAGACAGGAGGCCGGAGGTGCAGCAATGGTGACAACACGGCTTGGACACGGGGTGAGGTGCGGGGCAGTGACGGGCATTGGGGATGGGAGGAGGTGCGCACGGCAACAGCTCTCCTTGAGGGTTCGGGCAGGAGAAGCCCTCCTGCCCGAGGGGCTTGTCCTCGAGTGCGATGGGGATGCAGGCGCTGGTGCTGCTCGAGATCGAGCCTTTGCTCTCCCGAGCAAGGAGGCGGCGGGATTGAGGGGAAGCAGCTAGGGGAGGCCAGCGAACGACAGGGATGAGCGGAGGTGCAACAGCAGAGTTCAAGCGGCTCCCTGGCCACGGCCTTCGCCGGCGGCGAGCGTGGGGACATGCTTGAGGCCGACGGCTGGCGAGACGGTGAAGGTGCTGCAGCAGCGGAGGACCTGCGAGGAGGGAGAAGGCGGAGGACGGAGCAGGTCCGACGAGGCAGGAGAGAGACGGCGGCGGCAAAGGCCATGGAGGCGGGGTCGGCTGGAGCTTCGAGCTCGGCATCCATGGCAGGACGACGAGGAGGCCGGAGACGCGAGGGCGAGGCAGGCGGCACTCCGGCGGCTTTGGTCGCCGGCAGGGTAGGTGGCGGCGCACGGGAGAGGGAGGAGGGCAGCAGCGGTCGCAGCGCCAAGGCGAGGCAGGGGGATTGGGCGCGAAGGGAAAATAGAACGAGAGGAGAGAGGCGGCGCTACGGGAGGGAGATGGTGAGATTGAGAGAGAGTGGATCGGGGTAGCTAGGGTTAGGAGGGTTAGGTGGTCTTGGGCCAAAAGGCTGCACGGAAGCAGGCCGGCCTAGCGGGAGGCCCAAGTGGCCAGCGGTGCAGGCCACCTCTCTCTCTCTCTCTTAGCCTCTCTTCTCTTATATTTCCGTTAGCAGAAAACAAATAAAGAGAAGAAAAAGAAAGAGGGGATTAGGGAAAGAATTTGCGCACACGGAAAATTTTCCCGGACTCACTAAAATGTGCTTGTTCCGAGAAAATAGAAATGGCCATGATTGGACGACATAAATTCAAACTCATTTGAATTTAATTCAAATGGTTTGAACTAGGACTTGGGTTTTGAAGTGTCCAGAAAATGATGAGGATTTTTGGAGGAACCTCGATAAAAGGGAAGAGAATTGCGGGCAAGGTTTTGAAGTCAAACTTAAAATAGAAAAGACATAGGGAATATTTGCAAGTGTGTTTATGGGTGATTCCAAATTATTGGAATATAATTTTATAGCTCCCTAATAATATTGGGAGGATATATGTTATAAAGAGAAAATCATCATGTGCATTTTCCTCAATTTAAATGGATCGAAGATCCATACAATTTAATTATAAGAGTTATAAGATTAATGATATGATGGCATGATGACATGATGCGATGCAAAAAAATAAATAGAGCAAGCACAAATAAAACACACGGAGGTCACGAAAATATGGAAGTCTTCTGAAGCGTCGGTCTCGGGGCGTCACAGTTATCCTCATAGCCCCTGCTACTACATAGATAAGAGCTCACACACATTAACTAAACTGCCAGGTACCTTCGTTTCTTGGAACCATTTTCAATGCTCATGAGAATATGATGTTGCCCAAATCAAATATGTTCTTATTGCTTAGGAGTGAAGGGTCTAGCATGGACAACAGGGATGGACATTCGAGTATGATCAAGCATGGAGGACAAAGCAGGCACATCTAGATGAGAAAAAAATATTGCACACTGAAGATGATATGTTGATCACCCTAGTGACAATTGTTGGCTTGACTATTTGTCATACAATCGGGCCGAGCCTTCTTGATTATATACATATATCACTAGTTGGTATTTCCCTTTTATTCTATATGCACAAAATATCACAACATTAGTCAAATTTTAGTCGATCTAGCCTGTTTTCGCATTACACAAACAAGCATGTGCCTTGCTTGTAAAAAAACCATAGAGGGAACAACATTCCCTCGATGGGGGTATGTCTTAAATTGTTGTTTTTGTGCGGCCGGAGAAACTAGAACAAACAAAAATAAAAATAAAATGCAACACCACATCAGTTAAAGTCGTGTTGTACTACTCATGAGGACATTCCTACCACGGTTATCCTCATAGCCCCCACTGCTACACAAATATGATAAATTACTAGAGCTCCCACACATCAACTATTTTATAAGGTACTTTCGTTTCTTGGAACCATTTCCAATACTCATTAGAATTTGATGATGCCTAATCAAATATATTTTTATTGCTTAGGAGTGAAGGATCTAGCATGGATAAGAGGGATGACCATTGGAGCATGATCATGAAGGAAATATGCCCTAGAGGCAATAGTAAAGTTATTATTTATTTCCTTATAATCATGATAAATGTTTATTATTCATGCTAGAATTGTATTAATCGGAAACATAATACATGTGTGAATACATAGACAAACAAAGTGTCACTAGTATGCCTCTACTTAACTAGCTCGTTAATCAAAGATGGTTATGTTTCCTAACCATGAACAATGAGTCGTTATTTGATTAACGAGGTCACATCATTAGTTGAATGATCTGATTGACATGACCCATTCCATTAGCTTAGCACCCGATCGTTTAGTATGTTGCTATTGCTTTTCTTCATGACTTATACATGTTCCTATGACTATGAGATTATGCAACTCCCGTTTGCCGGAGGAACACTTTGTGTGCTACCAAATGTCACAACGTAACTGGGTGATTATAAAGGTGCTCTACAGGTGTCTCCAAAGGTACATGTTGGGTTGGCGTATTTCGAGATTAGGATTTTTCACTCTGATTGTCGGAGAGGTATCTCTGGGCCCTCTCGGTAATGCACATCACTTAAGCCTTGCAAGCATTGCAACTAATGAGTTAGTTGCGGGATGATGTATTACGGAACGAGTAAAGAGACTTGCTGGTAACGAGATTGAACTAGGTATTGGATACCGACGATCGAATCTCGGGCAAGTAACATACCGATGACAAAGGGAACAACGTATGTTGTTATGCGGTCTGACCGATAAAGATCTTCGTAGAATGTGTAGGAGACAATATGGGCATCCAGGTCCCGCTATTGGTTATTAACCGGAGACATGTCTCGGTCATGTCTACATTGTTCTCGAACCCGTAGGGTCCGCACGCTTAAGGTTACGATGACAGTTATATTATGAGTTTATGCATTTTGATGTACCGAAGTTAGTTCGGAGTCCCGGATGTGATCACGGACATGACGAGGAGTCTCGAAATGGTCGAGACATAAAGATTGATATATTGAAAGCCTATGTTTGGATATCGGAAGTGTTCCGGGTGAAATCGGGATTTTACCGGAGTACCGGGAGGTTACCGGAACCCCCCGGGAACCATATGGGCCTTAGTGGGCTTTAGTGGAAAGGAGAAAGGGGCAGCCCAAGGTGGGCTGCGCACCTCCCCCTCCCCTAGTCCTATTAGGACTAGGAGAGGTGGCCGGCCTCCTCTCTCTCTTCCCCCCCCCCCCCCCGAGGAATCCTATTCCAGCTAGGATTGGGGGGGGAATCCTACTCCCGGAGGGAGTAGGACTCTCCTGGCGCGCCCCTTGTGGCCAGCCAGCCTCCCCCCTTTGGTCCTTTATATACTGAGGTAGAGGCACCCTAGAACACACAAGTTGATCTATTCCTTAGCCGTGTGCGGTGCCCCCAGCCACCATAATCCTCGATAATACTGTAGCGGAGTTTAGGCGAAGCCCTGCTGCTGTAGTACATCAAGATCGTCACCACGCCGTCGTGCTGACGGAACTCTTCCTCGACACTTTGCTGGATCGGAGTCCGGGGATCGTCATCGAGCTGAACGTGTGCTCGAACTCGGAGGTGCCGTAGTTTCGGTGCTTGATCGGTTGGATCGTGAAGACGTACGACTACTTCCTCTACGTTGCGTCAACGCTTCCGCAGTCGGTCTGCGTGGGTACGTAGACAACACTCTCCCCTCTCGTTGCTATGCATCACATGATCTTGCGTGTGTGTAGGAAAATTTTGAAATTACTACGAAACCCAACAGATCAAGCATGGAGAACAAGGAAAGCACATCTACATGAAAAATAACTATTGCACATTGAAGATGATATCTTTCCCTGTTTGTGGCCCGTTCCCTATCTTGCCAGCCCTTTTGATCGCCTTCGTGATAGTTGTTGTTGGCTTGACGATTTATCACACAATTGGGTTGGGCCTTGTTTTAGGCTTGTTGGTTGTCTGCAAAATATCACTGCATGGGCTTTTTCTCCATATCAGACAAAAAGCAAGCCATTAGTCAAATTTCTGTTGATCTAGCTTGTTTTCACAATACATACACAAGCATGTGGCTTGCTTGTAAAAAAACCTAGAGGGAACAACATGCCCTCGATGGGGGGGTCATCTTAGATTGTTGCTTCTCGCGTTGTGGGAGAAACTATGACAAAAAAATGAAAATAATATGCAACGCCACATCAGTTGCATTCAATGGGCGAAGCCAGGCAGGCTGCCCGGGCGATGGCCTGGGTCATGAGGTTGGGTTCCTTCCTTCATTGTAGCCATATTTACACTGTTTTGGTATTGTAGTCATTGTTTGGCCCGAGACTTGCCCGCGGCATGACCCGATCCTAGCGCCACCACTGATTGCAGTCGTGTTTTACCCCTTGCAGCCGTGTCGTATGTATGTCATGTGTAGTTACATATCGGGTGTTGGACATGCAATTGGCCGACATCCCATCTCAGTTACAGTTGCGTCGTGGCCCCTGCAATTGCATGGTAGGTACACCATATGCACATGTTATAGCAAAGGCAGTTGCAAGCCAACATGCAACTGGCCCCTGGTGGTTTAAAAAAAGAGCAAAAAACAACATTCCCTAAGGGGAGGGGGTGGGTCTTGAATTATTATTTCTCATTGGGCGGAAGAAAGAAATGACAAACAAAAACAAAAATAAAATGCAACGCCACCCGAGTTGCCATGGCATTGTACCCCTTGCAGTTGTGTGGTAAATGTGTCATATAATTACATGTCGAGCGGCAGACATTTAACTAGCCGACATCCCGGCTCTGCAGTTATCGCGGTATGCATGCCATCTGCAGTTGCAGGCAACAAGCCAGCCAATAGGCCGCGCGAAAACAACAACGCAATCGCATTGGAAAAAGAAAGCACGAATCTTAGAGGACTTTCATCTAACGGTGGTACAGTTAGATGTGCAATAGGTAATTTTAGGAAATCTGTTTTTTTTTGTTTGTTCTTCCAATCGGATAACATTAGAGAGTGTCCTACATTCCTGCCGCAAATGCATGCAACAAAAAAGATGGTTCAGACACATCAACATGATGAACAAAACAACCCTTTTATTATGAAAACAAAGCTGGAAAGTTACATGGCTTATTTGCAGAGTTGTGGGTTGAGGCTAGGCAGCGTGTAGTCTACACTTTTACACTACAGCCGACGCACCTGAGGTCAAATGAGAAGATGAACATACTAAAGAATGGTGACACAGAACAGAACCAAAGAACCAACCATAAGAAGCAAAATTGTGAGTATCTCTGATCTAGCTATAATAACTATCTAAAGCTGCTGTTATAGCTTCAATAACAGCAGCCTGGTAGTAGGTGCCGCGACATGAAAAATCACTTGGCCTTGTGCTTGGGGAGAGTGAGAGCCACTTCCGGTGTCTGAAAGCCCATGAACTGCTGCCTCCTGATCTCCGGGCTCGGGATCGGGAGCCGGCGGCCGGTGGGGGTAGGAAGGCCCATGTAGTGCAGCCGGGGAGACAGCCTGATCTTGGGGCTGGGCCGAGGCGACGGGATGGGCAGCCGATTCGCGCTCGGAGACGGCACCACTCTTGGTGACAGATTGACATGCTCAAGAGCCATGCTCTGGAGATCAGCCGGGTAGTCGCGGACACAGCCGATCCGCGCGCCAGCAGCGGTTGCCCATTTGAAGGACGGGAGACTGGCCATCTTGGTCGCTGCTGCCTCCGCTTCCGCATTGTCCTCGGCAACCACTTCCTTGATGATGTCCATCTCAGGCAGTTCAATTTGCGAGCTGTTGAGGGTCTCATCATGTTCCGCCTCGGTGGGTTTCTCGTCATGTTCTTCCGTTTCAGTAGGCTCGTCTGAGGTCTTCTTGAACGATGGGTACTCGTCGTCGTCGACGGAACACCTCTGGAAGTGAATTGCAAATGCGTATCAGATATGGTATCCCTGGTGGTTATTAAGACGATACAAAAATAGTACTGTAGCACGAGTGGTAAATTTACCTTGACGTTAGCTAGATCGACATTGTTCTCCTCCAAGAAACTGATGAACTCCCTGAAGTTCTCTTCTGTTGGGAGGTAGTGGCCGCTGTAAGGCCATATTGCCTTAAGAATGCCATCTTTGGCAACCAACCTACCGGCAGCGGTTGTTGCCGCCCCGGCTAGGAAACTCGAGTGCTGAAATTTGCCCTTCTTCTTCTGCTCACAAGAGATGAATTTACAGTCAGGACTGATTCATCATGGCACAGAATGTAATTACCATGCACGACTGCTGAACTAGTATAGAGAGAAGAAAAGGATGGAACATTTCCAAGTACCTGCCCGATGTATAGTGATCTAGTTGTGCTCAGCACAAATATCCATTTCGAGTCCTCGGTGGTTTCTACGAGAAGGCCGCTTCTCCTGTACATGAGCTTCCCTTGCTCCACAATAACCTCATACCCTGCCCTCTCGTTCTGCGATTCGAGTAACATTCAAATCAGATCAATTAATCTCTTGGAAATTTGAACATGCAAGATTCAACTTTGAGGTCTGTGCTGTGTATCTTGAGACAGAAAAGAGGATGTCACTTACTGGTCCGAGGTACATAATCAACTGGGAATACAGCTTGCTTCTCGGGCACTTTTGGTGATGAACGTCTTTCCCGGCTCCGATATCCAGCCTGAAAAGGAGTACAAAACAAGGAACGCGCTGTCAGGATCACTACAAACCTCCCTGTAATTGCACCCCACCCTAGGATTAGGAACATGTTTCAGATGAGCAGGACCAAGTAAGGTAATTACCAGTAGAAGAAGGGCTCTGTGCTGGAACTCGCGGACCAGATGTCGTAGTAGAGGTGCAAGTTGTGGCCGTAGCGATGGCGCGGGTCAATCTGGAGAACCACAAACAAAGATTTTGACTTGAGTATAAAAACTTAGTGTATGATTTTTTGGAAACCAAAGGAGAAGGCATGGAGGGAGAAGCTTACAGCTTCGAGCCAGTGCTGCAGTGCCAGTTTCTGGGCCTTCTCGTCTTTGGAGAGCCCCTTGCCGACCTTGGCAATCCTCTTCCCAGCCCTTGACCACCGGGAAGCAGCCGTCTCCTGCTTGGCCTCGTCAAAGAAGGAGATGGACTTGATGTTGAGTGATGCGGAATCGTAGGCCTTCCACCTGAATAATTTCAACGTTGAAATTGTTTTGGTCAGGCACGATGATACTCCAATCAACATGCATGCAGATGCAGGTGAAGATGCAGATGCAGACCAGAGCTCCTCCACGACAATGGCGCAGTCGGCGAGGTTCCTCCGGGTCCGGTGGCCCTTGAAGAGCTTCTGGACCTTGGTGGCCGCGTCGTCCAGCTCGGCCTGAGGCCTCGGAGAGACGAAGTGCGCCTTGGACGGCGACGGCCTCGGGGACTGCTGCTGCTTGCTTCCTGGGCTCTGGAGCACGAGGGTCCCGGGGCGCGCGCCGTTGATGCACCGGCTCGCCGCCTCTGGCTCATCGGCGCCAACCTCCGCCTCCCAGTTCTTGAAGCTGAGCGACCTCTCGAAGAGGCCTCCGGCGCGCGCCATCCTCTTCTTGGGCGGGCCGGCGACGACCCTCGGCGACGGCGACCTCAGCGGTGCCCCGCAGGCATCCCTCGGGCTCTGCAGCTTCTGGGAGTGGAGAAAACTTGGCTCCGTGTTGAGCGGCCTCAGCGAGGACATCTCACCGCTGTGGCACCCCTTTTGTGGAGGAGACTTGTTCTCTTGTCTCTGCAACCGCTGTGGCCCAGCCAGAGGGTCAACTTGATGTTTCTGCAAGGGCAAATCACACAAGAAGAAGATAAGCTCATTATGTCATGGGAAACTAATTGGTTTGGTAGCTGTGGGTTATGAAAGCACAGCCAACCTAAACATCATTACTCTTTTTTAACCAAAAGACTGATGAAGGAAGAAAATAACAAGCATGCAGCTCTGTTTAACCATGACATGACAAGCTCCATGAAGAAACATGGCCAAGTTCACAGAGAGGAAACAGAGCAACAATCGACTAGAAGTAGAAGTAGAAGTAGAACTAGTAGATGGTGTACGTACGTACCAAGGATGGATGGATGGATGGGCGGGGCGCAGCAGATGGAAGTGGAGCAGAGAGGAGCAGGCGATGGATGAGAGTTAAGGTTAGAAGTTGCGCAGCTATATACTAGGAGGAGGAGCGGCGTGGGAGCGGGGGGCGGGGTTTGCGGTTGCCGAGGACGGGAGCACAAGTCCAAGTTAGATGCAGAGGACGACGGACGGAGGCGGAAGACCGGCCGTGGCTGACCGGTCGTCGCTGGCACGAGCGGAGACGAGACGAAGGATCCGCGTAGACGCGGGCGCGTGCCGGACTTCCCACGCTTAAACTGCTATTTTCCGTTCATTTCTTTTCTCTTGTTGTTGCTGTTGATGGCCGCGTTTAATAACTTGGAGCGAATGACAGCGACGGTGGAAGAACGTTTTCACGCGCTTCTGCTTCGGAATCCTTCTGGTTTTACCGGGACAAACAGCGTTGCAGTTACTCCCTCCATTTGGAATTATTTATTTTGAAAATAGATGTATCTAAAACTAAAATACATCTAGATATATTCATTTTTGAGACAAGTAATTTTGAATAAAGAAAGTAGTACCCATCGTAACTAATTCCAGGCGGCTGCTCTGCATTATTGAGACGCTAATTAATTTGCGTCGTACGTACGATATCTCACTGGCTAACGACGCACGGCTGACCCCCCCCTCCGTGTCGACATCCACATGCTACTGCTAGTAGTAGTACATTGCTCAGCTATATATACATACAAGAATACTCCTACTAGTATAGGTATACGCACGCTTCCCTGCGCTGCGCCCCATGATAACAATTGCACTACATTATGAAGACAAGTACACTGTTTAAAAAACACAAGCATAAAGAAAGCAAATAAGTTGATCATACATATTATTAAGTACTGGTACATAATACCAAAAGAAAATAAGTTGGTCCAACACATAATTTATTGCTACACAATACCAAAAGCAAATGATTTTTCCATACCAGGTAGTAAAATCAAAAAATGTGATCATATACTTGATAAATTGCATACAAACCGGATGTTTTTTTAATCTGAACACACTCATTACATTTTCGACATATTTCATTAAACAAAAACGACCGGACCGCGCCCGTCCTCAAAGTCCTTGTTTTTCCTCTCCGGCATCGGCTGTATCCATACCTAGCAAAGATTACACCCGTGAAGTGAAGGTGCGGTTGCCGACGAGGAAGAGTACGACAAGGGATATGACCAACCCACTTGGGACTTGAGGCCCTGCCGCCTCCCATGCACTACTCCTTCCCGTCGGAATCCATGGACGTGGACGGCCCTGCCTTGCCCATAGCGGTTGCTCTGCATTATTCAAATTCTAATTAATTTGCGTCGTACCTCAATGGTTGACGACGTATGGCTGACTCTCCCTCTGTGTCGACATCCACCTGCTAGTGGTACATCCTTCGGTAATGTATATAAACATACTACTCCCTCAATATCAAAATATAAGACATTTTTTCTTCTTCTAAATCTAGACCTAAAATCGTCTTCTATTTTGGCACAGAGAGAGTAGAAAGGGATGTTGTGTTGAGGCCCAGCAAAACCTTGTTATTTCTATTGTATCGCCACTTGAACTCCTCTTTATTTAAACCTTGTTAACCGTTGTTTTATAATATAAAGCGTGGGAAGCTCTTTTCATCAAACAAAATAAGTTGGTCCTATATATAATATACTAATACATAATATCGACAAATTCATAGATTCGGTTCTTTTCAGCCCGCTTCCGCGCCTCCCAGGATGTGGAGCGACAGGGTTGAATCTGAGGATGTGTTTGAGCGCAGGTTACCTCCACTGGACTTTGCTAAGAAAACGGGTTCTCCGGATGGGAGGGACGGTCTTGAGCAGGTGACCTCCCGTTCTCCCTCCTCTGCTGCTAGTTCGATGCTCGGGAAGTCTCCGTCGGGACTGTGGTGGCGGTGTCGCCGTGCGGTGACAAGCCTAGTTTGGGAGGGGGGCTCGGGCAGGAGGCCTCGGCTCCCTCCTCTTCTGCGATGGTTAGGGTGGCCGAACCTGCGGCGCCGTTTGATCAGCAGACGCCGGCTGGGTTGGCTTCACGGCCCGAGTCGAGTCTGACTGTCGGGTCGGGTGGGGCGCGGGGGCAGGCGGCCCCGTCCTCTTTTTTCCTCGCGGGACGCCTGGTGGGGAGTCTGGGCAGGCGGCCCAGCCCTCACTAGCCCCGCGCTCGCCGGCGGTGGTCTGCGGCTCTTCGACTCCTCTTGCCGGGTCGTCCGTTGGGGGTGGGGCAGGAGGCCTTACCTCAAACGGGGCGACCAGGGAGGAGGTCATCGCTTTTGGAGGTATTCCGGATCCTGTGTCTGAGGGCAGACGGATGAGCTGTCGCCTTCAGGACCAGACGGATGTTGATGATATGCAGCTGAGGTGCGCCATGCGGGCGGCCAAGCTTCGTGACATGGAGGTCACTACTGGTATGTCGGTCAACACTTCCAATTCTATTTTGCATTTTTCTAATGATGAGATCGTCCACAATGCAAATGAGTTAGGAGTTTCACTAGGTAGTAATGATAGTGAAATCTCTAAATCTGTTAATGACATTCTCGACCTGGAAGCGGAACATGCCTTACAGTTGATTCGTAATTTAGCTGCGGTTAAACCTATGAACGATTCCGACATTGATGCTTTGGGAGTCAGGGTGCTAGATTCGTTTTGTGTGGATCTTGCCCCATCCATCACTGAGACCGAGGAGGATGATGGCTTGTTACCCCTTGAGGAGAGCGCCCCGGTAGAGGGTCAGGAGGTTAGAGCTGTGGAGCTCGGTTGTGAGGATAGGGTATATGATCAGAACAAGCCTAAGAGAAAGTGGAGGCGTAAGATTTATCCTACATCCGCGGTGCGTAGGAGTGCTAGGGTCCGTACAGCCAAAAAATTCCATGATGAACTATGAGAGGCATCTTTTGGAATAGCAAAGGTCTGATGGACTTGGCTAAAAGAAGGTTTCTGGCAGATGCTTCAATTGAACGTAGATTGAACTTTATTGCCCTTTCCGAGACAGGAAGGGACAATTTCTCTCCTCCGTTTTTGAGCACTTTATCCGGAGGTGTCGATTTTGATTGGCACTGCCTTCCCCCAAGAGGAAGATCAGGGGGATCCTTCTAGGGGTGAAATGTGAGGCGTTGGAAGTCCAAAGTATGGTTATGGGTGACTTCGTCGTCAAATTTCGGGTTAGATCCAAAGTCGATGGTTTTAATTGGGCACTAGTTGCGGTGTATGGGGCCGTGCAGCCGGAACTAAAACCAGACTTTTTGGCGGATCTCGTACGGATTTGCGGGTCTGAACAACTCCCAATTTGGCTGGGGGATATTTCAACATTATTAGAAGGAGAGAAGAAAAGAACAATGCTAATTTCGACGCCAGGTGGTCATTCATGTTTAATACCATCATTGAAAGCTTGGATCTTAGAGAGATAGAGCTTTCGGGTAGAAAATTCACTTGGGCTAATACTTTGCAAAACCCGACGTATGAGAAGCTAGATCGAGTCCTAGCAAGCGTCGATCGTGGTGTCTGTGACCACACGATCTAAGGTTACAGTCCAAGCGTTATCTCGCGGTATCTCTGACCACATCCCTTTGATGGTTGATTCTGGGGAGGCAACATATGTGGGTAACAAAAATACTTTCTCTTTCGAACTTGCGTGGTTTGAAAGAGAAGGATTCCTGGATCTGATAGCCAGAGAATGGGCGATAGATGCAGGAGGAAGGTCTCCTATTGAGAGATGGCAGAATAAGATTAGAAACTTGAGAAGTTTCTTGCGAGGATGGGCTAAGCATCTTAGTGGGATCTGTAAGATTGAAAAGGAAAGGCTCCTTACACTTATCCAGTCCTTAGATGTGAAAGCCGAGTCCACAATTCTGCAATCATCGGAGCTTCATGCCAAAGTTGATGCGGAGATGAGATTGAAAGAGCTGTTGAGGGAAGAGGAGTTGAAGTGGGCATTGCGAGCTAAGGTTCGTAAAGTTGTCCAAGGGGATGCTAACACTTTCATATGATCGCCAATGGCAAGTACAGAAAGAAAAGAATCTTTCAGCTTGAGCAAGACGAGGGGACTATCATAGGGCAAGAGAACCTAAAACTTCACATAACCAATTATTACAAGCAACTTTTTGGGCCTCTAGAGGATACTTTTGTGTCCTTGGATGATTCGAGGATTCAGGATGTGCCTCAGCTGGCTGCCGATGAGAATGATGTATTAACTGCACCATTCTCGGAGAAAGAGGTGTTTGAAGCGATTTCACAGATGAAGAACAATAAAGCTCCGGGGCCGGATGAATTTCTGCGGAGTTTTATAAGAGATGTTGGCACATTATTAAAGGGGGATTTGTTTCCGATGTTCCATGATCTATTCTCCGGACAGCTTTAGTTTTTTCATTTGAATTTTGGAACAATGACCTTGCTCCCAAAGAAAACAGAGGCTGTGAGAATTGAGCAGTTCAGGCCTATCTGTCTTCTTAATGTTAGTTTCAATTTTTTTACCAAGGTTGGGACTAATAGACTCACACAGATTGCACACTCTGTGGTGCAGCCGACCCAAACCGCTTTCATGCCGGACAGAAACATCCTAGAAGGGGTTGTGGTCCTTCATGAAACGCTCCATGAAATACATACGAAAAAACTAGACGGGGTTGTTTTCAAAGTGGATTTCAAAAAGGCGTACGATAAAGTTAAATGGCCGTTTCTGCAATAGGCTTTGCGCATGAAAGGTTTCGACCCGGCTTGGAGGAACCAGGTTGAATCCTTCACGCAAAAAGGAAGTGTTGGAATCAAAGTGAATGATGACACATGTCACTATTTCCAGACACATAAAGGCCTGAGACAAGGAGCGATGTCACCTATTCTGTTCAACATTGTAGTTGACATGCTGACCATTCTAATAGGTAGGGCAAATGATGCTGGTCAAGTAGGTATCCTGGTACCTCATCTAGTTGATGGAGGGGTGTCTATCCTAGAGTACGCTGATGATACTATCATATTCATGAAGCATGACTTGGCAAAAGCGAGAAACATGAAGCTGGTGTTATGCTTATTTGAACAATTGACCGGGTTAAAGATTAAATTTCACAAGAGTGAATTATTCTGCTTTGGAAGAGCCAAAGAGGAACAAGAGGCTTATAAGCAATTGTTCGGGTGTGAACTTGGGAATTTACCTTTTACGTATTTGGGTATACCAATCCACCATTGTAAGCTAACAAATAGAGAATGGAAGTGTATTGAGAATCGATTCGAGAAGAAACTGAGTTGCTGAAAGGGCAAGCTGATGTCATATGGGGCCCAGCTAATTCTTATTAACTCGGTTCTCACGAGCATGCCTATGTTTCTTTTGTCGTTTTTTGAGATACCAGTTGGAGTTCGGAAAAGACTGGATTTCTATCGATCCCGTTTTTTCTGGCATAGTGATGACTTAAAAAGGAAGTATCGACTCACTAAATGGGATATTATTTGTCGACCAAAAGACCAAGGAGGTCCAGGTATCGAAAATCTTGAGGTGAAAAACAGATGTCTTCTTAGCAAGTGGCTGTATAAGTTATTTGTAGAGTCGGATGCCATGCGGGCGCAGATTCTGCGTAAGAAGTACCTTCAGTCCAAAACTTTGTCACAGGTGACAGTGAGGCCGCCGGACTCACCTTTTTGGAAAGGGCTGATGAGAGTTAAATCAGTCTTTTTCAACAGAACTAAGTTTCTAGTCGGAAATGGTACTTCCACGAGATTCTGGGAGGATACGTGGCTAGGGGAAACCCCTCTCACGCTTCAGTATCCCTCCCTTTATAGCATCGTGCAACGAAGAGACGCTTTCATTGCTACCGTGCTTCCATCCACTCCCCTCAATATCCAATTTAGGAGAACACTTGCCGGAGCACGTTGGGAAGCCTGGCTCCATTTGGTGAGAAGACTGATGGATGTGCAGCTCTCTCAATGGCCGGATTCGTTGAGCTGGAAGCTAACCAGGAATGGAGAGTTCACGGTTAAATCTATGTATTTAGATGTGATCAACTCTAGCTCTATTCCTAGTTCCAAACATGTTTGGAATGTCAAAGTACCTTTGAGGGTTAAACTGTTTATGTGGTTTGTACACAAACAAGTCATTTTAGCTAAGGACAATTTGATAAAGAGCAACTGGACCGGTTCTATGAGATGTAGTTTTTGTGATCGCGATGAGACCATCAAACACCTCTTTCTTGATTGTCCAATGGCAAAGGTTCTATGGCGGACTATTCACATTGCTTTTAATATTACTCCTCCGAATATATCAACACATTATTTGGGACGTGGCTTGACAGGATAGAGCCCCAAACAACGAGATACATTCGTGTAGGAGTATGTGCTTTACTTTGGGCAGTCTGGAATGCAGGAATGATTTGGTTTTTAACAGAACAACAAATACTCATTTTTTGCAGGTTATATTCCGAGCCACTATGTTGATCCGTATGTGGTCGCTACTCACTCAGACGGAGGCCAGGGAGCATTTGGTTACTGGATCTACCCGATGGGAGATGGTAGCTCGGGCTATTTTCAGCCGGTTTGGATGGCGGTCATGTAATAGGATAGGCAATTAGTTTTCCTGTCTTCATTTTGCCTGCCGACTGTGGCTTTTATTTTCCGCTCTTCGTGAGCCGTTTTGTGGTTCGTTTGTTTAAGACTTCATGACCTTTGTTGAACTTATTTGCTTTTAATAAATGTGGCCGTATGCATCGTTCTGATGCAGAGGCCGGGGTTACACCCCTTTTCCAAAAAATATAGAAGTTCATCAAAATTACGAAACATCTCAAATACAATAAAATTTACACTGAGATTTTGAGACCACCGAACGACCACTACTACCGCTAGAACAAGTTGCCGACATGCCGCTATTGTCGCTCCCCTGCCAGAGCCGGCTTGACCTTGTTGATGACAACCAAGAAGTCTTCATGCACATGCCCAAGGACGTGCGCCTTGGTGACACAGTTATCGCCGTTGAACCCTTGCATAGATCTGGTGCACTTGACACCATATCTCGCCACATGAAGAAAAACCCTAACCTGACCGTCCCAAGGAGACAACATAAATCTATGTCGGAGTTCCGTCGACTATGTCCAGACAAACGAACTCGAGGAGGATCAAAGCCCAGAAGACAAACTTGAAGAAGAAGCGCTGCCATCCGCCCAAGCATAGCGCCTACAAGGACTAAAAATTATAACCTAAACTACTAACCGGAGTAGAGGCATCGGGATTCCCTTCCCCGCCACCGGCTACTGGAGCGACAGGCAGAGGGAAGGAGAATCTATGGGCTCGCTGGTGTAGTCTTGAGGGGAGAGTTTTCCCTAGCCACCTAGGGTTAGGGGAGGAAACAAGAGGAAGTCATCCTATACACAATTTGCTAGGTACATAATACCAAAAGCAAAGTTAGAATACAATATTTCCAAATGGTCGCCAATGCGCGGCATAGGAATCAGTGTATTTAGCCTCCAACATGAGAGACAGATTGAGGGTCGGGTAGAGATCAAGCATTATATAACCAAATACTACAAGTATCTGTATGAAGGGAACTTCACTCTTGATGAGACCCGAACGGATGATATTCCATAAGTCACGACAGAAAAGAATGATATCTTGACGAGAACTTTCTCTGAAGAGCATGTGCGAGTTGTGGTGTTCCAAATGGAACATGACAAAGCTTCATGCCTTGATGGTTTCCCCGCGGAGTTATATTAGAACTTCTGGGATGTCATCAAGACTAACCTAATGGGTTTGTTCAATTTTCTTCATGCCGACCAACTTGACATATCCAAGCTTAATTTAGGTGAGATTGTTTTGTTGCAAAGACTTAGGAGGCTGAATAGATTCAACAATACAGGGCGATCTGCATCCTTAATGTTAGCGTCAAAATCTCCACAAAAAGTGTCGATTGATAGGTGATATGACACGGAGCATCCTACGATCATCCCCATGGACATACCTTCGTCTCCCCAAGCGCCAAGTGGACTGATAACACGAGCAAGTGTAAGAGCTATCGATGCCGAGGTGACATCTCTCCTTATTGAGCTTCCGTATGAACCACGTGAGACATGGCTACTACCTCAATCGGGAATGTTGTGTGTGCTTAGGTATCAAGAAGAACCTCTCAGAGATGCTCGGGGTCAAGGACAAGTCACCAAGTACATGGACGAGGGTTCTCGACAAGGCCACCATGTAGAATCTACAGCGCTGGACATTCGGCCCTTGGCTCGAATATCCGACGCCCCCAGTCCAGCAGCAACCGCAACAGGGTAGCATTGGAAGAGCTCCAGGAGCCGGACATCCGGCACCGCCCCGGAAATTTGGTCTGACCGGCCTGGACAACCGATTAGCAAAGGTTTAGCTCGTTTGAGATTGTGTTTTGCTCATCCAGTTACTTCTTCCATGGAGATTAAGGCCTCCATGTGAGATGATCGCATTGTGGATTCAAGACCCTTTCTAGGGAAGATCCTCTTGGATACCATGACCTCAACTCCTTCAAGGATTGGGTTGAACTAGTTCCTCTTTTGCCTTCTTGTGTTGGACTTGGACCCTTGTATCCCTATATGTGTATGTGGATTTAGCATATGTATGATTGGATCTTTGTCTATTGAGTGTTCTTCTTGTATTTTTCTCTTGAATTGCTCATTTTTCCCTCCAAGTGTGAAAAGATCATGAACTAGGGTTCTACCCTACATCATCTTGTATTAGATCTTAGGTTGATATACACCTTGGAGTCTCCCTTTTCCACTTTCTAGCCCAAATTTTGTGTGTTTTTGCCTAATTTCGAAAATCCCCACAAAAATAGCCATACCATTTTTTTTGATTTGTTGGTTTGATGATGTTTTTGTTGATTTTGATCCATGGATTCAAAGTGTTGCAGGTGGATCTAGCTTCCTCACACCTTTCTCCACATTTACATCCACAAAATTCATCCAATTTTGCCCAATTTTTTTCATTCCCCAAATTCTTCCACGAAGTTCATCCATGCCTCATCAACCCGGACATCCGGTGCCTCACAACCAACATCCTAAACTTCACCAAATTTTGTTAACTTTTGATCATTTTTCTGCCATTTCTTCCTCACACCACCACCGACTTCCACAACAAACCGCGATTTTGTCGCGTTTGCCATTTAAGAATTTGACCATGAGGAGCAGCCTTGGTGCAGTGGTAAAGCTGCTGCCTTGTGACCATGAGGTCACGGGTTCAAGTCCTGAAAACAACCTCTTATAGAAATATAGGGAAAGACTGCGTACTATAGACCCAAAGTGGTCGGACCCTGCACAAGTGGGAGCTACATGCACTAGGCTGCCCTTTTTTCCCATTTGAGAATTTGAGTTTGCGGTTTCCGTTTCCTAACGTGTTTCGGCTACTTAAGGACGGTTCGTATCATCTCTCATGTCATAAATTGTTCCCGCATATACATAATTGCTATCTTAGTTCCAGCATTTCGCATAAGTGGCCAAAGGAACATATCAAAAGTGAGAAAATCTTTTAAGCAAAAGAAAAACAAAAACAAAGAGCTTGTAAGCAATAGCCATAGCATTGTCACATTGCATATCATATTGCCATACTTGATCATCTCGGATCATCGTGAGAGTTCACGGGGAACCATACATACATTATACGTCTCCATTGTATCTATTTTTCCTAATGTTTTTGCTTTTGTTTTGGACTCTAATTTGCATGAGTTCAATGAAACTAATCCGGACTGACACTGTTTGCAGCAGAATTATCTTAGTGTTGTTTTTGTGCAGAAATAAAAGTTCTTAGATTTGGACGAAACTTTTTGAAGATTTATTTTGGAATAAATAAAAAATACTAAAACCAAGACCCGCTGAAGAAGGGACCCAACTGCCCACAAGGCACCAGGGCACGCCACCCCCTTGTGGCATTGAGTTACACTTACACATGAAATGCCAATATTTCAGACAACTTGCCATTTTTTTTGACACCAAGTCATTTACAAGTTACCATGAGATGATGAGAGCTACATGATTTCATCAAGAATTAAGAAAGACAATCGGTGTGTTTTAGCTCCAAATTAAACAATTAGAGTCACGGTTAATATTGCAGCAAGCTTGGTTTTAACCCAATTTTCCGTACAAATCTTCTTGGTTAATAAAATATATCAAGTCCTCTGTGTCTCGTTTCAGATAGAAATATTGCAGCAGGTCTCAAGTCTTTGACAGGTCGATGCCGGCGGCGACAACGTCCAAGAGCGTTATTTCCTTTTTAAAGGCGTCTTTGAAGAACTCGCTCACTTATATCTGGGTTGTAGGTTGTTGGTGGTCGAGATGGAGTTTGCCGGTATCGATTTTGAGTTGTTGGGGTTTCTAGACGGTTGTCCCTTAATCAAACACGAGACATGGGGTAAGCAATGCAAACTATTTGAAAACAAGTATTTTGAAAACAAATGTGTGGCGTTATGGTCTAGTTCCTAGTATAAATCGGTCATTTTTGTTCCTCTCTTAATGAAATCGCCTTCTAAGTCAAAAGAGAAACAAAAAAAAAATACGCACATACCCCTTTCTAATGAATTTCTAGCGGCAGCATACATGCTGAACGTGCTCTAGGAGCAATATCTCACAAAGACCAAAAAATCGAAGTAACACGGGTCAAAGAAAGAGAAAGATTGAAGTACTTGACCAGCAAGCAGCCGTGCAACTTTCATTTGTGACGGATTCCTTCGATGCTGCCTTTTTGGAACTACTGTACCTTTTTTGAAACCAGCTTCAGATTTCGTTCGTGCTGGGCGGCACGGCCGCACAGGTGGTCCGACCAATACTTGGGGGTGCCGAAGGGCCACACCCGATTTTCCGGTCAACATGGAATATTTGTGGAAATCTAGAGCTGATCGGCGGCATGCATGTAAGGGCTATTTACTTATTCCACTAAAATAGCGCGCTGCCGTCAAGTCAAAAGCATGAATGCGTGCTCGAAAGAGTTAGATTTTGACATTTTGTAATGCAATAGCTCATTGGGTACTTAGAGTTCGGAAGACGCATGGTACTTTCACTGATTATATATATCTGCACTCTCGCTTTCAGTATCGTATATAATGATCGTACTGTGGATTCTTTAATATAGAAATCCCGTGGAATAATATGGTTCTTTGGTACCATATAAGTTTTCTTCTTTGCAAGGACTCGTAAACAAGCATCGTGGACAATGACCTTATTATTCGCAAAAAAAAAAAGACAATGACCTTATTGTCTCACGCCTGCATTTCCTTCGTCGCCCTTTCTTCATGCCTCGTCATCTTTTTGTCGTTCATTAAGTGCTTACTTTCGTATGTTGACGGTTTTCTTTTGCGGTAGAAATATGTTGATAGGGCTAATATATAGCAAAACCAAATCAAATTATAAAATCCAAGATAAACTTATAATTTCCTTTCTATAAGTTTCATGAAATCATCAATGGTTTTAGATTAGTCCCTAATAAAAAATATATAAACCTCTTAGAGGCGTCCATGCTCGTGAGGAGCAGGATGATCCGGTGGAAGCCTGTTTCTTGCGTCCGATGACATCTGGCAAATGGAAACGGATCTTGCTCGGACTTTCCTGGTTACAGTGACTAGCAACAGGCCTACGGTGGACCTGGCGTCTGCGGCAGAAGCCTTGCATGTGGCGTTCGACATTGGTCCGGATATGTCTATCTGGGCCTTCTTCCCCGATGATTTTCTTGTGTTGTGCTGTGACGTGACGATCCGCGACAGGATGGTACGCGCAGGCCGTGTGCATTCTTCCTGGTTCGAGCTCAATCTCCGGCCATGGAACAGGCAGACGCATGCCACCACGGCCTCACTCCCGTACCTGGTCCCGATTGCGCTGCGCGGCGTGCCGGAGCACGCCTGGAATCAGAGGGCGGAGAGTGTGATCTTGCGTGGTCTGGGATACGTCGTGGGGGTTGATGATAGCACTGCTCGGCGGCTGGACATGGCGGATTTTCGTGTTTGCCTTCGTACGGACCAGCTGCGGCGGATCCCTCGTCGCCGGCTGCTCTTCATCGATGAGCCAAGGCGGAGCCGTTGGGCGGAGAAGAACGACCATCAGGTGCCTGCTGGACGGCGGGCCAGTACACTGTGGTATCCAATCGACATTACTGTCCTTGCGGAGCCGGAGTTGGTGGATGTTGGTGATGCCGGTGGGTGGCAGCCTCCTCCGCCGCCGCCGCCGTCGCCTCCCTCCGAGAATGATGGACCTGCGCCTGGGGCTGGTCAGGACAGGCCTCGGAGGGGTGCTACCGGTGCCGGAGATTTCTCGACCAGCACAGTTGGGTTGTTGTCGGCGGCGCCACCGCCGGCGGGGCGCCGGGTTCAAAACGCCTCGGATCCGGTCTTGTAGCGACCAGACATCAAACGGTCTAATCTCCGTGCTCAGGTGTCATCCCTGGATCAGTAATGCTGACACCACACAGTACTTGAAGGATTTATAACAGAGTAGCAATCGCACACTTATTACATCGAGAGTCTCAAAAAAAACTTATTACAATAAATATGGCTTAAGGCCATCTAATAACGATAATAGCGGAAGGCTTGGAAGAAAAGTGAGTCCATCAACTCCAAAAGCATCACTGAGTATAGAACCACGACCTAAAAGCACCTTACTCGTCGTCTGAAAAGTCTGCAACATTAACGTTGCAGCCCGAAACGGGCCAGCACATGGAATATGCTGGCAATGTAACACATAGAGAGTAATGAACAAATAAAACTATACTACATGCATATTTGGCTGGTGGAAAGCTCTATGGTTACAGTTTTGCGTAAAGCCAATTTTTCCCTACTGCAAAGGAATAAATTTTATTTAACTATCATGGTAGTTGTTAAACATTGAGAGTGTAGACACGCTCTCAATCCCAATTAAGCATCATCATTAAAACCCAACAAAATTAATTAGAGTAACATGATGAGATTCACATGATAATCCAAGTACTAGATACTCGAGATGTCCATAACCGGGGACACGACTAACCATGATTAGTTTATACACTCTGTAGAGGTTTGCGCACTTTTCCCCACAAGACTCGATCTCCTCCGTTGGGATTCTCGCACTTCATGGTGTTTGAGAAACGGATGACCGAGACACAGTCTTTCAGAAGCGCTAGCACCTTACGATGGGTAGACCGTACCACCTACATCCCCCACATCTGCTAGTCTACCACTGTAAGAGTTCGCACGACTTAGTCAACTATGCTAGAGCCCATAGTAGCTTGTGGCTGCACACAGAAGTTTCTAGCATGAATAATCTCATGATCCCTTTGAGCCTGAGTGGCGGTCCGAAGAAAACAGGCAATCGCTGGAATACCCAGGTGCCTCAGTCCACCCAGATGTGTATTTAAGTTGCCACCTTAGATAAACCATTAATTTAACAAACTCACATATGTTATGGATTTCACTCACCCAATCCATGTCTACTAGCATAACATGGCATAAGAAGCAAACGTAGAAGTAACTCCCAAAGCTTTGATAATAACAGGTAATATGTACTACCTCATCTACTTCCTAAACCCACAATTTAATTAGATCCTAAACAATGCAATGTGTGAGGGTTGATCTAATGTAGTAAAACTGGGTAATAGGAAGTATGATCAAAATGTTACTTGCCTTGCTGATGATCCGTGAAACCTAGCAATTCGAAGTAGCAAGCGGCGTACTCCGGGTACTCTATCGCAAACAAACAAGCATACAATAAGTACTCAACTAATGCACAGGTAAAACTCGAATAAGAGAACTAACCAGAAAATTCAACTTAAGAACTCCGGTTGGCAAAAAAGAATCAAATCGAACGAAGCAACGAAAGACAAACGGCAAAAGAAAAAAGCTCCGATTACTAATCTGAACTAGGGCAATTTTTACTGAGGCAAAACTTGTTTGAGTTGGTTAAACGGAAAGAGGGTTTCGAGACGAAACTCCAGGCGCTTGAATCGCCTGATTCCGATAAACGAGCGAAAAGTTAAACTAAAACGAACATCAGATCAGAAATCACGATCAGAAAAATCGCGGGTTTAATCCGAGAAAAAGAAAAACGATGAACAGGTTAACGAACGAACGTTCGTTAAGAGGAACTAAACGATGAATGTGTTCGTTAAAACGAACGGACGAGCGAACGCTCGCTAAATAAATAAACCAGAGAAAAACCGATCTATTTAAAAAAAATGAAACTAGGGTTTAAAAAAATCGAAACGGCTTTTTCTCAAAAACCGGGGCGGCGGCTACCTCGGCCTAGGGCTCTGGCGATGCTCCGGCGGGGCTCCGGCGGCGGCGGGTGGTGCGGGGCGGCGGCTGCGGCGCGGGCGGCGTGCGGCGGCGGCGCTGGAGGCGTGGGGCGGCGGGCGGCGGGTGTGGGCTGCAGAGGGGGCAGCGACGGGGTTATAAAGGGGGGAGGGGGCGAGGGGGCGACTTGGGGGAGGGGTCGGCCTCGGGAGGCGGGTCCTCCCCGGACTCGGGCGACGGCGGCGCTGGTCGGGACTCCTGTCCCGACCCGGCGAGAGGCGGCGGCGGCTGGCTGGGCCGGCCTGCTCGGCTGGGCCCTTGGCCCAGTCGGGCGCGGGGTCTCTCTTAAAAAAAACAATTTCGCTGCGACTAAAAAAAATTCTAAGAAAAATAAAATTCTAAAAATGCCAAAACAAATTTTCACCGTCTAAATAAAATATTTAGAACAGGAGAACATTTTCTTGACCCTAAATGCAATTTTTGAAAACGTGCAATTTTTCCTAAATTCAAATGAAATAGCAAATAAGCCAAAATAAAATCTTATTTGATTTTACTATTAAATCCCCAATATTTCTATATTTTGGGAAAGTCATTTTATTCCCACTCTCATAATTTTTATAGCAGAAATAAATTGAAGATAAAATAAATAAAATCAAATGATCCTATTTTCAAAATTTGAGAAAACTCAAATATGAAAATAACGAAATCCCCAACTCTCTTCGAGGGTCCTTGAGTTGCGTGAAATTTCTAGAATCAACCAAAATGCAATAAAATATGATATGCAATGATTATCTATTGTATAACATCCCAAATTGAAAATTTGGAATGTTACAAACCTACCCCCCTTAAGATGAATCTCGCCCTCGAGATTCGGGTTGGCTAGAAAATAGGTGAGGGTGGTCCTTCAACAGATCTTCCTCTCGTTCCCAGGTGGCTTCATCTTCCGTGTGGTGGCTCCACTGAACTTTGCAAAACTTGATAACCTTACTGCGGGTGACTTGGCTGGCATACTCAAGAATCTTGATTGGTTTCTCCTCATAGGTCAAATCACTGTCCAATTGAATCGCTTCCAGCGGCACTGTGTCTCTTAGCGGTATATCAGCCATCTCTGCGTGGCACTTCTTCAACTGGGAAACGTGGAATACATCGTGAACTCCTGACAATCCTTCGGGCAATTCCAACTTGTAGGCTACTTCTCCCATACGCTCCAAAACTTTGTATGGTCCTACAAAACGTGGCGCTAACTTTCCCTTAACTCCAAAACGCTTAACTCCTCGAAGTGGAGATACTCGAAGATAAACTCGGTCTCCGACTTCGTAAACTGTCTCCTTGCTTTTAGAATCTGCATAGCTCTTCTGCCTGGATTGAGCTACCTTGAGTCTATCACGAATCAACTTTACTTTCTGTTCAGACTCCTTAATCATATCCGGTCCAAACAACTGGCGGTCTCCAACTTCATCCCATGACAACGGGGTCCTGCACCTCCTTCCGTACAAAGCTTCGAAAGGGGCCATCTTCAAACTGGATTGATAACTGTTGTTATAAGAGTTCCGTGTATGGAAAATTCTCGTCCTAAATGGATCCGTAATCTAGCGCACAAGCTCTCAGCATATCCTCCAAAATCTGATTGACTCTCTCCGTCATAGGTTTCGCAATCTTCGAAAAAATTCAATGAACCTCCGGTAGTATCCTGCAAGTCCAAGAAAACTCCGGATCTCTCCAACTGTTGTTGGTGCTTCCCAATTTGTCACAGTGTCAACCTTGGTGGGATCCACTGCTATACCTTCTCCGGATATGATGTGTCCGAGAAATCCAACTTCCTTCAACCAAAACTCACATTTGCTAAACTTGGCATATAACTGATGTTCTCTGAGCTTACCAAGTACCAAACGCAAATGCTCCTTATGCTCCTCTTCATCCTTCGAGTAGACTAGGATATCATCAATGAACACTACGACGAACTTATCCAAAAACTCCATAAACACTTTGTTCATCATGTTAATAAAATATGCAGGGGCGTTAGTCAGGCTAAATGACATAACGGTATACTCGTACAGCCCATACCTGGTGGTAAAAGCCGTCTTAGGTATATCCTGTTCTCGAATCTTCAACTGATGGTATCCTGATCGCAGATCGATCTTGGAAAATACCTTAGCTCCTTGCAATCGATCAAACAGATCATTGATCATCGGTAGTGGGTACTTGTTCTTGATGTTTACTTCATTCAATCCTCGATAATCAACGACCATCCTTAACGATCCATCCTTCTTCTCCACTAGAAGTACTGGCGATCCCCAAGGCGAAGAACTTGGGAGAATATAACCTTTATCCAGTAACTCCTTAATCTGCTTCTTAATCTCCTCTAAGTCCTTTGCGGGCATCCTATATGGTCTCTTAGATATTGGCCCTGTGCCTGGCAAAAGCTCAATCAAAAACTCAATATCTCTATCCGGTGGCATGCCTGGCAAGTCTTCTGGAAATACATCAGGAAAACCCTTCACTACTGGTACTTCCTCCTGCACAATTCCTGTTAAGCAATTTACTTGAGTCCTTTTCGGCACATGTCGGGATACATACTTTATCCTTCTCCCTTCTGGGGTGGTAAGCAAAATTGACTTACTGGCACATTCAATGTTCCCTTCATACTTTGATAACCAATCCATGCCTAAAATCACATCCAATCCTTGAGATTCCAATACTATTAGGTCTGAGGGAAATACGTAGTTACCAATCCTTAATGGTAACCGATCACACCATAGACTAGACATATACTCTGCTCCAGGCGAGGTTACTAACATGGGTGACCTAAGGGCTTGGGTTGGCAGTTTGTACTTATCCACAAATCCCCTTGATATGTATGAATGCGATGCACCAATATCAAAAAGAACGAGTGCAGTAAATGACTTAACCAAAAACTTACCAATTACTGTATCAGGCTGGGCTTCAACCTCCTCCACATTTACGTGGTTCACCTGTCCCCTATTGAAAGGGTTCGGCTTCTTCCCAGAGCTTCCATTGCCATTTCCATTTTGGGCTTCAGGGCATTCATTGGTATAATGTCCGGTCTTCTGGCACTTAAAGCAAGTGACTTGGCTCAGGTATCTCTTGGCTGGGGTTGATGGGTTGGTGCGATTCTGGGCGTTACTTCTTTCATTCCCATTACCATTCTTAGTGCCATTGTGATTGTGCAAGCTACCTCCTCCATGGGTATGCTGAAAATGTCCTCCTGGCCTAGGGGTAAATCGTGGCTTCTGCTGAGCTCCAGAATTGTACTTCCCTTGTCCATACTTCCTCTTGCGGTTCTCAATTTGCTGCTGCTTCCCTTCAATTATGAGAGCACGATCTACCAACTCCTGGTAGTTGTTGAAGGTTGCTACCATCAACTGCATGCTCAACTCATCATTCAGTCCTTCCAGAAACTTCTCCTGCTTAGCTGCATCCGTAGCTACGTCATCTAGGGCATAACGTGCTAGCTTACTAAAGTCCTCCACATACTGGCCAACTTTCCTTCCTCTTTGGTGCAAATTGCGAAACTCTCGCTTCTTTAGGGCCATAGCTCCTGCTGAAACATGGGCAGTACGGAAAGCCTGCTGGAACTGGTCCCATGTGACAGTGTCGACAGGGAAGGTGGCTGTGAAATTTTTCCACCATGATGCTGCGGGTCCTTCAAGCTGATGTGCGGCAAACTTCACCTTCTCCGCATCTGTGCATCCTGTCGTGGTCAACTCCCTTGCTGTCTTGCGGAGCCAATCATCTGCTACTATCGGCTCGGTGCTACTGGAAAACACCGGCGGATTCAGCCTAAGAAAACGGGCTAAGTGATCAACAGGTGGTGGTGGTGGTGGTGGGTTGTTGTTGTTGTTCCCCTAGTTCTGATTCTGGACTAACAACTGCATCAATGTGTTCTGCTGCTGGATCAACTAAGTGAGCTCCGGTGGGAAGGTAAATCCGTGGTCATGTCTTGGAGGCATCTGAGGGTTTAGAAAAGATGAGATTAAGAATAGAAGGGGTCTAGATAGAAAACACTACCCATATGCACATGAGGCAAAATCAAACAATTCACTTCATTCAATCAAACAAGGGCATACAATCGATGTAACTATCGCAAAAGTGCTCGGACTACTATATTTACATGGTGGACTACTACTACTGTTGGGGTGGTCTACTAGAAATATTCTTCGGTTGCAGACTCCATGATATCTGCTCCAGCTTCATCAACATAGTCATCATCGCTATCATCTAGATCCGAGTTGGTGTCGTCGATGATGATGTAGTCTTCTGGGCGAATCTCCTTGGGTTCTTCGTCTTCTTCTACGGGTGTAGGGTCTCCCATAAATATTCTAATCTTCTTGATCAGATCATCATTCTTCCCCACTAATACTTTGATTTGCTCTTCATAATATTCACGTGTAGCCTTGAGTTCTTCCTCCAGTTCCTTGATTCTTGTCTTCGCCTTCTTCAGATCTATCATGTCGGCGCACATCTGGTTCTCCTGACGTCGAATGTGTTGGTTTAACTCCTGGATGAAAGCTGCGATTGATCTATCCTTCTTGGTGCTGATCATCTCCCATTGCTCATCTCGGCGCCCACAAATCTGGTAGATAGTATCTTTGAGATCATTGCAGTAAACTTCTCCAATGCGTCCCATGGCGATGTGAGCTTCCATGCTCTTTCCTAGACTCCAGGTTGGTGCATCAAAAGAAAACTCTATGGGCTTAGTGACTGGCATGAACGTCCTTCCTGGACTTGAACTTGAATCATCCAGCGCTCTTCTTCAGGTAGTGTGGCTTTGTAGGTTCCGGTGAAGCTTGGTACTCCTATGTTCAGGTATCTTGTGGCTTCCTTCAAATGACGTTCAAAGGGTGTATCTTCATCCGGTTGTGTGAACTTGTTCCTTGCATCCGCCATCCTAAAAGAGTAGAAAAGATGAGAGGTCAGAATGAGAAGAGTGAGTAGTGATCTAGGGCTTTAGCTTAGTGGTCGTGTCCTATAGTTAGCGTGTGCTCTGATACCATCTTGTAGCGACCAGACCTCAAATGGTCTAATCTCTATGCTCAGGTGTCATCCCTGGATCAGTAATGCTGACACCACACAGTACTTGAAGGATTTATAACAGAGTAGCAATCACACACTTATTACACCGAGAGTCTCAAAAGAGAACTTATTACAATAAATATGGCTTAAGGCTATCTAATAACGATAACATCGGAAGGCTTGGAAGATAAGTGAGTCCATCAATTCCAATGGCATCACTGAGTATAGAACTACGACCTAAAGCACCTTACTCGTCGTCTGAAAAGTCTGCAACATTAACGTTGCAGCCCGAAACGGGTCAGCACATGGAATATGCTGGCAATGTAACACATAGAGAGTAATGAATAAATAAAACTATACTACATGCATATTTGGCTGGTGGAAAGCTCTATGGTTACAGTTTTGCGTAAAGCCAATTTTTCCCTACTGCAAAGGAATAAATTTTATTTAACTATCATGGTAGTTGTTAAACATTGAGAGTGTCGACATGCTCTCAATCCCAATTAAGCATCATCATTAAAACCCAACAAAATTAATTAGAGTAATATGATGAGATTCACATGATAATCCAAGTACTAGATACTCAAGATGTCCATAACCGGGGACACGGCTAACCATGATTAGTTTATACACTCTGCAAAGGTTTGCGCACTTCTCCCCACAAGACTCGATCTCCTCCGTTGGGATTCTCACACTTCATGGTGTTTGAGAAATGGATGACCGAGACACAGTCTTTCAGAAGCGCTAGCACCTTACGATGGGTAGACCGTACCACCTACATCCCCTACATCTGCTAGTCTATCACTGTAAGAGTTCGCACGACTTAGTCAACTATGCTAGAGCCCATAGTAGCTTGTGGCTGCACACGGAAGTTTCTAGCATGAATAATCTCATGATCCCTTTGAGCCTGGGTGGTGGTCCGAAGAAAACAGGCAATCGCTGGAATACCCAGGTGCCTCAATCCACCCAGATGTGTATTTAAGTTGCCACCTTAGATAAACCATTAATTTAACAAACTCACATCTGTTATGGATTTCACTCACACAATCCATGTCTCCTAGCATAGCATGGCATAAGAAGCAAACGTAGAAGTAACTCCCAAAGGTTTGATAATAACAGGTAATAGGTACTACCTCATCTACTTTCCAAACCCACAATTTAATTAGATCCTAAACAATGCAATGTGTGAGGGTTGATCTAATGTAGTAAAACTGGGTAATAGGAAGTATGATCAAAGTGTTACTTGCCTTGCTGATGATCCGTGAAACCTAGCGATTTGAAGTAGCAAGCGGCGCACTCCGGGTACTCTATCACAAACAAACAAGCATACAATAAGTACTCAACTAATGCATAGGTAAAACTCGAATAAGAGAACTAACCAGAAAATTCAACTTAAGAACTCCGGTTGGCAAAAAGAATCAAATCGAACGAAGCAACGAAAGACAAATGGCAAAAGAAAAAAGCTCCGATTACTAATCTGAACTAGGGCAATTTTTACTGAGGCAAAAACTTGTTTGAGTTGGTTAAACAGAAAGAGGGTTTCGAGACGAAACTCCAGGCGCTTGAATCGCCTGATTCCGACAAACGAGCAAAAAGTTAAACTAAAACGAACATCGGATCAGAAATCGCGATCAGAAAAATCGCGGATCTAATCCGAGAAAAAGAAAAATGACGAAAGGGTTAACAAACGAACGTTCGTTAAGAGGAACTAAACGATGAATGTGTTCGTTAAAACGAACGGACGAGCGAATGCTCGCTAGATAAATAAACCGGAGAAAAACCGATCTATTTTAAAAAAAAGAAACTAGGGTTTTCAAAAAAAAACCGAAACGGTTTTTTCTCAAAAACCGGGGCGGCGGCTACCTCGGCTCGGGGCTCCAGCGATGCTCCGGCGGGTGGTGCGGGGCGGCGGCTCCGACGTGGCAGCGGGGCGGCGGCGCGGGCGGCGTGCGGCGGCGGCGGCGCTGGAGGCGTGGGGCGGCGGATGTGGGCTACAGGGGGGCGGCGGGGTTCTAAGGGGGGCGAGGCGAGGCGGCGACTTGGGGGAGGGGTCGGCCTCGGGAGGCGGGTCCTCCCTGGACTCGGGCGACGGTGGCGCTGGTCGGGACTCCTGTCCCGACCCGGCGAGAGGTGGCGGCGGCTGGCTAGGCCGGCCTGCTCGGCTGGGCCCTTGGCCCAGTTGGGTGCGGGGTCTCTCTCTCTTAAAAAAAAATTTCGCTGCGACTAAAAAAAATTCTAGAAAAAAAATAAAATTCTAAAAATGCCAAAACAAATTTTCACCGTCTTAATAAAATATTTAGAACAGGATGAACATTTTCTTGGCCCTAAATGCAATTTTTGAAAACGTGCAATTTTTCCTAAATTCAAATAAAATAGCAAATAAGCCAAAATAAAATCTTATTTGATTTTACTATTAAATCCCCAATATTTCTATATTTTGGGAAAGTCATTTTATTCCCACTCTCATAATTTTTATAGCAGAAATAATTAAAGATAAAATAAATAAAATCAAATGATCCTATTTTCAAAATTTGAGAAAACTCAAATATGAAAATAACGAAATCCCCAACTCTCTCCGAGGGTCCTTGAGTTGCGTGAAATTTCTAGGATCAACCAAAATGCAATAAAATATGATATGCAATGATGATCTATTGTATAACTTTCCAAATTGAAAATTTGGGATGTTACAAGTCTGTTCTTCGGTCAGCAATAGCCACGTGGCTGCCGTCACTTGGGTGCTTTTGAGTCTAGCTTTGGGCCCGGTGGCAAGCGTGGCTTTTCGCCAGCCAATCGAGGACCGGTCCGGGTGGCCTGAGGTCTGCCTTGGTTAAGAAGCATCTGTGGAGACATGTGGTGCTGTGGAACAGGTGGAGAATCTGGTTGCCTCCCCAGCCTTGGTCTAGCTGTCGAGATGGACCAGGGCCGACAAGATAGACAACAGGCCCGAGATGGCCAGTCTTGGGGACCAGGAGCTTGTTGGGGGTCTGCGCGGCTACGATTCGTCCAAATTGGATCCTGTCGTATCTCCCTAATGGCTCCGATGGATGAGGGTGGGGTCAGCTTTTCCGGAGATTCTTGGGCTACTTTGGACTCACTGCCTCATGAGGAGGGGAGCGACACGTGCATGTGCGAACAAACTGGGCAGGTGGAAGCCATGGAAACATTCCAAGTGTGCCTAGCAGAGGATAGTTGCACCCATGCAACATGCACGGTGCGTAACATGGAGTGGGTGGTGCCTGTAGATGTGCATGTGAATGTTTTGGGAGATCTGGACGCGGCGCATGCCCAGGTTACGCCATAACGGGCTGGTGGGGTTATGCCCTTGCATGAAAATATGGAGAGGATCCGTGGGCAGATGTGCAAGTCCCTATCGCCACTCTTTCCGCTTCCGCCCAATCGCTCGTCTGTGGTGCAAACACGCAATCCGAGGAAGAAAAGGAAAGTGGACGTCACGCCTAGGAGGAGTGCGAGGTTGGCGAAGCATGGGGCGTCGAAGCAACAGTAGGTGCTCACCAGGAAATTGTGTTTGGCGCATGAAGGGGAGGTCATCTCGTAGGAAGCTCTACAGATGTATGTGGACTTGTTTTCTCTCCCGCTTTCGGATGCCCACATCGTCGTGGTGCTGGCCTTGTTCGGGTGGGAGTCGCCTGCTGTGCCGCTGGAAGGGGCGGAAGTGTACTAGCGGCCCCACCGGTGGCATGATAGGATTTTGCAATGAATACACAACCATTGAGGATGATGGTGTGGAATGTTCGCGGGCTAAATGCGCCTGCCCATCGAAATGATGTTTACCAGGTGGTGACTATGGCTAGTCCAGTGATGACCCACAAGTATAGGGGATCAATTGTAGCTCTTTTTGTTGGGGAACATAGTATTTCAAAAATTTCCTACGATCACGCAGATCTATCTAGGAGATGCATAGCAACGAGAAGAAGAGAGTGTGTCTATGTACCCTTGTAGACCAAAGCGGAAGCGTTTAGTAACGCGGTTGATGTAGTCGAACGTCTTCATGATCCAAACAATCCAAGTACCGAACGTACGACACCTCCGTGTTCAGCACACGTTCAGCACGATGACGCCCCTCGAGCTCTTGATCTAGTTGAGGACGAGGGAGAGTTCCGTCAGCACGACGACGTTGTGACGGTGATGATGAAGTTACCGGCACAGGGCTTCGCCTAAGCACTACGACGATATGACCGAGGTGTTAGCTGTGGAGGGGAGCGCCACACACGGCTAGGAACAATTGATGTATGTTCTAGGGGTGCCCCCTGCCCACGTATATAAAGGAGGGAAGGAGAGAGGCCAGCCCTCCTAGGGGCGCGCCAAGCGTAGGGAGTCCTACTAGGACTCCCATGTCTTAGTAGGATTCCCTTTCATTTTTGGAGTAGGAAAGCAGGAAAGGAGGGAGAGGGAGAAGGAAAAGGGGGGGGCACCCCCACCCCTTGCCCAATCCGGTTTGGGCAGGGGGAGGCGCGCGCCACCTCGTGTCCCTTCTTCCCTCTCTCCACTAAAGCCCGATAAGGCCCATTAACTTCCCCCGGCGAATTCCCGTAACTCTTCGGTACTCCGAAAAATACCCGAATCACTCAGAACCATTCCGATGTCCGAATATAGCCTTCCAATATATCGATCTTTACCTCTCGACCATTTCGAGACACCTCGTCATGTCAGTGATCTCATCCGGAACTCGGAACAAAATTCGGTCATCAAATCACATAACTCATAATATAAATCATCATCGAACGTTAAGCGTGCGGACCCTACGGGTTCGAGAACAATGTAGACATGACCGAGGCACACCTCCGGTCAATAACCAATAGCGGAACCTGGATGCTCATATTGGCTCCTACATATTCTACGAAGATCTTTATCTGTCAAACCGCATAACAACATACGTCATTTCCTTTGTCATCGGTATGTTACTTACCCGAGATTCGATCATCGGTATCATCATACCTAGTTCAAACTTGTTACTGGCAAGTCTCTTTACTCGTTCCGTAATTCATCATCCCACAACTAACTCATCAGTCACATTGCTTGTAAGGCTTTATAGTGATGTGCATTACCGAGAGGGCCCAGAGATACCTCTCCGATACATGAAGTGACAAATCCTAATTTCGATCTATGTCAACTCAACAAACACCATTGGAGACACGTGTAGAACATCTTTATAATCACCCAGTTACGTTGTGACATTTGATAGCACACAAAGTGTTCCACTGGTATTCGGGAGTTGCATAATCTCATAGTCAGAGGAATATGTATAAGTCATGGAGAAAGCAATAGCTATAAAACCATACGATCATTATGCTAAGCTAACGGATGGGTCTTGTCCATCACATCATTCTCCTAATGACGTGATCCCGTTCATCAAATGACAACACATGTCTATGGTCAGGAAAGTTAACCATCTTTGATTAACGAGCTAGTCTAGTAGAGGCATACTAGGGACATTTTGTTTTGTCTATGTATTCACATATGTATCAAGTTTCCTATTAATACAATTCTAGCATGAATAATAAACATTTATCATGATATAAGGAAATATAAATAACAACTTTATTATTGCCTCTAGGGCATATTTCCTTCAGTCTCCCACTTGTACTAGAGTCAATAATCTAGTTCACATCGCCATGTGATTTAATACCAATAGTTTACATCGCCATGTGACTAATACCCAAAGGGTTTTACTAGAGTCTATAATCTAGTTCACATCGCTATGTGATTAACACCCAAATAGTACTAAGGTGTGATCATGTTTTGCTTGTGAGAGAAGCTTAGTCAATGGGTCTGTCATATTCAGAGCCGTATGTATTTTGCAAATTTTCTATGTCTACAATTGTGACGCCCTTGATTCAATCGTACACTAATCATACACACAAACGTGTACGATCAAGATCAGAGACTCACGCGAAGATATCACAACACAACTCTACAAATAAAATAAGTCATACAAGCATCATATTACAAGCCAGGGGCCTCGAGGGCTTGAATACAAGAGCTCGATCATAGACGAGTCAGCGGAAGCAACAATATCTGAGTACAGACATAAGTTAAACAAGTTTGCCTTAAGAAGGCTAGCACAAACTGGGATACAGATCGAAAGAGGCGCATGCCTCCTGCCTGGGATCCTCCTAAACTACTCCTGGTCGTCGTTAGCGGGCTGCACGTAGTAGTAGGCACCTCCAGTGTAGTAGTAGTCATCATCGACAGTGGCATCTGGCTCCTGGGCTCCAACGTCTGGTCGCAGCAATCGGGTATAAAAAGGGGGAAAAGAGGGAGCAAAGCAACCGTGAGTACTCATCCAAAGTACTCGCAAGCAAGGAGCTACACTACATATGTATGCATTGGTATCAAATGGAAAAGGGGTATCATATGTGGACTGAACTGCAGAATGCCGGAATAAGAGGGGGATAGCTAGTCCTTTCGAAGACTACGCTTCTGGTAACCTCCATCTTGCAGCAGGAGAAGAGAGTAGATGGTAAGTTCACCAAGTAGCATCGTGTAGCATAACCCTAACCGATGATCCTCCCCTCGTCGCCCTGTGAGAGAGCGACCACCGGTTGTATCTGACACTTGGAAGGCTGTGTTTTATTAAGTATCCAGTTCTAGTTGTCATAAGGTCAAGGTACAACTCCAAGTCGTCCTGTTACCGAAGATCACGACTATTCGAATAGATTAACGTCCCTGCAGGGGTGCACCACATAACCCAACGCGCTCGATCCCATTTGGCCGGACACACTTTCCTGGGTCATGCCCGGCCTTGGAAGATCAACACGTCGTAGCCCTACCTAGGCACAACAGAGAGGTTAGCACGCCGATCTAAATCCTATGGCGTAGGGGTCTGGGCCCATCGCCCATTGCACACCTGCACGTTGCGAGGGCAGCCGGAAGCAGACCTAGCCTAGCAGGCGTTCCAGTCCAATCCGGCGTGCGCCGCTCAGTCGCTGACGTCACGAAGGCTTCGGTTGATACCACGACGTCGAGTGCCCATAACTGTCCCCGCGTAGATGGTTAGTGCGTATAGGCCAGTAGCCAGACTCAGATCAAATACCAAGATCTCGTTAAACGTGTTATCTTGAAATAACCGCAAACGCCGACCAGGGCCAGGCCCACCTCTCTCCTAGGTGGTCTCAACCTGCCCTGTTGCTTCGCCACAAAGATCCACTCAGAGGGCCGTCGGTACAAACGTCCTTTCAGACCTAATCCGTGAATCACTCGCGGGTACTCCTACGAGCCGACCCGTCTTTAGTCACCACAGGTATCATATATTATGTATAAGTATATATCCGTGATGACCTCCCGAGTGATCACGGCCCGATAGTATAGCATGGCAGACGGACAAGAATGTATGGCCACTGATGATAAACTAGCATCCTATACTAAGCATTAGGATTGCAGGTAAAGGTAACAACAGTAGTAGCAAGGACATGCTATGCATCAGGATAGGATTAACGGAAAGCAGTAACATGCTACACTACTCTAATGCAAGCAGTATAGAGGAGAGTAGGCGATATCTGGTGATCAAGGGGGGGGGGCTTGCCTGGTTGCTCTGGCAAGAGAGAGGGGTCGTCAACACCGTAGTCGTACTAGGTAGCAGCGGCGTCGGTCTCGGTGTCTAGCCAGAGAAGAGGGGGAAGAAACAATAAATATAATGCAAAGAAATGCATGACAATGCATGACATGACAAAGCGTGATGCTAGGTGTGCCCTAACGCGGTACGAGGTGGTACCGGTGAAGGGAGGAAACATGCGGGAAATTATCCCCGGTGTTTCGCGTTTTCGGACAGACGAACCGGAGGGGGAAAGTTGTGTGTTCGCTATGCTAGGGATGCGTGGCGGATGAACGGGCTGCGTATTCGGATTCGTCTCGTCGTTCTGAGCAACTTTCATGTACAAAGTTTTTTCCATCCGAGCTACGGTTTAAAAGATATGATTTTCTAAAGATTTTATTAATTTCTGGAATTTAATTAATTATTTAAATCAATTCAAAATTGAATTTATGACATCAGCATGATGTCATGCTGACGTTAGCAGTCAACAGGAGTTGACTGGTCAACCTAACCAGTGGGTCCCACTAGTTAGTGACACATTTTAATTAAACAAATCAATTAATGTTTAATGAGTTTAATTAGTGATTAGGTTAATCATAGCAGGATTAATTAAGTTAAATAATTCTTTAATTAATTAATTAAGTTAATTAATTATTAATTTTTTTATAAACCTCTTTTTTTAACGTTCTGGGGGCATGGGCCCCATTGTCATTGGCCCAGGGGGTAGCCTTAGCGGGCGCGCGGGCCGCCGGTTATGGGCGCGGCTGTGCGTAGGCTGCAGGATGCTGCGGGGCGGCCAACAGAGGCCACGGGGTGCGCGCGGGGTGGCGTGGTTCGCGCGCGGGCGCCGCTTGGCAACGAGCAGAGCTGGGCGGAGCCGAGGAGAGGCCCCGGTGCGGCGCGTGGAAGGGGCCGTGGCGAGCGCGACAGGGGGGGGGCGACGCGTTGGGCGTTGCCGGTGAGGCAGCAAGGCGATGCGCGGCAGGGAGGGCGCGGGGAGCGGGCGCCAGACGCATCCGCGGGGGCGACGGCCACGGCGCGAGCGGGCAGGGGTGGTCGCGGGCGTGCAGTTGGAGGCGGGCTGTGGCGGATGCGCGCGGCGCAGTTGGGAGCCGGCGCTGGCAAACGAGGCGCGGTGCGCGCTAGGTTGAGGGAGCGAGCCGGGCGCGGCCCTGGATAGTAGCAGGCGTGGGCGAGCGGGGCATGTGCGGGAGGGGGGCCAGAGTGGCGCGGTGTGCGCGCGCCCGCGAGCGATGTGCGACGAGGGAGCGAGAGGAGGGCGGGGGCCTCACCGCGGTCCTGTAGGGAAAAAGGCAGCGGGGCATGGGGAGGTTGACGGGGACGACGCGACGTTGAGGATGCAGGCCGGCGGGGAGGCGGCACGGCGTCGGTGTGGTCTTCGGGCGGCGCCGGCGAAGGGCACGACGTCGGGAGGTGGGGGGGCTCGTTCCCCTCGATCCGATCTGGATCGGGGAGGAGGGGGGAGAGTGAGTGGGGGGGGGCGAGTGGGGCGACGAGGTGGGGTTAGGGTTTGGGTCGTGGGGGATATGGGGAATGGGGGGGGGGGGTGGCCGGCTGGGCCTTTGCCCAGTTGGGCCGGTGGCCTGGCCGGCTGTGGCCTGGTGGGCCGAAGCCCAAGGGGCCGGGGGGGTTCTTTTCTTTTATTTTTGCTTTCTGTTTTGTTCCTTTTCATTTTCCTTTTATTTATTTTCTTTTACTGTTTTAATTAGTTTAAAGCACTTAGGCACTTTATAAAAATATGTTTATTATACCATAATTAAATATGCAAATTATGGCACTGCCCGAACATTTTTGTTTTAACTTTTGAAAACTTCTATAATTTAACTTTATTTTAATTTTTGAATTTGACTCGGTTTTGGACTAACGGTAGATTATCAACAGTAACCGTGGTGACGTGGCATGATTAGCGTTGGATTACTGTAGCACGATTATCCGGGCGTTAGAAATCTCCTCCACTACAAGAAATCTCCTCCCGAGATTTAAGAGGTAGAAGGAAACAGTGCGGGGTATTCATCACGCAGGCGGTCCTCGCGTTCCCAAGTGGCTTCGTCTTCAGAGTGATTCGACCATTGGACTTTGAGGAACTTGATCGCCTTCTGACGTGTGCGGCGTTCAGCTTGGTCAAGAATGTGGACCGGATGCTCTTTATAGGAGAGGTCCTGTTGTAATTCGAGCACTTCATGATCCACTGCTCGGATTGGATCCTTGAAGCAACGGTGGAGTTGTGACACGTGGAACACATCGTGAACCTAGGAAAGGTTCGGCGGAAGCTCCAGTTGATATGCCACTTTTCCACGCCTTTCGAGAATAGTGAAGGGACCGATATAGTGAGGAGCTAGCTTGCCCTTGATCCCGAAGCGGTGAGCACCCTTCATTGGTGTAACTCGAAGATAAGCCTTTTCGCCAGGTTGATAGACCATGTCTTTGTGATGACGGTCATACTGACTCTTCTGACGTGACTGAGAAGTCTTGAGATTCTCGCGAATAATGCAGACTTGCTCTCCGGCATGTTGGATAATATCTGGACCGAAGAGTGGACGTTCCCCAGTTTCTGACCAGTTCAGAGGGGTTCGACACTTTCATCCATATAGCACTTCGAAGGGGGACATCTTCAGACTAGCTTGATAGCTATTATTATAAGAGAATTCGGCATATGGAAGAGATTCCTGAAGGAAATATGCCCTAGAGGCAATAATAATGTTATTATTTTATTTCCTTATATCATGATAAATGTTTATTATTCATGCTAGAATTGTATTATCCGGAAACATAACACTTGTGTGAATACATAGACAAACTAAACGTCACTAGTATTCCTCTACTTGACTAGCTCGTTAATCAAAGATGGTTATGTTTCCTAACCATAACATGTGTTGTCATTTGATTAACGGGATCACATTATTAGGAGAATGATGTGATTGACATAACCCATTCCATTAGCTTAGCACCCGATCGTTTAGTATGTTGCTATTGCTTTCTTCATGACTTATACATGTTCCTATGACTATGAGATTATGCAACTCCCGCTTGCTGGAGGAACACTTTGTGTGCTACCAAACGTCACAACGTAATTGGATGATTATAAAGGAGCTCTACAGGTGTCTCCAAAAGTAAATGTTGGGTTGGCGTATTTCGAGATTAGGATTTGTCACTCCGATTGTCGGAGAGGTATCTTTGGGCCCTCTCGGTAATGCACATCACATAAGCCTTGCAAGCATTGCAACTAATGAGTTAGTTGTGAGATGATGTATTACGAAACGAGTAAAGAGACTTGCCGGTAACGAGATTGAACTAGGTATTGAGATACCGACGATCGAATCTCGGGCAAGTAACATACCGATGACAAAGGGAACAACGTATGTTGTTATGCGGTCTGACCGATAAAGATCTTCATAGAATATGTGGGAGCCAATATGAGCATCCAGGTTCCGCTATTGGTTATTGACCGGAGACATGTCTCGGTCATGTCTACATTGTTCTCGAACCCGTAGGGTCCGCACGCTTAAGGTTTCGATGACAGTTATGAGTTTTTGATGTACCGAAGTTAGTTCGGAGTCCCGGATGAGATCACGGACATGACGAGGAGTCTCGAAATGGTCGAGACATAAAGATTGATATATTGGACGGCTATATTCGGACACCGGAAGTGTTCCGGGTGATTTGGGAGAAAACCGGAGAGCCGGAGGGTTACCGGAACCCCCCGGGAGAAGTAATGGGCCATATGGGCCTTAGTGGAGAGAGAGAGGGGAAGCCAGGGTGGGCCGCGCGCCTCCTCCCCACTGGTCCGAATTGGACTAGGAGAGGGGGGGCGGCGCCCCCCTTTCCTTCTCCCTCCCCACTTCCTTTTCCCCCTCCTAGTAGGAGTCCTACTCCTACTAGGAGGAGGACTCCTTGGCGCGCCTATAGGGCCGGCCGGCCTCCTCCCCTTGCTCCTTTATATACGGGGGCAGGGGCACCCCTAGACACACAAGTTGATCCACGTGATCGTTTTCTTAGCCGTGTGCGGTGCCCCCTTCCACCATAATCCTCAATAATATTGTAGCGGTGCTTAGGCGAAGCCTTGCGATGGTAGAACATCAAGATCGTCACCGCGCCGTCGTGCTGACGGAACTCTTCCCCGACACTTTGCTGGATCAGAGTCCGGGGATCGTCATCGAGCTGAACGTGTGCTAAAAATCGGAGGTGCCGTAGTTTCGGTACTTGATCGGTCGGGCCGTAAAGATGTACGACTACATCAACCGCGTTGTGCTAACACTTCCGCTGTCAGTCTACAAGGGTACGTAGATCACACTCTCCCCTCTCGTTGCTATACATCACCATGATCTTGCGTGTGCGTAGGAATTTTTTTGAAATTACTACGTTCCCCAACAGTGGCATCCGAGCCTAGGTTTTATGTATTGATGTTATATGCACGAGTAGAACACAAGTGAGTTGTGGGCGATATAAGTCATACTGCTTACCAGCATGTCATACTTTGGTTCGGCAGTATTGTTGGACGAAGCGGCCCAGACCGACATTACGCGTACGCTTACGCGAGACCGGTTCTCCCGACGTGCTTTGCACAAAGGTGGCTAGCGGGTGTCAGTTTCTCCAACTTTAGTTGAACCGAGTGTGGCTACGCCCGGTCCTTGCGAAGGTTAAAACAACACCAACTTGACAAACTATCATTGTGGTTTTGATGCGTAGGTAAGATTGGTTCTTGCTTATGCCCGTAGCAGCCACGTAAAACTTGCAACGACAAAGTAGAGGACGTCTAACTTGTTTTTGCAGGGCATGTTGTGATGTGATATGGTCAAGACATGATGCTAAATTTTATTGTATGAGATGATCATGTTTTGTAACCAAGTTATCGGCAACTGGCAGGAGCCATATGGTTGTCGCTTTATTGTATGCAATGCAATTGCGCTGTAATGCTTTACTTTATCACTAAGCGGTAGCGATAGTCGTGGAAGCATAAGATTGGCGAGACGACAACGATGCTGTGATGGTGATCAAGGTGTCGCGCCGGTGACGATGGTGATCATGACGATGCTTTGAAGATGGAGATCACAAGCACAAGATGATGATGGCCATATCATATCACTTATATTGATTGCATGTGATGTTTATCTTTTATGCATCTTATCTTGCTTTGTTTGACGGTAGCATTTTAAGATGATCTCTCACTAATTATCAAGAAGTGTTCTCCCTGAGTATGCACCGTTGCGAAAGTTCTTCGTGCTGAGACACCACGTGATGATCGGGTGTGATAGGCTCTACGTTCAAATACAACGGGTGCAAAACAGTTGCACACGCGGAATACTCAGGTTATACTTGACGAGCCAAGCATATACAGATATGGCCTCGGAACACGGAGACCAAAAGGTCGAGCGTGAACCATATAGTAGATATGATCAACATAGTGATGTTCACCAATGAAACTACTCCATCTCACGTGATGATCGGACATGGTTTAGTTGATTTGGATCACGTAATCACTTAGAGGATTAGAGGGATGTCTATCTAAGTGGGAGTTCTTTAGTAATATGATTAATTGAACCTAAATTTATCATGAACTTAGTACCTGATAGTATCTTGCTTGTTTATGTTTGATTGTAGATAGATGGCCCGTGCTGTTGTTCCGTTGAATTTTAATGCGTTCCTTGAGAAAGCAAAGTTGAAAGATGATGGTAGCAATTACACGGACTGGGTCTGTAACTTGAGGATTATCCTCATTGCTGCACAGAAGAATTACGTCCTGGAAGCACCGCTGGGTGCCAGGCCTGCTGCTGGAGCAACACTAGATGTTATGAACGTCTGGCAGAGCAAAGCTGATGACTACTCGATAGTTCAGTGTGCCATGCTTTACGGCTTAGAATCGGGACTTCAACAACGTTTTGAACGTCATGGAGCATATGAGATGTTCCAGGAGTTGAAGTTAATATTTCAAGCAAATGCCCGAATTGAGAGATATGAAGTCTCTGTAGGATCGAAAGTATGTCTAGAGGGGGGGTGATTAGACTACTTGACCAAATAAAAACTTAACCTTTTCCCAATTTTAGTTCTTGGTAGATTTTAGCTATTGTAAGACAAGTCAAGCAATCATCACACAATTCAAGCAAGCATGCAAAGAGTATATTGGCAGCGGAAAGTAAAGCATGCAACTTGCAAGAATGTAAAGGGAAGGGTTTGGAGAATTCAAACGCAATTGGAGACACGGATGTTTTTCCCGTGGTTCGGATAGGTGGTGCTATCCTACATCCACGTTGATGGAGACTTCAACCCACGAAGGGTAAGGTCGTGCGAGTCCACGGAGGGCTCCACCCACGAAGGGTCCACGAAGTAGCAACCTTGTCTATCCCACCATGGCCATCGCCCACGAAGGACTTGCCTCACTAGCGGTAGATCTTCATGAAGTAGGCGATCTCCTTGCCCTTACAAAATCCTTGGTTCAACTCCACAATCTTGTCGGAGGCTCCCAAGTGACACCTAGCCAATCTAGGAGACACCACTCTCCAAGAAGTAACAAATGGTGTGTTGATGATGAACTCCTTGCTCTTGTGCTTCAAATGATAGTCTCCCCAACACTCAACTCCCTCTCATAGGATTTGGATTTTGTGGAAAGAAGATTTGAGTGGAAAGCAACTTGGGGAAGGCTAGAGATCAAGATTCATATGGTAGGAATGGAATATCTTGGTCTCAACACATGAGTAGGTGGTTCTCTCTCAGAACATATGAGTTGGAATTGTGTATGTGTTCTGATGGCTCTCTCCACGAATGAAGAGGAGGTGGAGGGGTATATATAGCCTCCACACAAAATCCAACCGTTACACACAGTTTTCCAATCTCGGTGGGACCGAATCAACAAACTCGGTCGGACCGAAAAGGTAAACCTAGTGACCGTTAGAGATTTTCGGTGGGACTGACATGCAACTCGGTAGGACCGATATGGCTAGGGTTTGGGCATAACGTAATCTCGGTGAGACCGATTACACAAACTCGGAGCTAACCAGAGAGTTGGTCAGGCAAACTCGGTGGGACCGATTTGCTCTTTCGGTGAGACCGAAAAGTTACAAAAGGGAAACAAAGAGTTTACATTGCAATCTCGGTGGGACCGATTCACTCTTTCGGTGAGACCGAAAAGTTACGAAAGGGAAACAGAGAGTTTGCAATCCCATCTCGGTGAGACCGAGATCCCTATCAGTAGAACCGAATTGCTAGGGTTTGGCAGTGGCTTATGACAAGTGAAACTCGGTGGCGCCGGATAGAAAGAATTGGTAGGACCGAGTTTGGCTTAGGGTTTAGGTCATATGTGGATATGGGAAAGTAGTTGAGGGTTTTGGAGCATATCACTAAGCACATGAAGCAAAAGGCTCATTAAGCAACACCTCATCCCTCCTTGATAGTATTGGCTTTTCCTAAAGACTCAATGTGATCTTGGATCACTAAAATATAAAATGAAGAGTCTTGAGCTTTTGAGCTTGAGCCCATCCTTTGTCCTTAGCATTTTGAGGGTTCCACTTTCACATCCATGCCATGCCAATCATTGAGCTTTCCTGAAATAGTCATCTTGGAATAGCATTAGCTCAATGAGCTATATGTTGTTATGAATTACCAAAACCACCTAGGGATAGTTGCACTTTCAGTCTCCAATAAGTTCTATAGCTGCAAGATGGAGGAGAACAGTTCTGTCAGTGAGCATATACTCAAAATGTCTGGGTATAATAATCACTTGATTCAATTGGGAGTTAATCTTCCAGATGATTGCGTCATTGATAAAATTCTCCAATCACTGCCACCAAGCTACAAGAGCTTCGTGATGAACTATAATATGCAAGGGATGAATAAGACTATTCCCGAGCTCTTTGCAATGCTGAAAGCTGCGGAGGTAGAAATCAAGAAGGAGCATCAAGTGTTGATGGTCAACAAGACCACTAGTTTCAAGAAAAAGGGCAAAGGAAAGAAGAAGGGGAACTTCAAAAGGAACAGCAAGCAAGTTGCTACTCAAGAGAAGAAACCCAAACCTGGACCTAAGCCTGAAACTGAGTGCTTCTACTACAAGCAGACTGGTCACTGGAAGCGGAACTGCCCCAAGTATTTGGCGGATAAGAAGGATGGCAAGGTGAACAAAGGTATATGTGATATACATGTTATTGATGTGTACCTTACTAATGCTCGCAGTAGCACCTGGGTATTTGATACTGGTTCTGTTGCTAACATTTGCAACTCGAAACAGGGACTACGGATTAAGCGAAGATTGGCTAAGGACGAGGTGACGATGCGCGTGGGAAATGGTTCCAAAGTCGATGTGATCGCGGTCGGCACGCTACCTCTACATCTACCTTCGGGATTAGTATTAGACCTAAATAATTGTTATTTGGTGCCAGCGTTAAGCATGAACATTATATCTGGATCTTGTTTGATGCGAGACGGTTATTCATTTAAATCATAGAATAATGGTTGTTCTATTTATATGAGTAAGAGCATTACTAGTAGAGCCCTCAAACCCTCAAACCCCTAAAAATAACTGCTTTTTTACAGTTTTCGTCGAAAAAAGCCGTAGACTAGAACCCCTTAACCCTCAAACCCTCAATTTTTTTTAAAGGTCCAACCCTCAAACCTCTCCCAATCCTCAAAAGTAAGGGTTGGGGAGCAAAACCTACCCCAACCCTCATTTGGCGGTTATACTCGCGCGGGAGGGAAAAATCCTCCCAACTCCCGCGTCCACGCCCGCGACCGCCGCTGCTAGTCGCCCCCGTCGCCGGCGGCTGCCCCGTCGACCTCCCGCGCGCAACGACAACGTCATTCATGAGGAATATTCCGTTATAAGGGTTGGGTTTGAGGGTTCTAATCTTTGCCCCTGTTTTTCAACCCGTAAAAGTGCACAAAAAGATTATTTTTGGACCCTTAAAACGCTAGTGAGGGTTTGAGAGTTTGAGGGTTCTACTAGTAATGCTCTAATATCTTTTATGGTCATGCACCCTCAAAGAGTGGTCTATTCTTATTAAATCTCGATAGTAGTGACACACATATTCATAATGTTGAAGCTAAAAGATGCAGAGTTGATAATGATAGTGCAACGTATTTGTGGCACTACCGTTTGGGTCATATCGGTGTAAAGCGCATGAAGAAACTCCATACCGATGGACTTTTGGAACCACTTGATTATGAATCGCTTGGTACTTGCGAACCGTGCCTTATGGGTAAGATGACAAAAACACCGTTCTTCGGTACTATGGAGAGAGCAACAGATTTGTTGGAAATCATACATACAGATGTATGTGGTCCGATGAATGTTGAGGCTCGTGGCGGATATCGTTATTTTCTCACCTTCACAGATGACTTAAGCAGATATGGGTATATCTACTTAATGAAACATAAGTCTGAAACGTTTGAAAAGTTCAAAGAATTTCAGAGTGAAGTTGAAAATCATCGTAACAAGAAAATAAAATTCCTACGATCTGATCGTGGAGGAGAATATTTGAGTTACGAGTTTGGTGTACATTTGAAACAATGCGGAATAGTTTCGCAACTCACGCCACCCGGAACACTACAGCGTAATGGTGTATCCGAACGTCGTAATCGTACTTTACTTGATATGGTGCGATCTATGATGTCTCTTACTGATTTACCGCTATTGTTTTGGGGTTATGCTCTAGAGACGGCCGCATTCACGTCAAATAGGGCACCATCAAAATCCGTTGAGACGACGCCTTATGAACTGTGGTTTGGCAAGAAACCAAAGTTGTCGTTTCTAAAAGTTTGGGGTTGCGATGCTTATGTGAAAAAGCTTCAACCTGATAAGCTCGAACCCAAATCGGAGAAATGTGTCTTCATAGGATATCCAAAGGAAACTATTGGATACACCTTCTATCACAGATCCAAAGGCAAGACTTTTGTTGCTAAATTCGGAAACTTTCTAGAGGAGTTTCTATTGAAAGAAGTGAGTGGGAGGAAAGTAGAACTTGATGAGGTAACTGTACCTGCTCCCTTATTGGAAAGTAGTACATCACAGAAACCAGTTTCTGTGACACCTACACCAATTAGTGAGGAAGCTAATGATGATGACCATGAAACTTCAGAACAAGATACTACTGAACCTCGTAGATCAACCAGAGTAAGATCCGCACCAGAGTGGTACGGTAATCCTGTTCTGGAAGTCATGCTACTAGATCATGATGAACCTACGAACTATGGAGAAGTGATGGTGAGCCCAGATTCCGCAAAATGGCTTGAAGCCATGAAATCTGAGATGGGATCCATGTATGAGAACAAAGTATGGACTTTGGTTGACTTGCCCAATGATCGGCAAGCAATTGAGAATAAATGGATCTTCAAGAAGAAGACTGACGCTGACGGTAATGTTACTGTCTACAAAGCTCGACTTGTCGCAAAAGGTTTTCGACAAGTTCAAGGGATTGACTACGATGAGACCTTCTCACCCGTAGCAATGCTTAAGCCTGTCCGAATCATGTTAGCAATTGCCGTATTTTATGATTATGAAATTTGGCAGATGGATGTCAAAACTGCATTCCTGAATGGATTTCTGGAAGAAGAGTTGTATATGATGCAACCGGAAGGTTTTGTCGATTCAAAGGGAGCTAACAAAGTGTGCAAGCTCCAGCGATCCATTTATGGACTGGTGCAAGCCTCTCGGAGTTGGAATAAACGCTTTGATAGTGTGATCAAAGCATTTGGTTTTGTACAGACTTTTGGAGAAGCCTGTATTTACAAGAAAGTGAGTGGGAGCTCTGTAGCATTTCTGATATTATATGTAGATGACATATTACTAATCGGAAATGATATAGAATTTCTGGATAGCATAAAGGGATACTTGAATAAGAGTTTTTCAATGAAAGACCTCGGTGAAGCTGCTTACATATTGGGCATTAAGATCTATAGAGACAGATCAAGACGCTTAATTGGACTTTCACAAAGCACATACCTTGACAAAGTTTTGAAAAAGTTCAAAATGGATCAAGCAAAGAAAGGATTCTTGCCTGTGTTACAAGGTGGGAAATTGAGTAAGACTCAATGCCCGACCAATGCAGAAGATAGAGAGAAAATGAAAGATGTTCCCTATGCTTCAACCATAGGCTCTATCATGTATGCAATGCTGTGTACCAGACCTGATGTGTGTCTTGCTATAAGTCTAGCAGGGAGGTAGCAAAGTAATCCAGGAGTGGATCACTGGACAGCGGTCAAGAACATCCTGAAATACCTAAAAGGGACTAAGGATATGTTTCTCATATATGGAGGTGACAAAGAGCTCATCGTAAATGGTTACGTTGATGCAAGCTTTGACACTGATCCGGACGATTCTAAATCGCAAACCGGATACGTGTTTACATTAAACGGTGGAGCTGTCAGTTGGTGCAGTTCTAAACAAAGCGTTGTGGCGGGATCTACATGTGAAGCGGAGTACATAGCTGCTTCGGAAGCAGCAAATGAAGGAGTCTAGATGAAGGAGTTCATATCCGATCTAGGTGTCATACCTAGTGCATCGGGTCCAATGAAAATCTTTTGTGACAATACTGGTGCAATTGCCTTGGCAAAGGAATCCAGATTTCACAAGAGAACCAAGCACATCAAGAGACGCTTCAATTCCATCTGGGATCTACTCCAGGTGGGAGACATAGATATTTGCAAGATACATACGGATCTGAATGTTGCAGACCCGTTGACTAAGCCTCTTCCACGAGCAAAACATGATCAGCACCAAAGCTCCATGGGTGTTAGAATCATTACTGTGTAATCTAGATTACTGAGTCTAGTGCAAGTGGGAGACTGAAGGAAATATGCCCTAGAGGCAATAATAATGTTATTATTTTATTTCCTTATATCATGATAAATGTTTATTATTCATGCTAGAATTGTATTATCCGGAAACATAACACTGGTGTGAATACATAGACAAACTAAACGTCACTAGTATGCCTCTACTTGACTAGCTCGTTAATCAAAGATGGTTATGTTTCCTAAGCATAGACATGTGTTGTCATTTGATTAACGGGATCACATTATTAGGAGAATGATGTGATTGACATAACCCATTCCATTAGCTTAGCACCCGATCGTTTAGTATGTTGCTATTCCTTTCTTCATGACTTATACATGTTCCTATGACTATGAGATTATGCAACTCCCGTTTGCCGGAGGAACACTTTGTGTGCTACCAAACGTCACAACGTAACTGGGTGATTATAAAGGAGCTCTACAGGTGTCTCCAAAAGTAAATGCTGGGTTGGCGTATTTCGAGATTAGGATTTGTCACTCCGATTGTCGGAGAGGTATCTCTGGGCCCTCTGGGTAATGCACATCACATAAGCCTTGCAAGCCTTGCAACTAATGAGTTAGTTGCGAGATGATGTATTACGAAACGAGTAAAGAGACTTGCCGGTAACGAGATTGAACTAGGTATTGAGATACCGACGATCGAATCTCGGGCAAGTAACATACCGATGACAAAGGGAACAACGTATGTTGTTATGCGGTCTGACCGACAAAGATCTTCGTAGAATATGCGGGAGCCAATATGAGCATCCAGGTTCCGCTATTGGTTATTGACCGGAGACATGTCTCGGTCATGTCTACATTGTTCTTGAACCCATAGGGTCCGCACGCTTAAGGTTTCGATGACAATTATATGAGTTTTTGATGTACCGAAGTTAGTTCGGAGTCCCGGATGAGAGCACGGACATGACGAGGAGTCTCGAAATGGTCGAGACATAAAGATTGATATATTGGACGGCTATATTCGGACACCGGAAGTGTTCCGGGTGATTTCGGAGAAAACCGGAGAGCCGGAGGGTTACCGGAACCCCCCCAGGAGAAGTAATGGGCCATATGGGCCTTAGTGGAGAGAGAGGGGCAGCCAGGGTGGGCCGCGCGCCTCCTCCCCCCTGGTTCGGATTGGACTAGGAGAGGGGGGCGGCACCCCCCTTTCCTTCTCCCTCCACACTTCCTTTTCCTCCTCCTAGTAGGAGTCCTATTCCTACCAGGAGGAGGACTCCTCCTTGGCGCGCCTATAGGGACGGCCGGCCTCCTCCCCTTGCTCCTTTATATACGGGGGCAGGGGGCACCCCTCGACACACAAGTTGATCCACGTGATCGTTTTCTTAGCCGTGTGCGGTGCCCCCTTCCACCATAATCCTCGATAATATTGTAGCGGTGCTTAGGCGAAGCCCTGCGACGGTAGAACATCAAGATCGTCACCATGCTGTCGTGCTGACGGAACTCTTCCCCGACACTTTGCTGGATCGGAGTCTGGGGATCATCATCGAGCTGAACGTGTGCTAAAACTCGGAGGTGCCGTAGTTTCGGTACTTGATCGGTCGGGCCGTGAAGACGTACGACTACATCAACCGCATTGTGCTAACACTTCCGCTGTCGGTCTACAAGGGTACGTAGATCACACTCTCCCCTCTCGTTGCTATACATCACCATGATCTTGCGTGTGCGTAGGATTTTTTTTGAAATTACTACGTTCCCCAACAATTCCTCCCATTTCTTGCCGAAGGAAATTACACAAGCTCGAAGCATGTCTTCGAGAACTTGGTTGACATGTTCAACCTGTCCTTGCGACTGAGGATGAAACGCCGTACTGAACGACAGATGAGTTCCCATAGCTTCTTCGAAACTTGCCCAAAATCTTAAAGTGAATAAGTTGCCACGGTCTGAACTGATAACTAGTGGAATACCGTGGAGTGAAACAATTCTGGACATGTAGAGAGTTGCAAGCTGGCTAGCAGTGATTGTTTCTTTGACCGCCAGAAAATGTGCAACTTTAGAAAGCCGTTCAATGACGACAAGAATAGCATCATTACGTTTCTGCGATTTGGGAAGTCCAGTGACGAAGTCCATTTCAACATGGTCCCATTTCCATTTAGGAATAGAGATAGGTTGCAGAGTTCCAGCAGGCCTTTGATGCTCTGCTTTGATACGACGGCAAACGTCACACTCAGCAACATAACGAGCAATGTCCTGCTTCCTATTAGACCACCAGAATCTTTGACGAATACCCTAGTACATCTTTGTACTACCAGGATGGATGGACAGAGGCGTATCATGAGCTTCTTTCATAACCTCTTGTGTCATATCATTGTTTATCTCTGAACATGGCACCACTAGGCGGCCTTTGAAGTACAAGGCGCCATCATCGGCGATAGTTAAGAATGAGGGCTTTCCTTCTTTTAGATGGCGTTTAATCTTGTGGGCTTGAGAGTCATATCCCTGAATTCTCTTGATGGATTCCAAGAGATCTGGTTTGACAGCTAGGGTATTGAGGGAACCCTGGGAAACAACACGGAGGTTCATCGTGCGGAACTCCGGGGGAGGGTGAGCGAGTGCACCAGGAGGAACAATATGAAGGTTCAGCTTTCTAAACTCTTCGACAAGCGAGGGCTGAACTTTGTGAACCTGGAGGTGATTGTAGTAAGACTTGCGGCTCAAGGCATCAGCCATTACATTAGCCTTGCCGGGGGTATAGGATATACCCACGTCAAAGTCTGCAACAGTCTCCATCCATCTCTGCTGACGGAGGTTCAGATCTGGCTGAGTAAACAGATACTTCAGACTTTGGTGGTCGGTGAAGATCTTGCAACGATTACCGAGAAGGTAATGTCGCCACTGCTTCAGTGCATGAATGACAGCAGCAAGCTCGAGGTCGTGAACTGGGTAGTTTTCTTCATGAGGGCGCAGTTGACGAAAGGCATAAGCAATCACTCTGCGCTCTTGCATTAGGACACAGCCTAGTCCTTGACGGGAAGCGTCGCAGTAAATGACGAAGTCCTTCTTAGTATCAGGTGGAGCAAGCACTGGGGTAGAAGTCAACTTGTTTTTGAGCGCCTGGAAACTTTCCTGACACTTGTCTGTCCATTCGAACTTGACACCCTTATGCAACAGATTAGTCAGAGGCCTGGCAATCTTGGAGAAGTTCTCGACTAATCGACGGCAATAGCTGGCGAGACCGAGGAAACTTTGGACTTGCTTGACATTCTTCGGAGGAGTCCAATCGAGAATAGCCTGAACTCGTTCAGGGTTGACGGCAATACCATCTTTAGAGATGACATGCCCAAGATAGGTTACTTCAGGTAGCCATAATTCACATTTGGAGAACTTGGCATACAGTTGATGTTCCCGTAGCTTTTCTAGCACAAGATGAAGATGTTCAGCATGTTCTTCTTTGTTCTTGGAAAATACCAGGATATCATCCAGATAAACCACGACGAACTTGTCGAGGTAATCCATGAATATATAGTTCATCAGATGAGAGAGGGTGGCGGGGGAATTCGTTAAGCCGAATGACATGACGGTGTACTCGTATGATCCATATTGAGTCATGAAGGCGGTTTTTGGGATATCCTCTTCACGAACGTGGATCTGGTGGTAACCCAACCTCAAGTTGAGTTTAGAGAACACTGATGAACCAGCCAGTTGATCATACAGATCATTGATCCGAGGAAGAGGATACTTATTCTGAATGGTAGCTTGGTTAATAGGACAGTAGTCTTGGACCAGTCGGTTTGTCCCATCCTTCTTCTTGACAAAGAGAGAAGGTGCTCCCCAAGGAGAGCAACTTGGGCGAATGAAACCTTTGACAAGAGATTTGTCGATTTCCTCCTTAAGCTCAATGAGTTCATGTGGCGGCATCTTGTAGGGTCGTTTGGCTATAGGGGTGGTGCCGGGTTTCAAGTCGATGATGAACTCGACAGCTCTAGCAGGGGGAATCCCTGGAAGTTCTTCTGGGAAGACGTCTTGGAATTCATGAATGACGGAATGTTTTCAATGCCCTCGAGTGGTGCAACGTTCAACGCATTCAAGGCATAAAGCCGTGCCTCGGCGTTTTGAACTAGATGAGCTTGGTAAGCTATTATTTCATTAGAAGGGTGTAGCAGATGGACGACCTTAGTGGCGCAAACTATAGAAGTAGTATGCGCTTTCAACCAATCCATTCCCAGAATGAGGTCGATGCTACAAGACTTCAGTATGATGGGAGAGGCAAGGAATTCCAGTCCTTTGATTTCAACGGGGACGTCGTTGCAAATCATGGAGGTACGACATTGGCCCGCGGGAGTGTGTACTAATAGCGAAGTGTTCAGGTCCTCGCTTTTAATGCCATGCATGAATGCAAAATCCTCTGACATGAATGAATGTGATGCACCTGTATCAAATAAAACAGATGCTGGTGCTGAATTTACGAGGAGTGTACCCATCACGGTAGCGGGCTGGTCTAGAACTTCATTGAGATCAATGTGGTTGGCATGAACATGACCATAAGACTTGGCATTGTTGTTGCGAGGCTGGTTGTTTCCACGGCCAGCTACAGGGAGGGCCAGTTGATTCTGGTTCTGGTTGCATTCCCTAGCACGGTGTCCTGGTTGACCACACCTGAAGCACATACCATTATTGGGAGTGAGAACAGGAGCTTGTGGTGGTGGAGCTGGAAGTCTTGGCTACCTAGTTGGTGGGGGAGGCAGACGCGGTGCAGCATATGACTGCCTTGGAGCAGGTGCAGTTGGCTGATACGTGCTGTTGGGAATCCATATCCTACGCTTCTGCGAAGACGGGCCCGAAGATGAGCCCGTCTCACGGTTGCGCCTGCGGGAGCTCTGGTATTCCTGCAGACCAGTTTCGACATTGATGGCCTTGTTCACCAGGGTGGCGAAATCAGCAAAGTCATGCACTAGAAGTGCGAGCTTGATATCAGTTTGAAGGCCATCATGGAACTTCTCCTGTCTGCGTGCATCAGTTGCAATGTCTTCTTCAGCATAGCGGGACAAGTCAAGAAACTCCCGCTGATAAGCTTCAACAGTTTTGTTGCCTTGGGTGAGGTTGTGGAACTCACGCTTCTTACGGTCCATGACTCCCCGGGGAATGAAGCGAGCACAGAAAGCAGGTTGGAAGTCTGGCCAGGTGATGATTGTTCCAACTGGCAAAGTACGCCTGTGGCTGTCTGTAACACCCTCGATGCGACTATAGCTCCCACGTGTCGAGGCACGACTTAGAGACATAATCGCATTGAAGGCATATGTCGCAAGTAAGGTAATCTTTACACATCCCATGTAATATAATAATAAAGGGGAGATAACATAGTTGGCTTACACTCGCCACGTCAATCAAGGTACATAAATAATATTACATCATCCAAACACTCATGGCCCGACTACGGTGCCAAAATAAAAGAGAACCCAACATGCGACACGGTCCCAATCACCCCCAACTGGGCACCACTACTGATCATCGGGAAAGGAAACATAGTAACGTTGAGAGTCTTCGTCGAACTCCCACTTGAGCTCATACTTGAGCTCATACGCGTCTGCTGGAGCAGAATCATCAGGCCCTGCATCTGGTGTAATAGTAATCTGTGAGCCACAGGGACTCAGCAATCTCGCACCCTTGCGATCAAGACTATTTAAGCTTAAAGGTATGACAGGGTAAAAATATGTGGAGCTGCAGCAAGCGACTAGCAAATATGGTGGCTAACTTATTCGCAAAAGAGAGCGAGAAGAGGAGGCAAAGCGCGAGTGAGAAACTAGAGAACAACCGGCGCAAACATTACTCCAACACCGTGTCCACTTCCCGGACTCCGCCGAGAAGAGGCCATCACGGTAACACACTCAGTTGATTCATTTTAATTAAATTAAGGTTCAAGTTATCTACAACCGGACATTAACAAATTTCCATCTGCCCATAACCGCGGGCACGGCTTTGGAAAGTTCAAATCCCTGCAGGGGAGTCCCAACTTAGCCCATGACAAGCTCTCACAGTCAACAAAGGAATAGACCTCCTCCCAAGACGTTCCGATCAGACTCGGTATCTCGGTAATTCAAGACGCTTCGATAGGTTAAAACAAGACCAGCAACACCGCCCGAATGTGCCGACAAATCCCGATAGGAGCTGCACATATCTCGTTCTCAGGGCACACTCAGATGAGACATCCTACGAGTAAAACCAACCCTCAAGTTTCCCCGAGGTGGCCCCGTAGTCTACTCGGTCGGACCAACACTCAGAGGAGCACTGGCCCCGGGGGGGGGGGGGGTTTAAATAAGATGACCCTCGGGCTCCGGAAACCCAAGGGAAAAAGAGGCTAGGTGGCAAATGGTAAGACCAATGTTGGGCATTGCTGGAAAAGCTTTAATCAAGGCGAAATATCAAGGGGTTCCCATTATAACCCAACCGCGTAAGGAACGCAAAAACCGGGAACATAACACCGATATGACGGAAACTAGGGCGGCAAGAGTGGAACAAAACACTAGGCGAGAGGCCGAGCCTTCCACCCTTTACCAAGTATATAGATACATTAAGATAACAAGATAAAATAACGATATCCCAACAAGTAAATAAATGTTCCAACAAGGAACGGCCTCCAATCTTCACCTGCAACTAGCAACACTATAAGAGGGGCTGAGCAAAGCGGTAACATAGCCAATCAACGGTATGCTAGGACATGGTGGGTTAGAGGTTTAACATGGAAATTTGGGAGGCTTGAAAGCAAATGGTAGGCATCGTAGCATTGGCATAGCAAAAGAGCGAGCAAACTAGCATATCAAAGATAGTAGTGATTTCGAGGGTATGATCATCTTGCCTGCACAGTTGTCCGAGTTGACTGGATCCTCGAAAGCAAACTCAACGGGCTCCTCGTTAGCGAACTCGTCTCCCGGCTCTACCCAAACAATACAAACAAGCAACAAGGATACAATCAACCACGTGCAAACTCAAACAACGCAATGCAAAGATGGTATGCTATGCGGGATGCGATGCGGGATGCGAAATGCAAGATATGACAGGAAATGCATGAACCTGGCCTCAACTTGGAAATCCAAGTGTGCCACTGGAAAGATGACATGAAATCGCTTGAAAACGATATAAAGAACGCCGGAATCGGAGTTACGGTTTGGAAATGGCAAGCGATTCAAAAATGACACCGGTCTGCGATTTACAACAAGTAGGCATCTAAATGCAATGAGATGAACATGCTACAGCAACCAAACATGACAGCAAAATACATGGCAGGGCTGCATACAAGATTCTTAACAAAAGTCTAGCACTGAGCTACGGCCAATTCACCCATTAACAGGTTCAAACAAGCATGGAAAAAATGCATATGGCAAACAGATTTCAGACTTAGTGAAATTAACACTTGTCTGGAATTTCAGATCAGGTAGGCCTCTTCGGAGCAACAACACTATATGCTACAGGATCTGAACATGGCAAAGTAAAGCATGGCATGGAGCTACTCAAAGAGCTTAACAAAAGTCCCTTAGTGACCTTGAGCCAAAAGGGATCAGAAGATACAATTGCAAGCATGTGAACATAGTAAAAACATAATCAGTCTTCAGACTTAGTGAAAACTGACACATGCTGAAACATAACTCAAGTAGGCATGTTTACGAGCTCGATGCACTCACTACGATGCAAGTCATGGCAAGACAAGCATACACCCAACAAGAAGGCACAAAATGCAAGCTAGACATGGCAAGACAATAGCATAGCATGCACGGATCAACTACAACATCATCGGCAAAATCGCAAACAAGTTGACAATCTGCCCAGATTCACGAAGTGGCAAAAGTAGAGCTCGATTGACTCAAGCTAGGGTGCTCCATAATTGCAAACAAAGACATGGATGGATATATCACTACAATATTAACAAAACATCCTTACTGATCATCCTCAAAAGAGGCACGGATCACTAGGAAACAACATGAACATATGGCATCATGAGATAAACAGCTCAAGGACTTGAGAAATTACTAAGTCACTGAAAACAGAATTAGCAAGTGCACCACTTTGCAAGCTTGCACAAGTCACCATACACATCACAAAAATACATGGGTTGCACCTATGGAAAGATGAAAAAACCCTTAACAAGACACATGTAGAGCATCAAGGCATATCATGCACACATTAATCATGGCAAAAATGACAAAAACCTAAACGGATTAGCAGATCTGACAATTATCTCAAGTAGCTCTCTTCTAACAGCATTTCGGGCATCAAGATGAACTCAAATGAAAATGATGCAATGGAATGAAATGATGTACTCTCTGAGGTGAATATTTTGATATGCTATATGCATGAATCGGAGCTACGTATGCAAAGTTACGGGGCCACGAACATGAGCATATGGACTGAAAATATCAGGGACTTCAAAAAAACAACCCTCAGATCTAGGGTTTGACTGGCACGCGAACCGAGGCGGCGGCGGGCACTGTTCACGGCCGGCGGATCCGAGGTCGCTGGCGGCCGGCGAGGGCGAGGTGAGGCCGGAGAGGTCGCCGGGGTGGCGGAGCTCGTCGGGGCGGCGGCCGGAGCGCGGCGGAGGCGGCGAGCGGTGCCGCGGGGCGTCGGGGCGACGGCGGCGACCCGGGAGGAGAGGCGGCGCGGCGCTGGCCGAGGCGGACGCCGGTGATGGCGAGGCGGCGACGCGGCAAGCGAAGGCGGCGGGGTCGAGGCGCGGGCGAGGGAGCCGGGCGGCGGCGGCGCGTGGGCCGGGAGGGCCTCCCGCGGGCCGCAGCGGGCTTCGGCGGCGGCGGCGGCGACAGCCAACGGTGGCGTGCCACGTGGCGGCGGCGGGGTGGAGCGGACGCGTCCGGCCGGATTCGGACGTGTTCGGCCGGTGCGGGGGCGATTTCTAGGGTTTCGGGGAGGAAGGAGATCCGAAAATCGAGGGGGGGGGTGTTTAAATAGGCATAGAGGGAGCTAGGAGAGTCCAAATGAGGTGCGGTTTTCGGCCACGCGATCGTGATCGAACGCTCTAGATCATGGAGCAGAGTTAGGTGGGTTTTGGGACAAATGGAGGGGTGTTGGGCTTCAACACACACGAGGCCTTTTCGGTCCCTCGGTTAACCATTGGAGTATCAAACGAAGTCCAAATGATACGAAACTTGACAGGCGGTCTACCGGTAGTAAACCAAGGCCGCTTGGCAAGTCTCGGTCCAATACGGAAATGTTTAATCCCCACACACGAAAGAAAGCTAGAAATGGCCACCAGAGGAGAACGAAGCGCCGGAATGCAAAACGGACAACGGGGAAAATGCTCGAATGCATGAGACGAACACGTATGCAAATGCAATGCACATGATGACATGATATGAGATGCATGACAACGACAACAACACACGGAGACAAAAACCCAAACCCGAGAAAATAAATATAACTTAACGCCGGAAACGGCAAGAGTTGGAGTACGGATTGGGAAAGTTACATCCGGGGTGTTACAACACTCCACCACTACGAAAGGATCTCGTCCCGAGATCTAGGACTGAAAGAACGCCGGGTACTCAGAACGGAGGTGATCCTCACGTTCCCAGGTAGCTTCACGGTCAGAATGGTGTGACCACTTGACTTTGAGAAATTTGATTGACTTGTTGTGAGTCTTGCGTTCAGTCTCTTCAAGAATAGCAACTGGGTGCTCATGATAAGAGAGATCTTCTTGGAGCTCAATGTCCTCGAAGTTGACGGTAAGGTCAGGAGTCTTGAAGCACTTTCGAAGCTGAGAGACATGGAAGACATCATGAACATTTGCAAAGTTTGACAGAAGCTCGAGTTGATAGGCGAGGTCGCCTCTCTTGCTGACAATCTTGAAAGGTCCCACGTATCTGGGGGCAAGCTTCCCTTTGATACCGAAGCGACGAGTACCTTTCATAGGAGAGACGCGGAGGTAAACATGATCTCCGATCTCGAAAGCCAAATCACGGTGCTTACTATCATAGTAGCTCTTCTAACGGGATTGGGCTGCTTTGAGGTTATCATGAATGACTTTGCACATTTCTTCTGCTTCTGTGATTAAGTCATTACCCAAAAGCTGACGTTCACCGGTTTCAGACCAGTTGAGAGGGGTACGGCACTTCCTGCCATACAGAATTTCAAAAGGGGCCTTGCCCGAACTTGCTTGAAAACTGTTGTTATAGGAGAATTCAGCATAAGAAAGACAATCCTCCCACTTCATGCCGAAGGAGATCACACAAGCCCTGAGCATATCTTCAAGAATCTGGTTGACACGCTCGACTTGACTGCTAGTTTGAGGATGGAAAGCTGTGCTGAAGCGAATGTTGGTGCCCATGGCCTTCTGAAAAGAATCCCAAAACTTGGAGGTAAAGATGCTGCCACGGTCTGAAGAGATCACTTGTGGAATACCGTGCAGAGAGACAATATGAGAGGTATAGAGTTCCGCCAATTGAGCTGCAGTGATCGACTCTTTGATAGGCAGAAAGTGAGCCACTTTGGTGAGT